>NC_092315.1:28144025-28889858 GCF_036785885.1 Coffea arabica | reverse complement strand
ATGTTGTTGGGCTAGTGCCAGCCAAAAGAGAAGCCCAATGGCTGGCCGGATTTCCTTCAAGTTTTTCCAAGCTTTACAAGGTCATAGTCACGGCTGCAAATTGCCTTAAGTCATTGTTTACATTCAGTTTTATGATGATTAATAAAAACACTTGAGAATTCTCTCAAAGCTTCATTGACGCATCCTTGAGTATTTTAGATTCATTTCTTTGGCATACCATTGACTTATCAATCTAGGACCGCGCCAGATTGCGGCGTCTTCTACAATACCTGGTTCGTTGGCCGCGTGATCACCGGGTTTAGGTGATTCCACTGCGTTCGTTTGTCATCAACGTGAGTCCCAACCTTCTAGATCCTAGCCTTTCTGTACGGGTTGCATCACAAGGTTGGTGCCGTTCGTATCAATATGTCCAACCATTGGCACTTGAAACCCTTGATATCTCTACTCCTAGTTTTAGGAGTTTCATGAGTGGTCTTAGAAGTGGACCTGGATGCATCAACAAGCTTATTAGGGGTAAAATTGGAATTGCGGTCAGAGATTTTACCAGGTGTGCGGCTAGAAGGGCTTGGTGTAGTCGCATTTCCAGTATCATGTGATGTTCTCCTTGGTGGGTTGCCCTTCTATGAAGGAGAGTTGGATGCTTAGAACGTACGGCCTCCTCGCCTCAATTTCTTCCCCCTCTCGGCCTTGATGGCTAGTTCAAGAAGATCATGCATGTCCAAGTAATGTTGGAGCTCCAAGGCTTCTTGAAGGACGGGGTTGAGACCTCTAAGGAACCTTGTCATGGTAGCCACACTATCTTCTTGAATGTTCGTCCTCATCATGGCCATCTTGATCTCCTTGGAGTAGTCCTCCACACTCATGTTGCCTTGAGTGAGGGTTTGAAGCTGAGAGTGGAGATCGCGGTTGTAGAGGCTTGGAACAAACCGCTTATGCATTAGTGCCTTGAGTTTACCATTTCGCCTCCAATTAGTCCTGACTTGGTCCCACCAAACTAGTGCGCAGTCGGTGAACTCAACAATGGCAACCTTCACCTTTTGTTCCTCGCTAAACTCATAGCAATCGAAGACCATCTCGATGCGGCCTTCCCATTCCAACTAAGCCTCAGGGTCACTTTTCCCTCGTAACGTAGAGACTTGAATTTTAAGTCCCTTGAGCTCGTTCTTAGACGTGTCCCTTTTAGGCCTCTAGGCTCTTACCACATCTTCACTTGCCGAGAGTACTCCTCATAGTTTGCTCCTTTGGTGCAATGGTTACTTCGGTTGCGAGATCGAGAATGGGGGCCCCTTGTGAAGCCCTTGGAGAGCTCGTCAAAGCGGTTGTGCCTCTCCTCCATTTGTTACACACTAATCCGCTTAAGCTCGTTTTTCATGGCGGTGAACATCATTGAGTAGTCAGTGGTCGGATGAGCTTGCTCCATGACTGTCGTTTGGTCCTGCAAAAGGTTAGTGAACAAGAAAATAGGACAAATATAATCTCACTTCACTCCCTGAGTGTTTTCACTCTCCCTCGTTTTCCCACTCAAAATACTCCAATGATCTTACCAAAAATTCCTTACCCGTCGGATTGGGTAGTCGAGAAATGCCGCAAAGATCCAACAATTGTCACCATGCTTTTCCACAAGAGTAATCAAGGAAACAAGACCCGGATTTCCTTGGATTTTTCCACAACATACTCCAATGTATGTTGTTGGGCTAGTGCCGGCCAAAAGAGAAGCCCAAGGGCTGGCCGGACTTCAAGTTTTTCCAAGCTTTACTAGGTCTTAGTCACGGCTACAAATAGCCTTAAGTCATTGTTTACATTCAGTTTTATGATGATTAATAAAAACACTTGAGAATTCTCTCAAAGCTTCATTGAAGCATCCTTGAGTATTTTAGATTCATTTCTTTGTCATACCATTGACTTATCAATCTAGAACCGCGCCAGATTGTGGCGTCTTCTACAATACTAGGTTCGTTGGCCACGTGATCAACGGGTTTAGGTGATTCCGTTGCGTTCGTTTGTCATCAACGTGAGTCCTAACCTTCTAGATCCTAGCCTTTCTGTAGGGGTCGCATCACAAGATTGGTGCCGTTCGTGTCAATATGTCCAAACCAATGGCACTTGAAGCCCTTGATATCTCTATTCCTAGTTTTAGGAGTTTCATGAGGGGTCTTAGAAGTGGACCTGGATGCATCAACAAGCTTGTTAGGGGTAAAAATGGAATTGCAGTTAGAGAAATTTCCAGGTGTGAGGCTAGAAGGGCTTGGTGTAGTCGCATTTCCTGTATCATGTGAGATTCTCCTTGGTGGGTTGCCCTTCCATGAAGGCGAGTTGGAAGCTTGGAAGATACGGTCTCCTCGCCTCAATTTCTTCCCCTTCTCAGCCTTGATGGCTAGTTCAAGAAGATCATGCATATCCAAGTAATGTTGGAGCTCCAAGGCTTCTTGAAGGTCGGGGTTGAGACCTCTAAGGAACCTTGCCATGGTAGCCTCACTATCTTCTTGAATGTTCTCCCTCATCATGGCCATCTTGATCTCCTTGAAATAGTCCTCCACCCTCATGTTGCCTTGAGTGAGGGTTTGAAACTGAGAGTGGAGATCGCGGTTGTAGTGGCTTGGAACAAATCGCTTATGCATTAGTGCCTTGTGTTCACCATTTCGCCTCCGATTAGTCCTGACTTGGTGGTCCCACCAAACTAGTGCGTAGTCGGTGAACTCAACCGTGGCAACCTTCACCTTTTGTTCCTCGATAAACTCATAGCAATCGACGACCATCTCGATGCGGCCTTCCCATTCCAACTAAGCCTCAGGGTCAATTTTGCCTTGGAACGTGCAGACTTGAATTTTACGTCCCTTCAGCTCGTTCTTAGACGTGTCCCTTTTAGGCCTCTCGGCTATTTCCACATCTTCACCAGCCGAGAGTACTCCTCATAGTTTGCTCCTTTGGTGCCATGGTTATTTCGGTTGCGAGATCGAGAACGAGAGCCCCTTGTGAAGCTCTTGGATAGCTCGTCTAAGCGGTTGTGCCTCTCCGGCATTTGTTGCTCACTAATCCGCTTTAGCTCGTTTTTCATGGCGGTGAACATCAATGAGTAGTCAGTGGTCGGATGAGCTTGCTCCATGACTGTCGTTTGGTCCTGTAAAAGGTTAGTGAACAAGAAAATAGGACAAATATAATCTCAATTCACTCCCTTAGTGTTTTCACTCTCACTCATTTTTCCACTCAAAATACTCCAATGATCTTACCAAAAATTCCTTACCCGTCGGATTGGGCAGTCGAGAAATGCCGCAAAGATCCTACAATTGTCACCAAGCTTTTCCCCAAGAGTAATCAAGGAAACAAGATACGGATTTCCTTGGATTTTTCCACAACATACTCCAATGTATGTTGTTGGGCTAGTGCCAGCCAAAAGAGAAGCCCAATGGCTGGCCGGATTTCCTTCAAGTTTTTCCAAGCTTTACAAGGTCATAGTCACGGCTGCAAATTGCCTTAAGTCATTGTTTACATTCAGTTTTATGATGATTAATAAAAACACTTGAGAATTCTCTCAAAGCTTCATTGACGCATCCTTGAGTATTTTAGATTCATTTCTTTGGCATACCATTGACTTATCAATCTAGGACCGCGCCAGATTGCGGCGTCTTCTACAATACCTGGTTCGTTGGCCGCGTGATCACCGGGTTTAGGTGATTCCACTGCGTTCGTTTGTCATCAACGTGAGTCCCAACCTTCTAGATCCTAGCCTTTCTGTACGGGTTGCATCACAAGGTTGGTGCCGTTCGTATCAATATGTCCAACCATTGGCACTTGAAGCCCTTGATATCTCTACTCCTAGTTTTAGGAGTTTCATGAGTGGTCTTAGAAGTGGACCTGGATGCATCAACAAGCTTATTAGGGGTAAAATTGGAATTGCGGTCAGAGATTTTACCAGGTGTGCGGCTAGAAGGGCTTGGTGTAGTCGCATTTCCAGTATCATGTGATGTTCTCCTTGGTGGGTTGCCCTTCTATGAAGGAGAGTTGGATGCTTAGAACGTACGGCCTCCTCGCCTCAATTTCTTCCCCCTCTCGGCCTTGATGGCTAGTTCAAGAAGATCATGCATGTCCAAGTAATGTTGGAGCTCCAAGGCTTCTTGAAGGACGGGGTTGAGACCTCTAAGGAACCTTGTCATGGTAGCCACACTATCTTCTTGAATGTTCGTCCTCATCATGGCCATCTTGATCTCCTTGGAGTAGTCCTCCACACTCATGTTGCCTTGAGTGAGGGTTTGAAGCTGAGAGTGGAGATCGCGGTTGTAGTGGCTTGGAACAAACCGCTTATGCATTAGTGCCTTGAGTTTACCATTTCGCCTCCAATTAGTCCTGACTTGGTCCCACCAAACTAGTGCGTAGTCGGTGAACTCAACAATGGCAACCTTCACCTTTTGTTCCTCGCTAAACTCATAGCAATCGAAGACCATCTCGATGCGGCCTTCCCATTCCAACTAAGCCTCAGGGTCACTTTTCCCTCGTAACGTAGAGACTTGAATTTTAAGTCCCTTGAGCTCGTTCTTAGACGTGTCCCTTTTAGGCCTCTAGGCTCTTACCACATCTTCACTTGCCGAGAGTACTCCTCATAGTTTGCTCCTTTGGTGCAATGGTTACTTCGGTTGCGAGATCGAGAATGGGGGCCCCTTGTGAAGCCCTTGGAGAGCTCGTCAAAGCGGTTGTGCCTCTCCTCCATTTGTTACACACTAATCCGCTTAAGCTCGTTTTTCATGGCGGTGAACATCATTGAGTAGTCAGTGGTCGGATGAGCTTGCTCCATGACTGTCGTTTGGTCCTGCAAAAGGTTAGTGAACAAGAAAATAGGACAAATATAATCTCACTTCACTCCCTGAGTGTTTTCACTCTCCCTCGTTTTCCCACTCAAAATACTCCAATGATCTTACCAAAAATTCCTTACCCGTCGGATTGGGTAGTCGAGAAATGCCGCAAAGATCCAACAATTGTCACCATGCTTTTCCACAAGAGTAATCAAGGAAACAAGACCCGGATTTCCTTGGATTTTTCCACAACATACTCCAATGTATGTTGTTGGGCTAGTGCCGGCCAAAAGAGAAGCCCAAGGGCTGGCCGGACTTCAAGTTTTTCCAAGCTTTACTAGGTCTTAGTCACGGCTACAAATAGCCTTAAGTCATTGTTTACATTCAGTTTTATGATGATTAATAAAAACACTTGAGAATTCTCTCAAAGCTTCATTGAAGCATCCTTGAGTATTTTAGATTCATTTCTTTGTCATACCATTGACTTATCAATCTAGAACCGCGCCAGATTGTGGCGTCTTCTACAATACTAGGTTCGTTGGCCACGTGATCAACGGGTTTAGGTGATTCCGTTGCGTTCGTTTGTCATCAACGTGAGTCCTAACCTTCTAGATCCTAGCCTTTCTGTAGGGGTCGCATCACAAGATTGGTGCCGTTCGTGTCAATATGTCCAAACCAATGGCACTTGAAGCCCTTGATATCTCTATTCCTAGTTTTAGGAGTTTCATGAGGGGTCTTAGAAGTGGACCTGGATGCATCAACAAGCTTGTTAGGGGTAAAAATGGAATTGCAGTTAGAGAAATTTCCAGGTGTGAGGCTAGAAGGGCTTGGTGTAGTCGCATTTCCTGTATCATGTGAGATTCTCCTTGGTGGGTTGCCCTTCCATGAAGGCGAGTTGGAAGCTTGGAAGATACGGTCTCCTCGCCTCAATTTCTTCCCCTTCTCAGCCTTGATGGCTAGTTCAAGAAGATCATGCATATCCAAGTAATGTTGGAGCTCCAAGGCTTCTTGAAGGTCGGGGTTGAGACCTCTAAGGAACCTTGCCATGGTAGCCTCACTATCTTCTTGAATGTTCTCCCTCATCATGGCCATCTTGATCTCCTTGAAATAGTCCTCCACCCTCATGTTGCCTTGAGTGAGGGTTTGAAACTGAGAGTGGAGATCGCGGTTGTAGTGGCTTGGAACAAATCGCTTATGCATTAGTGCCTTGTGTTCACCATTTCGCCTCCGATTAGTCCTGACTTGGTGGTCCCACCAAACTAGTGCGTAGTCGGTGAACTCAACCGTGGCAACCTTCACCTTTTGTTCCTCGATAAACTCATAGCAATCGATGACCATCTCGATGCGGCCTTCCCATTCCAACTAAGCCTCAGGGTCAATTTTGCCTTGGAACGTGCAGACTTGAATTTTACGTCCCTTCAGCTCGTTCTTAGACGTGTCCCTTTTAGGCCTCTCGGCTATTTCCACATCTTCACCAGCCGAGAGTACTCCTCATAGTTTGCTCCTTTGGTGCCATGGTTATTTCGGTTGCGAGATCGAGAACGAGAGCCCCTTGTGAAGCTCTTGGATAGCTCGTCTAAGCGGTTGTGCCTCTCCGGCATTTGTTGCTCACTAATCCGCTTTAGCTCATTTTTCATGGCGGTGAACATCAATGAGTAGTCAGTGGTCGGATGAGCTTGCTCCATGACTGTCGTTTGGTCCTGTAAAAGGTTAGTGAACAAGAAAATAGGACAAATATAATCTCAATTCACTCCCTTAGTGTTTTCACTCTCACTCATTTTTCCACTCAAAATACTCCAATGATCTTACCAAAAATTCCTTACCCGTCGGATTGGGCAGTCGAGAAATGCCGCAAAGATCCTACAATTGTCACCAAGCTTTTCCCCAAGAGTAATCAAGGAAACAAGATACGGATTTCCTTGGATTTTTCCACAACATACTCCAATGTATGTTGTTGGGCTAGTGCCAGCCAAAAGAGAAGCCCAATGGCTGGCCGGATTTCCTTCAAGTTTTTCCAAGCTTTACAAGGTCATAGTCACGGCTGCAAATTGCCTTAAGTCATTGTTTACATTCAGTTTTATGATGATTAATAAAAACACTTGAGAATTCTCTCAAAGCTTCATTGACGCATCCTTGAGTATTTTAGATTCATTTCTTTGTCATACCATTGACTTATCAATCTAGGACCGCGCCAGATTGCGGCGTCTTCTACAATACCTGGTTCGTTGGCCGCGTGATCACCGGGTTTAGGTGATTCCACTGCGTTCGTTTGTCATCAACGTGAGTCCCAACCTTCTAGATCCTAGCCTTTCTGTACGGGTTGCATCACAAGGTTGGTGCCGTTCGTATCAATATGTCCAACCATTGGCACTTGAAGCCCTTGATATCTCTACTCCTAGTTTTAGGAGTTTCATGAGTGGTCTTAGAAGTGGACCTGGATGCATCAACAAGCTTATTAGGGGTAAAATTGGAATTGCGGTCAGAGATTTTACCAGGTGTGCGGCTAGAAGGGCTTGGTGTAGTCGCATTTCCAGTATCATGTGATGTTCTCCTTGGTGGGTTGCCCTTCTATGAAGGAGAGTTGGATGCTTAGAACGTACGGCCTCCTCGCCTCAATTTCTTCCCCCTCTCGGCCTTGATGGCTAGTTCAAGAAGATCATGCATGTCCAAGTAATGTTGGAGCTCCAAGGCTTCTTGAAGGTCGGGGTTGAGACCTCTAAGGAACCTTGCCATGGTAGCCTCACTATCTTCTTGAATGTTCTCCCTCATCATGGCCATCTTGATCTCCTTGAAATAGTCCTCCACCCTCATGTTGCCTTGAGTGAGGGTTTGAAACTGAGAGTGGAGATCGCGGTTGTAGTGGCTTGGAACAAATCGCTTATGCATTAGTGCCTTGTGTTCACCATTTCGCCTCCGATTAGTCCTGACTTGGTGGTCCCACCAAACTAGTGCGTAGTCGGTGAACTCAACCGTGGCAACCTTCACCTTTTGTTCCTCGATAAACTCATAGCAATCGACGACCATCTCGATGCGGCCTTCCCATTCCAACTAAGCCTCAGGGTCAATTTTGCCTTGGAACGTGCAGACTTGAATTTTACGTCCCTTCAGCTCGTTCTTAGACGTGTCCCTTTTAGGCCTCTCGGCTATTTCCACATCTTCACCAGCCGAGAGTACTCCTCATAGTTTGCTCCTTTGGTGCCATGGTTATTTCGGTTGCGAGATCGAGAACGAGAGCCCCTTGTGAAGCTCTTGGATAGCTCGTCTAAGCGGTTGTGCCTCTCCGGCATTTGTTGCTCACTAATCCGCTTTAGCTCGTTTTTCATGGCGGTGAACATCAATGAGTAGTCAGTGGTCGGATGAGCTTGCTCCATGACTGTCGTTTGGTCCTGTAAAAGGTTAGTGAACAAGAAAATAGGACAAATATAATCTCAATTCACTCCCTTAGTGTTTTCACTCTCACTCATTTTTCCACTCAAAATACTCCAATGATCTTACCAAAAATTCCTTACCCGTCGGATTGGGCAGTCGAGAAATGCCGCAAAGATCCTACAATTGTCACCAAGCTTTTCCCCAAGAGTAATCAAGGAAACAAGATACGGATTTCCTTGGATTTTTCCACAACATACTCCAATGTATGTTGTTGGGCTAGTGCCAGCCAAAAGAGAAGCCCAATGGCTGGCCGGATTTCCTTCAAGTTTTTCCAAGCTTTACAAGGTCATAGTCACGGCTGCAAATTGCCTTAAGTCATTGTTTACATTCAGTTTTATGATGATTAATAAAAACACTTGAGAATTCTCTCAAAGCTTCATTGACGCATCCTTGAGTATTTTAGATTCATTTCTTTGGCATACCATTGACTTATCAATCTAGGACCGCGCCAGATTGCGGCGTCTTCTACAATACCTGGTTCGTTGGCCGCGTGATCACCGGGTTTAGGTGATTCCACTGCGTTCGTTTGTCATCAACGTGAGTCCCAACCTTCTAGATCCTAGCCTTTCTGTACGGGTTGCATCACAAGGTTGGTGCCGTTCGTATCAATATGTCCAACCATTGGCACTTGAAGCCCTTGATATCTCTACTCCTAGTTTTAGGAGTTTCATGAGTGGTCTTAGAAGTGGACCTGGATGCATCAACAAGCTTATTAGGGGTAAAATTGGAATTGCGGTCAGAGATTTTACCAGGTGTGCGGCTAGAAGGGCTTGGTGTAGTCGCATTTCCAGTATCATGTGATGTTCTCCTTGGTGGGTTGCCCTTCTATGAAGGAGAGTTGGATGCTTAGAACGTACGGCCTCCTCGCCTCAATTTCTTCCCCCTCTCGGCCTTGATGGCTAGTTCAAGAAGATCATGCATGTCCAAGTAATGTTGGAGCTCCAAGGCTTCTTGAAGGTCGGGGTTGAGACCTCTAAGGAACCTTGCCATGGTAGCCTCACTATCTTCTTGAATGTTCTCCCTCATCATGGCCATCTTGATCTCCTTGAAATAGTCCTCCACCCTCATGTTGCCTTGAGTGAGGGTTTGAAACTGAGAGTGGAGATCGCGGTTGTAGTGGCTTGGAACAAATCGCTTATGCATTAGTGCCTTGTGTTCACCATTTCGCCTCCGATTAGTCCTGACTTGGTGGTCCCACCAAACTAGTGCGTAGTCGGTGAACTCAACCGTGGCAACCTTCACCTTTTGTTCCTCGATAAACTCATAGCAATCGACGACCATCTCGATGCGGCCTTCCCATTCCAACTAAGCCTCAGGGTCAATTTTGCCTTGGAACGTGCAGACTTGAATTTTACGTCCCTTCAGCTCGTTCTTAGACGTGTCCCTTTTAGGCCTCTCGGCTATTTCCACATCTTCACCAGCCGAGAGTACTCCTCATAGTTTGCTCCTTTGGTGCCATGGTTATTTCGGTTGCGAGATCGAGAACGAGAGCCCCTTGTGAAGCTCTTGGATAGCTCGTCTAAGCGGTTGTGCCTCTCCGGCATTTGTTGCTCACTAATCCGCTTTAGCTCGTTTTTCATGGCGGTGAACATCAATGAGTAGTCAGTGGTCGGATGAGCTTGCTCCATGACTGTCGTTTGGTCCTGTAAAAGGTTAGTGAACAAGAAAATAGGACAAATATAATCTCAATTCACTCCCTTAGTGTTTTCACTCTCACTCATTTTTCCACTCAAAATACTCCAATGATCTTACCAAAAATTCCTTACCCGTCGGATTGGGCAGTCGAGAAATGCCGCAAAGATCCTACAATTGTCACCAAGCTTTTCCCCAAGAGTAATCAAGGAAACAAGATACGGATTTCCTTGGATTTTTCCACAACATACTCCAATGTATGTTGTTGGGCTAGTGCCAGCCAAAAGAGAAGCCCAATGGCTGGCCGGATTTCCTTCAAGTTTTTCCAAGCTTTACAAGGTCATAGTCACGGCTGCAAATTGCCTTAAGTCATTGTTTACATTCAGTTTTATGATGATTAATAAAAACACTTGAGAATTCTCTCAAAGCTTCATTGACGCATCCTTGAGTATTTTAGATTCATTTCTTTGGCATACCATTGACTTATCAATTTAGGACCGCGCCAGATTGCGGCGTCTTCTACAATACCTGGTTCGTTGGCCGCGTGATCACCGGGTTTAGGTGATTCCACTGCGTTCGTTTGTCATCAACGTGAGTCCCAACCTTCTAGATCCTAGCCTTTCTGTACGGGTTGCATCACAAGGTTGGTGCCGTTCGTATCAATATGTCCAACCATTGGCACTTGAAGCCCTTGATATCTCTACTCCTAGTTTTAGGAGTTTCATGAGTGGTCTTAGAAGTGGACCTGGATGCATCAACAAGCTTATTAGGGGTAAAATTGGAATTGCGGTCAGAGATTTTACCAGGTGTGCGGCTAGAAGGGCTTGGTGTAGTCGCATTTCCAGTATCATGTGATGTTCTCCTTGGTGGGTTGCCCTTCTATGAAGGAGAGTTGGATGCTTAGAACGTACGGCCTCCTCGCCTCAATTTCTTCCCCCTCTCGGCCTTGATGGCTAGTTCAAGAAGATCATGCATGTCCAAGTAATGTTGGAGCTCCAAGGCTTCTTGAAGGACGGGGTTGAGACCTCTAAGGAACCTTGTCATGGTAGCCACACTATCTTCTTGAATGTTCGTCCTCATCATGGCCATCTTGATCTCCTTGGAGTAGTCCTCCACACTCATGTTGCCTTGAGTGAGGGTTTGAAGCTGAGAGTGGAGATCGCGGTTGTAGTGGCTTGGAACAAACCGCTTATGCATTAGTGCCTTGAGTTTACCATTTCGCCTCCAATTAGTCCTGACTTGGTCCCACCAAACTAGTGCGCAGTCGGTGAACTCAACAATGGCAACCTTCACCTTTTGTTCCTCGCTAAACTCATAGCAATCGAAGACCATCTCGATGCGGCCTTCCCATTCCAACTAAGCCTCAGGGTCACTTTTCCCTCGTAACGTAGAGACTTGAATTTTAAGTCCCTTGAGCTCGTTCTTAGACGTGTCCCTTTTAGGCCTCTAGGCTCTTACCACATCTTCACTTGCCGAGAGTACTCCTCATAGTTTGCTCCTTTGGTGCAATGGTTACTTCGGTTGCGAGATCGAGAATGGGGGCCCCTTGTGAAGCCCTTGGAGAGCTCGTCAAAGCGGTTGTGCCTCTCCTCCATTTGTTACACACTAATCCGCTTAAGCTCGTTTTTCATGGCGGTGAACATCATTGAGTAGTCAGTGGTCGGATGAGCTTGCTCCATGACTGTCGTTTGGTCCTGCAAAAGGTTAGTGAACAAGAAAATAGGACAAATATAATCTCACTTCACTCCCTGAGTGTTTTCACTCTCCCTCGTTTTCCCACTCAAAATACTCCAATGATCTTACCAAAAATTCCTTACCCGTCGGATTGGGTAGTCGAGAAATGCCGCAAAGATCCAACAATTGTCACCATGCTTTTCCACAAGAGTAATCAAGGAAACAAGACCCGGATTTCCTTGGATTTTTCCACAACATACTCCAATGTATGTTGTTGGGCTAGTGCCGGCCAAAAGAGAAGCCCAAGGGCTGGCCGGACTTCAAGTTTTTCCAAGCTTTACTAGGTCTTAGTCACGGCTACAAATAGCCTTAAGTCATTGTTTACATTCAGTTTTATGATGATTAATAAAAACACTTGAGAATTCTCTCAAAGCTTCATTGAAGCATCCTTGAGTATTTTAGATTCATTTCTTTGTCATACCATTGACTTATCAATCTAGAACCGCGCCAGATTGTGGCGTCTTCTACAATACTAGGTTCGTTGGCCACGTGATCAACGGGTTTAGGTGATTCCGTTGCGTTCGTTTGTCATCAACGTGAGTCCTAACCTTCTAGATCCTAGCCTTTCTGTAGGGGTCGCATCACAAGATTGGTGCCGTTCGTGTCAATATGTCCAAACCAATGGCACTTGAAGCCCTTGATATCTCTATTCCTAGTTTTAGGAGTTTCATGAGGGGTCTTAGAAGTGGACCTGGATGCATCAACAAGCTTGTTAGGGGTAAAAATGGAATTGCAGTTAGAGAAATTTCCAGGTGTGAGGCTAGAAGGGCTTGGTGTAGTCGCATTTCCTGTATCATGTGAGATTCTCCTTGGTGGGTTGCCCTTCCATGAAGGCGAGTTGGAAGCTTGGAAGATACGGTCTCCTCGCCTCAATTTCTTCCCCTTCTCAGCCTTGATGGCTAGTTCAAGAAGATCATGCATATCCAAGTAATGTTGGAGCTCCAAGGCTTCTTGAAGGTCGGGGTTGAGACCTCTAAGGAACCTTGCCATGGTAGCCTCACTATCTTCTTGAATGTTCTCCCTCATCATGGCCATCTTGATCTCCTTGAAATAGTCCTCCACCCTCATGTTGCCTTGAGTGAGGGTTTGAAACTGAGAGTGGAGATCGCGGTTGTAGTGGCTTGGAACAAATCGCTTATGCATTAGTGCCTTGTGTTCACCATTTCGTCTCCGATTAGTCCTGACTTGGTGGTCCCACCAAACTAGTGCGTAGTCGGTGAACTCAACCGTGGCAACCTTCACCTTTTGTTCCTCGATAAACTCATAGCAATCGACGACCATCTCGATGCGGCCTTCCCATTCCAACTAAGCCTCAGGGTCAATTTTGCCTTGGAACGTGCAGACTTGAATTTTACGTCCCTTCAGCTCGTTCTTAGACGTGTCCCTTTTAGGCCTCTCGGCTATTTCCACATCTTCACCAGCCGAGAGTACTCCTCATAGTTTGCTCCTTTGGTGCCATGGTTATTTCGGTTGCGAGATCGAGAACGAGAGCCCCTTGTGAAGCTCTTGGATAGCTCGTCTAAGCGGTTGTGCCTCTCCGCCATTTGTTGCTCACTAATCCGCTTTAGCTCGTTTTTCATGGCGGTGAACATCAATGAGTAGTCAGTGGTCGGATGAGCTTGCTCCATGACTGTCGTTTGGTCCTGTAAAAGGTTAGTGAACAAGAAAATAGGACAAATATAATCTCAATTCACTCCCTTAGTGTTTTCACTCTCACTCATTTTTCCACTCAAAATACTCCAATGATCTTACCAAAAATTCCTTACCCGTCGGATTGGGCAGTCGAGAAATGCCGCAAAGATCCTACAATTGTCACCAAGCTTTTCCCCAAGAGTAATCAAGGAAACAAGATACGGATTTCCTTGGATTTTTCCACAACATACTCCAATGTATGTTGTTGGGCTAGTGCCAGCCAAAAGAGAAGCCCAATGGCTGGCCGGATTTCCTTCAAGTTTTTCCAAGCTTTACAAGGTCATAGTCACGGCTGCAAATTGCCTTAAGTCATTGTTTACATTCAGTTTTATGATGATTAATAAAAACACTTGAGAATTCTCTCAAAGCTTCATTGACGCATCCTTGAGTATTTTAGATTCATTTCTTTGGCATACCATTGACTTATCAATCTAGGACCGCGCCAGATTGCGGCGTCTTCTACAATACCTGGTTCGTTGGCCGCGTGATCACCGGGTTTAGGTGATTCCACTGCGTTCGTTTGTCATCAACGTGAGTCCCAACCTTCTAGATCCTAGCCTTTCTGTACGGGTTGCATCACAAGGTTGGTGCCGTTCGTATCAATATGTCCAACCATTGGCACTTGAAGCCCTTGATATCTCTACTCCAAGTTTTAGGAGTTTCATGAGTGGTCTTAGAAGTGGACCTGGATGCATCAACAAGCTTATTAGGGGTAAAATTGGAATTGCGGTCAGAGATTTTACCAGGTGTGCGGCTAGAAGGGCTTGGTGTAGTCGCATTTCCAGTATCATGTGATGTTCTCCTTGGTGGGTTGCCCTTCTATGAAGGAGAGTTGGATGCTTAGAACGTACGGCCTCCTCGCCTCAATTTCTTCCCCCTCTCGGCCTTGATGGCTAGTTCAAGAAGATCATGCATGTCCAAGTAATGTTGGAGCTCCAAGGCTTCTTGAAGGACGGGGTTGAGACCTCTAAGGAACCTTGTCATGGTAGCCACACTATCTTCTTGAATGTTCGTCCTCATCATGGCCATCTTGATCTCCTTGGAGTAGTCCTCCACACTCATGTTGCCTTGAGTGAGGGTTTGAAGCTGAGAGTGGAGATCGCGGTTGTAGAGGCTTGGAACAAACCGCTTATGCATTAGTGCCTTGAGTTTACCATTTCGCCTCCAATTAGTCCTGACTTGGTCCCACCAAACTAGTGCGCAGTCGGTGAACTCAACAATGGCAACCTTCACCTTTTGTTCCTCGCTAAACTCATAGCAATCGAAGACCATCTCGATGCGGCCTTCCCATTCCAACTAAGCCTCAGGGTCACTTTTCCCTCGTAACGTAGAGACTTGAATTTTAAGTCCCTTGAGCTCGTTCTTAGACGTGTCCCTTTTAGGCCTCTAGGCTCTTACCACATCTTCACTTGCCGAGAGTACTCCTCATAGTTTGCTCCTTTGGTGCAATGGTTACTTCGGTTGCGAGCTCGAGAATGGGGGCCCCTTGTGAAGCCCTTGGAGAGCTCGTCAAAGCGGTTGTGCCTCTCCTCCATTTGTTACACACTAATCCGCTTAAGCTCGTTTTTCATGGCGGTGAACATCATTGAGTAGTCAGTGGTCGGATGAGCTTGCTCCATGACTGTCGTTTGGTCCTGCAAAAGGTTAGTGAACAAGAAAATAGGACAAATATAATCTCACTTCACTCCCTGAGTGTTTTCACTCTCCCTCGTTTTCCCACTCAAAATACTCCAATGATCTTACCAAAAATTCCTTACCCGTCGGATTGGGTAGTCGAGAAATGCCGCAAAGATCCAACAATTGTCACCATGCTTTTCCACAAGAGTAATCAAGGAAACAAGACCCGGATTTCCTTGGATTTTTCCACAACATACTCCAATGTATGTTGTTGGGCTAGTGCCGGCCAAAAGAGAAGCCCAAGGGCTGGCCGGACTTCAAGTTTTTCCAAGCTTTACTAGGTCTTAGTCACGGCTACAAATAGCCTTAAGTCATTGTTTACATTCAGTTTTATGATGATTAATAAAAACACTTGAGAATTCTCTCAAAGCTTCATTGACGCATCCTTAAGTATTTTAGATTCATTTCTTTGGCATACCATTGACTTATCAATCTAGGACCGCGCCAGATTGCGGCGTCTTCTACAATACCTGGTTCGTTGGCCGCGTGATCACCGGGTTTAGGTGATTCCACTGCGTTCGTTTGTCATCAACGTGAGTCCCAACCTTCTAGATCCTAGCCTTTCTGTACGGGTTGCATCACAAGGTTGGTGCCGTTCGTATCAATATGTCCAACCATTGGCACTTGAAGCCCTTGATATCTCTACTCCTAGTTTTAGGAGTTTCATGAGTGGTCTTAGAAGTGGACCTGGATGCATCAACAAGCTTATTAGGGGTAAAATTGGAATTGCGGTCAGAGATTTTACCAGGTGTGCGGCTAGAAGGGCTTGGTGTAGTCGCATTTCCAGTATCATGTGATGTTCTCCTTGGTGGGTTGCCCTTCTATGAAGGAGAGTTGGATGCTTAGAACGTACGGCCTCCTCGCCTCAATTTCTTCCCCCTCTCGGCCTTGATGGCTAGTTCAAGAAGATCATGCATGTCCAAGTAATGTTGGAGCTCCAAGGCTTCTTGAAGGACGGGGTTGAGACCTCTAAGGAACCTTGTCATGGTAGCCACACTATCTTCTTGAATGTTCGTCCTCATCATGGCCATCTTGATCTCCTTGGAGTAGTCCTCCACACTCATGTTGCCTTGAGTGAGGGTTTGAAGCTGAGAGTGGAGATCGCGGTTGTAGAGGCTTGGAACAAACCGCTTATGCATTAGTGCCTTGAGTTTACCATTTCGCCTCCAATTAGTCCTGACTTGGTCCCACCAAACTAGTGCGCAGTCGGTGAACTCAACAATGGCAACCTTCACCTTTTGTTCCTCGCTAAACTCATAGCAATCGAAGACCATCTCGATGCGGCCTTCCCATTCCAACTAAGCCTCAGGGTCACTTTTCCCTCGTAACGTAGAGACTTGAATTTTAAGTCCCTTGAGCTCGTTCTTAGACGTGTCCCTTTTAGGCCTCTAGGCTCTTACCACATCTTCACTTGCCGAGAGTACTCCTCATAGTTTGCTCCTTTGGTGCAATGGTTACTTCGGTTGCGAGCTCGAGAATGGGGGCCCCTTGTGAAGCCCTTGGAGAGCTCGTCAAAGCGGTTGTGCCTCTCCTCCATTTGTTACACACTAATCCGCTTAAGCTCGTTTTTCATGGCGGTGAACATCATTGAGTAGTCAGTGGTCGGATGAGCTTGCTCCATGACTGTCGTTTGGTCCTGCAAAAGGTTAGTGAACAAGAAAATAGGACAAATATAATCTCACTTCACTCCCTGAGTGTTTTCACTCTCCCTCGTTTTCCCACTCAAAATACTCCAATGATCTTACCAAAAATTCCTTACCCGTCGGATTGGGTAGTCGAGAAATGCCGCAAAGATCCAACAATTGTCACCATGCTTTTCCACAAGAGTAATCAAGGAAACAAGACCCGGATTTCCTTGGATTTTTCCACAACATACTCCAATGTATGTTGTTGGGCTAGTGCCGGCCAAAAGAGAAGCCCAAGGGCTGGCCGGACTTCAAGTTTTTCCAAGCTTTACTAGGTCTTAGTCACGGCTACAAATAGCCTTAAGTCATTGTTTACATTCAGTTTTATGATGATTAATAAAAACACTTGAGAATTCTCTCAAAGCTTCATTGACGCATCCTTAAGTATTTTAGATTCATTTCTTTGGCATACCATTGACTTATCAATCTAGGACCGCGCCAGATTGCGGCGTCTTCTACAATACCTGGTTCGTTGGCCGCGTGATCACCGGGTTTAGGTGATTCCACTGCGTTCGTTTGTCATCAACGTGAGTCCCAACCTTCTAGATCCTAGCCTTTCTGTACGGGTTGCATCACAAGGTTGGTGCCGTTCGTATCAATATGTCCAACCATTGGCACTTGAAGCCCTTGATATCTCTACTCCTAGTTTTAGGAGTTTCATGAGTGGTCTTAGAAGTGGACCTGGATGCATCAACAAGCTTATTAGGGGTAAAATTGGAATTGCGGTCAGAGATTTTACCAGGTGTGCGGCTAGAAGGGCTTGGTGTAGTCGCATTTCCAGTATCATGTGATGTTCTCCTTGGTGGGTTGCCCTTCTATGAAGGAGAGTTGGATGCTTAGAACGTACGGCCTCCTCGCCTCAATTTCTTACCCCTCTCGGCCTTGATGGCTAGTTCAAGAAGATCATGCATGTCCAAGTAATGTTGGAGCTCCAAGGCTTCTTGAAGGACGGGGTTGAGACCTCTAAGGAACCTTGTCATGGTAGCCACACTATCTTCTTGAATGTTCGTCCTCATCATGGCCATCTTGATCTCCTTGGAGTAGTCCTCCACACTCATGTTGCCTTGAGTGAGGGTTTGAAGCTGAGAGTGGAGATCGCGGTTGTAGTGGCTTGGAACAAACCGCTTATGCATTAGTGCCTTGAGTTTACCATTTCGCCTCCAATTAGTCCTGACTTGGTCCCACCAAACTAGTGCGCAGTCGGTGAACTCAACAATGGCAACCTTCACCTTTTGTTCCTCGCTAAACTCATAGCAATCGAAGACCATCTCGATGCGGCCTTCCCATTCCAACTAAGCCTCAGGGTCACTTTTCCCTCGTAACGTAGAGACTTGAATTTTAAGTCCCTTGAGCTCGTTCTTAGACGTGTCCCTTTTAGGCCTCTAGGCTCTTACCACATCTTCACTTGCCGAGAGTACTCCTCATAGTTTGCTCCTTTGGTGCAATGGTTACTTCGGTTGCGAGCTCGAGAATGGGGGCCCCTTGTGAAGCCCTTGGAGAGCTCGTCAAAGCGGTTGTGCCTCTCCTCCATTTGTTACACACTAATCCGCTTAAGCTCGTTTTTCATGGCGGTGAACATCATTGAGTAGTCAGTGGTCGGATGAGCTTGCTCCATGACTGTCGTTTGGTCCTGCAAAAGGTTAGTGAACAAGAAAATAGGACAAATATAATCTCACTTCACTCCCTGAGTGTTTTCACTCTCCCTCGTTTTCCCACTCAAAATACTCCAATGATCTTACCAAAAATTCCTTACCCGTCGGATTGGGTAGTCGAGAAATGCCGCAAAGATCCAACAATTGTCACCATGCTTTTCCACAAGAGTAATCAAGGAAACAAGACCCGGATTTCCTTGGATTTTTCCACAACATACTCCAATGTATGTTGTTGGGCTAGTGCCGGCCAAAAGAGAAGCCCAAGGGCTGGCCGGACTTCAAGTTTTTCCAAGCTTTACTAGGTCTTAGTCACGGCTACAAATAGCCTTAAGTCATTGTTTACATTCAGTTTTATGATGATTAATAAAAACACTTGAGAATTCTCTCAAAGCTTCATTGAAGCATCCTTGAGTATTTTAGATTCATTTCTTTGTCATACCATTGACTTATCAATCTAGAACCGCGCCAGATTGTGGCGTCTTCTACAATACTAGGTTCGTTGGCCACGTGATCAACGGGTTTAGGTGATTCCGTTGCGTTCGTTTGTCATCAACGTGAGTCCTAACCTTCTAGATCCTAGCCTTTCTGTAGGGGTCGCATCACAAGATTGGTGCCATTCGTGTCAATATGTCCAAACCAATGGCACTTGAAGCCCTTGATATCTCTATTCCTAGTTTTAGGAGTTTCATGAGGGGTCTTAGAAGTGGACCTGGATGCATCAACAAGCTTGTTAGGGGTAAAAATGGAATTGCAGTTAGAGAAATTTCCAGGTGTGAGGCTAGAAGGGCTTGGTGTAGTCGCATTTCCTGTATCATGTGAGATTCTCCTTGGTGGGTTGCCCTTCCATGAAGGCGAGTTGGAAGCTTGGAAGATACGGTCTCCTCGCCTCAATTTCTTCCCCTTCTCAGCCTTGATGGCTAGTTCAAGAAGATCATGCATATCCAAGTAATGTTGGAGCTCCAAGGCTTCTTGAAGGTCGGGGTTGAGACCTCTAAGGAACCTTGCCATGGTAGCCTCACTATCTTCTTGAATGTTCTCCCTCATCATGGCCATCTTGATCTCCTTGAAATAGTCCTCCACCCTCATGTTGCCTTGAGTGAGGGTTTGAAACTGAGAGTGGAGATCGCGGTTGTAGTGGCTTGGAACAAATCGCTTATGCATTAGTGCCTTGTGTTCACCATTTCGCCTCCGATTAGTCCTGACTTGGTGGTCCCACCAAACTAGTGCGTAGTCGGTGAACTCAACCGTGGCAACCTTCACCTTTTGTTCCTCGATAAACTCATAGCAATCGACGACCATCTCGATGCGGCCTTCCCATTCCAACTAAGCCTCAGGGTCAATTTTGCCTTGGAACGTGCAGACTTGAATTTTACGTCCCTTCAGCTCGTTCTTAGACGTGTCCCTTTTAGGCCTCTCGGCTATTTCCACATCTTCACCAGCCGAGAGTACTCCTCATAGTTTGCTCCTTTGGTGCCATGGTTATTTCGGTTGCGAGATCGAGAACGAGAGCCCCTTGTGAAGCTCTTGGATAGCTCGTCTAAGCGGTTGTGCCTCTCCGCCATTTGTTGCTCACTAATCCGCTTTAGCTCGTTTTTCATGGCGGTGAACATCAATGAGTAGTCAGTGGTCGGATGAGCTTGCTCCATGACTGTCGTTTGGTCCTGTAAAAGGTTAGTGAACAAGAAAATAGGACAAATATAATCTCAATTCACTCCCTTAGTGTTTTCACTCTCACTCATTTTTCCACTCAAAATACTCCAATGATCTTACCAAAAATTCCTTACCCGTCGGATTGGGCAGTCGAGAAATGCCGCAAAGATCCTACAATTGTCACCAAGCTTTTCCCCAAGAGTAATCAAGGAAACAAGATACGGATTTCCTTGGATTTTTCCACAACATACTCCAATGTATGTTGTTGGGCTAGTGCCAGCCAAAAGAGAAGCCCAATGGCTGGCCGGATTTCCTTCAAGTTTTTCCAAGCTTTACAAGGTCATAGTCACGGCTGCAAATTGCCTTAAGTCATTGTTTACATTCAGTTTTATGATGATTAATAAAAACACTTGAGAATTCTCTCAAAGCTTCATTGACGCATCCTTGAGTATTTTAGATTCATTTCTTTGGCATACCATTGACTTATCAATCTAGGACCGCGCCAGATTGCGGCGTCTTCTACAATACCTGGTTCGTTGGCCGCGTGATCACCGGGTTTAGGTGATTCCACTGCGTTCGTTTGTCATCAACGTGAGTCCCAACCTTCTAGATCCTAGCCTTTCTGTACGGGTTGCATCACAAGGTTGGTGCCGTTCGTATCAATATGTCCAACCATTGGCACTTGAAGCCCTTGATATCTCTACTCCTAGTTTTAGGAGTTTCATGAGTGGTCTTAGAAGTGGACCTGGATGCATCAACAAGCTTATTAGGGGTAAAATTGGAATTGCGGTCAGAGATTTTACCAGGTGTGCGGCTAGAAGGGCTTGGTGTAGTCGCATTTCCAGTATCATGTGATGTTCTCCTTGGTGGGTTGCCCTTCTATGAAGGAGAGTTGGATGCTTAGAACGTACGGCCTCCTCGCCTCAATTTCTTCCCCCTCTCGGCCTTGATGGCTAGTTCAAGAAGATCATGCATGTCCAAGTAATGTTGGAGCTCCAAGGCTTCTTGAAGGACGGGGTTGAGACCTCTAAGGAACATTGTCGTGGTAGCCACACTATCTTCTTGAATGTTCGTCCTCATCATGGCCATCTTGATCTCCTTGGAGTAGTCCTCCACACTCATGTTGCCTTGAGTGAGGGTTTGAAGCTGAGAGTGGAGATCGCGGTTGTAGTGGCTTGGAACAAACCGCTTATGCATTAGTGCCTTGAGTTTACCATTTCGCCTCCAATTAGTCCTGACTTGGTCCCACCAAACTAGTGCGCAGTCGGTGAACTCAACAATGGCAACCTTCACCTTTTGTTCCTCGCTAAACTCATAGCAATCGAAGACCATCTCGATGCGGCCTTCCCATTCCAACTAAGCCTCAGGGTCACTTTTCCCTCGTAACGTAGAGACTTGAATTTTAAGTCCCTTGAGCTCGTTCTTAGACGTGTCCCTTTTAGGCCTCTAGGCTCTTACCACATCTTCACTTGCCGAGAGTACTCCTCATAGTTTGCTCCTTTGGTGCAATGGTTACTTCGGTTGCGAGCTCGAGAATGGGGGCCCCTTGTGAAGCCCTTGGAGAGCTCGTCAAAGCGGTTGTGCCTCTTCTCCATTTGTTACACACTAATCCGCTTAAGCTCGTTTTTCATGGCGGTGAACATCATTGAGTAGTCAGTGGTCGGATGAGCTTGCTCCATGACTGTCGTTTGGTCCTGCAAAAGGTTAGTGAACAAGAAAATAGGACAAATATAATCTCACTTCACTCCCTGAGTGTTTTCACTCTCCCTCGTTTTCCCACTCAAAATACTCCAATGATCTTACCAAAAATTCCTTACCCGTCGGATTGGGTAGTCGAGAAATGCCGCAAAGATCCAACAATTGTCACCATGCTTTTCCACAAGAGTAATCAAGGAAACAAGACCCGGATTTCCTTGGATTTTTCCACAACATACTCCAATGTATGTTGTTGGGCTAGTGCCGGCCAAAAGAGAAGCCCAAGGGCTGGCCGGACTTCAAGTTTTTCCAAGCTTTACTAGGTCTTAGTCACGGCTACAAATAGCCTTAAGTCATTGTTTACATTCAGTTTTATGATGATTAATAAAAACACTTGAGAATTCTCTCAAAGCTTCATTGAAGCATCCTTGAGTATTTTAGATTCATTTCTTTGTCATACCATTGACTTATCAATCTAGAACCGCGCCAGATTGTGGCGTCTTCTACAATACTAGGTTCGTTGGCCACGTGATCAACGGGTTTAGGTGATTCCGTTGCGTTCGTTTGTCATCAACGTGAGTCCTAACCTTCTAGATCCTAGCCTTTCTGTAGGGGTCGCATCACAAGATTGGTGCCGTTCGTGTCAATATGTCCAAACCAATGGCACTTGAAGCCCTTGATATCTCTATTCCTAGTTTTAGGAGTTTCATGAGGGGTCTTAGAAGTGGACCTGGATGCATCAACAAGCTTGTTAGGGGTAAAAATGGAATTGCAGTTAGAGAAATTTCCAGGTGTGAGGCTAGAAGGGCTTGGTGTAGTCGCATTTCCTGTATCATGTGAGATTCTCCTTGGTGGGTTGCCCTTCCATGAAGGCGAGTTGGAAGCTTGGAAGATACGGTCTCCTCGCCTCAATTTCTTCCCCTTCTCAGCCTTGATGGCTAGTTCAAGAAGATCATGCATATCCAAGTAATGTTGGAGCTCCAAGGCTTCTTGAAGGTCGGGGTTGAGACCTCTAAGGAACCTTGCCATGGTAGCCTCACTATCTTCTTGAATGTTCTCCCTCATCATGGCCATCTTGATCTCCTTGAAATAGTCCTCCACCCTCATGTTGCCTTGAGTGAGGGTTTGAAACTGAGAGTGGAGATCGCAGTTGTAGTGGCTTGGAACAAATCGCTTATGCATTAGTGCCTTGTGTTCACCATTTCGCCTCCGATTAGTCCTGACTTGGTGGTCCCACCAAACTAGTGCGTAGTCGGTGAACTCAACCGTGGCAACCTTCACCTTTTGTTCCTCGATAAACTCATAGCAATCGACGACCATCTCGATGCGGCCTTCCCATTCCAACTAAGCCTCAGGGTCAATTTTGCCTTGGAACGTGCAGACTTGAATTTTACGTCCCTTCAGCTCGTTCTTAGACGTGTCCCTTTTAGGCCTCTCGGCTATTTCCACATCTTCACCAGCCGAGAGTACTCCTCATAGTTTGCTCCTTTGGTGCCATGGTTATTTCGGTTGCGAGATCGAGAACGAGAGCCCCTTGTGAAGCTCTTGGATAGCTCGTCTAAGCGGTTGTGCCTCTCCGCCATTTGTTGCTCACTAATCCGTTTTAGCTCGTTTTTCATGGCGGTGAACATCAATGAGTAGTCAGTGGTCGGATGAGCTTGCTCCATGACTGTCGTTTGGTCCTGTAAAAGGTTAGTGAACAAGAAAATAGGACAAATATAATCTCAATTCACTCCCTTAGTGTTTTCACTCTCACTCATTTTTCCACTCAAAATACACCAATGATCTTACCAAAAATTCCTTACCCGTCGGATTGGGCAGTCGAGAAATGCCGCAAAGATCCTACAATTGTCACCAAGCTTTTCCCCAAGAGTAATCAAGGAAACAAGATACGGATTTCCTTGGATTTTTTCACAACATACTCCAATGTATGTTGTTGGGCTAGTGCCAGCCAAAAGAGAAGCCCAATGGCCGGCCGGATTTCCTTCAAGTTTTTCCAAGCTTTACAAGGTCATAGTCACGGCTGCAAATTGCCTTAAGTCATTGTTTACATTCAGTTTTATGATGATTAATAAAAACACTTGAGAATTCTCTCAAAGCTTCATTGAAGCATCCTTGAGTATTTTAGATTCATTTCTTTGGCATACCATTGACTTATCAATCTAGGACCGCGCCAGATTGCGGCGTCTTCTACAATACCTGGTTCGTTGGCCGCGTGATCACCGGGTTTAGGTGATTCCACTGCGTTCGTTTGTCATCAACGTGAGTCCCAACCTTCTAGATCCTAGCCTTTCTGTACGGGTTGCATCACAAGGTTGGTGCCGTTCGTATCAATATGTCCAACCATTGGCACTTGAAGCCCTTGATATCTCTACTCCTAGTTTTAGGAGTTTCATGAGTGGTCTTAGAAGTGGACCTGGATGCATCAACAAGCTTATTAGGGGTAAAATTGGAATTGCGGTCAGAGATTTTACCAGGTGTGCGGCTAGAAGGGCGTGGTGTAGTCGCATTTCCAGTATCATGTGATGTTCTCCTTGGTGGGTTGCCCTTCTATGAAGGAGAGTTGGATGCTTAGAACGTACGGCCTCCTCGCCTCAATTTCTTCCCCCTCTCGGCCTTGATGGCTAGTTCAAGAAGATCATGCATGTCCAAGTAATGTTGGAGCTCCAAGGCTTCTTGAAGGACGGGGTTGAGACCTCTAAGGAACCTTGTCATGGTAGCCACACTATCTTCTTGAATGTTCGTCCTCATCATGGCCATCTTGATCTCCTTGGAGTAGTCCTCCACACTCATGTTGCCTTGAGTGAGGGTTTGAAGCTGAGAGTGGAGATCGCGGTTGTAGTGGCTTGGAACAAACCGCTTATGCATTAGTGCCTTGAGTTTACCATTTCGCCTCCAATTAGTCCTGACTTGGTCCCACCAAACTAGTGCGCAGTCGGTGAACTCAACAATGGCAACCTTCACCTTTTGTTCCTCGCTAAACTCATAGCAATCGAGGACCATCTCGATTCGGCCTTCCCATTCCAACTAAGCCTCAGGGTCACTTTTTCCTCGTAACGTAGAGACTTGAATTTTAAGTCCCTTGAGCTCGTTCTTAGACGTGTCCCTTTTAGGCCTCTAGGCTCTTACCACATCTTCACTTGCCGAGAGTACTCCTCATAGTTTGCTCCTTTGGTGCCATGGTTACTTCGGTTGCGAGATCGAGAATGGGGGCCCCTTGTGAAGCCCTTGGAGAGCTCGTCAAAGCGGTTGTGCCTCTCCTCCATTTGTTACACACTAATCCGCTTAAGCTCGTTTTTCATGGCGGTGAACATCATTGAGTAGTCAGTGGTCGGATGAGCTTGCTCCATGACTGTCGTTTGGTCCTGCAAAAGGTTAGTGAACAAGAAAATAGGACAAATATAATCTCACTTCACTCCCTGAGTGTTTTCACTCTCCCTCGTTTTCCCACTCAAAATACTCCAATGATCTTACCAAAAATTCCTTACCCGTCGGATTGGGTAGTCGAGAAATGCCGCAAAGATCCAACAATTGTCACCATGCTTTTCCACAAGAGTAATCAAGGAAACAAGACCCGGATTTCCTTGGATTTTTCCACAACATACTCCAATGTATGTTGTTGGGCTAGTGCCGGGCAAAAGAGAAGCCCAAGGGCTGGCCGGACTTCAAGTTTTTCCAAGCTTTACTAGGTCTTAGTCACGTCTACAAATAGCCTTAAGTCATTGTTTACATTCAGTTTTATGATGATTAATAAAAACACTTGAGAATTCTCTCAAAGCTTCATTGAAGCATCCTTGAGTATTTTAGATTCATTTCTTTGTCATACCATTGACTTATCAATCTAGAACCGCGCCAGATTGTGGCGTCTTCTACAATACTAGGTTCGTTGGCCACGTGATCAACGGGTTTAGGTGATTCCGTTGCGTTCGTTTGTCATCAACGTGAGTCCTAACCTTCTAGATCCTAGCCTTTCTGTAGGGGTCGCATCACAAGATTGGTGCCGTTCGTGTCAATATGTCCAAACCAATGGCACTTGAAGCCCTTGATATCTCTATTCCTAGTTTTAGGAGTTTCATGAGGGGTCTTAGAAGTGGACCTGGATGCATCAACAAGCTTGTTAGGGGTAAAAATGGAATTGCAGTTAGAGAAATTTCCAGGTGTGAGGCTAGAAGGGCTTGGTGTAGTCGCATTTCCTGTATCATGTGAGATTCTCCTTGGTGGGTTGCCCTTCCATGAAGGCGAGTTGGAAGCTTGGAAGATACGGTCTCCTCGCCTCAATTTCTTCCCCTTCTCAGCCTTGATGGCTAGTTCAAGAAGATCATGCATATCCAAGTAATGTTGGAGCTCCAAGGCTTCTTGAAGGTCGGGGTTGAGACCTCTAAGGAACCTTGCCATGGTAGCCTCACTATCTTCTTGAATGTTCTCCCTCATCATGGCCATCTTGATCTCCTTGAAATAGTCCTCCACCCTCATGTTGCCTTGAGTGAGGGTTTGAAACTGAGAGTGGAGATCGCGGTTGTAGTGGCTTGGAACAAATCGCTTATGCATTAGTGCCTTGTGTTCACCATTTCGCCTCCGATTAGTCCTGACTTGGTGGTCCCACCAAACTAGTGCGTAGTCGGTGAACTCAACCGTGGCAACCTTCACCTTTTGTTCCTCGATAAACTCATAGCAATCGACGACCATCTCGATGCGGCCTTCCCATTCCAACTAAGCCTCAGGGTCAATTTTGCCTTGGAACGTGCAGACTTGAATTTTACGTCCCTTCAGCTCGTTCTTAGACGTGTCCCTTTTAGGCCTCTCGGCTATTTCCACATCTTCACCAGCCGAGAGTACTCCTCATAGTTTGCTCCTTTGGTGCCATGGTTATTTCGGTTGCGAGATCGAGAACGAGAGCCCCTTGTGAAGCTCTTGGATAGCTCGTCTAAGCGGTTGTGCCTCTCCGGCATTTGTTGCTCACTAATCCGCTTTAGCTCGTTTTTCATGGCGGTGAACATCAATGAGTAGTCAGTGGTCGGATGAGCTTGCTCCATGACTGTCGTTTGGTCCTGTAAAAGGTTAGTGAACAAGAAAATAGGACAAATATTGATGTGTGCACGGACCTTAGCCCAAGTAATGACCCAGTCCGAGTTCCATTGGGCCCAGTCACACGTGCACGAGCCAAGCTCTTCGAAGAATCCCTCCAAGCCCTTGTTCGAATTGTCCAAAACCAACATGGAGTCCATAGAGATATTGAAGGCTTGAAGGATTTTAATCGAGTTATCTACACCATGACCCAAGCCCATGAAGAGTCAAGTGGGCCTCCAAATGAGTTGGCCGAATAGGGCCTTAGGCCTTAGTAGTTATTTAGCAATTGATTAGTGTTTAAGTAAGAGCATGGGCCGGCCCATCTTGTCCCAAGACCATGGGCCGACTTTTCCCTTTCCTAGTCCCTTTAGGGTTTCAGTCACTTTAGCCTATAAATAGGCTTGCTTTGTAAGGTTTTAGGGAGACGTTTTATCAATAAAGTTTTGCATATTTTCGATTCTTCTTGAGAGAGAGATTCGACCCCTTTACTTGCTTTGGCAAGGGTTTTGAGCAGTCTTGCGTCCTGTCCTAGATTGTTCTACCGACCTATTCCCCTGGAGTATTCACCTTCATCGGAGTGTCGTCTACCGTCTTGAATCAAATCGTGTCGTCCGTTTGGTTCTAGATCCCGCAATTCCAAGCGTTGGACATCCTCGCTAGATCCTTGGGCAAACGTGCTACGTGTCTCGAAACGTGTTGATCGAGGAACGTATCAGTTGGCTTCAGAGCTTTGGTAGAGGTATCTTTCGTTATATCCATATTTTTCGTAGTTGTGTCGTAGAATTCTTAGTACTTTCCGCTGCCTTGTTTTACAAAAAAAAAAAAAAAAAAGTCACTGTTCATCCGACACTGTTCACCTCTACTGTTCACAGCTAGTGTTCATCCGGCACTGTTCACGTTACTGTTCATCCGAACACAAAAATCTGTTGGTGTGTTATCTCCTTTGTGTTGTGTCTAGTTTGTTGATAATTTCTGTCCACAACTTGTTTCTTGCGTTTGAGTCGTTTGTTGCATCAAAAATTCTGGTTGTTGGTGTTTCAATGTTGCTCCCAAATCTGTCTCGTTAGTTGGTTGTCGCTTGGGCAGCAAGAACAATAACGTGACGGCTGCTAGGGTTTCCTTATCTTGCTAGGGTTATCCTTGCGGCTAGGGTTTTCTACTTGCGGCTAGGATGTCTACTTGCGGCTAGGGTTTCTTTGTACTCACTTGGACACTCTCTCACCTACCTTTTTAGGAAACTTTCCCAAACTCTCTCATCCATTTTTTTTTGGAAACTTTCCTAAATTCTCTCATCCATTTTTTAGGAAACTTTCCTAAACTCTCTCATCCATTTTTTTTGGAAACTTTCTTAAAGTCTCTCATCTATTTTTAGGAAACTTTCCTAAATTCTCTCATCCATTTTTTTTTGGAAACTTTCCTAAATTCTCTCATCCATTTTTAGGAAATTTTCCTAAACTCTCTCATCCATTTTTTTTGGAAACTTTCCTAAATTCTCTCATCCATTTTTAGGAAACTCACCTAAAATTCTCTCATCCATTTTTAGGACCTTTCCTATATTCTCTTCCTAGATTTTAGGAACACTCTCCTACACTTTCTCCTATATTTTCTCCTAGTTTTTAGGAACACTTCCCTACACGTTCTCCTACATCTCCGTGATTACTCTTGAGGAAGAAGTTGGTGACATTTATTGGACTTGAGCGGCCTTTCTCAACTACCTAACCCAACAGGTAAAGGTATTTGGTAAGTCCATTAGAGTGAGTAATTGTGAGTGATACACGAGTGTCGAGAGAAAACACGTCAGGGAACGTGAAAAACAATATCTTCGGTTTTGTTACTAACTTTTGCAGGTTCCCTCATACATTCATGGCGAGTACAAGACGCATAAAAGTTAGCTCACCACATTGGCTTCCTGATCCTAAGGGAGTCAAAGAAGTGGCATTACGTGGTGTAGATGAGCAATTGGACATCGTCAAATCTCAGTTGCTTGGTTGGTTTTATACTCGTTGTGGTGTCAAAGATAAAATCTGTAGCTTGGCCATTGATGGGAGTTGTGAAGTCAACCTTGCAAGTGCTATCATGGTTGATAAATTAAATCTTCCAACCATTGATCATCTTCAACCATACAAGTTGACGAGCACTCATGGTAATGTTTGGGTTACTAAGTACACACTTGTACCTATTCAAATCGGCAAATATGTGGATGAGGTGTTGTGTGATGTAGTCCCAATTCAAGTGACACATGTGTTGTTGGGTAAAGCATGGATGTCGAGGCGAGAAATTAAATATGACGGACATACTAATAAGTATTCCTTCTTATTTAATAGTCGTCGTCTTGCACTTGTATCACTTACTTATGACCAACTTTGTATTGATCTAGCATGCATGAAAAGTGAGCTTGAGCGTTATAGAATGGAGAAAAAGCTAGATGAGGGAATTGTGCCTAAAGAGGTAAAACCCGAGGGAGTTGAAAGTAATGAGATGAAAGGGTCAGCTGTTGAACTAGAAAAAGAGATGGAAAAATCTAATGAGATGGGTGGTAAAAAGGAAGAAAAGAGAGAAAGTGGGCTGATCTTGAGCAACCCGGTGAAGGCCTATTATTTTCCTAACGAACTTACCTTCGCTTTGTTGAGTGTTTCTACTTTTATACAGATCAAGCAAAGGCAGGTTGAGTTGATCTTGGTGTGTTCCATTCCAAAATCAATTGTAGACTTTGCAAGCCTCCATGGAGTTGGCACTCCAAGAGTTAAACCCCGTTGGTATCTATTCATGGAACAATGTCAACTCAAATCAGTCCACACCAAAGGGGAGTTGATTCGAGCTCGTCTTGAAAGGAACACTCCACATTTTGGGGATCGTTGTGTACCAAGGGTTCGTTTAAAGAACAAGTACCTCAATGACCATTATGATTTTCGTCTTGCTCTTAGTCCACATGAAGCTCCAACATCACCAAATCCGCCTTGGTGCCTTGCAAGTGTGTTCGAGCCGGAGTTTGACTTCATGGGATACACTTCATACCACTTTGAGGACCCTTACCTCATGACCACAAACGATCAAGTTGAGCATACATTGAAGATGGTTTGTGAGATTCAAGGTTCGACAAGGGTTATGTTCCAACTTAGCCCATGGGCTTTGCATTGGATGCCATCTGTAGCCATCATAACAAGATTGAGTCGAAGGCATGTAACTCGTCTTGTCACCATTCGTGCTTCAATTTGTGGGCAAATTGCTTTCAAGAGGGGGGGAATGATACGAACAAGAGGAGCCACTGGAGCCATGATACCAACCCTTGTTCGTGTCATTCATTTCCATCCAGATTTGAGGACAAATCCTGCTCAAGTGGAGGGGACTGATGTGTGCACGGACCTTAGCCCAAGTAATGACCCAGTCCGAGTTCCATTGGGCCCAGTCACACGTGCACGAGCCAAGCTCTTCGAAGAATCCCTCCAAGCCCTTGTTCGAATTGTCCAAAACCAACATGGAGTCCATAGAGATATTGAAGGCTTGAAGGATTTTAATCGAGTTATCTACACCATGACCCAATCCCATGAAGAGTCAAGTGGGCCTCCAAATGAGTTGGCCGAATAGGGCCTTAGGCCTTAGTAGTTATTTAGCAATTGATTAGTGTTTAAGTAAGAGCATGGGCCGGCCCATCTTGTCCCAAGACCATGGGCCGACTTTTCCCTTTCCTAGTCCCTTTAGGGTTTCAGTCACTTTAGCCTATAAATAGGCTTGCTTTGTAAGGTTTTAGGGAGACGTTTTATCAATAAAGTTTTGCATATTTTCGATTCTTCTTGAGAGAGAGATTCGACCCCTTTACTTGCTTTGGCAAGGGTTTTGAGCAGTCTTGCGTCCTGTCCTAGATTGTTCTACCGACCTATTCCCCTGGAGTATTCACCTTCATCGGAGTGTCGTCTACCGTCTTGAATCAAATCGTGTCGTCCGTTTGGTTCTAGATCCCGCAATTCCAAGCGTTGGACATCCTCGCTAGATCCTTGGGCAAACGTGCTACGTGTCTCGAAACGTGTTGATCGAGGAACGTATCAAATATAATCTCAATTCACTCCCTTAGTGTTTTCACTCTCACTCATTTTTCCACTCAAAATACTCCAATGATCTTACCAAAAATTCCTTACCCGTCGGATTGGGCAGTCGAGAAATGCCGCAAAGATCCTACAATTGTCACCAAGCTTTTCCCCAAGAGTAATCAAGGAAACAAGATACGGATTTCCTTGGATTTTTCCACAACATACTCCAATGTATGTTGTTGGGCTAGTGCCAGCCAAAAGAGAAGCCCAATGGCTGGCCGGATTTCCTTCAAGTTTTTCCAAGCTTTACAAGGTCATAGTCACGGCTGCAAATTGCCTTAAGTCATTGTTTACATTCAGTTTTATGATGATTAATAAAAACACTTGAGAATTCTCTCAAAGCTTCATTGACGCATCCTTGAGTATTTTAGATTCATTTCTTTGGCATACCATTGACTTATCAATCTAGGACCGCGCCAGATTGCGGCGTCTTCTACAATACCTGGTTCGTTGGCCGCGTGATCACCGGGTTTAGGTGATTCCACTGCGTTCGTTTGTCATCAACGTGAGTCCCAACCTTCTAGATCCTAGCCTTTCTGTACGGGTTGCATCACAAGGTTGGTGCCGTTCGTATCAATATGTCCAACCATTGGCACTTGAAGCCCTTGATATCTCTACTCCTAGTTTTAGGAGTTTCATGAGTGGTCTTAGAAGTGGACCTGGATGCATCAACAAGCTTATTAGGGGTAAAATTGGAATTGCGGTCAGAGATTTTACCAGGTGTGCGGCTAGAAGGGCTTGGTGTAGTCGCATTTCCAGTATCATGTGATGTTCTCCTTTGTGGGTTGCCCTTCTATGAAGGAGAGTTGGATGCTTAGAACGTACGGCCTCCTCGCCTCAATTTCTTCCCCCTCTCGGCCTTGATGGCTAGTTCAAGAAGATCATGCATGTCCAAGTAATGTTGGAGCTCCAAGGCTTCTTGAAGGACGGGGTTGAGACCTCTAAGGAACATTGTCATGGTAGCCACACTATCTTCTTGAATGTTCGTCCTCATCATGGCCATCTTGATCTCCTTGGAGTAGTCCTCCACACTCATGTTGCCTTGAGTGAGGGTTTGAAGCTGAGAGTGGAGATCGCGGTTGTAGTGGCTTGGAACAAACCGCTTATGCATTAGTGCCTTGAGTTTACCATTTCGCCTCCAATTAGTCCTGACTTGGTCCCACCAAACTAGTGCGCAGTCGGTGAACTCAACAATGGCAACCTTCACCTTTTGTTCCTCGCTAAACTCATAGCAATCGAAGACCATCTCGATGCGGCCTTCCCATTCCAACTAAGCCTCAGGGTCACTTTTCCCTCGTAACGTAGAGACTTGAATTTTAAGTCCCTTGAGCTCGTTCTTAGACGTGTCCCTTTTAGGCCTCTAGGCTCTTACCACATCTTCACTTGCCGAGAGTACTCCTCATAGTTTGCTCCTTTGGTGCAATGGTTACTTCGGTTGCGAGCTCGAGAATGGGGGCCCCTTGTGAAGCCCTTGGAGAGCTCGTCAAAGCGGTTGTGCCTCTCCTCCATTTGTTACACACTAATCCGCTTAAGCTCGTTTTTCATGGCGGTGAACATCATTGAGTAGTCAGTGGTCGGATGAGCTTGCTCCATGACTGTCGTTTGGTCCTGCAAAAGGTTAGTGAACAAGAAAATAGGACAAATATAATCTCACTTCACTCCCTGAGTGTTTTCACTCTCCCTCGTTTTCCCACTCAAAATACTCCAATGATCTTACCAAAAATTCCTTACCCGTCGGATTGGGTAGTCGAGAAATGCCGCAAAGATCCAACAATTGTCACCATGCTTTTCCACAAGAGTAATCAAAGAAACAAGACCCGGATTTCCTTGGATTTTTCCACAACATACTCCAATGTATGTTGTTGGGCTAGTGCCGGCCAAAAGAGAAGCCCAAGGGCTGGCCGGACTTCAAGTTTTTCCAAGCTTTACTAGGTCTTAGTCACGGCTACAAATAGCCTTAAGTCATTGTTTACATTCAGTTTTATGATGATTAATAAAAACACTTGAGAATTCTCTCAAAGCTTCATTGAAGCATCCTTGAGTATTTTAGATTCATTTCTTTGTCATACCATTGACTTATCAATCTAGAACCGCGCCAGATTGTGGCGTCTTCTACAATACTAGGTTCGTTGGCCACGTGATCAACGGGTTTAGGTGATTCCGTTGCGTTCGTTTGTCATCAACGTGAGTCCTAACCTTCTAGATCCTAGCCTTTCTGTAGGGGTCGCATCACAAGATTGGTGCCGTTCGTGTCAATATGTCCAAACCAATGGCACTTGAAGCCCTTGATATCTCTATTCCTAGTTTTAGGAGTTTCATGAGGGGTCTTAGAAGTGGACCTGGATGCATCAACAAGCTTGTTAGGGGTAAAAATGGAATTGCAGTTAGAGAAATTTCCAGGTGTGAGGCTAGAAGGGCTTGGTGTAGTCGCATTTCCTGTATCATGTGAGATTCTCCTTGGTGGGTTGCCCTTCCATGAAGGCGAGTTGGAAGCTTGGAAGATACGGTCTCCTCGCCTCAATTTCTTCCCCTTCTCAGCCTTGATGGCTAGTTCAAGAAGATCATGCATATCCAAGTAATGTTGGAGCTCCAAGGCTTCTTGAAGGTCGGGGTTGAGACCTCTAAGGAACCTTGCCATGGTAGCCTCACTATCTTCTTGAATGTTCTCCCTCATCATGGCCATCTTGATCTCCTTGAAATAGTCCTCCACCCTCATGTTGCCTTGAGTGAGGGTTTGAAACTGAGAGTGGAGATCGCGGTTGTAGTGGCTTGGAACAAATCGCTTATGCATTAGTGCCTTGTGTTCACCATTTCGCCTCCGATTAGTCCTGACTTGGTGGTCCCACCAAACTAGTGCGTAGTCGGTGAACTCAACCGTGGCAACCTTCACCTTTTGTTCCTCGATAAACTCATAGCAATCGACGACCATCTCGATGCGGCCTTCCCATTCCAACTAAGCCTCAGGGTCAATTTTGCCTTGGAACGTGCAGACTTGAATTTTACGTCCCTTCAGCTCGTTCTTAGACGTGTCCCTTTTAGGCCTCTCGGCTATTTCCACATCTTCACCAGCCGAGAGTACTCCTCATAGTTTGCTCCTTTGGTGCCATGGTTATTTCGGTTGCGAGATCGAGAACGAGAGCCCCTTGTGAAGCTCTTGGATAGCTCGTCTAAGCGGTTGTGCCTCTCCGCCATTTGTTGCTCACTAATCCGCTTTAGCTCGTTTTTCATGGCGGTGAACATCAATGAGTAGTCAGTGGTCGGATGAGCTTGCTCCATGACTGTCGTTTGGTCCTGTAAAAGGTTAGTGAACAAGAAAATAGGACAAATATAATCTCAATTCACTCCCTTAGTGTTTTCACTCTCACTCATTTTTCCACTCAAAATACTCCAATGATCTTACCAAAAATTCCTTACCCGTCGGATTGGGCAGTCGAGAAATGCCGCAAAGATCCTACAATTGTCACCAAGCTTTTCCCCAAGAGTAATCAAGGAAACAAGATACGGATTTCCTTGGATTTTTCCACAACATACTCCAATGTATGTTGTTGGGCTAGTGCCAGCCAAAAGAGAAGCCCAATGGCTGGCCGGATTTCCTTCAAGTTTTTCCAAGCTTTACAAGGTCATAGTCACGGCTGCAAATTGCCTTAAGTCATTGTTTACATTCAGTTTTATGATGATTAATAAAAACACTTGAGAATTCTCTCAAAGCTTCATTGACGCATCCTTGAGTATTTTAGATTCATTTCTTTGGCATACCATTGACTTATCAATCTAGGACCGCGCCAGATTGCGGCGTCTTCTACAATACCTGGTTCGTTGGCCGCGTGATCACCGGGTTTAGGTGATTCCACTGCGTTCGTTTGTCATCAACGTGAGTCCCAACCTTCTAGATCCTAGCCTTTCTGTACGGGTTGCATCACAAGGTTGGTGCCGTTCGTATCAATATGTCCAACCATTGGCACTTGAAGCCCTTGATATCTCTACTCCTAGTTTTAGGAGTTTCATGAGTGGTCTTAGAAGTGGACCTGGATGCATCAACAAGCTTATTAGGGGTAAAATTGGAATTGCGGTCAGAGATTTTACCAGGTGTGCGGCTAGAAGGGCTTGGTGTAGTCGCATTTCCAGTATCATGTGATGTTCTCCTTGGTGGGTTGCCCTTCTATGAAGGAGAGTTGGATGCTTAGAACGTACGGCCTCCTCGCCTCAATTTCTTCCCCCTCTCGGCCTTGATGGCTAGTTCAAGAAGATCATGCATGTCCAAGTAATGTTGGAGCTCCAAGGCTTCTTGAAGGACGGGGTTGAGACCTCTAAGGAACCTTGTCATGGTAGCCACACTATCTTCTTGAATGTTCGTCCTCATCATGGCCATCTTGATCTCCTTGGAGTAGTCCTCCACACTCATGTTGCCTTGAGTGAGGGTTTGAAGCTGAGAGTGGAGATCGCGGTTGTAGTGGCTTGGAACAAACCGCTTATGCATTAGTGCCTTGAGTTTACCATTTCGCCTCCAATTAGTCCTGACTTGGTCCCACCAAACTAGTGCGCAGTCGGTGAACTCAACAATGGCAACCTTCACCTTTTGTTCCTCGCTAAACTCATAGCAATCGAAGACCATCTCGATGCGGCCTTCCCATTCCAACTAAGCCTCAGGGTCACTTTTCCCTCGTAACGTAGAGACTTGAATTTTAAGTCCCTTGAGCTCGTTCTTAGACGTGTCCCTTTTAGGCCTCTAGGCTCTTACCACATCTTCACTTGCCGAGAGTACTCCTCATAGTTTGCTCCTTTGGTGCAATGGTTACTTCGGTTGCGAGCTCGAGAATGGGGGCCCCTTGTGAAGCCCTTGGAGAGCTCGTCAAAGCGGTTGTGCCTCTCCTCCATTTGTTACACACTAATCCGCTTAAGCTCGTTTTTCATGGCGGTGAACATCATTGAGTAGTCAGTGGTCGGATGAGCTTGCTCCATGACTGTCGTTTGGTCCTGCAAAAGGTTAGTGAACAAGAAAATAGGACAAATATAATCTCACTTCACTCCCTGAGTGTTTTCACTCTCCCTCGTTTTCCCACTCAAAATACTCCAATGATCTTACCAAAAATTCCTTACCCGTCGGATTGGGTAGTCGAGAAATGCCGCAAAGATCCAACAATTGTCACCATGCTTTTCCACAAGAGTAATCAAGGAAACAAGACCCGGATTTCCTTGGATTTTTCCACAACATACTCCAATGTATGTTGTTGGGCTAGTGCCGGCCAAAAGAGAAGCCCAAGGGCTGGCCGGACTTCAAGTTTTTCCAAGCTTTACTAGGTCTTAGTCACGGCTACAAATAGCCTTAAGTCATTGTTTACATTCAGTTTTATGATGATTAATAAAAACACTTGAGAATTCTCTCAAAGCTTCATTGAAGCATCCTTGAGTATTTTAGATTCATTTCTTTGTCATACCATTGACTTATCAATCTAGAACCGCGCCAGATTGTGGCGTCTTCTACAATACTAGGTTCGTTGGCCACGTGATCAACGGGTTTAGGTGATTCCGTTGCGTTCGTTTGTCATCAACGTGAGTCCTAACCTTCTAGATCCTAGCCTTTCTGTAGGGGTCGCATCACAAGATTGGTGCCGTTCGTGTCAATATGTCCAAACCAATGGCACTTGAAGCCCTTGATATCTCTATTCCTAGTTTTAGGAGTTTCATGAGGGGTCTTAGAAGTGGACCTGGATGCATCAACAAGCTTGTTAGGGGTAAAAATGGAATTGCAGTTAGAGAAATTTCCAGGTGTGAGGCTAGAAGGGCTTGGTGTAGTCGCATTTCCTGTATCATGTGAGATTCTCCTTGGTGGGTTGCCCTTCCATGAAGGCGAGTTGGAAGCTTGGAAGATACGGTCTCCTCGCCTCAATTTCTTCCCCTTCTCAGCCTTGATGGCTAGTTCAAGAAGATCATGCATATCCAAGTAATGTTGGAGCTCCAAGGCTTCTTGAAGGTCGGGGTTGAGACCTCTAAGGAACCTTGCCATGGTAGCCTCACTATCTTCTTGAATGTTCTCCCTCATCATGGCCATCTTGATCTCCTTGAAATAGTCCTCCACCCTCATGTTGCCTTGAGTGAGGGTTTGAAACTGAGAGTGGAGATCGCGGTTGTAGTGGCTTGGAACAAATCGCTTATGCATTAGTGCCTTGTGTTCACCATTTCGCCTCCGATTAGTCCTGACTTGGTGGTCCCACCAAACTAGTGCGTAGTCGGTGAACTCAACCGTGGCAACCTTCACCTTTTGTTCCTCGATAAACTCATAGCAATCGACGACCATCTCGATGCGGCCTTCCCATTCCAACTAAGCCTCAGGGTCAATTTTGCCTTGGAACGTGCAGACTTGAATTTTACGTCCCTTCAGCTCGTTCTTAGACGTGTCCCTTTTAGGCCTCTCGGCTATTTCCACATCTTCACCAGCCGAGAGTACTCCTCATAGTTTGCTCCTTTGGTGCCATGGTTATTTCGGTTGCGAGATCGAGAACGAGAGCCCCTTGTGAAGCTCTTGGATAGCTCGTCTAAGCGGTTGTGCCTCTCCGCCATTTGTTGCTCACTAATCCGCTTTAGCTCGTTTTTCATGGCGGTGAACATCAATGAGTAGTCAGTGGTCGGATGAGCTTGCTCCATGACTGTCGTTTGGTCCTGTAAAAGGTTAGTGAACAAGAAAATAGGACAAATATAATCTCAATTCACTCCCTTAGTGTTTTCACTCTCACTCATTTTTCCACTCAAAATACTCCAATGATCTTACCAAAAATTCCTTACCCGTCGGATTGGGCAGTCGAGAAATGCCGCAAAGATCCTACAATTGTCACCAAGCTTTTCCCCAAGAGTAATCAAGGAAACAAGATACGGATTTCCTTGGATTTTTCCACAACATACTCCAATGTATGTTGTTGGGCTAGTGCCAGCCAAAAGAGAAGCCCAATGGCTGGCCGGATTTCCTTCAAGTTTTTCCAAGCTTTACAAGGTCATAGTCACGGCTGCAAATTGCCTTAAGTCATTGTTTACATTCAGTTTTATGATGATTAATAAAAACACTTGAGAATTCTCTCAAAGCTTCATTGACGCATCCTTGAGTATTTTAGATTCATTTCTTTGGCATACCATTGACTTATCAATCTAGGACCGCGCCAGATTGCGGCGTCTTCTACAATACCTGGTTCGTTGGCCGCGTGATCACCGGGTTTAGGTGATTCCACTGCGTTCGTTTGTCATCAACGTGAGTCCCAACCTTCTAGATCCTAGCCTTTCTGTACGGGTTGCATCACAAGGTTGGTGCCGTTCGTATCAATATGTCCAACCATTGGCACTTGAAGCCCTTGATATCTCTACTCCTAGTTTTAGGAGTTTCATGAGTGGTCTTAGAAGTGGACCTGGATGCATCAACAAGCTTATTAGGGGTAAAATTGGAATTGCGGTTAGAGATTTTACCAGGTGTGCGGCTTGAAGGGCTTGGTGTAGTCGCATTTCCAGTATCATGTGATGTTCTCCTTGGTGGGTTGCCCTTCTATGAAGGAGAGTTGGATGCTTAGAACGTACGGCCTCCTCGCCTCAATTTCTTCCCCCTCTCGGCCTTGATGGCTAGTTCAAGAAGATCATGCATGTCCAAGTAATGTTGGAGCTCCAAGGCTTCTTGAAGGACGGGGTTGAGACCTCTAAGGAACCTTGTCATGGTAGCCACACTATCTTCTTGAATGTTCGTCCTCATCATGGCCATCTTGATCTCCTTGGAGTAGTCCTCCACACTCATGTTGCCTTGAGTGAGGGTTTGAAGCTGAGAGTGGAGATCGCGGTTGTAGTGGCTTGGAACAAACCGCTTATGCATTAGTGCCTTGAGTTTACCATTTCGCCTCCAATTAGTCCTGACTTGGTCCCACCAAACTAGTGCGCAGTCGGTGAACTCAACAATGGCAACCTTCACCTTTTGTTCCTCGCTAAACTCATAGCAATCGAAGACCATCTCGATGCGGCCTTCCCATTCCAACTAAGCCTCAGGGTCACTTTTCCCTCGTAACGTAGAGACTTGAATTTTAAGTCCCTTGAGCTCGTTCTTAGACGTGTCCCTTTTAGGCCTCTAGGCTCTTACCACATCTTCACTTGCCGAGAGTACTCCTCATAGTTTGCTCCTTTGGTGCAATGGTTACTTCGGTTGCGAGCTCGAGAATGGGGGCCCCTTGTGAAGCCCTTGGAGAGCTCGTCAAAGCGGTTGTGCCTCTCCTCCATTTGTTACACACTAATCCGCTTAAGCTCGTTTTTCATGGCGGTGAACATCATTGAGTAGTCAGTGGTCGGATGAGCTTGCTCCATGACTGTCGTTTGGTCCTGCAAAAGGTTAGTGAACAAGAAAATAGGACAAATATAATCTCACTTCACTCCCTGAGTGTTTTCACTCTCCCTCGTTTTCCCACTCAAAATACTCCAATGATCTTACCAAAAATTCCTTACCCGTCGGATTGGGTAGTCGAGAAATGCCGCAAAGATCCAACAATTGTCACCATGCTTTTCCACAAGAGTAATCAAGGAAACAAGACCCGGATTTCCTTGGATTTTTCCACAACATACTCCAATGTATGTTGTTGGGCTAGTGCCGGCCAAAAGAGAAGCCCAAGGGCTGGCCGGACTTCAAGTTTTTCCAAGCTTTACTAGGTCTTAGTCACGGCTACAAATAGCCTTAAGTCATTGTTTACATTCAGTTTTATGATGATTAATAAAAACACTTGAGAATTCTCTCAAAGCTTCATTGAAGCATCCTTGAGTATTTTAGATTCATTTCTTTGTCATACCATTGACTTATCAATCTAGAACCGCGCCAGATTGTGGCGTCTTCTACAATACTAGGTTCGTTGGCCACGTGATCAACGGGTTTAGGTGATTCCGTTGCGTTCGTTTGTCATCAACGTGAGTCCTAACCTTCTAGATCCTAGCCTTTCTGTAGGGGTCGCATCACAAGATTGGTGCCGTTCGTGTCAATATGTCCAAACCAATGGCACTTGAAGCCCTTGATATCTCTATTCCTAGTTTTAGGAGTTTCATGAGGGGTCTTAGAAGTGGACCTGGATGCATCAACAAGCTTGTTAGGGGTAAAAATGGAATTGCAGTTAGAGAAATTTCCAGGTGTGAGGCTAGAAGGGCTTGGTGTAGTCGCATTTCCTGTATCATGTGAGATTCTCCTTGGTGGGTTGCCCTTCCATGAAGGCGAGTTGGAAGCTTGGAAGATACGGTCTCCTCGCCTCAATTTCTTCCCCTTCTCAGCCTTGATGGCTAGTTCAAGAAGATCATGCATATCCAAGTAATGTTGGAGCTCCAAGGCTTCTTGAAGGTCGGGGTTGAGACCTCTAAGGAACCTTGCCATGGTAGCCTCACTATCTTCTTGAATGTTCTCCCTCATCATGGCCATCTTGATCTCCTTGAAATAGTCCTCCACCCTCATGTTGCCTTGAGTGAGGGTTTGAAACTGAGAGTGGAGATCGCGGTTGTAGTGGCTTGGAACAAATCGCTTATGCATTAGTGCCTTGTGTTCACCATTTCGCCTCCGATTAGTCCTGACTTGGTGGTCCCACCAAACTAGTGCGTAGTCGGTGAACTCAACCGTGGCAACCTTCACCTTTTGTTCCTCGATAAACTCATAGCAATCGACGACCATCTCGATGCGGCCTTCCCATTCCAACTAAGCCTCAGGGTCAATTTTGCCTTGGAACGTGCAGACTTGAATTTTACGTCCCTTCAGCTCGTTCTTAGACGTGTCCCTTTTAGGCCTCTCGGCTATTTCCACATCTTCACCAGCCGAGAGTACTCCTCATAGTTTGCTCCTTTGGTGCCATGGTTATTTCGGTTGCGAGATCGAGAACGAGAGCCCCTTGTGAAGCTCTTGGATAGCTCGTCTAAGCGGTTGTGCCTCTCCGCCATTTGTTGCTCACTAATCCGCTTTAGCTCGTTTTTCATGGCGGTGAACATCAATGAGTAGTCAGTGGTCGGATGAGCTTGCTCCATGACTGTCGTTTGGTCCTGTAAAAGGTTAGTGAACAAGAAAATAGGACAAATATAATCTCAATTCACTCCCTTAGTGTTTTCACTCTCACTCATTTTTCCACTCAAAATACTCCAATGATCTTACCAAAAATTCCTTACCCGTCGGATTGGGCAGTCGAGAAATGCCGCAAAGATCCTACAATTGTCACCAAGCTTTTCCCCAAGAGTAATCAAGGAAACAAGATACGGATTTCCTTGGATTTTTCCACAACATACTCCAATGTATGTTGTTGGGCTAGTGCCAGCCAAAAGAGAAGCCCAATGGCTGGCCGGATTTCCTTCAAGTTTTTCCAAGCTTTACAAGGTCATAGTCACGGCTGCAAATTGCCTTAAGTCATTGTTTACATTCAGTTTTATGATGATTAATAAAAACACTTGAGAATTCTCTCAAAGCTTCATTGACGCATCCTTGAGTATTTTAGATTCATTTCTTTGGCATACCATTGACTTATCAATCTAGGACCGCGCCAGATTGCGGCGTCTTCTACAATACCTGGTTCGTTGGCCGCGTGATCACCGGGTTTAGGTGATTCCACTGCGTTCGTTTGTCATCAACGTGAGTCCCAACCTTCTAGATCCTAGCCTTTCTGTACGGGTTGCATCACAAGGTTGGTGCCGTTCGTATCAATATGTCCAACCATTGGCACTTGAAGCCCTTGATATCTCTACTCCTAGTTTTAGGAGTTTCATGAGTGGTCTTAGAAGTGGACCTGGATGCATCAACAAGCTTATTAGGGGTAAAATTGGAATTGCGGTCAGAGATTTTACCAGGTGTGCGGCTAGAAGGGCTTGGTGTAGTCGCATTTCCAGTATCATGTGATGTTCTCCTTGGTGGGTTGCCCTTCTATGAAGGAGAGTTGGATGCTTAGAACGTACGGCCTCCTCGCCTCAATTTCTTCCCCCTCTCGGCCTTGATGGCTAGTTCAAGAAGATCATGCATGTCCAAGTAATGTTGGAGCTCCAAGGCTTCTTGAAGGACGGGGTTGAGACCTCTAAGGAACCTTGTCATGGTAGCCACACTATCTTCTTGAATGTTCGTCCTCATCATGGCCATCTTGATCTCCTTGGAGTAGTCCTCCACACTCATGTTGCCTTGAGTGAGGGTTTGAAGCTGAGAGTGGAGATCGCGGTTGTAGTGGCTTGGAACAAACCGCTTATGCATTAGTGCCTTGAGTTTACCATTTCGCCTCCAATTAGTCCTGACTTGGTCCCACCAAACTAGTGCGCAGTCGGTGAACTCAACAATGGCAACCTTCACCTTTTGTTCCTCGCTAAACTCATAGCAATCGAAGACCATCTCGATGCGGCCTTCCCATTCCAACTAAGCCTCAGGGTCACTTTTCCCTCGTAACGTAGAGACTTGAATTTTAAGTCCCTTGAGCTCGTTCTTAGACGTGTCCCTTTTAGGCCTCTAGGCTCTTACCACATCTTCACTTGCCGAGAGTACTCCTCATAGTTTGCTCCTTTGGTGCAATGGTTACTTCGGTTGCGAGCTCGAGAATGGGGGCCCCTTGTGAAGCCCTTGGAGAGCTCGTCAAAGCGGTTGTGCCTCTCCTCCATTTGTTACACACTAATCCGCTTAAGCTCGTTTTTCATGGCGGTGAACATCATTGAGTAGTCAGTGGTCGGATGAGCTTGCTCCATGACTGTCGTTTGGTCCTGCAAAAGGTTAGTGAACAAGAAAATAGGACAAATATAATCTCACTTCACTCCCTGAGTGTTTTCACTCTCCCTCGTTTTCCCACTCAAAATACTCCAATGATCTTACCAAAAATTCCTTACCCGTCGGATTGGGTAGTCGAGAAATGCCGCAAAGATCCAACAATTGTCACCATGCTTTTCCACAAGAGTAATCAAGGAAACAAGACCCGGATTTCCTTGGATTTTTCCACAACATACTCCAATGTATGTTGTTGGGCTAGTGCCGGCCAAAAGAGAAGCCCAAGGGCTGGCCGGACTTCAAGTTTTTCCAAGCTTTACTAGGTCTTAGTCACGGCTACAAATAGCCTTAAGTCATTGTTTACATTCAGTTTTATGATGATTAATAAAAACACTTGAGAATTCTCTCAAAGCTTCATTGAAGCATCCTTGAGTATTTTAGATTCATTTCTTTGTCATACCATTGACTTATCAATCTAGAACCGCGCCAGATTGTGGCGTCTTCTACAATACTAGGTTCGTTGGCCACGTGATCAACGGGTTTAGGTGATTCCGTTGCGTTCGTTTGTCATCAACGTGAGTCCTAACCTTCTAGATCCTAGCCTTTCTGTAGGGGTCGCATCACAAGATTGGTGCCGTTCGTGTCAATATGTCCAAACCAATGGCACTTGAAGCCCTTGATATCTCTATTCCTAGTTTTAGGAGTTTCATGAGGGGTCTTAGAAGTGGACCTGGATGCATCAACAAGCTTGTTAGGGGTAAAAATGGAATTGCAGTTAGAGAAATTTCCAGGTGTGAGGCTAGAAGGGCTTGGTGTAGTCGCATTTCCTGTATCATGTGAGATTCTCCTTGGTGGGTTGCCCTTCCATGAAGGCGAGTTGGAAGCTTGGAAGATACGGTCTCCTCGCCTCAATTTCTTCCCCTTCTCAGCCTTGATGGCTAGTTCAAGAAGATCATGCATATCCAAGTAATGTTGGAGCTCCAAGGCTTCTTGAAGGTCGGGGTTGAGACCTCTAAGGAACCTTGCCATGGTAGCCTCACTATCTTCTTGAATGTTCTCCCTCATCATGGCCATCTTGATCTCCTTGAAATAGTCCTCCACCCTCATGTTGCCTTGAGTGAGGGTTTGAAACTGAGAGTGGAGATCGCGGTTGTAGTGGCTTGGAACAAATCGCTTATGCATTAGTGCCTTGTGTTCACCATTTCGCCTCCGATTAGTCCTGACTTGGTGGTCCCACCAAACTAGTGCGTAGTCGGTGAACTCAACCGTGGCAACCTTCACCTTTTGTTCCTCGATAAACTCATAGCAATCGACGACCATCTCGATGCGGCCTTCCCATTCCAACTAAGCCTCAGGGTCAATTTTGCCTTGGAACGTGCAGACTTGAATTTTACGTCCCTTCAGCTCGTTCTTAGACGTGTCCCTTTTAGGCCTCTCGGCTATTTCCACATCTTCACCAGCCGAGAGTACTCCTCATAGTTTGCTCCTTTGGTGCCATGGTTATTTCGGTTGCGAGATCGAGAACGAGAGCCCCTTGTGAAGCTCTTGGATAGCTCGTCTAAGCGGTTGTGCCTCTCCGCCATTTGTTGCTCACTAATCCGCTTTAGCTCGTTTTTCATGGCGGTGAACATCAATGAGTAGTCAGTGGTCGGATGAGCTTGCTCCATGACTGTCGTTTGGTCCTGTAAAAGGTTAGTGAACAAGAAAATAGGACAAATATAATCTCAATTCACTCCCTTAGTGTTTTCACTCTCACTCATTTTTCCACTCAAAATACTCCAATGATCTTACCAAAAATTCCTTACCCGTCGGATTGGGCAGTCGAGAAATGCCGCAAAGATCCTACAATTGTCACCAAGCTTTTCCCCAAGAGTAATCAAGGAAACAAGATACGGATTTCCTTGGATTTTTCCACAACATACTCCAATGTATGTTGTTGGGCTAGTGCCAGCCAAAAGAGAAGCCCAATGGCTGGCCGGATTTCCTTCAAGTTTTTCCAAGCTTTACAAGGTCATAGTCACGGCTGCAAATTGCCTTAAGTCATTGTTTACATTCAGTTTTATGATGATTAATAAAAACACTTGAGAATTCTCTCAAAGCTTCATTGACGCATCCTTGAGTATTTTAGATTCATTTCTTTGGCATACCATTGACTTATCAATCTAGGACCGCGCCAGATTGCGGCGTCTTCTACAATACCTGGTTCGTTGGCCGCGTGATCACCGGGTTTAGGTGATTCCACTGCGTTCGTTTGTCATCAACGTGAGTCCCAACCTTCTAGATCCTAGCCTTTCTGTACGGGTTGCATCACAAGGTTGGTGCCGTTCGTATCAATATGTCCAACCATTGGCACTTGAAGCCCTTGATATCTCTACTCCTAGTTTTAGGAGTTTCATGAGTGGTCTTAGAAGTGGACCTGGATGCATCAACAAGCTTATTAGGGGTAAAATTGGAATTGCGGTCAGAGATTTTACCAGGTGTGCGGCTAGAAGGGCTTGGTGTAGTCGCATTTCCAGTATCATGTGATGTTCTCCTTGGTGGGTTGCCCTTCTATGAAGGAGAGTTGGATGCTTAGAACGTACGGCCTCCTCGCCTCAATTTCTTCCCCCTCTCGGCCTTGATGGCTAGTTCAAGAAGATCATGCATGTCCAAGTAATGTTGGAGCTCCAAGGCTTCTTGAAGGACGGGGTTGAGACCTCTAAGGAACCTTGTCATGGTAGCCACACTATCTTCTTGAATGTTCGTCCTCATCATGGCCATCTTGATCTCCTTGGAGTAGTCCTCCACACTCATGTTGCCTTGAGTGAGGGTTTGAAGCTGAGAGTGGAGATCGCGGTTGTAGTGGCTTGGAACAAACCGCTTATGCATTAGTGCCTTGAGTTTACCATTTCGCCTCCAATTAGTCCTGACTTGGTCCCACCAAACTAGTGCGCAGTCGGTGAACTCAACAATGGCAACCTTCACCTTTTGTTCCTCGCTAAACTCATAGCAATCGAAGACCATCTCGATGCGGCCTTCCCATTCCAACTAAGCCTCAGGGTCACTTTTCCCTCGTAACGTAGAGACTTGAATTTTAAGTCCCTTGAGCTCGTTCTTAGACGTGTCCCTTTTAGGCCTCTAGGCTCTTACCACATCTTCACTTGCCGAGAGTACTCCTCATAGTTTGCTCCTTTGGTGCAATGGTTACTTCGGTTGCGAGCTCGAGAATGGGGGCCCCTTGTGAAGCCCTTGGAGAGCTCGTCAAAGCGGTTGTGCCTCTCCTCCATTTGTTACACACTAATCCGCTTAAGCTCGTTTTTCATGGCGGTGAACATCATTGAGTAGTCAGTGGTCGGATGAGCTTGCTCCATGACTGTCGTTTGGTCCTGCAAAAGGTTAGTGAACAAGAAAATAGGACAAATATAATCTCACTTCACTCCCTGAGTGTTTTCACTCTCCCTCGTTTTCCCACTCAAAATACTCCAATGATCTTACCAAAAATTCCTTACCCGTCGGATTGGGTAGTCGAGAAATGCCGCAAAGATCCAACAATTGTCACCATGCTTTTCCACAAGAGTAATCAAGGAAACAAGACCCGGATTTCCTTGGATTTTTCCACAACATACTCCAATGTATGTTGTTGGGCTAGTGCCGGCCAAAAGAGAAGCCCAAGGGCTGGCCGGACTTCAAGTTTTTCCAAGCTTTACTAGGTCTTAGTCACGGCTACAAATAGCCTTAAGTCATTGTTTACATTCAGTTTTATGATGATTAATAAAAACACTTGAGAATTCTCTCAAAGCTTCATTGAAGCATCCTTGAGTATTTTAGATTCATTTCTTTGTCATACCATTGACTTATCAATCTAGAACCGCGCCAGATTGTGGCGTCTTCTACAATACTAGGTTCGTTGGCCACGTGATCAACGGGTTTAGGTGATTCCGTTGCGTTCGTTTGTCATCAACGTGAGTCCTAACCTTCTAGATCCTAGCCTTTCTGTAGGGGTCGCATCACAAGATTGGTGCCGTTCGTGTCAATATGTCCAAACCAATGGCACTTGAAGCCCTTGATATCTCTATTCCTAGTTTTAGGAGTTTCATGAGGGGTCTTAGAAGTGGACCTGGATGCATCAACAAGCTTGTTAGGGGTAAAAATGGAATTGCAGTTAGAGAAATTTCCAGGTGTGAGGCTAGAAGGGCTTGGTGTAGTCGCATTTCCTGTATCATGTGAGATTCTCCTTGGTGGGTTGCCCTTCCATGAAGGCGAGTTGGAAGCTTGGAAGATACGGTCTCCTCGCCTCAATTTCTTCCCCTTCTCAGCCTTGATGGCTAGTTCAAGAAGATCATGCATATCCAAGTAATGTTGGAGCTCCAAGGCTTCTTGAAGGTCGGGGTTGAGACCTCTAAGGAACCTTGCCATGGTAGCCTCACTATCTTCTTGAATGTTCTCCCTCATCATGGCCATCTTGATCTCCTTGAAATAGTCCTCCACCCTCATGTTGCCTTGAGTGAGGGTTTGAAACTGAGAGTGGAGATCGCGGTTGTAGTGGCTTGGAACAAATCGCTTATGCATTAGTGCCTTGTGTTCACCATTTCGCCTCCGATTAGTCCTGACTTGGTGGTCCCACCAAACTAGTGCGTAGTCGGTGAACTCAACCGTGGCAACCTTCACCTTTTGTTCCTCGATAAACTCATAGCAATCGACGACCATCTCGATGCGGCCTTCCCATTCCAACTAAGCCTCAGGGTCAATTTTGCCTTGGAACGTGCAGACTTGAATTTTACGTCCCTTCAGCTCGTTCTTAGACGTGTCCCTTTTAGGCCTCTCGGCTATTTCCACATCTTCACCAGCCGAGAGTACTCCTCATAGTTTGCTCCTTTGGTGCCATGGTTATTTCGGTTGCGAGATCGAGAACGAGAGCCCCTTGTGAAGCTCTTGGATAGCTCGTCTAAGCGGTTGTGCCTCTCCGCCATTTGTTGCTCACTAATCCGCTTTAGCTCGTTTTTCATGGCGGTGAACATCAATGAGTAGTCAGTGGTCGGATGAGCTTGCTCCATGACTGTCGTTTGGTCCTGTAAAAGGTTAGTGAACAAGAAAATAGGACAAATATAATCTCAATTCACTCCCTTAGTGTTTTCACTCTCACTCATTTTTCCACTCAAAATACTCCAATGATCTTACCAAAAATTCCTTACCCGTCGGATTGGGCAGTCGAGAAATGCCGCAAAGATCCTACAATTGTCACCAAGCTTTTCCCCAAGAGTAATCAAGGAAACAAGATACGGATTTCCTTGGATTTTTCCACAACATACTCCAATGTATGTTGTTGGGCTAGTGCCAGCCAAAAGAGAAGCCCAATGGCTGGCCGGATTTCCTTCAAGTTTTTCCAAGCTTTACAAGGTCATAGTCACGGCTGCAAATTGCCTTAAGTCATTGTTTACATTCAGTTTTATGATGATTAATAAAAACACTTGAGAATTCTCTCAAAGCTTCATTGACGCATCCTTGAGTATTTTAGATTCATTTCTTTGGCATACCATTGACTTATCAATCTAGGACCGCGCCAGATTGCGGCGTCTTCTACAATACCTGGTTCGTTGGCCGCGTGATCACCGGGTTTAGGTGATTCCACTGCGTTCGTTTGTCATCAACGTGAGTCCCAACCTTCTAGATCCTAGCCTTTCTGTACGGGTTGCATCACAAGGTTGGTGCCGTTCGTATCAATATGTCCAACCATTGGCACTTGAAGCCCTTGATATCTCTACTCCTAGTTTTAGGAGTTTCATGAGTGGTCTTAGAAGTGGACCTGGATGCATCAACAAGCTTATTAGGGGTAAAATTGGAATTGCGGTCAGAGATTTTACCAGGTGTGCGGCTAGAAGGGCTTGGTGTAGTCGCATTTCCAGTATCATGTGATGTTCTCCTTGGTGGGTTGCCCTTCTATGAAGGAGAGTTGGATGCTTAGAACGTACGGCCTCCTCGCCTCAATTTCTTCCCCCTCTCGGCCTTGATGGCTAGTTCAAGAAGATCATGCATGTCCAAGTAATGTTGGAGCTCCAAGGCTTCTTGAAGGACGGGGTTGAGACCTCTAAGGAACCTTGTCATGGTAGCCACACTATCTTCTTGAATGTTCGTCCTCATCATGGCCATCTTGATCTCCTTGGAGTAGTCCTCCACACTCATGTTGCCTTGAGTGAGGGTTTGAAGCTGAGAGTGGAGATCGCGGTTGTAGTGGCTTGGAACAAACCGCTTATGCATTAGTGCCTTGAGTTTACCATTTCGCCTCCAATTAGTCCTGACTTGGTCCCACCAAACTAGTGCGCAGTCGGTGAACTCAACAATGGCAACCTTCACCTTTTGTTCCTCGCTAAACTCATAGCAATCGAAGACCATCTCGATGCGGCCTTCCCATTCCAACTAAGCCTCAGGGTCACTTTTCCCTCGTAACGTAGAGACTTGAATTTTAAGTCCCTTGAGCTCGTTCTTAGACGTGTCCCTTTTAGGCCTCTAGGCTCTTACCACATCTTCACTTGCCGAGAGTACTCCTCATAGTTTGCTCCTTTGGTGCAATGGTTACTTCGGTTGCGAGCTCGAGAATGGGGGCCCCTTGTGAAGCCCTTGGAGAGCTCGTCAAAGCGGTTGTGCCTCTCCTCCATTTGTTACACACTAATCCGCTTAAGCTCGTTTTTCATGGCGGTGAACATCATTGAGTAGTCAGTGGTCGGATGAGCTTGCTCCATGACTGTCGTTTGGTCCTGCAAAAGGTTAGTGAACAAGAAAATAGGACAAATATAATCTCACTTCACTCCCTGAGTGTTTTCACTCTCCCTCGTTTTCCCACTCAAAATACTCCAATGATCTTACCAAAAATTCCTTACCCGTCGGATTGGGTAGTCGAGAAATGCCGCAAAGATCCAACAATTGTCACCATGCTTTTCCACAAGAGTAATCAAGGAAACAAGACCCGGATTTCCTTGGATTTTTCCACAACATACTCCAATGTATGTTGTTGGGCTAGTGCCGGCCAAAAGAGAAGCCCAAGGGCTGGCCGGACTTCAAGTTTTTCCAAGCTTTACTAGGTCTTAGTCACGGCTACAAATAGCCTTAAGTCATTGTTTACATTCAGTTTTATGATGATTAATAAAAACACTTGAGAATTCTCTCAAAGCTTCATTGAAGCATCCTTGAGTATTTTAGATTCATTTCTTTGTCATACCATTGACTTATCAATCTAGAACCGCGCCAGATTGTGGCGTCTTCTACAATACTAGGTTCGTTGGCCACGTGATCAACGGGTTTAGGTGATTCCGTTGCGTTCGTTTGTCATCAACGTGAGTCCTAACCTTCTAGATCCTAGCCTTTCTGTAGGGGTCGCATCACAAGATTGGTGCCGTTCGTGTCAATATGTCCAAACCAATGGCACTTGAAGCCCTTGATATCTCTATTCCTAGTTTTAGGAGTTTCATGAGGGGTCTTAGAAGTGGACCTGGATGCATCAACAAGCTTGTTAGGGGTAAAAATGGAATTGCAGTTAGAGAAATTTCCAGGTGTGAGGCTAGAAGGGCTTGGTGTAGTCGCATTTCCTGTATCATGTGAGATTCTCCTTGGTGGGTTGCCCTTCCATGAAGGCGAGTTGGAAGCTTGGAAGATACGGTCTCCTCGCCTCAATTTCTTCCCCTTCTCAGCCTTGATGGCTAGTTCAAGAAGATCATGCATATCCAAGTAATGTTGGAGCTCCAAGGCTTCTTGAAGGTCGGGGTTGAGACCTCTAAGGAACCTTGCCATGGTAGCCTCACTATCTTCTTGAATGTTCTCCCTCATCATGGCCATCTTGATCTCCTTGAAATAGTCCTCCACCCTCATGTTGCCTTGAGTGAGGGTTTGAAACTGAGAGTGGAGATCGCGGTTGTAGTGGCTTGGAACAAATCGCTTATGCATTAGTGCCTTGTGTTCACCATTTCGCCTCCGATTAGTCCTGACTTGGTGGTCCCACCAAACTAGTGCGTAGTCGGTGAACTCAACCGTGGCAACCTTCACCTTTTGTTCCTCGATAAACTCATAGCAATCGACGACCATCTCGATGCGGCCTTCCCATTCCAACTAAGCCTCAGGGTCAATTTTGCCTTGGAACGTGCAGACTTGAATTTTACGTCCCTTCAGCTCGTTCTTAGACGTGTCCCTTTTAGGCCTCTCGGCTATTTCCACATCTTCACCAGCCGAGAGTACTCCTCATAGTTTGCTCCTTTGGTGCCATGGTTATTTCGGTTGCGAGATCGAGAACGAGAGCCCCTTGTGAAGCTCTTGGATAGCTCGTCTAAGCGGTTGTGCCTCTCCGCCATTTGTTGCTCACTAATCCGCTTTAGCTCGTTTTTCATGGCGGTGAACATCAATGAGTAGTCAGTGGTCGGATGAGCTTGCTCCATGACTGTCGTTTGGTCCTGTAAAAGGTTAGTGAACAAGAAAATAGGACAAATATAATCTCAATTCACTCCCTTAGTGTTTTCACTCTCACTCATTTTTCCACTCAAAATACTCCAATGATCTTACCAAAAATTCCTTACCCGTCGGATTGGGCAGTCGAGAAATGCCGCAAAGATCCTACAATTGTCACCAAGCTTTTCCCCAAGAGTAATCAAGGAAACAAGATACGGATTTCCTTGGATTTTTCCACAACATACTCCAATGTATGTTGTTGGGCTAGTGCCAGCCAAAAGAGAAGCCCAATGGCTGGCCGGATTTCCTTCAAGTTTTTCCAAGCTTTACAAGGTCATAGTCACGGCTGCAAATTGCCTTAAGTCATTGTTTACATTCAGTTTTATGATGATTAATAAAAACACTTGAGAATTCTCTCAAAGCTTCATTGACGCATCCTTGAGTATTTTAGATTCATTTCTTTGGCATACCATTGACTTATCAATCTAGGACCGCGCCAGATTGCGGCGTCTTCTACAATACCTGGTTCGTTGGCCGCGTGATCACCGGGTTTAGGTGATTCCACTGCGTTCGTTTGTCATCAACGTGAGTCCCAACCTTCTAGATCCTAGCCTTTCTGTACGGGTTGCATCACAAGGTTGGTGCCGTTCGTATCAATATGTCCAACCATTGGCACTTGAAGCCCTTGATATCTCTACTCCTAGTTTTAGGAGTTTCATGAGTGGTCTTAGAAGTGGACCTGGATGCATCAACAAGCTTATTAGGGGTAAAATTGGAATTGCGGTCAGAGATTTTACCAGGTGTGCGGCTAGAAGGGCTTGGTGTAGTCGCATTTCCAGTATCATGTGATGTTCTCCTTGGTGGGTTGCCCTTCTATGAAGGAGAGTTGGATGCTTAGAACGTACGGCCTCCTCGCCTCAATTTCTTCCCCCTCTCGGCCTTGATGGCTAGTTCAAGAAGATCATGCATGTCCAAGTAATGTTGGAGCTCCAAGGCTTCTTGAAGGACGGGGTTGAGACCTCTAAGGAACCTTGTCATGGTAGCCACACTATCTTCTTGAATGTTCGTCCTCATCATGGCCATCTTGATCTCCTTGGAGTAGTCCTCCACACTCATGTTGCCTTGAGTGAGGGTTTGAAGCTGAGAGTGGAGATCGCGGTTGTAGTGGCTTGGAACAAACCGCTTATGCATTAGTGCCTTGAGTTTACCATTTCGCCTCCAATTAGTCCTGACTTGGTCCCACCAAACTAGTGCGCAGTCGGTGAACTCAACAATGGCAACCTTCACCTTTTGTTCCTCGCTAAACTCATAGCAATCGAAGACCATCTCGATGCGGCCTTCCCATTCCAACTAAGCCTCAGGGTCACTTTTCCCTCGTAACGTAGAGACTTGAATTTTAAGTCCCTTGAGCTCGTTCTTAGACGTGTCCCTTTTAGGCCTCTAGGCTCTTACCACATCTTCACTTGCCGAGAGTACTCCTCATAGTTTGCTCCTTTGGTGCAATGGTTACTTCGGTTGCGAGCTCGAGAATGGGGGCCCCTTGTGAAGCCCTTGGAGAGCTCGTCAAAGCGGTTGTGCCTCTCCTCCATTTGTTACACACTAATCCGCTTAAGCTCGTTTTTCATGGCGGTGAACATCATTGAGTAGTCAGTGGTCGGATGAGCTTGCTCCATGACTGTCGTTTGGTCCTGCAAAAGGTTAGTGAACAAGAAAATAGGACAAATATAATCTCACTTCACTCCCTGAGTGTTTTCACTCTCCCTCGTTTTCCCACTCAAAATACTCCAATGATCTTACCAAAAATTCCTTACCCGTCGGATTGGGTAGTCGAGAAATGCCGCAAAGATCCAACAATTGTCACCATGCTTTTCCACAAGAGTAATCAAGGAAACAAGACCCGGATTTCCTTGGATTTTTCCACAACATACTCCAATGTATGTTGTTGGGCTAGTGCCGGCCAAAAGAGAAGCCCAAGGGCTGGCCGGACTTCAAGTTTTTCCAAGCTTTACTAGGTCTTAGTCACGGCTACAAATAGCCTTAAGTCATTGTTTACATTCAGTTTTATGATGATTAATAAAAACACTTGAGAATTCTCTCAAAGCTTCATTGAAGCATCCTTGAGTATTTTAGATTCATTTCTTTGTCATACCATTGACTTATCAATCTAGAACCGCGCCAGATTGTGGCGTCTTCTACAATACTAGGTTCGTTGGCCACGTGATCAACGGGTTTAGGTGATTCCGTTGCGTTCGTTTGTCATCAACGTGAGTCCTAACCTTCTAGATCCTAGCCTTTCTGTAGGGGTCGCATCACAAGATTGGTGCCGTTCGTGTCAATATGTCCAAACCAATGGCACTTGAAGCCCTTGATATCTCTATTCCTAGTTTTAGGAGTTTCATGAGGGGTCTTAGAAGTGGACCTGGATGCATCAACAAGCTTGTTAGGGGTAAAAATGGAATTGCAGTTAGAGAAATTTCCAGGTGTGAGGCTAGAAGGGCTTGGTGTAGTCGCATTTCCTGTATCATGTGAGATTCTCCTTGGTGGGTTGCCCTTCCATGAAGGCGAGTTGGAAGCTTGGAAGATACGGTCTCCTCGCCTCAATTTCTTCCCCTTCTCAGCCTTGATGGCTAGTTCAAGAAGATCATGCATATCCAAGTAATGTTGGAGCTCCAAGGCTTCTTGAAGGTCGGGGTTGAGACCTCTAAGGAACCTTGCCATGGTAGCCTCACTATCTTCTTGAATGTTCTCCCTCATCATGGCCATCTTGATCTCCTTGAAATAGTCCTCCACCCTCATGTTGCCTTGAGTGAGGGTTTGAAACTGAGAGTGGAGATCGCGGTTGTAGTGGCTTGGAACAAATCGCTTATGCATTAGTGCCTTGTGTTCACCATTTCGCCTCCGATTAGTCCTGACTTGGTGGTCCCACCAAACTAGTGCGTAGTCGGTGAACTCAACCGTGGCAACCTTCACCTTTTGTTCCTCGATAAACTCATAGCAATCGACGACCATCTCGATGCGGCCTTCCCATTCCAACTAAGCCTCAGGGTCAATTTTGCCTTGGAACGTGCAGACTTGAATTTTACGTCCCTTCAGCTCGTTCTTAGACGTGTCCCTTTTAGGCCTCTCGGCTATTTCCACATCTTCACCAGCCGAGAGTACTCCTCATAGTTTGCTCCTTTGGTGCCATGGTTATTTCGGTTGCGAGATCGAGAACGAGAGCCCCTTGTGAAGCTCTTGGATAGCTCGTCTAAGCGGTTGTGCCTCTCCGCCATTTGTTGCTCACTAATCCGCTTTAGCTCGTTTTTCATGGCGGTGAACATCAATGAGTAGTCAGTGGTCGGATGAGCTTGCTCCATGACTGTCGTTTGGTCCTGTAAAAGGTTAGTGAACAAGAAAATAGGACAAATATAATCTCAATTCACTCCCTTAGTGTTTTCACTCTCACTCATTTTTCCACTCAAAATACTCCAATGATCTTACCAAAAATTCCTTACCCGTCGGATTGGGCAGTCGAGAAATGCCGCAAAGATCCTACAATTGTCACCAAGCTTTTCCCCAAGAGTAATCAAGGAAACAAGATACGGATTTCCTTGGATTTTTCCACAACATACTCCAATGTATGTTGTTGGGCTAGTGCCAGCCAAAAGAGAAGCCCAATGGCTGGCCGGATTTCCTTCAAGTTTTTCCAAGCTTTACAAGGTCATAGTCACGGCTGCAAATTGCCTTAAGTCATTGTTTACATTCAGTTTTATGATGATTAATAAAAACACTTGAGAATTCTCTCAAAGCTTCATTGACGCATCCTTGAGTATTTTAGATTCATTTCTTTGGCATACCATTGACTTATCAATCTAGGACCGCGCCAGATTGCGGCGTCTTCTACAATACCTGGTTCGTTGGCCGCGTGATCACCGGGTTTAGGTGATTCCACTGCGTTCGTTTGTCATCAACGTGAGTCCCAACCTTCTAGATCCTAGCCTTTCTGTACGGGTTGCATCACAAGGTTGGTGCCGTTCGTATCAATATGTCCAACCATTGGCACTTGAAGCCCTTGATATCTCTACTCCTAGTTTTAGGAGTTTCATGAGTGGTCTTAGAAGTGGACCTGGATGCATCAACAAGCTTATTAGGGGTAAAATTGGAATTGCGGTCAGAGATTTTACCAGGTGTGCGGCTAGAAGGGCTTGGTGTAGTCGCATTTCCAGTATCATGTGATGTTCTCCTTGGTGGGTTGCCCTTCTATGAAGGAGAGTTGGATGCTTAGAACGTACGGCCTCCTCGCCTCAATTTCTTCCCCCTCTCGGCCTTGATGGCTAGTTCAAGAAGATCATGCATGTCCAAGTAATGTTGGAGCTCCAAGGCTTCTTGAAGGACGGGGTTGAGACCTCTAAGGAACCTTGTCATGGTAGCCACACTATCTTCTTGAATGTTCGTCCTCATCATGGCCATCTTGATCTCCTTGGAGTAGTCCTCCACACTCATGTTGCCTTGAGTGAGGGTTTGAAGCTGAGAGTGGAGATCGCGGTTGTAGTGGCTTGGAACAAACCGCTTATGCATTAGTGCCTTGAGTTTACCATTTCGCCTCCAATTAGTCCTGACTTGGTCCCACCAAACTAGTGCGCAGTCGGTGAACTCAACAATGGCAACCTTCACCTTTTGTTCCTCGCTAAACTCATAGCAATCGAAGACCATCTCGATGCGGCCTTCCCATTCCAACTAAGCCTCAGGGTCACTTTTCCCTCGTAACGTAGAGACTTGAATTTTAAGTCCCTTGAGCTCGTTCTTAGACGTGTCCCTTTTAGGCCTCTAGGCTCTTACCACATCTTCACTTGCCGAGAGTACTCCTCATAGTTTGCTCCTTTGGTGCAATGGTTACTTCGGTTGCGAGCTCGAGAATGGGGGCCCCTTGTGAAGCCCTTGGAGAGCTCGTCAAAGCGGTTGTGCCTCTCCTCCATTTGTTACACACTAATCCGCTTAAGCTCGTTTTTCATGGCGGTGAACATCATTGAGTAGTCAGTGGTCGGATGAGCTTGCTCCATGACTGTCGTTTGGTCCTGCAAAAGGTTAGTGAACAAGAAAATAGGACAAATATAATCTCACTTCACTCCCTGAGTGTTTTCACTCTCCCTCGTTTTCCCACTCAAAATACTCCAATGATCTTACCAAAAATTCCTTACCCGTCGGATTGGGTAGTCGAGAAATGCCGCAAAGATCCAACAATTGTCACCATGCTTTTCCACAAGAGTAATCAAGGAAACAAGACCCGGATTTCCTTGGATTTTTCCACAACATACTCCAATGTATGTTGTTGGGCTAGTGCCGGCCAAAAGAGAAGCCCAAGGGCTGGCCGGACTTCAAGTTTTTCCAAGCTTTACTAGGTCTTAGTCACGGCTACAAATAGCCTTAAGTCATTGTTTACATTCAGTTTTATGATGATTAATAAAAACACTTGAGAATTCTCTCAAAGCTTCATTGAAGCATCCTTGAGTATTTTAGATTCATTTCTTTGTCATACCATTGACTTATCAATCTAGAACCGCGCCAGATTGTGGCGTCTTCTACAATACTAGGTTCGTTGGCCACGTGATCAACGGGTTTAGGTGATTCCGTTGCGTTCGTTTGTCATCAACGTGAGTCCTAACCTTCTAGATCCTAGCCTTTCTGTAGGGGTCGCATCACAAGATTGGTGCCGTTCGTGTCAATATGTCCAAACCAATGGCACTTGAAGCCCTTGATATCTCTATTCCTAGTTTTAGGAGTTTCATGAGGGGTCTTAGAAGTGGACCTGGATGCATCAACAAGCTTGTTAGGGGTAAAAATGGAATTGCAGTTAGAGAAATTTCCAGGTGTGAGGCTAGAAGGGCTTGGTGTAGTCGCATTTCCTGTATCATGTGAGATTCTCCTTGGTGGGTTGCCCTTCCATGAAGGCGAGTTGGAAGCTTGGAAGATACGGTCTCCTCGCCTCAATTTCTTCCCCTTCTCAGCCTTGATGGCTAGTTCAAGAAGATCATGCATATCCAAGTAATGTTGGAGCTCCAAGGCTTCTTGAAGGTCGGGGTTGAGACCTCTAAGGAACCTTGCCATGGTAGCCTCACTATCTTCTTGAATGTTCTCCCTCATCATGGCCATCTTGATCTCCTTGAAATAGTCCTCCACCCTCATGTTGCCTTGAGTGAGGGTTTGAAACTGAGAGTGGAGATCGCGGTTGTAGTGGCTTGGAACAAATCGCTTATGCATTAGTGCCTTGTGTTCACCATTTCGCCTCCGATTAGTCCTGACTTGGTGGTCCCACCAAACTAGTGCGTAGTCGGTGAACTCAACCGTGGCAACCTTCACCTTTTGTTCCTCGATAAACTCATAGCAATCGACGACCATCTCGATGCGGCCTTCCCATTCCAACTAAGCCTCAGGGTCAATTTTGCCTTGGAACGTGCAGACTTGAATTTTACGTCCCTTCAGCTCGTTCTTAGACGTGTCCCTTTTAGGCCTCTCGGCTATTTCCACATCTTCACCAGCCGAGAGTACTCCTCATAGTTTGCTCCTTTGGTGCCATGGTTATTTCGGTTGCGAGATCGAGAACGAGAGCCCCTTGTGAAGCTCTTGGATAGCTCGTCTAAGCGGTTGTGCCTCTCCGGCATTTGTTGCTCACTAATCCGCTTTAGCTCGTTTTTCATGGCGGTGAACATCAATGAGTAGTCAGTGGTCGGATGAGCTTGCTCCATGACTGTCGTTTGGTCCTGTAAAAGGTTATTGAACAAGAAAATAGGACAAATATAATCTCAATTCACTCCCTTAGTGTTTTCACTCTCACTCATTTTTCCACTCAAAATACTCCAATGATCTTACCAAAAATTCCTTACCCGTCGGATTGGGCAGTCGAGAAATGCCGCAAAGATCCTACAATTGTCACCAAGCTTTTCCCCAAGAGTAATCAAGGAAACAAGATACGGATTTCCTTGGATTTTTCCACAACATACTCCAATGTATGTTGTTGGGCTAGTGCCAGCCAAAAGAGAAGCCCAATGGCTGGCCGGATTTCCTTCAAGTTTTTCCAAGCTTTACAAGGTCATAGTCACGGCTGCAAATTGCCTTAAGTCATTGTTTACATTCAGTTTTATGATGATTAATAAAAACACTTGAGAATTCTCTCAAAGCTTCATTGAAGCATCCTTGAGTATTTTAGATTCATTTCTTTGGCATACCATTGACTTATCAATCTAGGACCGCGCCAGATTGCGGCGTCTTCTACAATACCTGGTTCGTTGGCCGCGTGATCACCGGGTTTAGCTGATTCCACTGCGTTCGTTTGTCATCAACGTGAGTCCCAACCTTCTAGATCCTAGCCTTTCTGTACGGGTTGCATCACAAGGTTGGTGCCGTTCGTATCAATATGTCCAACCATTGGCACTTGAAGCCCTTGATATCTCTACTCCAAGTTTTAGGAGTTTCATGAGTGGTCTTAGAAGTGGACCTGGATGCATCAACAAGCTTATTAGGGGTAAAATTGGAATTGCGGTCAGAGATTTTACCAGGTGTGCGGCTAGAAGGGCTTGGTGTAGTCGCATTTCCAGTATCATGTGATGTTCTCCTTGGTGGGTTGCCCTTCTATGAAGGAGAGTTGGATGCTTAGAACGTACGGCCTCCTCGCCTCAATTTCTTCCCCCTCTCGGCCTTGATGGCTAGTTCAAGAAGATCATGCATGTCCAAGTAATGTTGGAGCTCCAAGGCTTCTTGAAGGACGGGGTTGAGACCTCTAAGGAACCTTGTCATGGTAGCCACACTATCTTCTTGAATGTTCGTCCTCATCATGGCCATCTTGATCTCCTTGGAGTAGTCCTCCACACTCATGTTGCCTTGAGTGAGGGTTTGAAGCTGAGAGTGGAGATCGCGGTTGTAGTGGCTTGGAACAAACCGCTTATGCATTAGTGCCTTGAGTTTACCATTTCGCCTCCAATTAGTCCTGACTTGGTCCCACCAAACTAGTGCGCAGTCGGTGAACTCAACAATGGCAACCTTCACCTTTTGTTCCTCGCTAAACTCATAGCAATCGAAGACCATCTCGATGCGGCCTTCCCATTCCAACTAAGTCTCAGGGTCACTTTTCCCTCGTAACGTAGAGACTTGAATTTTAAGTCCCTTGAGCTCGTTCTTAGACGTGTCCCTTTTAGGCCTCTAGGCTCTTACCACATCTTCACTTGCCGAGAGTACTCCTCATAGTTTGCTCCTTTGGTGCAATGGTTACTTCGGTTGCGAGATCGAGAATGGGGGCCCCTTGTGAAGCCCTTGGAGAGCTCGTCAAAGCGGTTGTGCCTCTCCTCCATTTGTTACACACTAATCCGCATAAGCTCGTTTTTCATGGCGGTGAACATCATTGAGTAGTCAGTGGTCGGATGAGCTTGCTCCATGACTGTCGTTTGGTCCTGCAAAAGGTTAGTGAACAAGAAAATAGGACAAATATAATCTCACTTCACTCCCTGAGTGTTTTCACTCTCCCTCGTTTTCCCACTCAAAATACTCCAATGATCTTACCAAAAATTCCTTACCCGTCGGATTGGGTAGTCGAGAAATGCCGCAAAGATCCAACAATTGTCACCATGCTTTTCCACAAGAGTAATCAAGGAAACAAGACCCGGATTTCCTTGGATTTTTCCACAACATACTCCAATGTATGTTGTTGGGCTAGTGCCGGCCAAAAGAGAAGCCCAAGGGCTGGCCGGACTTCAAGTTTTTCCAAGCTTTACTAGGTCTTAGTCACGGCTACAAATAGCCTTAAGTCATTGTTTACATTCAGTTTTATGATGATTAATAAAAACACTTGAGAATTCTCTCAAAGCTTCATTGAAGCATCCTTGAGTATTTTAGATTCATTTCTTTGGCATACCATTGACTTATCAATCTAGGACCGCGCCAGATTGCGGCGTCTTCTACAATACCTGGTTCGTTGGCCGCGTGATCACCGGGTTTAGCTGATTCCACTGCGTTCGTTTGTCATCAACGTGAGTCCCAACCTTCTAGATCCTAGCCTTTCTGTACGGGTTGCATCACAAGGTTGGTGCCGTTCGTATCAATATGTCCAACCATTGGCACTTGAAGCCCTTGATATCTCTACTCCAAGTTTTAGGAGTTTCATGAGTGGTCTTAGAAGTGGACCTGGATGCATCAACAAGCTTATTAGGGGTAAAATTGGAATTGCGGTCAGAGATTTTACCAGGTGTGCGGCTAGAAGGGCTTGGTGTAGTCGCATTTCCAGTATCATGTGATGTTCTCCTTGGTGGGTTGCCCTTCTATGAAGGAGAGTTGGATGCTTAGAACGTACGGCCTCCTCGCCTCAATTTCTTCCCCCTCTCGGCCTTGATGGCTAGTTCAAGAAGATCATGCATGTCCAAGTAATGTTGGAGCTCCAAGGCTTCTTGAAGGACGGGGTTGAGACCTCTAAGGAACCTTGTCATGGTAGCCACACTATCTTCTTGAATGTTCGTCCTCATCATGGCCATCTTGATCTCCTTGGAGTAGTCCTCCACACTCATGTTGCCTTGAGTGAGGGTTTGAAGCTGAGAGTGGAGATCGCGGTTGTAGTGGCTTGGAACAAACCGCTTATGCATTAGTGCCTTGAGTTTACCATTTCGCCTCCAATTAGTCCTGACTTGGTCCCACCAAACTAGTGCGCAGTCGGTGAACTCAACAATGGCAACCTTCACCTTTTGTTCCTCGCTAAACTCATAGCAATCGAAGACCATCTCGATGCGGCCTTCCCATTCCAACTAAGCCTCAGGGTCACTTTTCCCTCGTAACGTAGAGACTTGAATTTTAAGTCCCTTGAGCTCGTTCTTAGACGTGTCCCTTTTAGGCCTCTAGGCTCTTACCACATCTTCACTTGCCGAGAGTACTCCTCATAGTTTGCTCCTTTGGTGCAATGGTTACTTCGGTTGCGAGCTCGAGAATGGGGGCCCCTTGTGAAGCCCTTGGAGAGCTCGTCAAAGCGGTTGTGCCTCTCCTCCATTTGTTACACACTAATCCGCTTAAGCTCGTTTTTCATGGCGGTGAACATCATTGAGTAGTCAGTGGTCGGATGAGCTTGCTCCATGACTGTCGTTTGGTCCTGCAAAAGGTTAGTGAACAAGAAAATAGGACAAATATAATCTCACTTCACTCCCTGAGTGTTTTCACTCTCCCTCGTTTTCCCACTCAAAATACTCCAATGATCTTACCAAAAATTCCTTACCCGTCGGATTGGGTAGTCGAGAAATGCCGCAAAGATCCAACAATTGTCACCATGCTTTTCCACAAGAGTAATCAAGGAAACAAGACCCGGATTTCCTTGGATTTTTCCACAACATACTCCAATGTATGTTGTTGGGCTAGTGCCGGTCAAAAGAGAAGCCCAAGGGCTGGCCGGACTTCAAGTTTTTCCAAGCTTTACTAGGTCTTAGTCACGGCTACAAATAGCCTTAAGTCATTGTTTACATTCAGTTTTATGATGATTAATAAAAACACTTGAGAATTCTCTCAAAGCTTCATTGAAGCATCCTTGAGTATTTTAGATTCATTTCTTTGTCATACCATTGACTTATCAATCTAGAACCGCGCCAGATTGTGGCGTCTTCTACAATACTAGGTTCGTTGGCCACGTGATCAACGGGTTTAGGTGATTCCGTTGCGTTCGTTTGTCATCAACGTGAGTCCTAACCTTCTAGATCCTAGCCTTTCTGTAGGGGTCGCATCACAAGATTGGTGCCGTTCGTGTCAATATGTCCAAACCAATGGCACTTGAAGCCCTTGATATCTCTATTCCTAGTTTTAGGAGTTTCATGAGGGGTCTTAGAAGTGGACCTGGATGCATCAACAAGCTTGTTAGGGGTAAAAATGGAATTGCAGTTAGAGAAATTTCCAGGTGTGAGGCTAGAAGGGCTTGGTGTAGTCGCATTTCCTGTATCATGTGAGATTCTCCTTGGTGGGTTGCCCTTCCATGAAGGCGAGTTGGAAGCTTGGAAGATACGGTCTCCTCGCCTCAATTTCTTCCCCTTCTCAGCCTTGATGGCTAGTTCAAGAAGATCATGCATATCCAAGTAATGTTGGAGCTCCAAGGCTTCTTGAAGGTCGGGGTTGAGACCTCTAAGGAACCTTGCCATGGTAGCCTCACTATCTTCTTGAATGTTCTCCCTCATCATGGCCATCTTGATCTCCTTGAAATAGTCCTCCACCCTCATGTTGCCTTGAGTGAGGGTTTGAAACTGAGAGTGGAGATCGCGGTTGTAGTGTCTTGGAACAAGTCGCTTATGCATTAGTGCCTTGTGTTCACCATTTCGCCTCCGATTAGTCCTGACTTGGTGGTCCCACCAAACTAGTGCGTAGTCGGTGAACTCAACCGTGGCAACCTTCACTTTTTGTTCCTCGATAAACTCATAGCAATCGACGACCATCTCGATGCGGCCTTCCCATTCCAACTAAGCCTCAGGGTCAATTTTGCCTTGGAACGTGCAGACTTGAATTTTACGTCCCTTCAGCTCGTTCTTAGACGTGTCCCTTTTAGGCCTCTCGGCTATTTCCACATCTTCACCAGCCGAGAGTACTCCTCATAGTTTGCTCCTTTGGTGCCATGGTTATTTCGGTTGCGAGATCGAGAACGAGAGCCCCTTGTGAAGCTCTTGGATAGCTCGTCTAAGCGGTTGTGCCTCTCCGGCATTTGTTGCTCACTAATCCGCTTTAGCTCGTTTTTCATGGCGGTGAACATCAATGAGTAGTCAGTGGTCGGATGAGCTTGCTCCATGACTGTCGTTTGGTCCTGTAAAAGGTTAGTGAACAAGAAAATAGGACAAATATAATCTCAATTCACTCCCTTAGTGTTTTCACTCTCACTCATTTTTCCACTCAAAATACTCCAATGATCTTACCAAAAATTCCTTACCCGTCGGATTGGGCAGTCGAGAAATGCCGCAAAGATCCTACAATTGTCACCAAGCTTTGCCCCAAGAGTAATCAAGGAAACAAGATACGGATTTCCTTGGATTTTTCCACAACATACTCCAATGTATGTTGTTGGGCTAGTGCCAGCCAAAAGAGAAGCCCAATGGCTGGCCGGATTTCCTTCAAGTTTTTCCAAGCTTTACAAGGTCATAGTCACGGCTGCAAATTGCCTTAAGTCATTGTTTACATTCAGTTTTATGATGATTAATAAAAACACTTGAGAATTCTCTCAAAGCTTCATTGAAGCATCCTTGAGTATTTTAGATTCATTTCTTTGGCATACCATTGACTTATCAATCTAGGACCGCGCCAGATTGCGGCGTCTTCTACAATACCTGGTTCGTTGGCCGCGTGATCACCGGGTTTAGCTGATTCCACTGCGTTCGTTTGTCATCAACGTGAGTCCCAACCTTCTAGATCCTAGCCTTTCTGTACGGGTTGCATCACAAGGTTGGTGCCGTTCGTATCAATATGTCCAACCATTGGCACTTGAAGCCCTTGATATCTCTACTCCAAGTTTTAGGAGTTTCATGAGTGGTCTTAGAAGTGGACCTGGATGCATCAACAAGCTTATTAGGGGTAAAATTGGAATTGCGGTCAGAGATTTTACCAGGTGTGCGGCTAGAAGGGCTTGGTGTAGTCGCATTTCCAGTATCATGTGATGTTCTCCTTGGTGGGTTGCCCTTCTATGAAGGAGAGTTGGATGCTCAGAACGTACGGCCTCCTCGCCTCAATTTCTTCCCCCTCTCGGCCTTGATGGCTAGTTCAAGAAGATCATGCATGTCCAAGTAATGTTGGAGCTCCAAGGCTTCTTGAAGGACGGGGTTGAGACCTCTAAGGAACCTTGTCATGGTAGCCACACTATCTTCTTGAATGTTCGTCCTCATCATGGCCATCTTGATTTCCTTGGAGTAGTCCTCCACACTCATGTTGCCTTGAGTGAGGGTTTGAAGCTGAGAGTGGAGATCGCGGTTGTAGTGGCTTGGAACAAACCGCTTATGCATTAGTGCCTTGAGTTTACCATTTCGCCTCCAATTAGTCCTGACTTGGTCCCACCAAACTAGTGCGCAGTCGGTGAACTCAACAATGGCAACCTTCACCTTTTGTTCCTCGCTAAACTCATAGCAATCGAAGACCATCTCGATGCGGCCTTCCCATTCCAACTAAGCCTCAGGGTCACTTTTCCCTCGTAACGTAGAGACTTGAATTTTAAGTCCCTTGAGCTCGTTCTTAGACGTGTCCCTTTTAGGCCTCTAGGCTCTTACCACATCTTCACTTGCCGAGAGTACTCCTCATAGTTTGCTCCTTTGGTGCCATGGTTACTTCGGTTGCGAGATCGAGAATGGGGGCCCCTTGTGAAGCCCTTGGAGAGCTCGTCAAAGCGGTTGTGCCTCTCCTCCATTTGTTACACACTAATCCGCTTAAGCTCGTTTTTCATGGCGGTGAACATCATTGAGTAGTCAGTGGTCGGATGAGCTTGCTCCATGACTGTCGTTTGGTCCTGCAAAAGGTTAGTGAACAAGAAAATAGGACAAATATAATCTCACTTCACTCCCTGAGTGTTTTCACTCTCCCTCGTTTTCCCACTCAAAATACTCCAATGATCTTACCAAAAATTCCTTACCCGTCGGATTGGGTAGTCGAGAAATGCCGCAAAGATCCAACAATTGTCACCATGCTTTTCCACAAGAATAATCAAGGAAACAAGACCCGGATTTCCTTGGATTTTTCCACAACATACTCCAATGTATGTTGTTGGGCTAGTGCCGGCCAAAAGAGAAGCCCAAGGGCTGGCCGGACTTCAAGTTTTTCCAAGATTTACTAGGTCTTAGTCACGGCTACAAATAGCCTTAAGTCATTGTTTACATTCAGTTTTATGATGATTAATAAAAACACTTGAGAATTCTCTCAAAGCTTCATTGAAGCATCCTTGAGTATTTTAGATTCATTTCTTTGTCATACCATTGACTTATCAATCTAGAACCGCGCCAGATTGTGGCGTCTTCTACAATACTAGGTTCGTTGGCCACGTGATCAACGGGTTTAGGTGATTCCGTTGCGTTCGTTTGTCATCAACGTGAGTCCTAACCTTCTAGATCCTAGCCTTTCTGTAGGGGTCGCATCACAAGATTGGTGCCGTTCGTGTCAATATGTCCAAACCAATGGCACTTGAAGCCCTTGATATCTCTATTCCTAGTTTTAGGAGTTTCATGAGGGGTCTTAGAAGTGGACCTGGATGCATCAACAAGCTTGTTAGGGGTAAAAATGGAATTGCAGTTAGAGAAATTTCCAGGTGTGAGGCTAGAAGGGCTTGGTGTAGTCGCATTTCCTGTATCATGTGAGATTCTCCTTGGTGGGTTGCCCTTCCATGAAGGCGAGTTGGAAGTTTGGAAGATACGGTCTCCTCGCCTCAATTTCTTCCCCTTCTCAGCCTTGATGGCTAGTTCAAGAAGATCATGCATATCCAAGTAATGTTGGAGCTCCAAGGCTTCTTGAAGGTCGGGGTTGAGACCTCTAAGGAACCTTGCCATGGTAGCCTCACTATCTTCTTGAATGTTCTCCCTCATCATGGCCATCTTGATCTCCTTGAAATAGTCCTCCACCCTCATGTTGCCTTGAGTGAGGGTTTGAAACTAAGAGTGGAGATCGCGGTTGTAGTGGCTTGGAACAAGTCGCTTATGCATTAGTGCCTTGTGTTCACCATTTCGCCTCCGATTAGTCCTGACTTGGTGGTCCCACCAAACTAGTGCGTAGTCGGTGAACTCAACCGTGGCAACCTTCACCTTTTGTTCCTCGATAAACTCATAGCAATCGACGACCATCTCGATGCGGCCTTCCCATTCCAACTAAGCCTCAGGGTCAATTTTGCCTTGGAACGTGCAGACTTGAATTTTACGTCCCTTCAGCTCGTTCTTAGACGTGTCCCTTTTAGGCCTCTCGGCTATTTCCACATCTTCACCAGCCGAGAGTACTCCTCATAGTTTGCTCCTTTGGTGCCATGGTTATTTCGGTTGCGAGATCGAGAACGAGAGCCCCTTGTGAAGCTCTTGGATAGCTCGTCTAAGCGGTTGTGCCTCTCCGGCATTTGTTGCTCACTAATCCGCTTTAGCTCGTTTTTCATGGCGGTGAACATCAATGAGTAGTCAGTGGTCGGATGAGCTTGCTCCATGACTGTCGTTTGGTCCTGTAAAAGGTTAGTGAACAAGAAAATAGGACAAATATAATCTCAATTCACTCCCTTAGTGTTTTCACTCTCACTCATTTTTCCACTCAAAATACTCCAATGATCTTACCAAAAATTCCTTACCCGTCGGATTGGGCAGTCGAGAAATGCCGCAAAGATCCTACAATTGTCACCAAGCTTTTCCCCAAGAGTAATCAAGGAAACAAGATACGGATTTCCTTGGATTTTTCCACAACATACTCCAATGTATGTTGTTGGGCTAGTGCCAGCCAAAAGAGAAGCCCAATGGCTGGCCGGATTTCCTTCAAGTTTTTCCAAGCTTTACAAGGTCATAGTCACGGCTGCAAATTGCCTTAAGTCATTGTTTACATTCAGTTTTATGATGATTAATAAAAACGCTTGAGAATTCTCTCAAAGCTTCATTGAAGCATCCTTGAGTATTTTAGATTCATTTCTTTGGCATACCATTGACTTATCAATCTAGGACCGCGCCAGATTGCGGCGTCTTCTACAATTCCTGGTTCGTTGGCCGCGTGATCACCGGGTTTAGGTGATTCCACTGCGTTCGTTTGTCATCAACGTGAGTCCCAACCTTCTAGATCCTAGCCTTTCTGTACGGGTTGCATCACAAGGTTGGTGCCGTTCGTATCAATATGTCCAACCATTGGCACTTGAAGCCCTTGATATCTCTACTCCTAGTTTTAGGAGTTTCATGAGTGGTCTTAGAAGTGGACCTGGATGCATCAACAAGCTTATTAGGGGTAAAATTGGAATTACGGTCAGAGATTTTACCAGGTGTGCGGCTAGAAGGGCTTGGTGTAGTCGCATTTCCAGTATCATGTGATGTTCTCCTTGGTGGGTTGCCCTTCTATGAAGGAGAGTTGGATGCTTAGAACGTACGGCCTCCTCGCCTCAATTTCTTCCCCCTCTCGGCCTTGATGGCTAGTTCAAGAAGATCATGCATGTCCAAGTAATGTTGGAGCTCCAAGGCTTCTTGAAGGACGGGGTTGAGACCTCTAAGGAACCTTGTCATGGTAGCCACACTATCTTCTTGAATGTTCGTCCTCATCATGGCCATCTTGATCTCCTTGGAGTAGTCCTCCACACTCATGTTGCCTTGAGTGAGGGTTTGAAGCTGAGAGTGGAGATCGCGGTTGTAGTGGCTTGGAACAAACCGCTTATGCATTAGTGCCTTGAGTTTACCATTTCGCCTCCAATTAGTCCTGACTTGGTCCCACCAAACTAGTGCGCAGTCGGTGAACTCAACAATGGCAACCTTCACCTTTTGTTCCTCGCTAAACTCATAGCAATCGAAGACCATCTCGATGCGGCCTTCCCATTCCAACTAAGCCTCAGGGTCACTTTTCCCTCGTAACGTAGAGACTTGAATTTTAAGTCCCTTGAGCTCGTTCTTAGACGTGTCCCTTTTAGGCCTCTAGGCTCTTACCACATCTTCACTTGCCGAGAGTACTCCTCATAGTTTGCTCCTTTGGTGCCATGGTTACTTCGGTTGCGAGATCGAGAATGGGGGCCCCTTGTGAAGCCCTTGGAGAGCTCGTCAAAGCGGTTGTGCCTCTCCTCCATTTGTTACACACTAATCCGCTTAAGCTCGTTTTTCATGGCGGTGAACATCATTGAGTAGTCAGTGGTCGGATGAGCTTGCTCCATGACTGTCGTTTGGTCCTGCAAAAGGTTAGTGAACAAGAAAATAGGACAAATATAATCTCACTTCACTCCCTGAGTGTTTTCACTCTCCCTCGTTTTCCCACTCAAAATACTCCAATGATCTTACCAAAAATTCCTTACCCGTCGGATTGGGTAGTCGAGAAATGCCGCAAAGATCCAACAATTGTCACCATGCTTTTCCACAAGAGTAATCAAGGAAACAAGACCCGGATTTCCTTGGATTTTTCCACAACATACTCCAATGTATGTTGTTGGGCTAGTGCCGGCCAAAAGAGAAGCCCAAGGGCTGGCCGGACTTCAAGTTTTTCCAAGCTTTACTAGGTCTTAGTCACGGCTACAAATAGCCTTAAGTCATTGTTTACATTCAGTTTTATGATGATTAATAAAAACACTTGAGAATTCTCTCAAAGCTTCATTGAAGCATCCTTGAGTATTTTAGATTCATTTCTTTGTCATACCATTGACTTATCAATCTAGAACCGCGCCAGATTGTGGCGTCTTCTACAATACTAGGTTCGTTGGCCACGTGATCAACGGGTTTAGGTGATTCCGTTGCGTTCGTTTGTCATCAACGTGAGTCCTAACCTTCTAGATCCTAGCCTTTCTGTAGGGGTCGCATCACAAGATTGGTGCCGTTCGTGTCAATATGTCCAAACCAATGGCACTTGAAGCCCTTGATATCTCTATTCCTAGTTTTAGGAGTTTCATGAGGGGTCTTAGAAGTGGACCTGGATGCATCAACAAGCTTGTTAGGGGTAAAAATGGAATTGCAGTTAGAGAAATTTCCAGGTGTGAGGCTAGAAGGGCTTGGTGTAGTCGCATTTCCTGTATCATGTGAGATTCTCCTTGGTGGGTTGCCCTTCCATGAAGGCGAGTTGGAAGCTTGGAAGATACGGTCTCCTCGCCTCAATTTCTTCCCCTTCTCAGCCTTGATGGCTAGTTCAAGAAGATCATGCATATCCAAGTAATGTTGGAGCTCCAAGGCTTCTTGAAGGTCGGGGTTGAGACCTCTAAGGAACCTTGCCATGGTAGCCTCACTATCTTCTTGAATGTTCTCCCTCATCATGGCCATCTTGATCTCCTTGAAATAGTCCTCCACCCTCATGTTGCCTTGAGTGAGGGTTTGAAACTGAGAGTGGAGATCGCGGTTGTAGTGGCTTGGAACAAATCGCTTATGCATTAGTGCCTTGTGTTCACCATTTCGCCTCCGATTAGTCCTGACTTGGTGGTCCCACCAAACTAGTGCGTAGTCGGTGAACTCAACCGTGGCAACCTTCACCTTTTGTTCCTCGATAAACTCATAGCAATCGACGACCATCTCGATGCGGCCTTCCCATTCCAACTAAGCCTCAGGGTCAATTTTGCCTTGGAACGTGCAGACTTGAATTTTACGTCCCTTCAGCTCGTTCTTAGACGTGTCCCTTTTAGGCCTCTCGGCTATTTCCACATCTTCACCAGCCGAGAGTACTCCTCATAGTTTGCTCCTTTGGTGCCATGGTTATTTCGGTTGCGAGATCGAGAACGAGAGCCCCTTGTGAAGCTCTTGGATAGCTCGTCTAAGCGGTTGTGCCTCTCCGGCATTTGTTGCTCACTAATCCGCTTTAGCTCGTTTTTCATGGCGGTGAACATCAATGAGTAGTCAGTGGTCGGATGAGCTTGCTCCATGACTGTCGTTTGGTCCTGTAAAAGGTTAGTGAACAAGAAAATAGGACAAATATAATCTCAATTCACTCCCTTAGTGTTTTCACTCTCACTCATTTTTCCACTCAAAATACTCCAATGATCTTACCAAAAATTCCTTACCCGTCGGATTGGGCAGTCGAGAAATGCCGCAAAGATCCTACAATTGTCACCAAGCTTTTCCCCAAGAGTAATCAAGGAAACAAGATACGGATTTCCTTGGATTTTTCCACAACATACTCCAATGTATGTTGTTGGGCTAGTGCCAGCCAAAAGAGAAGCCCAATGGCTGGCCGGATTTCCTTCAAGTTTTTCCAAGCTTTACAAGGTCATAGTCACGGCTGCAAATTGCCTTAAGTCATTGTTTACATTCAGTTTTATGATGATTAATAAAAACGCTTGAGAATTCTCTCAAAGCTTCATTGAAGCATCCTTGAGTATTTTAGATTCATTTCTTTGGCATACCATTGACTTATCAATCTAGGACCGCGCCAGATTGCGGCGTCTTCTACAATACCTGGTTCGTTGGCCGCGTGATCACCGGGTTTAGGTGATTCCACTGCGTTCGTTTGTCATCAACGTGAGTCCCAACCTTCTAGATCCTAGCCTTTCTGTACGGGTTGCATCACAAGGTTGGTGCCGTTCGTATCAATATGTCCAACCATTGGCACTTGAAGCCCTTGATATCTCTACTCCTAGTTTTAGGAGTTTCATGAGTGGTCTTAGAAGTGGACCTGGATGCATCAACAAGCTTATTAGGGGTAAAATTGGAATTGCGGTCAGAGATTTTACCAGGTGTGCGGCTAGAAGGGCTTGGTGTAGTCGCATTTCCAGTATCATGTGATGTTCTCCTTGGTGGGTTGCCCTTCTATGAAGGAGAGTTGGATGCTTAGAACGTACGGCCTCCTCGCCTCAATTTCTTCCCCCTCTCGGCCTTGATGGCTAGTTCAAGAAGATCATGCATGTCCAAGTAATGTTGGAGCTCCAAGGCTTCTTGAAGGACGGGGTTGAGACCTCTAAGGAACCTTGTCATGGTAGCCACACTATCTTCTTGAATGTTCGTCCTCATCATGGCCATCTTGATCTCCTTGGAGTAGTCCTCCACACTCATGTTGCCTTGAGTGAGGGTTTGAAGCTGAGAGTGGAGATCGCGGTTGTAGTGGCTTGGAACAAACCGCTTATGCATTAGTGCCTTGAGTTTACCATTTCGCCTCCAATTAGTCCTGACTTGGTCCCACCAAACTAGTGCGCAGTCGGTGAACTCAACAATGGCAACCTTCACCTTTTGTTCCTCGCTAAACTCATAGCAATCGAAGACCATCTCGATGCGGCCTTCCCATTCCAACTAAGCCTCAGGGTCACTTTTCCCTCGTAACGTAGAGACTTGAATTTTAAGTCCCTTGAGCTCGTTCTTAGACGTGTCCCTTTTAGGCCTCTAGGCTCTTACCACATCTTCACTTGCCGAGAGTACTCCTCACAGTTTGCTCCTTTGGTGCCATGGTTACTTCGGTTGCGAGATCGAGAATGGGGGCCCCTTGTGAAGCCCTTGGAGAGCTCGTCAAAGCGGTTGTGCCTCTCCTCCATTTGTTACACACTAATCCGCTTAAGCTCGTTTTTCATGGCGGTGAACATCATTGAGTAGTCAGTGGTCGGATGAGCTTGCTCCATGACTGTCGTTTGGTCCTGCAAAAGGTTAGTGAACAAGAAAATAGGACAAATATAATCTCACTTCACTCCCTGAGTGTTTTCACTCTCCCTCGTTTTCCCACTCAAAATACTCCAATGATCTTACCAAAAATTCCTTACCCGTCGGATTGGGTAGTCGAGAAATGCCGCAAAGATCCAACAATTGTCACCATGCTTTTCCACAAGAGTAATCAAGGAAACAAGACCCGGATTTCCTTGGATTTTTCCACAACATACTCCAATGTATGTTGTTGGGCTAGTGCCGGCCAAAAGAGAAGCCCAAGGGCTGGCCGGACTTCAAGTTTTTCCAAGCTTTACTAGGTCTTAGTCACGGCTACAAATAGCCTTAAGTCATTGTTTACATTCAGTTTTATGATGATTAATAAAAACACTTGAGAATTCTCTCAAAGCTTCATTGAAGCATCCTTGAGTATTTTAGATTCATTTCTTTGTCATACCATTGACTTATCAATCTAGAACCGCGCCAGATTGTGGCGTCTTCTACAATACTAGGTTCGTTGGCCACGTGATCAACGGGTTTAGGTGATTCCGTTGCGTTCGTTTGTCATCAACGTGAGTCCTAACCTTCTAGATCCTAGCCTTTCTGTAGGGGTCGCATCACAAGATTGGTGCCGTTCGTGTCAATATGTCCAAACCAATGGCACTTGAAGCCCTTGATATCTCTATTCCTAGTTTTAGGAGTTTCATGAGGGGTCTTAGAAGTGGACCTGGATGCATCAACAAGCTTGTTAGGGGTAAAAATGGAATTGCAGTTAGAGAAATTTCCAGGTGTGAGGCTAGAAGGGCTTGGTGTAGTCGCATTTCCTGTATCATGTGAGATTCTCCTTGGTGGGTTGCCCTTCCATGAAGGCGAGTTGGAAGCTTGGAAGATACGGTCTCCTCGCCTCAATTTCTTCCCCTTCTCAGCCTTGATGGCTAGTTCAAGAAGATCATGCATATCCAAGTAATGTTGGAGCTCCAAGGCTTCTTGAAGGTCGGGGTTGAGACCTCTAAGAAACCTTGCCATGGTAGCCTCACTATCTTCTTGAATGTTCTCCCTCATCATGGCCATCTTGATCTCCTTGAAATAGTCCTCCACCCTCATGTTGCCTTGAGTGAGGGTTTGAAACTGAGAGTGGAGATCGCGGTTGTAGTGGCTTGGAACAAATCGCTTATGCATTAGTGCCTTGTGTTCACCATTTCGCCTCCGATTAGTCCTGACTTGGTGGTCCCACCAAACTAGTGCGTAGTCGGTGAACTCAACCGTGGCAACCTTCACCTTTTGTTCCTCGATAAACTCATAGCAATCGACGACCATCTCGATGCGGCCTTCCCATTCCAACTAAGCCTCAGGGTCAATTTTGCCTTGGAACGTGCAGACTTGAATTTTACGTCCCTTCAGCTCGTTCTTAGACGTGTCCCTTTTAGGCCTCTCGGCTATTTCCACATCTTCACCAGCCGAGAGTACTCCTCATAGTTTGCTCCTTTGGTGCCATGGTTATTTCGGTTGCGAGATCGAGAACGAGAGCCCCTTGTGAAGCTCTTGGATAGCTCGTCTAAGCGGTTGTGCCTCTCCGGCATTTGTTGCTCACTAATCCGCTTTAGCTCGTTTTTCATGGCGGTGAACATCAATGAGTAGTCAGTGGTCGGATGAGCTTGCTCCATGACTGTCGTTTGGTCCTGTAAAAGGTTAGTGAACAAGAAAATAGGACAAATATAATCTCAATTCACTCCCTTAGTGTTTTCACTCTCACTCATTTTTCCACTCAAAATACTCCAATGATCTTACCAAAAATTCCTTACCCGTCGGATTGGGCAGTCGAGAAATGCCGCAAAGATCCTACAATTGTCACCAAGCTTTTCCCCAAGAGTAATCAAGGAAACAAGATACGGATTTCCTTGGATTTTTCCACAACATACTCCAATGTATGTTGTTGGGCTAGTGCCAGCCAAAAGAGAAGCCCAATGGCTGGCCGGATTTCCTTCAAGTTTTTCCAAGCTTTACAAGGTCATAGTCACGGCTGCAAATTGCCTTAAGTCATTGTTTACATTCAGTTTTATGATGATTAATAAAAACGCTTGAGAATTCTCTCAAAGCTTCATTGAAGCATCCTTGAGTATTTTAGATTCATTTCTTTGGCATACCATTGACTTATCAATCTAGGACCGCGCCAGATTGCGGCGTCTTCTACAATACCTGGTTCGTTGGCCGCGTGATCACCGGGTTTAGGTGATTCCACTGCGTTCGTTTGTCATCAACGTGAGTCCCAACCTTCTAGATCCTAGCCTTTCTGTACGGGTTGCATCACAAGGTTGGTGCCGTTCGTATCAATATGTCCAACCATTGGCACTTGAAGCCCTTGATATCTCTACTCCTAGTTTTAGGAGTTTCATGAGTGGTCTTAGAAGTGGACCTGGATGCATCAACAAGCTTATTAGGGGTAAAATTGGAATTGCGGTCAGAGATTTTACCAGGTGTGCGGCTAGAAGGGCTTGGTGTAGTCGCATTTCCAGTATCATGTGATGTTCTCCTTGGTGGGTTGCCCTTCTATGAAGGAGAGTTGGATGCTTAGAACGTACGGCCTCCTCGCCTCAATTTCTTCCCCCTCTCGGCCTTGATGGCTAGTTCAAGAAGATCATGCATGTCCAAGTAATGTTGGAGCTCCAAGGCTTCTTGAAGGACGGGGTTGAGACCTCTAAGGAACCTTGTCATGGTAGCCACACTATCTTCTTGAATGTTCGTCCTCATCATGGCCATCTTGATCTCCTTGGAGTAGTCCTCCACACTCATGTTGCCTTGAGTGAGGGTTTGAAGCTGAGAGTGGAGATCGCGGTTGTAGTGGCTTGGAACAAACCGCTTATGCATTAGTGCCTTGAGTTTACCATTTCGCCTCCAATTAGTCCTGACTTGGTCCCACCAAACTAGTGCGCAGTCGGTGAACTCAACAATGGCAACCTTCACCTTTTGTTCCTCGCTAAACTCATAGCAATCGAAGACCATCTCGATGCGGCCTTCCCATTCCAACTAAGCCTCAGGGTCACTTTTCCCTCGTAACGTAGAGACTTGAATTTTAAGTCCCTTGAGCTCGTTCTTAGACGTGTCCCTTTTAGGCCTCTAGGCTCTTACCACATCTTCACTTGCCGAGAGTACTCCTCACAGTTTGCTCCTTTGGTGCCATGGTTACTTCGGTTGCGAGATCGAGAATGGGGGCCCCTTGTGAAGCCCTTGGAGAGCTCGTCAAAGCGGTTGTGCCTCTCCTCCATTTGTTACACACTAATCCGCTTAAGCTCGTTTTTCATGGCGGTGAACATCATTGAGTAGTCAGTGGTCGGATGAGCTTGCTCCATGACTGTCGTTTGGTCCTGCAAAAGGTTAGTGAACAAGAAAATAGGACAAATATAATCTCACTTCACTCCCTGAGTGTTTTCACTCTCCCTCGTTTTCCCACTCAAAATACTCCAATGATCTTACCAAAAATTCCTTACCCGTCGGATTGGGTAGTCGAGAAATGCCGCAAAGATCCAACAATTGTCACCATGCTTTTCCACAAGAGTAATCAAGGAAACAAGACCCGGATTTCCTTGGATTTTTCCACAACATACTCCAATGTATGTTGTTGGGCTAGTGCCGGCCAAAAGAGAAGCCCAAGGGCTGGCCGGACTTCAAGTTTTTCCAAGCTTTACTAGGTCTTAGTCACGGCTACAAATAGCCTTAAGTCATTGTTTACATTCAGTTTTATGATGATTAATAAAAACACTTGAGAATTCTCTCAAAGCTTCATTGAAGCATCCTTGAGTATTTTAGATTCATTTCTTTGTCATACCATTGACTTATCAATCTAGAACCGCGCCAGATTGTGGCGTCTTCTACAATACTAGGTTCGTTGGCCACGTGATCAACGGGTTTAGGTGATTCCGTTGCGTTCGTTTGTCATCAACGTGAGTCCTAACCTTCTAGATCCTAGCCTTTCTGTAGGGGTCGCATCACAAGATTGGTGCCGTTCGTGTCAATATGTCCAAACCAATGGCACTTGAAGCCCTTGATATCTCTATTCCTAGTTTTAGGAGTTTCATGAGGGGTCTTAGAAGTGGACCTGGATGCATCAACAAGCTTGTTAGGGGTAAAAATGGAATTGCAGTTAGAGAAATTTCCAGGTGTGAGGCTAGAAGGGCTTGGTGTAGTCGCATTTCCTGTATCATGTGAGATTCTCCTTGGTGGGTTGCCCTTCCATGAAGGCGAGTTGGAAGCTTGGAAGATACGGTCTCCTCGCCTCAATTTCTTCCCCTTCTCAGCCTTGATGGCTAGTTCAAGAAGATCATGCATATCCAAGTAATGTTGGAGCTCCAAGGCTTCTTGAAGGTCGGGGTTGAGACCTCTAAGGAACCTTGCCATGGTAGCCTCACTATCTTCTTGAATGTTCTCCCTCATCATGGCCATCTTGATCTCCTTGAAATAGTCCTCCACCCTCATGTTGCCTTGAGTGAGGGTTTGAAACTGAGAGTGGAGATCGCGGTTGTAGTGGCTTGGAACAAATCGCTTATGCATTAGTGCCTTGTGTTCACCATTTCGCCTCCGATTAGTCCTGACTTGGTGGTCCCACCAAACTAGTGCGTAGTCGGTGAACTCAACCGTGGCAACCTTCACCTTTTGTTCCTCGATAAACTCATAGCAATCGACGACCATCTCGATGCGGCCTTCCCATTCCAACTAAGCCTCAGGGTCAATTTTGCCTTGGAACGTGCAGACTTGAATTTTACGTCCCTTCAGCTCGTTCTTAGACGTGTCCCTTTTAGGCCTCTCGGCTATTTCCACATCTTCACCAGCCGAGAGTACTCCTCATAGTTTGCTCCTTTGGTGCCATGGTTATTTCGGTTGCGAGATCGAGAACGAGAGCCCCTTGTGAAGCTCTTGGATAGCTCGTCTAAGCGGTTGTGCCTCTCCGGCATTTGTTGCTCACTAATCCGCTTTAGCTCGTTTTTCATGGCGGTGAACATCAATGAGTAGTCAGTGGTCGGATGAGCTTGCTCCATGACTGTCGTTTGGTCCTGTAAAAGGTTAGTGAACAAGAAAATAGGACAAATATAATCTCAATTCACTCCCTTAGTGTTTTCACTCTCACTCATTTTTCCACTCAAAATACTCCAATGATCTTACCAAAAATTCCTTACCCGTCGGATTGGGCAGTCGAGAAATGCCGCAAAGATCCTACAATTGTCACCAAGCTTTTCCCCAAGAGTAATCAAGGAAACAAGATACGGATTTCCTTGGATTTTTCCACAACATACTCCAATGTATGTTGTTGGGCTAGTGCCAGCCAAAAGAGAAGCCCAATGGCTGGCCGGATTTCCTTCAAGTTTTTCCAAGCTTTACAAGGTCATAGTCACGGCTGCAAATTGCCTTAAGTCATTGTTTACATTCAGTTTTATGATGATTAATAAAAACGCTTGAGAATTCTCTCAAAGCTTCATTGAAGCATCCTTGAGTATTTTAGATTCATTTCTTTGGCATACCATTGACTTATCAATCTAGGACCGCGCCAGATTGCGGCGTCTTCTACAATACCTGGTTCGTTGGCCGCGTGATCACCGGGTTTAGGTGATTCCACTGCGTTCGTTTGTCATCAACGTGAGTCCCAACCTTCTAGATCCTAGCCTTTCTGTACGGGTTGCATCACAAGGTTGGTGCCGTTCGTATCAATATGTCCAACCATTGGCACTTGAAGCCCTTGATATCTCTACTCCTAGTTTTAGGAGTTTCATGAGTGGTCTTAGAAGTGGACCTGGATGCATCAACAAGCTTATTAGGGGTAAAATTGGAATTGCGGTCAGAGATTTTACCAGGTGTGCGGCTAGAAGGGCTTGGTGTAGTCGCATTTCCAGTATCATGTGATGTTCTCCTTGGTGGGTTGCCCTTCTATGAAGGAGAGTTGGATGCTTAGAACGTACGGCCTCCTCGCCTCAATTTCTTCCCCCTCTCGGCCTTGATGGCTAGTTCAAGAAGATCATGCATGTCCAAGTAATGTTGGAGCTCCAAGGCTTCTTGAAGGACGGGGTTGAGACCTCTAAGGAACCTTGTCATGGTAGCCACACTATCTTCTTGAATGTTCGTCCTCATCATGGCCATCTTGATCTCCTTGGAGTAGTCCTCCACACTCATGTTGCCTTGAGTGAGGGTTTGAAGCTGAGAGTGGAGATCGCGGTTGTAGTGGCTTGGAACAAACCGCTTATGCATTAGTGCCTTGAGTTTACCATTTCGCCTCCAATTAGTCCTGACTTGGTCCCACCAAACTAGTGCGCAGTCGGTGAACTCAACAATGGCAACCTTCACCTTTTGTTCCTCGCTAAACTCATAGCAATCGAAGACCATCTCGATGCGGCCTTCCCATTCCAACTAAGCCTCAGGGTCACTTTTCCCTCGTAACGTAGAGACTTGAATTTTAAGTCCCTTGAGCTCGTTCTTAGACGTGTCCCTTTTAGGCCTCTAGGCTCTTACCACATCTTCACTTGCCGAGAGTACTCCTCACAGTTTGCTCCTTTGGTGCCATGGTTACTTCGGTTGCGAGATCGAGAATGGGGGCCCCTTGTGAAGCCCTTGGAGAGCTCGTCAAAGCGGTTGTGCCTCTCCTCCATTTGTTACACACTAATCCGCTTAAGCTCGTTTTTCATGGCGGTGAACATCATTGAGTAGTCAGTGGTCGGATGAGCTTGCTCCATGACTGTCGTTTGGTCCTGCAAAAGGTTAGTGAACAAGAAAATAGGACAAATATAATCTCACTTCACTCCCTGAGTGTTTTCACTCTCCCTCGTTTTCCCACTCAAAATACTCCAATGATCTTACCAAAAATTCCTTACCCGTCGGATTGGGTAGTCGAGAAATGCCGCAAAGATCCAACAATTGTCACCATGCTTTTCCACAAGAGTAATCAAGGAAACAAGACCCGGATTTCCTTGGATTTTTCCACAACATACTCCAATGTATGTTGTTGGGCTAGTGCCGGCCAAAAGAGAAGCCCAAGGGCTGGCCGGACTTCAAGTTTTTCCAAGCTTTACTAGGTCTTAGTCACGGCTACAAATAGCCTTAAGTCATTGTTTACATTCAGTTTTATGATGATTAATAAAAACACTTGAGAATTCTCTCAAAGCTTCATTGAAGCATCCTTGAGTATTTTAGATTCATTTCTTTGTCATACCATTGACTTATCAATCTAGAACCGCGCCAGATTGTGGCGTCTTCTACAATACTAGGTTCGTTGGCCACGTGATCAACGGGTTTAGGTGATTCCGTTGCGTTCGTTTGTCATCAACGTGAGTCCTAACCTTCTAGATCCTAGCCTTTCTGTAGGGGTCGCATCACAAGATTGGTGCCGTTCGTGTCAATATGTCCAAACCAATGGCACTTGAAGCCCTTGATATCTCTATTCCTAGTTTTAGGAGTTTCATGAGGGGTCTTAGAAGTGGACCTGGATGCATCAACAAGCTTGTTAGGGGTAAAAATGGAATTGCAGTTAGAGAAATTTCCAGGTGTGAGGCTAGAAGGGCTTGGTGTAGTCGCATTTCCTGTATCATGTGAGATTCTCCTTGGTGGGTTGCCCTTCCATGAAGGCGAGTTGGAAGCTTGGAAGATACGGTCTCCTCGCCTCAATTTCTTCCCCTTCTCAGCCTTGATGGCTAGTTCAAGAAGATCATGCATATCCAAGTAATGTTGGAGCTCCAAGGCTTCTTGAAGGTCGGGGTTGAGACCTCTAAGGAACCTTGCCATGGTAGCCTCACTATCTTCTTGAATGTTCTCCCTCATCATGGCCATCTTGATCTCCTTGAAATAGTCCTCCACCCTCATGTTGCCTTGAGTGAGGGTTTGAAACTGAGAGTGGAGATCGCGGTTGTAGTGGCTTGGAACAAGTCGCTTATGCATTAGTGCCTTGTGTTCACCATTTCGCCTCCGATTAGTCCTGACTTGGTGGTCCCACCAAACTAGTGCGTAGTCGGTGAACTCAACCGTGGCAACCTTCACCTTTTGTTCCTCGATAAACTCATAGCAATCGACGACCATCTCGATGCGGCCTTCCCATTCCAACTAAGCCTCAGGGTCAATTTTGCCTTGGAACGTGCAGACTTGAATTTTACGTCCCTTCAGCTCGTTCTTAGACGTGTCCCTTTTAGGCCTCTCGGCTATTTCCACATCTTCACCAGCCGAGAGTACTCCTCATAGTTTGCTCCTTTGGTGCCATGGTTATTTCGGTTGCGAGATCGAGAACGAGAGCCCCTTGTGAAGCTCTTGGATAGCTCGTCTAAGCGGTTGTGCCTCTCCGGCATTTGTTGCTCACTAATCCGCTTTAGCTCGTTTTTCATGGCGGTGAACATCAATGAGTAGTCAGTGGTCGGATGAGCTTGCTCCATGACTGTCGTTTGGTCCTGTAAAAGGTTAGTGAACAAGAAAATAGGACAAATATAATCTCAATTCACTCCCTTAGTGTTTTCACTCTCACTCATTTTTCCACTCAAAATACTCCAATGATCTTACCAAAAATTCCTTACCCGTCGGATTGGGCAGTCGAGAAATGCCGCAAAGATCCTACAATTGTCACCAAGCTTTTCCCCAAGAGTAATCAAGGAAACAAGATACGGATTTCCTTGGATTTTTCCACAACATACTCCAATGTATGTTGTTGGGCTAGTGCCAGCCAAAAGAGAAGCCCAATGGCTGGCCGGATTTCCTTCAAGTTTTTCCAAGCTTTACAAGGTCATAGTCACGGCTGCAAATTGCCTTAAGTCATTGTTTACATTCAGTTTTATGATGATTAATAAAAACGCTTGAGAATTCTCTCAAAGCTTCATTGAAGCATCCTTGAGTATTTTAGATTCATTTCTTTGGCATACCATTGACTTATCAATCTAGGACCGCGCCAGATTGCGGCGTCTTCTACAATACCTGGTTCGTTGGCCGCGTGATCACCGGGTTTAGGTGATTCCACTGCGTTCGTTTGTCATCAACGTGAGTCCCAACCTTCTAGATCCTAGCCTTTCTGTACGGGTTGCATCACAAGGTTGGTGCCGTTCGTATCAATATGTCCAACCATTGGCACTTGAAGCCCTTGATATCTCTACTCCTAGTTTTAGGAGTTTCATGAGTGGTCTTAGAAGTGGACCTGGATGCATCAACAAGCTTATTAGGGGTAAAATTGGAATTGCGGTCAGAGATTTTACCAGGTGTGCGGCTAGAAGGGCTTGGTGTAGTCGCATTTCCAGTATCATGTGATGTTCTCCTTGGTGGGTTGCCCTTCTATGAAGGAGAGTTGGATGCTTAGAACGTACGGCCTCCTCGCCTCAATTTCTTCCCCCTCTCGGCCTTGATGGCTAGTTCAAGAAGATCATGCATGTCCAAGTAATGTTGGAGCTCCAAGGCTTCTTGAAGGACGGGGTTGAGACCTCTAAGGAACCTTGTCATGGTAGCCACACTATCTTCTTGAATGTTCGTCCTCATCATGGCCATCTTGATCTCCTTGGAGTAGTCCTCCACACTCATGTTGCCTTGAGTGAGGGTTTGAAGCTGAGAGTGGAGATCGCGGTTGTAGTGGCTTGGAACAAACCGCTTATGCATTAGTGCCTTGAGTTTACCATTTCGCCTCCAATTAGTCCTGACTTGGTCCCACCAAACTAGTGCGCAGTCGGTGAACTCAACAATGGCAACCTTCACCTTTTGTTCCTCGCTAAACTCATAGCAATCGAAGACCATCTCGATGCGGCCTTCCCATTCCAACTAAGCCTCAGGGTCACTTTTCCCTCGTAACGTAGAGACTTGAATTTTAAGTCCCTTGAGCTCGTTCTTAGACGTGTCCCTTTTAGGCCTCTAGGCTCTTACCACATCTTCACTTGCCGAGAGTACTCCTCACAGTTTGCTCCTTTGGTGCCATGGTTACTTCGGTTGCGAGATCGAGAATGGGGGCCCCTTGTGAAGCCCTTGGAGAGCTCGTCAAAGCGGTTGTGCCTCTCCTCCATTTGTTACACACTAATCCGCTTAAGCTCGTTTTTCATGGCGGTGAACATCATTGAGTAGTCAGTGGTCGGATGAGCTTGCTCCATGACTGTCGTTTGGTCCTGCAAAAGGTTAGTGAACAAGAAAATAGGACAAATATAATCTCACTTCACTCCCTGAGTGTTTTCACTCTCCCTCGTTTTCCCACTCAAAATACTCCAATGATCTTACCAAAAATTCCTTACCCGTCGGATTGGGTAGTCGAGAAATGCCGCAAAGATCCAACAATTGTCACCATGCTTTTCCACAAGAGTAATCAAGGAAACAAGACCCGGATTTCCTTGGATTTTTCCACAACATACTCCAATGTATGTTGTTGGGCTAGTGCCGGCCAAAAGAGAAGCCCAAGGGCTGGCCGGACTTCAAGTTTTTCCAAGCTTTACTAGGTCTTAGTCACGGCTACAAATAGCCTTAAGTCATTGTTTACATTCAGTTTTATGATGATTAATAAAAACACTTGAGAATTCTCTCAAAGCTTCATTGAAGCATCCTTGAGTATTTTAGATTCATTTCTTTGTCATACCATTGACTTATCAATCTAGAACCGCGCCAGATTGTGGCGTCTTCTACAATACTAGGTTCGTTGGCCACGTGATCAACGGGTTTAGGTGATTCCGTTGCGTTCGTTTGTCATCAACGTGAGTCCTAACCTTCTAGATCCTAGCCTTTCTGTAGGGGTCGCATCACAAGATTGGTGCCGTTCGTGTCAATATGTCCAAACCAATGGCACTTGAAGCCCTTGATATCTCTATTCCTAGTTTTAGGAGTTTCATGAGGGGTCTTAGAAGTGGACCTGGATGCATCAACAAGCTTGTTAGGGGTAAAAATGGAATTGCAGTTAGAGAAATTTCCAGGTGTGAGGCTAGAAGGGCTTGGTGTAGTCGCATTTCCTGTATCATGTGAGATTCTCCTTGGTGGGTTGCCCTTCCATGAAGGCGAGTTGGAAGCTTGGAAGATACGGTCTCCTCGCCTCAATTTCTTCCCCTTCTCAGCCTTGATGGCTAGTTCAAGAAGATCATGCATATCCAAGTAATGTTGGAGCTCCAAGGCTTCTTGAAGGTCGGGGTTGAGACCTCTAAGGAACCTTGCCATGGTAGCCTCACTATCTTCTTGAATGTTCTCCCTCATCATGGCCATCTTGATCTCCTTGAAATAGTCCTCCACCCTCATGTTGCCTTGAGTGAGGGTTTGAAACTGAGAGTGGAGATCGCGGTTGTAGTGGCTTGGAACAAGTCGCTTATGCATTAGTGCCTTGTGTTCACCATTTCGCCTCCGATTAGTCCTGACTTGGTGGTCCCACCAAACTAGTGCGTAGTCGGTGAACTCAACCGTGGCAACCTTCACCTTTTGTTCCTCGATAAACTCATAGCAATCGACGACCATCTCGATGCGGCCTTCCCATTCCAACTAAGCCTCAGGGTCAATTTTGCCTTGGAACGTGCAGACTTGAATTTTACGTCCCTTCAGCTCGTTCTTAGACGTGTCCCTTTTAGGCCTCTCGGCTATTTCCACATCTTCACCAGCCGAGAGTACTCCTCATAGTTTGCTCCTTTGGTGCCATGGTTATTTCGGTTGCGAGATCGAGAACGAGAGCCCCTTGTGAAGCTCTTGGATAGCTCGTCTAAGCGGTTGTGCCTCTCCGGCATTTGTTGCTCACTAATCCGCTTTAGCTCGTTTTTCATGGCGGTGAACATCAATGAGTAGTCAGTGGTCGGATGAGCTTGCTCCATGACTGTCGTTTGGTCCTGTAAAAGGTTAGTGAACAAGAAAATAGGACAAATATAATCTCAATTCACTCCCTTAGTGTTTTCACTCTCACTCATTTTTCCACTCAAAATACTCCAATGATCTTACCAAAAATTCCTTACCCGTCGGATTGGGCAGTCGAGAAATGCCGCAAAGATCCTACAATTGTCACCAAGCTTTTCCCCAAGAGTAATCAAGGAAACAAGATACGGATTTCCTTGGATTTTTCCACAACATACTCCAATGTATGTTGTTGGGCTAGTGCCAGCCAAAAGAGAAGCCCAATGGCTGGCCGGATTTCCTTCAAGTTTTTCCAAGCTTTACAAGGTCATAGTCACGGCTGCAAATTGCCTTAAGTCATTGTTTACATTCAGTTTTATGATGATTAATAAAAACGCTTGAGAATTCTCTCAAAGCTTCATTGAAGCATCCTTGAGTATTTTAGATTCATTTCTTTGGCATACCATTGACTTATCAATCTAGGACCGCGCCAGATTGCGGCGTCTTCTACAATACCTGGTTCGTTGGCCGCGTGATCACCGGGTTTAGGTGATTCCACTGCGTTCGTTTGTCATCAACGTGAGTCCCAACCTTCTAGATCCTAGCCTTTCTGTACGGGTTGCATCACAAGGTTGGTGCCGTTCGTATCAATATGTCCAACCATTGGCACTTGAAGCCCTTGATATCTCTACTCCTAGTTTTAGGAGTTTCATGAGTGGTCTTAGAAGTGGACCTGGATGCATCAACAAGCTTATTAGGGGTAAAATTGGAATTGCGGTCAGAGATTTTACCAGGTGTGCGGCTAGAAGGGCTTGGTGTAGTCGCATTTCCAGTATCATGTGATGTTCTCCTTGGTGGGTTGCCCTTCTATGAAGGAGAGTTGGATGCTTAGAACGTACGGCCTCCTCGCCTCAATTTCTTCCCCCTCTCGGCCTTGATGGCTAGTTCAAGAAGATCATGCATGTCCAAGTAATGTTGGAGCTCCAAGGCTTCTTGAAGGACGGGGTTGAGACCTCTAAGGAACCTTGTCATGGTAGCCACACTATCTTCTTGAATGTTCGTCCTCATCATGGCCATCTTGATCTCCTTGGAGTAGTCCTCCACACTCATGTTGCCTTGAGTGAGGGTTTGAAGCTGAGAGTGGAGATCGCGGTTGTAGTGGCTTGGAACAAACCGCTTATGCATTAGTGCCTTGAGTTTACCATTTCGCCTCCAATTAGTCCTGACTTGGTCCCACCAAACTAGTGCGCAGTCGGTGAACTCAACAATGGCAACCTTCACCTTTTGTTCCTCGCTAAACTCATAGCAATCGAAGACCATCTCGATGCGGCCTTCCCATTCCAACTAAGCCTCAGGGTCACTTTTCCCTCGTAACGTAGAGACTTGAATTTTAAGTCCCTTGAGCTCGTTCTTAGACGTGTCCCTTTTAGGCCTCTAGGCTCTTACCACATCTTCACTTGCCGAGAGTACTCCTCACAGTTTGCTCCTTTGGTGCCATGGTTACTTCGGTTGCGAGATCGAGAATGGGGGCCCCTTGTGAAGCCCTTGGAGAGCTCGTCAAAGCGGTTGTGCCTCTCCTCCATTTGTTACACACTAATCCGCTTAAGCTCGTTTTTCATGGCGGTGAACATCATTGAGTAGTCAGTGGTCGGATGAGCTTGCTCCATGACTGTCGTTTGGTCCTGCAAAAGGTTAGTGAACAAGAAAATAGGACAAATATAATCTCACTTCACTCCCTGAGTGTTTTCACTCTCCCTCGTTTTCCCACTCAAAATACTCCAATGATCTTACCAAAAATTCCTTACCCGTCGGATTGGGTAGTCGAGAAATGCCGCAAAGATCCAACAATTGTCACCATGCTTTTCCACAAGAGTAATCAAGGAAACAAGACCCGGATTTCCTTGGATTTTTCCACAACATACTCCAATGTATGTTGTTGGGCTAGTGCCGGCCAAAAGAGAAGCCCAAGGGCTGGCCGGACTTCAAGTTTTTCCAAGCTTTACTAGGTCTTAGTCACGGCTACAAATAGCCTTAAGTCATTGTTTACATTCAGTTTTATGATGATTAATAAAAACACTTGAGAATTCTCTCAAAGCTTCATTGAAGCATCCTTGAGTATTTTAGATTCATTTCTTTGTCATACCATTGACTTATCAATCTAGAACCGCGCCAGATTGTGGCGTCTTCTACAATACTAGGTTCGTTGGCCACGTGATCAACGGGTTTAGGTGATTCCGTTGCGTTCGTTTGTCATCAACGTGAGTCCTAACCTTCTAGATCCTAGCCTTTCTGTAGGGGTCGCATCACAAGATTGGTGCCGTTCGTGTCAATATGTCCAAACCAATGGCACTTGAAGCCCTTGATATCTCTATTCCTAGTTTTAGGAGTTTCATGAGGGGTCTTAGAAGTGGACCTGGATGCATCAACAAGCTTGTTAGGGGTAAAAATGGAATTGCAGTTAGAGAAATTTCCAGGTGTGAGGCTAGAAGGGCTTGGTGTAGTCGCATTTCCTGTATCATGTGAGATTCTCCTTGGTGGGTTGCCCTTCCATGAAGGCGAGTTGGAAGCTTGGAAGATACGGTCTCCTCGCCTCAATTTCTTCCCCTTCTCAGCCTTGATGGCTAGTTCAAGAAGATCATGCATATCCAAGTAATGTTGGAGCTCCAAGGCTTCTTGAAGGTCGGGGTTGAGACCTCTAAGGAACCTTGCCATGGTAGCCTCACTATCTTCTTGAATGTTCTCCCTCATCATGGCCATCTTGATCTCCTTGAAATAGTCCTCCACCCTCATGTTGCCTTGAGTGAGGGTTTGAAACTGAGAGTGGAGATCGCGGTTGTAGTGGCTTGGAACAAGTCGCTTATGCATTAGTGCCTTGTGTTCACCATTTCGCCTCCGATTAGTCCTGACTTGGTGGTCCCACCAAACTAGTGCGTAGTCGGTGAACTCAACCGTGGCAACCTTCACCTTTTGTTCCTCGATAAACTCATAGCAATCGACGACCATCTCGATGCGGCCTTCCCATTCCAACTAAGCCTCAGGGTCAATTTTGCCTTGGAACGTGCAGACTTGAATTTTACGTCCCTTCAGCTCGTTCTTAGACGTGTCCCTTTTAGGCCTCTCGGCTATTTCCACATCTTCACCAGCCGAGAGTACTCCTCATAGTTTGCTCCTTTGGTGCCATGGTTATTTCGGTTGCGAGATCGAGAACGAGAGCCCCTTGTGAAGCTCTTGGATAGCTCGTCTAAGCGGTTGTGCCTCTCCGGCATTTGTTGCTCACTAATCCGCTTTAGCTCGTTTTTCATGGCGGTGAACATCAATGAGTAGTCAGTGGTCGGATGAGCTTGCTCCATGACTGTCGTTTGGTCCTGTAAAAGGTTAGTGAACAAGAAAATAGGACAAATATAATCTCAATTCACTCCCTTAGTGTTTTCACTCTCACTCATTTTTCCACTCAAAATACTCCAATGATCTTACCAAAAATTCCTTACCCGTCGGATTGGGCAGTCGAGAAATGCCGCAAAGATCCTACAATTGTCACCAAGCTTTTCCCCAAGAGTAATCAAGGAAACAAGATACGGATTTCCTTGGATTTTTCCACAACATACTCCAATGTATGTTGTTGGGCTAGTGCCAGCCAAAAGAGAAGCCCAATGGCTGGCCGGATTTCCTTCAAGTTTTTCCAAGCTTTACAAGGTCATAGTCACGGCTGCAAATTGCCTTAAGTCATTGTTTACATTCAGTTTTATGATGATTAATAAAAACGCTTGAGAATTCTCTCAAAGCTTCATTGAAGCATCCTTGAGTATTTTAGATTCATTTCTTTGGCATACCATTGACTTATCAATCTAGGACCGCGCCAGATTGCGGCGTCTTCTACAATACCTGGTTCGTTGGCCGCGTGATCACCGGGTTTAGGTGATTCCACTGCGTTCGTTTGTCATCAACGTGAGTCCCAACCTTCTAGATCCTAGCCTTTCTGTACGGGTTGCATCACAAGGTTGGTGCCGTTCGTATCAATATGTCCAACCATTGGCACTTGAAGCCCTTGATATCTCTACTCCTAGTTTTAGGAGTTTCATGAGTGGTCTTAGAAGTGGACCTGGATGCATCAACAAGCTTATTAGGGGTAAAATTGGAATTGCGGTCAGAGATTTTACCAGGTGTGCGGCTAGAAGGGCTTGGTGTAGTCGCATTTCCAGTATCATGTGATGTTCTCCTTGGTGGGTTGCCCTTCTATGAAGGAGAGTTGGATGCTTAGAACGTACGGCCTCCTCGCCTCAATTTCTTCCCCCTCTCGGCCTTGATGGCTAGTTCAAGAAGATCATGCATGTCCAAGTAATGTTGGAGCTCCAAGGCTTCTTGAAGGACGGGGTTGAGACCTCTAAGGAACCTTGTCATGGTAGCCACACTATCTTCTTGAATGTTCGTCCTCATCATGGCCATCTTGATCTCCTTGGAGTAGTCCTCCACACTCATGTTGCCTTGAGTGAGGGTTTGAAGCTGAGAGTGGAGATCGCGGTTGTAGTGGCTTGGAACAAACCGCTTATGCATTAGTGCCTTGAGTTTACCATTTCGCCTCCAATTAGTCCTGACTTGGTCCCACCAAACTAGTGCGCAGTCGGTGAACTCAACAATGGCAACCTTCACCTTTTGTTCCTCGCTAAACTCATAGCAATCGAAGACCATCTCGATGCGGCCTTCCCATTCCAACTAAGCCTCAGGGTCACTTTTCCCTCGTAACGTAGAGACTTGAATTTTAAGTCCCTTGAGCTCGTTCTTAGACGTGTCCCTTTTAGGCCTCTAGGCTCTTACCACATCTTCACTTGCCGAGAGTACTCCTCACAGTTTGCTCCTTTGGTGCAATGGTTACTTCGGTTGCGAGATCGAGAATGGGGGCCCCTTGTGAAGCCCTTGGAGAGCTCGTCAAAGCGGTTGTGCCTCTCCTCCATTTGTTACACACTAATCCGCTTAAGCTCGTTTTTCATGGCGGTGAACATCATTGAGTAGTCAGTGGTCGGATGAGCTTGCTCCATGACTGTCGTTTGGTCCTGCAAAAGGTTAGTGAACAAGAAAATAGGACAAATATAATCTCACTTCACTCCCTGAGTGTTTTCACTCTCCCTCGTTTTCCCACTCAAAATACTCCAATGATCTTACCAAAAATTCCTTACCCGTCGGATTGGGTAGTCGAGAAATGCCGCAAAGATCCAACAATTGTCACCATGCTTTTCCACAAGAGTAATCAAGGAAACAAGACCCGGATTTCCTTGGATTTTTCCACAACATACTCCAATGTATGTTGTTGGGCTAGTGCCGGCCAAAAGAGAAGCCCAAGGGCTGGCCGGACTTCAAGTTTTTCCAAGCTTTACTAGGTCTTAGTCACGGCTACAAATAGCCTTAAGTCATTGTTTACATTCAGTTTTATGATGATTAATAAAAACACTTGAGAATTCTCTCAAAGCTTCATTGAAGCATCCTTGAGTATTTTAGATTCATTTCTTTGTCATACCATTGACTTATCAATCTAGAACCGCGCCAGATTGTGGCGTCTTCTACAATACTAGGTTCGTTGGCCACGTGATCAACGGGTTTAGGTGATTCCGTTGCGTTCGTTTGTCATCAACGTGAGTCCTAACCTTCTAGATCCTAGCCTTTCTGTAGGGGTCGCATCACAAGATTGGTGCCGTTCGTGTCAATATGTCCAAACCAATGGCACTTGAAGCCCTTGATATCTCTATTCCTAGTTTTAGGAGTTTCATGAGGGGTCTTAGAAGTGGACCTGGATGCATCAACAAGCTTGTTAGGGGTAAAAATGGAATTGCAGTTAGAGAAATTTCCAGGTGTGAGGCTAGAAGGGCTTGGTGTAGTCGCATTTCCTGTATCATGTGAGATTCTCCTTGGTGGGTTGCCCTTCCATGAAGGCGAGTTGGAAGCTTGGAAGATACGGTCTCCTCGCCTCAATTTCTTCCCCTTCTCAGCCTTGATGGCTAGTTCAAGAAGATCATGCATATCCAAGTAATGTTGGAGCTCCAAGGCTTCTTGAAGGTCGGGGTTGAGACCTCTAAGGAACCTTGCCATGGTAGCCTCACTATCTTCTTGAATGTTCTCCCTCATCATGGCCATCTTGATCTCCTTGAAATAGTCCTCCACCCTCATGTTGCCTTGAGTGAGGGTTTGAAACTGAGAGTGGAGATCGCGGTTGTAGTGGCTTGGAACAAGTCGCTTATGCATTAGTGCCTTGTGTTCACCATTTCGCCTCCGATTAGTCCTGACTTGGTGGTCCCACCAAACTAGTGCGTAGTCGGTGAACTCAACCGTGGCAACCTTCACCTTTTGTTCCTCGATAAACTCATAGCAATCGACGACCATCTCGATGCGGCCTTCCCATTCCAACTAAGCCTCAGGGTCAATTTTGCCTTGGAACGTGCAGACTTGAATTTTACGTCCCTTCAGCTCGTTCTTAGACGTGTCCCTTTTAGGCCTCTCGGCTATTTCCACATCTTCACCAGCCGAGAGTACTCCTCATAGTTTGCTCCTTTGGTGCCATGGTTATTTCGGTTGCGAGATCGAGAACGAGAGCCCCTTGTGAAGCTCTTGGATAGCTCGTCTAAGCGGTTGTGCCTCTCCGGCATTTGTTGCTCACTAATCCGCTTTAGCTCGTTTTTCATGGCGGTGAACATCAATGAGTAGTCAGTGGTCGGATGAGCTTGCTCCATGACTGTCGTTTGGTCCTGTAAAAGGTTAGTGAACAAGAAAATAGGACAAATATAATCTCAATTCACTCCCTTAGTGTTTTCACTCTCACTCATTTTTCCACTCAAAATACTCCAATGATCTTACCAAAAATTCCTTACCCGTCGGATTGGGCAGTCGAGAAATGCCGCAAAGATCCTACAATTGTCACCAAGCTTTTCCCCAAGAGTAATCAAGGAAACAAGATACGGATTTCCTTGGATTTTTCCACAACATACTCCAATGTATGTTGTTGGGCTAGTGCCAGCCAAAAGAGAAGCCCAATGGCTGGCCGGATTTCCTTCAAGTTTTTCCAAGCTTTACAAGGTCATAGTCACGGCTGCAAATTGCCTTAAGTCATTGTTTACATTCAGTTTTATGATGATTAATAAAAACACTTGAGAATTCTCTCAAAGCTTCATTGAAGCATCCTTGAGTATTTTAGATTCATTTCTTTGGCATACCATTGACTTATCAATCTAGGACCGCGCCAGATTGCGGCGTCTTCTACAATACCTGGTTCGTTGGCCGCGTGATCACCGGGTTTAGGTGATTCCACTGCGTTCGTTTGTCATCAACGTGAGTCCCAACCTTCTAGATCCTAGCCTTTCTGTACGGGTTGCATCACAAGGTTGGTGCCGTTCGTATCAATATGTCCAACCATTGGCACTTGAAGCCCTTGATATCTCTACTCCTAGTTTTAGGAGTTTCATGAGTGGTCTTAGAAGTGGACCTGGATGCATCAACAAGCTTATTAGGGGTAAAATTGGAATTGCGGTCAGAGATTTTACCAGGTGTGCGGCTAGAAGGGCTTGGTGTAGTCGCATTTCCAGTATCATGTGATGTTCTCCTTGGTGGGTTGCCCTTCTATGAAGGAGAGTTGGATGCTTAGAACGTACGGCCTCCTCGCCTCAATTTCTTCCCCCTCTCGGCCTTGATGGCTAGTTCAAGAAGATCATGCATGTCCAAGTAATGTTGGAGCTCCAAGGCTTCTTGAAGGACGGGGTTGAGACCTCTAAGGAACCTTGTCATGGTAGCCACACTATCTTCTTGAATGTTCGTCCTCATCATGGCCATCTTGATCTCCTTGGAGTAGTCCTCCACACTCATGTTGCCTTGAGTGAGGGTTTGAAGCTGAGAGTGGAGATCGCGGTTGTAGTGGCTTGGAACAAACCGCTTATGCATTAGTGCCTTGAGTTTACCATTTCGCCTCCAATTAGTCCTGACTTGGTCCCACCAAACTAGTGCGCAGTCGGTGAACTCAACAATGGCAACCTTCACCTTTTGTTCCTCGCTAAACTCATAGCAATCGAAGACCATCTCGATGCGGCCTTCCCATTCCAACTAAGCCTCAGGGTCACTTTTCCCTCGTAACGTAGAGACTTGAATTTTAAGTCCCTTGAGCTCGTTCTTAGACGTGTCCCTTTTAGGCCTCTAGGCTCTTACCACATCTTCACTTGCCGAGAGTACTCCTCACAGTTTGCTCCTTTGGTGCAATGGTTACTTCGGTTGCGAGATCGAGAATGGGGGCCCCTTGTGAAGCCCTTGGAGAGCTCGTCAAAGCGGTTGTGCCTCTCCTCCATTTGTTACACACTAATCCGCTTAAGCTCGTTTTTCATGGCGGTGAACATCATTGAGTAGTCAGTGGTCGGATGAGCTTGCTCCATGACTGTCGTTTGGTCCTGCAAAAGGTTAGTGAACAAGAAAATAGGACAAATATAATCTCACTTCACTCCCTGAGTGTTTTCACTCTCCCTCGTTTTCCCACTCAAAATACTCCAATGATCTTACCAAAAATTCCTTACCCGTCGGATTGGGTAGTCGAGAAATGCCGCAAAGATCCAACAATTGTCACCATGCTTTTCCACAAGAGTAATCAAGGAAACAAGACCCGGATTTCCTTGGATTTTTCCACAACATACTCCAATGTATGTTGTTGGGCTAGTGCCGGCCAAAAGAGAAGCCCAAGGGCTGGCCGGACTTCAAGTTTTTCCAAGCTTTACTAGGTCTTAGTCACGGCTACAAATAGCCTTAAGTCATTGTTTACATTCAGTTTTATGATGATTAATAAAAACACTTGAGAATTCTCTCAAAGCTTCATTGAAGCATCCTTGAGTATTTTAGATTCATTTCTTTGTCATACCATTGACTTATCAATCTAGAACCGCGCCAGATTGTGGCGTCTTCTACAATACTAGGTTCGTTGGCCACGTGATCAACGGGTTTAGGTGATTCCGTTGCGTTCGTTTGTCATCAACGTGAGTCCTAACCTTCTAGATCCTAGCCTTTCTGTAGGGGTCGCATCACAAGATTGGTGCCGTTCGTGTCAATATGTCCAAACCAATGGCACTTGAAGCCCTTGATATCTCTATTCCTAGTTTTAGGAGTTTCATGAGGGGTCTTAGAAGTGGACCTGGATGCATCAACAAGCTTGTTAGGGGTAAAAATGGAATTGCAGTTAGAGAAATTTCCAGGTGTGAGGCTAGAAGGGCTTGGTGTAGTCGCATTTCCTGTATCATGTGAGATTCTCCTTGGTGGGTTGCCCTTCCATGAAGGCGAGTTGGAAGCTTGGAAGATACGGTCTCCTCGCCTCAATTTCTTCCCCTTCTCAGCCTTGATGGCTAGTTCAAGAAGATCATGCATATCCAAGTAATGTTGGAGCTCCAAGGCTTCTTGAAGGTCGGGGTTGAGACCTCTAAGGAACCTTGCCATGGTAGCCTCACTATCTTCTTGAATGTTCTCCCTCATCATGGCCATCTTGATCTCCTTGAAATAGTCCTCCACCCTCATGTTGCCTTGAGTGAGGGTTTGAAACTGAGAGTGGAGATCGCGGTTGTAGTGGCTTGGAACAAGTCGCTTATGCATTAGTGCCTTGTGTTCACCATTTCGCCTCCGATTAGTCCTGACTTGGTGGTCCCACCAAACTAGTGCGTAGTCGGTGAACTCAACCGTGGCAACCTTCACCTTTTGTTCCTCGATAAACTCATAGCAATCGACGACCATCTCGATGCGGCCTTCCCATTCCAACTAAGCCTCAGGGTCAATTTTGCCTTGGAACGTGCAGACTTGAATTTTACGTCCCTTCAGCTCGTTCTTAGACGTGTCCCTTTTAGGCCTCTCGGCTATTTCCACATCTTCACCAGCCGAGAGTACTCCTCATAGTTTGCTCCTTTGGTGCCATGGTTATTTCGGTTGCGAGATCGAGAACGAGAGCCCCTTGTGAAGCTCTTGGATAGCTCGTCTAAGCGGTTGTGCCTCTCCGGCATTTGTTGCTCACTAATCCGCTTTAGCTCGTTTTTCATGGCGGTGAACATCAATGAGTAGTCAGTGGTCGGATGAGCTTGCTCCATGACTGTCGTTTGGTCCTGTAAAAGGTTATTGAACAAGAAAATAGGACAAATATAATCTCAATTCACTCCCTTAGTGTTTTCACTCTCACTCATTTTTCCACTCAAAATACTCCAATGATCTTACCAAAAATTCCTTACCCGTCGGATTGGGCAGTCGAGAAATGCCGCAAAGATCCTACAATTGTCACCAAGCTTTTCCCCAAGAGTAATCAAGGAAACAAGATACGGATTTCCTTGGATTTTTCCACAACATACTCCAATGTATGTTGTTGGGCTAGTGCCAGCCAAAAGAGAAGCCCAATGGCTGGCCGGATTTCCTTCAAGTTTTTCCAAGCTTTACAAGGTCATAGTCACGGCTGCAAATTGCCTTAAGTCATTGTTTACATTCAGTTTTATGATGATTAATAAAAACACTTGAGAATTCTCTCAAAGCTTCATTGAAGCATCCTTGAGTATTTTAGATTCATTTCTTTGGCATACCATTGACTTATCAATCTAGGACCGCGCCAGATTGCGGCGTCTTCTACAATACCTGGTTCGTTGGCCGCGTGATCACCGGGTTTAGGTGATTCCACTGCGTTCGTTTGTCATCAACGTGAGTCCCAACCTTCTAGATCCTAGCCTTTCTGTACGGGTTGCATCACAAGGTTGGTGCCGTTCGTATCAATATGTCCAACCATTGGCACTTGAAGCCCTTGATATCTCTACTCCTAGTTTTAGGAGTTTCATGAGTGGTCTTAGAAGTGGACCTGGATGCATCAACAAGCTTATTAGGGGTAAAATTGGAATTGCGGTCAGAGATTTTACCAGGTGTGCGGCTAGAAGGGCTTGGTGTAGTCGCATTTCCAGTATCATGTGATGTTCTCCTTGGTGGGTTGCCCTTCTATGAAGGAGAGTTGGATGCTTAGAACGTACGGCCTCCTCGCCTCAATTTCTTCCCCCTCTCGGCCTTGATGGCTAGTTCAAGAAGATCATGCATGTCCAAGTAATGTTGGAGCTCCAAGGCTTCTTGAAGGACGGGGTTGAGACCTCTAAGGAACCTTGTCATGGTAGCCACACTATCTTCTTGAATGTTCGTCCTCATCATGGCCATCTTGATCTCCTTGGAGTAGTCCTCCACACTCATGTTGCCTTGAGTGAGGGTTTGAAGCTGAGAGTGGAGATCGCGGTTGTAGTGGCTTGGAACAAACCGCTTATGCATTAGTGCCTTGAGTTTACCATTTCGCCTCCAATTAGTCCTGACTTGGTCCCACCAAACTAGTGCGCAGTCGGTGAACTCAACAATGGCAACCTTCACCTTTTGTTCCTCGCTAAACTCATAGCAATCGAAGACCATCTCGATGCGGCCTTCCCATTCCAACTAAGCCTCAGGGTCACTTTTCCCTCGTAACGTAGAGACTTGAATTTTAAGTCCCTTGAGCTCGTTCTTAGACGTGTCCCTTTTAGGCCTCTAGGCTCTTACCACATCTTCACTTGCCGAGAGTACTCCTCACAGTTTGCTCCTTTGGTGCAATGGTTACTTCGGTTGCGAGATCGAGAATGGGGGCCCCTTGTGAAGCCCTTGGAGAGCTCGTCAAAGCGGTTGTGCCTCTCCTCCATTTGTTACACACTAATCCGCTTAAGCTCGTTTTTCATGGCGGTGAACATCATTGAGTAGTCAGTGGTCGGATGAGCTTGCTCCATGACTGTCGTTTGGTCCTGCAAAAGGTTAGTGAACAAGAAAATAGGACAAATATAATCTCACTTCACTCCCTGAGTGTTTTCACTCTCCCTCGTTTTCCCACTCAAAATACTCCAATGATCTTACCAAAAATTCCTTACCCGTCGGATTGGGTAGTCGAGAAATGCCGCAAAGATCCAACAATTGTCACCATGCTTTTCCACAAGAGTAATCAAGGAAACAAGACCCGGATTTCCTTGGATTTTTCCACAACATACTCCAATGTATGTTGTTGGGCTAGTGCCGGCCAAAAGAGAAGCCCAAGGGCTGGCCGGACTTCAAGTTTTTCCAAGCTTTACTAGGTCTTAGTCACGGCTACAAATAGCCTTAAGTCATTGTTTACATTCAGTTTTATGATGATTAATAAAAACACTTGAGAATTCTCTCAAAGCTTCATTGAAGCATCCTTGAGTATTTTAGATTCATTTCTTTGTCATACCATTGACTTATCAATCTAGAACCGCGCCAGATTGTGGCGTCTTCTACAATACTAGGTTCGTTGGCCACGTGATCAACGGGTTTAGGTGATTCCGTTGCGTTCGTTTGTCATCAACGTGAGTCCTAACCTTCTAGATCCTAGCCTTTCTGTAGGGGTCGCATCACAAGATTGGTGCCGTTCGTGTCAATATGTCCAAACCAATGGCACTTGAAGCCCTTGATATCTCTATTCCTAGTTTTAGGAGTTTCATGAGGGGTCTTAGAAGTGGACCTGGATGCATCAACAAGCTTGTTAGGGGTAAAAATGGAATTGCAGTTAGAGAAATTTCCAGGTGTGAGGCTAGAAGGGCTTGGTGTAGTCGCATTTCCTGTATCATGTGAGATTCTCCTTGGTGGGTTGCCCTTCCATGAAGGCGAGTTGGAAGCTTGGAAGATACGGTCTCCTCGCCTCAATTTCTTCCCCTTCTCAGCCTTGATGGCTAGTTCAAGAAGATCATGCATATCCAAGTAATGTTGGAGCTCCAAGGCTTCTTGAAGGTCGGGGTTGAGACCTCTAAGGAACCTTGCCATGGTAGCCTCACTATCTTCTTGAATGTTCTCCCTCATCATGGCCATCTTGATCTCCTTGAAATAGTCCTCCACCCTCATGTTGCCTTGAGTGAGGGTTTGAAACTGAGAGTGGAGATCGCGGTTGTAGTGGCTTGGAACAAGTCGCTTATGCATTAGTGCCTTGTGTTCACCATTTCGCCTCCGATTAGTCCTGACTTGGTGGTCCCACCAAACTAGTGCGTAGTCGGTGAACTCAACCGTGGCAACCTTCACCTTTTGTTCCTCGATAAACTCATAGCAATCGACGACCATCTCGATGCGGCCTTCCCATTCCAACTAAGCCTCAGGGTCAATTTTGCCTTGGAACGTGCAGACTTGAATTTTACGTCCCTTCAGCTCGTTCTTAGACGTGTCCCTTTTAGGCCTCTCGGCTATTTCCACATCTTCACCAGCCGAGAGTACTCCTCATAGTTTGCTCCTTTGGTGCCATGGTTATTTCGGTTGCGAGATCGAGAACGAGAGCCCCTTGTGAAGCTCTTGGATAGCTCGTCTAAGCGGTTGTGCCTCTCCGGCATTTGTTGCTCACTAATCCGCTTTAGCTCGTTTTTCATGGCGGTGAACATCAATGAGTAGTCAGTGGTCGGATGAGCTTGCTCCATGACTGTCGTTTGGTCCTGTAAAAGGTTAGTGAACAAGAAAATAGGACAAATATAATCTCAATTCACTCCCTTAGTGTTTTCACTCTCACTCATTTTTCCACTCAAAATACTCCAATGATCTTACCAAAAATTCCTTACCCGTCGGATTGGGCAGTCGAGAAATGCCGCAAAGATCCTACAATTGTCACCAAGCTTTTCCCCAAGAGTAATCAAGGAAACAAGATACGGATTTCCTTGGATTTTTCCACAACATACTCCAATGTATGTTGTTGGGCTAGTGCCAGCCAAAAGAGAAGCCCAATGGCTGGCCGGATTTCCTTCAAGTTTTTCCAAGCTTTACAAGGTCATAGTCACGGCTGCAAATTGCCTTAAGTCATTGTTTACATTCAGTTTTATGATGATTAATAAAAACACTTGAGAATTCTCTCAAAGCTTCATTGAAGCATCCTTGAGTATTTTAGATTCATTTCTTTGGCATACCATTGACTTATCAATCTAGGACCGCGCCAGATTGCGGCGTCTTCTACAATACCTGGTTCGTTGGCCGCGTGATCACCGGGTTTAGGTGATTCCACTGCGTTCGTTTGTCATCAACGTGAGTCCCAACCTTCTAGATCCTAGCCTTTCTGTACGGGTTGCATCACAAGGTTGGTGCCGTTCGTATCAATATGTCCAACCATTGGCACTTGAAGCCCTTGATATCTCTACTCCTAGTTTTAGGAGTTTCATGAGTGGTCTTAGAAGTGGACCTGGATGCATCAACAAGCTTATTAGGGGTAAAATTGGAATTGCGGTCAGAGATTTTACCAGGTGTGCGGCTAGAAGGGCTTGGTGTAGTCGCATTTCCAGTATCATGTGATGTTCTCCTTGGTGGGTTGCCCTTCTATGAAGGAGAGTTGGATGCTTAGAACGTACGGCCTCCTCGCCTCAATTTCTTCCCCCTCTCGGCCTTGATGGCTAGTTCAAGAAGATCATGCATGTCCAAGTAATGTTGGAGCTCCAAGGCTTCTTGAAGGACGGGGTTGAGACCTCTAAGGAACCTTGTCATGGTAGCCACACTATCTTCTTGAATGTTCGTCCTCATCATGGCCATCTTGATCTCCTTGGAGTAGTCCTCCACACTCATGTTGCCTTGAGTGAGGGTTTGAAGCTGAGAGTGGAGATCGCGGTTGTAGTGGCTTGGAACAAACCGCTTATGCATTAGTGCCTTGAGTTTACCATTTCGCCTCCAATTAGTCCTGACTCGGTCCCACCAAACTAGTGCGCAGTCGGTGAACTCAACAATGGCAACCTTCACCTTTTGTTCCTCGCTAAACTCATAGCAATCGAAGACCATCTCGATGCGGCCTTCCCATTCCAACTAAGCCTCAGGGTCACTTTTCCCTCGTAACGTAGAGACTTGAATTTTAAGTCCCTTGAGCTCGTTCTTAGACGTGTCCCTTTTAGGCCTCTAGGCTCTTACCACATCTTCACTTGCCGAGAGTACTCCTCATAGTTTGCTCCTTTGGTGCCATGGTTACTTCGGTTGCGAGATCGAGAATGGGGGCCCCTTGTGAAGCCCTTGGAGAGCTCGTCAAAGCGGTTGTGCCTCTCCTCCATTTGTTACACACTAATCCGCTTAAGCTCGTTTTTCATGGCGGTGAACATCATTGAGTAGTCAGTGGTCGGATGAGCTTGCTCCATGACTGTCGTTTGGTCCTGCAAAAGGTTAGTGAACAAGAAAATAGGACAAATATAATCTCACTTCACTCCCTGAGTGTTTTCACTCTCCCTCGTTTTCCCACTCAAAATACTCCAATGATCTTACCAAAAATTCCTTACCCGTCGGATTGGGTAGTCGAGAAATGCCGCAAAGATCCAACAATTGTCACCATGCTTTTCCACAAGAGTAATCAAGGAAACAAGACCCGGATTTCCTTGGATTTTTCCACAACATACTCCAATGTATGTTGTTGGGCTAGTGCCGGCCAAAAGAGAAGCCCAAGGGCTGGCCGGACTTCAAGTTTTTCCAAGCTTTACTAGGTCTTAGTCACGGCTACAAATAGCCTTAAGTCATTGTTTACATTCAGTTTTATGATGATTAATAAAAACACTTGAGAATTCTCTCAAAGCTTCATTGAAGCATCCTTGAGTATTTTAGATTCATTTCTTTGTCATACCATTGACTTATCAATCTAGAACCGCGCCAGATTGTGGCGTCTTCTACAATACTAGGTTCGTTGGCCACGTGATCAACGGGTTTAGGTGATTCCGTTGCGTTCGTTTGTCATCAACGTGAGTCCTAACCTTCTAGATCCAAGCCTTTCTGTAGGGGTCGCATCACAAGATTGGTGCCGTTCGTGTCAATATGTCCAAACCAATGGCACTTGAAGCCCTTGATATCTCTATTCCTAGTTTTAGGAGTTTCATGAGGGGTCTTAGAAGTGGACCTGGATGCATCAACAAGCTTGTTAGGGGTAAAAATGGAATTGCAGTTAGAGAAATTTCCAGGTGTGAGGCTAGAAGGGCTTGGTGTAGTCGCATTTCCTGTATCATGTGAGATTCTCCTTGGTGGGTTGCCCTTCCATGAAGGCGAGTTGGAAGCTTGGAAGATACGGTCTCCTCGCCTCAATTTCTTCCCCTTCTCAGCCTTGATGGCTAGTTCAAGAAGATCATGCATATCCAAGTAATGTTGGAGCTCCAAGGCTTCTTGAAGGTCGGGGTTGAGACCTCTAAGGAACCTTGCCATGGTAGCCTCACTATCTTCTTGAATGTTCTCCCTCATCATGGCCATCTTGATCTCCTTGAAATAGTCCTCCACCCTCATGTTGCCTTGAGTGAGGGTTTGAAACTGAGAGTGGAGATCGCGGTTGTAGTGGCTTGGAACAAATCGCTTATGCATTAGTGCCTTGTGTTCACCATTTCGCCTCCGATTAGTCCTGACTTGGTGGTCCCACCAAACTAGTGCGTAGTCGGTGAACTCAACCGTGGCAACCTTCACCTTTTGTTCCTCGATAAACTCATAGCAATCGACGACCATCTCGATGCGGCATTCCCATTCCAACTAAGCCTCAGGGTCAATTTTGCCTTGGAACGTGCAGACTTGAATTTTACGTCCCTTCAGCTCGTTCTTAGACGTGTCCCTTTTAGGCCTCTCGGCTATTTCCACATCTTCACCAGCCGAGAGTACTCCTCATAGTTTGCTCCTTTGGTGCCATGGTTATTTCGGTTGCGAGATCGAGAACGAGAGCCCCTTGTGAAGCTCTTGGATAGCTCGTCTAAGCGGTTGTGCCTCTCCGGCATTTGTTGCTCACTAATCCGCTTTAGCTCGTTTTTCATGGCGGTGAACATCAATGAGTAGTCAGTGGTCGGATGAGCTTGCTCCATGACTGTCGTTTGGTCCTGTAAAAGGTTAGTGAACAAGAAAATAGGACAAATATAATCTCATTTCACTCCCTTAGTGTTTTCACTCTCACTCATTTTTCCACTCAAAATACACCAATGATCTTACCAAAAATTCCTTACCCGTCGGATTGGGCAGTCGAGAAATGCCGCAAAGATCCTACAATTGTCACCAAGCTTTTCCCCAAGAGTAATCAAGGAAACAAGATACGGATTTCCTTGGATTTTTCCACAACATACTCCAATGTATGTTGTTGGGCTAGTGCCGGCCAAAAGAGAAGCCCAAGGGCTGGCCGGACTTCAAGTTTTTCCAAGCTTTACTAGGTCTTAGTCACGGCTACAAATAGCCTTAAGTCATTGTTTACATTCAGTTTTATGATGATTAATAAAAACACTTGAGAATTCTCTCAAAGCTTCATTGAAGCATCCTTGAGTATTTTAGATTCATTTCTTTGTCATACCATTGACTTATCAATCTAGAACCGCGCCAGATTGTGGCGTCTTCTACAATACTAGGTTCGTTGGCCACGTGATCAACGGGTTTAGGTGATTCCGTTGCGTTCGTTTGTCATCAACGTGAGTCCTAACCTTCTAGATCCTAGCCTTTCTGTAGGGGTCGCATCACAAGATTGGTGCCGTTCGTGTCAATATGTCCAAACCAATGGCACTTGAAGCCCTTGATATCTCTATTCCTAGTTTTAGGAGTTTCATGAGGGGTCTTAGAAGTGGACCTGGATGCATCAACAAGCTTGTTAGGGGTAAAAATGGAATTGCAGTTAGAGAAATTTCCAGGTGTGAGGCTAGAAGGGCTTGGTGTAGTCGCATTTCCTGTATCATGTGAGATTCTCCTTGGTGGGTTGCCCTTCCATGAAGGCGAGTTGGAAGCTTGGAAGATACGGTCTCCTCGCCTCAATTTCTTCCCCTTCTCAGCCTTGATGGCTAGTTCAAGAAGATCATGCATATCCAAGTAATGTTGGAGCTCCAAGGCTTCTTGAAGGTCGGGGTTGAGACCTCTAAGGAACCTTGCCATGGTAGCCTCACTATCTTCTTGAATGTTCTCCCTCATCATGGCCATCTTGATCTCCTTGAAATAGTCCTCCACCCTCATGTTGCCTTGAGTGAGGGTTTGAAACTGAGAGTGGAGATCGCGGTTGTAGTGGCTTGGAACAAGTCGCTTATGCATTAGTGCCTTGTGTTCACCATTTCGCCTCCGATTAGTCCTGACTTGGTGGTCCCACCAAACTAGTGCGTAGTCGGTGAACTCAACCGTGGCAACCTTCACCTTTTGTTCCTCGATAAACTCATAGCAATCGACGACCATCTCGATGCGGCCTTCCCATTCCAACTAAGCCTCAGGGTCAATTTTGCCTTGGAACGTGCAGACTTGAATTTTACGTCCCTTCAGCTCGTTCTTAGACGTGTCCCTTTTAGGCCTCTCGGCTATTTCCACATCTTCACCAGCCGAGAGTACTCCTCATAGTTTGCTCCTTTGGTGCCATGGTTATTTCGGTTGCGAGATCGAGAACGAGAGCCCCTTGTGAAGCTCTTGGATAGCTCGTCTAAGCGGTTGTGCCTCTCCGGCATTTGTTGCTCACTAATCCGCTTTAGCTCGTTTTTCATGGCGGTGAACATCAATGAGTAGTCAGTGGTCGGATGAGCTTGCTCCATGACTGTCGTTTGGTCCTGTAAAAGGTTAGTGAACAAGAAAATAGGACAAATATAATCTCAATTCACTCCCTTAGTGTTTTCACTCTCACTCATTTTTCCACTCAAAATACTCCAATGATCTTACCAAAAATTCCTTACCCGTCGGATTGGGCAGTCGAGAAATGCCGCAAAGATCCTACAATTGTCACCAAGCTTTTCCCCAAGAGTAATCAAGGAAACAAGATACGGATTTCCTTGGATTTTTCCACAACATACTCCAATGTATGTTGTTGGGCTAGTGCCAGCCAAAAGAGAAGCCCAATGGCTGGCCGGATTTCCTTCAAGTTTTTCCAAGCTTTACAAGGTCATAGTCACGGCTGCAAATTGCCTTAAGTCATTGTTTACATTCAGTTTTATGATGATTAATAAAAACACTTGAGAATTCTCTCAAAGCTTCATTGAAGCATCCTTGAGTATTTTAGATTCATTTCTTTGGCATACCATTGACTTATCAATCTAGGACCGCGCCAGATTGCGGCGTCTTCTACAATACCTGGTTCGTTGGCCGCGTGATCACCGGGTTTAGGTGATTCCACTGCGTTCGTTTGTCATCAACGTGAGTCCCAACCTTCTAGATCCTAGCCTTTCTGTACGGGTTGCATCACAAGGTTGGTGCCGTTCGTATCAATATGTCCAACCATTGGCACTTGAAGCCCTTGATATCTCTACTCCTAGTTTTAGGAGTTTCATGAGTGGTCTTAGAAGTGGACCTGGATGCATCAACAAGCTTATTAGGGGTAAAATTGGAATTGCGGTCAGAGATTTTACCAGGTGTGCGGCTAGAAGGGCTTGGTGTAGTCGCATTTCCAGTATCATGTGATGTTCTCCTTGGTGGGTTGCCCTTCTATGAAGGAGAGTTGGATGCTTAGAACGTACGGCCTCCTCGCCTCAATTTCTTCCCCCTCTCGGCCTTGATGGCTAGTTCAAGAAGATCATGCATGTCCAAGTAATGTTGGAGCTCCAAGGCTTCTTGAAGGACGGGGTTGAGACCTCTAAGGAACCTTGTCATGGTAGCCACACTATCTTCTTGAATGTTCGTCCTCATCATGGCCATCTTGATCTCCTTGGAGTAGTCCTCCACACTCATGTTGCCTTGAGTGAGGGTTTGAAGCTGAGAGTGGAGATCGCGGTTGTAGTGGCTTGGAACAAACCGCTTATGCATTAGTGCCTTGAGTTTACCATTTCGCCTCCAATTAGTCCTGACTTGGTCCCACCAAACTAGTGCGCAGTCGGTGAACTCAACAATGGCAACCTTCACCTTTTGTTCCTCGCTAAACTCATAGCAATCGAAGACCATCTCGATGCGGCCTTCCCATTCCAACTAAGCCTCAGGGTCACTTTTCCCTCGTAACGTAGAGACTTGAATTTTAAGTCCCTTGAGCTCGTTCTTAGACGTGTCCCTTTTAGGCCTCTAGGCTCTTACCACATCTTCACTTGCCGAGAGTACTCCTCATAGTTTGCTCCTTTGGTGCAATGGTTACTTCGGTTGCGAGATCGAGAATGGGGGCCCCTTGTGAAGCCCTTGGAGAGCTCGTCAAAGCGGTTGTGCCTCTCCTCCATTTGTTACACACTAATCCGCTTAAGCTCGTTTTTCATGGCGGTGAACATCATTGAGTAGTCAGTGGTCGGATGAGCTTGCTCCATGACTGTCGTTTGGTCCTGCAAAAGGTTAGTGAACAAGAAAATAGGACAAATATAATCTCACTTCACTCCCTGAGTGTTTTCACTCTCCCTCGTTTTCCCACTCAAAATACTCCAGTGATCTTACCAAAAATTCCTTACCCGTCGGATTGGGTAGTCGAGAAATGCCGCAAAGATCCAACAATTGTCACCATGCTTTTCCACAAGAGTAATCAAGGAAACAAGACCCGGATTTCCTTGGATTTTTCCACAACATACTCCAATGTATGTTGTTGGGCTAGTGCCGGCCAAAAGAGAAGCCAAAGGGCTGGCCGGACTTCAAGTTTTTCCAAGCTTTACTAGGTCTTAGTCACGGCTACAAATAGCCTTAAGTCATTGTTTACATTCAGTTTTATGATGATTAATAAAAACACTTGAGAATTCTCTCAAAGCTTCATTGAAGCATCCTTGAGTATTTTAGATTCATTTCTTTGTCATACCATTGACTTATCAATCTAGAACCGCGCCAGATTGTGGCGTCTTCTACAATACTAGGTTCGTTGGCCACGTGATCAACGGGTTTAGGTGATTCCGTTGCGTTCGTTTGTCATCAACGTGAGTCCTAACCTTCTAGATCCTAGCCTTTCTGTAGGGGTCGCATCACAAGATTGGTGCCGTTCGTGTCAATATGTCCAAACCAATGGCACTTGAAGCCCTTGATATCTCTATTCCTAGTTTTAGGAGTTTCATGAGGGGTCTTAGAAGTGGACCTGGATGCATCAACAAGCTTGTTAGGGGTAAAAATGGAATTGCAGTTAGAGAAATTTCCAGGTGTGAGGCTAGAAGGGCTTGGTGTAGTCGCATTTCCTGTATCATGTGAGATTCTCCTTGGTGGGTTGCCCTTCCATGAAGGCGAGTTGGAAGCTTGGAAGATACGGTCTCCTCGCCTCAATTTCTTCCCCTTCTCAGCCTTGATGGCTAGTTCAAGAAGATCATGCATATCCAAGTAATGTTGGAGCTCCAAGGCTTCTTGAAGGTCGGGGTTGAGACCTCTAAGGAACCTTGCCATGGTAGCCTCACTATCTTCTTGAATGTTCTCCCTCATCATGGCCATCTTGATCTCCTTGAAATAGTCCTCCACCCTCATGTTGCCTTGAGTGAGGGTTTGAAACTGAGAGTGGAGATCGCGGTTGTAGTGGCTTGGAACAAGTCGCTTATGCATTAGTGCCTTGTGTTCACCATTTCGCCTCCGATTAGTCCTGACTTGGTGGTCCCACCAAACTAGTGCGTAGTCGGTGAACTCAACCGTGGCAACCTTCACCTTTTGTTCCTCGATAAACTCATAGCAATCGACGACCATCTCGATGCGGCCTTCCCATTCCAACTAAGCCTCAGGGTCAATTTTGCCTTGGAACGTGCAGACTTGAATTTTACGTCCCTTCAGCTCGTTCTTAGACGTGTCCCTTTTAGGCCTCTCGGCTATTTCCACATCTTCACCAGCCGAGAGTACTCCTCATAGTTTGCTCCTTTGGTGCCATGGTTATTTCGGTTGCGAGATCGAGAACGAGAGCCCCTTGTGAAGCTCTTGGATAGCTCGTCTAAGCGGTTGTGCCTCTCCGCCATTTGTTGCTCACTAATCCGCTTTAGCTCGTTTTTCATGGCGGTGAACATCAATGAGTAGTCAGTGGTCGGATGAGCTTGCTCCATGACTGTCGTTTGGTCCTGTAAAAGGTTAGTGAACAAGAAAATAGGACAAATATAATCTCAATTCACTCCCTTAGTGTTTTCACTCTCACTCATTTTTCCACTCAAAATACTCCAATGATCTTACCAAAAATTCCTTACCCGTCGGATTGGGCAGTCGAGAAATGCCGCAAAGATCCTACAATTGTCACCAAGCTTTTCCCCAAGAGTAATCAAGGAAACAAGATACGGATTTCCTTGGATTTTTCCACAACATACTCCAATGTATGTTGTTGGGCTAGTGCCAGCCAAAAGAGAAGCGCAATGGCTGGCCGGATTTCCTTCAAGTTTTTCCAAGCTTTACAAGGTCATAGTCACGGCTGCAAATTGCCTTAAGTCATTGTTTACATTCAGTTTTATGATGATTAATAAAAACACTTGAGAATTCTCTCAAAGCTTCATTGAAGCATCCTTGAGTATTTTAGATTCATTTCTTTGGCATACCATTGACTTATCAATCTAGGACCGCGCCAGATTGCGGCGTCTTCTACAATACCTGGTTCGTTGGCCGCGTGATCACCGGGTTTAGGTGATTCCACTGCGTTCGTTTGTCATCAACGTGAGTCCCAACCTTCTAGATCCTAGCCTTTCTGTACGGGTTGCATCACAAGGTTGGTGCCGTTCGTATCAATATGTCCAACCATTGGCACTTGAAGCCCTTGATATCTCTACTCCTAGTTTTAGGAGTTTCATGAGTGGTCTTAGAAGTGGACCTGGATGCATCAACAAGCTTATTAGGGGTAAAATTGGAATTGCGGTCAGAGATTTTACCAGGTGTGCGGCTAGAAGGGCTTGGTGTAGTCGCATTTCCAGTATCATGTGATGTTCTCCTTGGTGGGTTGCCCTTCTATGAAGGAGAGTTGGATGCTTAGAACGTACGGCCTCCTCGCCTCAATTTCTTCCCCCTCTCGGCCTTGATGGCTAGTTCAAGAAGATCATGCATGTCCAAGTAATGTTGGAGCTCCAAGGCTTCTTGAAGGACGGGGTTGAGACCTCTAAGGAACCTTGTCATGGTAGCCACACTATCTTCTTGAATGTTCGTCCTCATCATGGCCATCTTGATCTCCTTGGAGTAGTCCTCCACACTCATGTTGCCTTGAGTGAGGGTTTGAAGCTGAGAGTGGAGATCGCGGTTGTAGTGGCTTGGAACAAACCGCTTATGCATTAGTGCCTTGAGTTTACCATTTCGCCTCCAATTAGTCCTGACTCGGTCCCACCAAACTAGTGCGCAGTCGGTGAACTCAACAATGGCAACCTTCACCTTTTGTTCCTCGCTAAACTCATAGCAATCGAAGACCATCTCGATGCGGCCTTCCCATTCCAACTAAGCCTCAGGGTCACTTTTCCCTCGTAACGTAGAGACTTGAATTTTAAGTCCCTTGAGCTCGTTCTTAGACGTGTCCCTTTTAGGCCTCTAGGCTCTTACCACATCTTCACTTGCCGAGAGTACTCCTCATAGTTTGCTCCTTTGGTGCCATGGTTACTTCGGTTGCGAGATCGAGAATGGGGGCCCCTTGTGAAGCCCTTGGAGAGCTCGTCAAAGCGGTTGTGCCTCTCCTCCATTTGTTACACACTAATCCGCTTAAGCTCGTTTTTCATGGCGGTGAACATCATTGAGTAGTCAGTGGTCGGATGAGCTTGCTCCATGACTGTCGTTTGGTCCTGCAAAAGGTTAGTGAACAAGAAAATAGGACAAATATAATCTCACTTCACTCCCTGAGTGTTTTCACTCTCCCTCGTTTTCCCACTCAAAATACTCCAGTGATCTTACCAAAAATTCCTTACCCGTCGGATTGGGTAGTCGAGAAATGCCGCAAAGATCCAACAATTGTCACCATGCTTTTCCACAAGAGTAATCAAGGAAACAAGACCCGGATTTCCTTGGATTTTTCCACAACATACTCCAATGTATGTTGTTGGGCTAGTGCCGGCCAAAAGAGAAGCCAAAGGGCTGGCCGGACTTCAAGTTTTTCCAAGCTTTACTAGGTCTTAGTCACGGCTACAAATAGCCTTAAGTCATTGTTTACATTCAGTTTTATGATGATTAATAAAAACACTTGAGAATTCTCTCAAAGCTTCATTGAAGCATCCTTGAGTATTTTAGATTCATTTCTTTGTCATACCATTGACTTATCAATCTAGAACCGCGCCAGATTGTGGCGTCTTCTACAATACTAGGTTCGTTGGCCACGTGATCAACGGGTTTAGGTGATTCCGTTGCGTTCGTTTGTCATCAACGTGAGTCCTAACCTTCTAGATCCTAGCCTTTCTGTAGGGGTCGCATCACAAGATTGGTGCCGTTCGTGTCAATATGTCCAAACCAATGGCACTTGAAGCCCTTGATATCTCTATTCCTAGTTTTAGGAGTTTCATGAGGGGTCTTAGAAGTGGACCTGGATGCATCAACAAGCTTGTTAGGGGTAAAAATGGAATTGCAGTTAGAGAAATTTCCAGGTGTGAGGCTAGAAGGGCTTGGTGTAGTCGCATTTCCTGTATCATGTGAGATTCTCCTTGGTGGGTTGCCCTTCCATGAAGGCGAGTTGGAAGCTTGGAAGATACGGTCTCCTCGCCTCAATTTCTTCCCCTTCTCAGCCTTGATGGCTAGTTCAAGAAGATCATGCATATCCAAGTAATGTTGGAGCTCCAAGGCTTCTTGAAGGTCGGGGTTGAGACCTCTAAGGAACCTTGCCATGGTAGCCTCACTATCTTCTTGAATGTTCTCCCTCATCATGGCCATCTTGATCTCCTTGAAATAGTCCTCCACCCTCATGTTGCCTTGAGTGAGGGTTTGAAACTGAGAGTGGAGATCGCGGTTGTAGTGGCTTGGAACAAGTCGCTTATGCATTAGTGCCTTGTGTTCACCATTTCGCCTCCGATTAGTCCTGACTTGGTGGTCCCACCAAACTAGTGCGTAGTCGGTGAACTCAACCGTGGCAACCTTCACCTTTTGTTCCTCGATAAACTCATAGCAATCGACGACCATCTCGATGCGGCCTTCCCATTCCAACTAAGCCTCAGGGTCAATTTTGCCTTGGAACGTGCAGACTTGAATTTTACGTCCCTTCAGCTCGTTCTTAGACGTGTCCCTTTTAGGCCTCTCGGCTATTTCCACATCTTCACCAGCCGAGAGTACTCCTCATAGTTTGCTCCTTTGGTGCCATGGTTATTTCGGTTGCGAGATCGAGAACGAGAGCCCCTTGTGAAGCTCTTGGATAGCTCGTCTAAGCGGTTGTGCCTCTCCGCCATTTGTTGCTCACTAATCCGCTTTAGCTCGTTTTTCATGGCGGTGAACATCAATGAGTAGTCAGTGGTCGGATGAGCTTGCTCCATGACTGTCGTTTGGTCCTGTAAAAGGTTAGTGAACAAGAAAATAGGACAAATATAATCTCAATTCACTCCCTTAGTGTTTTCACTCTCACTCATTTTTCCACTCAAAATACTCCAATGATCTTACCAAAAATTCCTTACCCGTCGGATTGGGCAGTCGAGAAATGCCGCAAAGATCCTACAATTGTCACCAAGCTTTTCCCCAAGAGTAATCAAGGAAACAAGATACGGATTTCCTTGGATTTTTCCACAACATACTCCAATGTATGTTGTTGGGCTAGTGCCAGCCAAAAGAGAAGCGCAATGGCTGGCCGGATTTCCTTCAAGTTTTTCCAAGCTTTACAAGGTCATAGTCACGGCTGCAAATTGCCTTAAGTCATTGTTTACATTCAGTTTTATGATGATTAATAAAAACACTTGAGAATTCTCTCAAAGCTTCATTGAAGCATCCTTGAGTATTTTAGATTCATTTCTTTGGCATACCATTGACTTATCAATCTAGGACCGCGCCAGATTGCGGCGTCTTCTACAATACCTGGTTCGTTGGCCGCGTGATCACCGGGTTTAGGTGATTCCACTGCGTTCGTTTGTCATCAACGTGAGTCCCAACCTTCTAGATCCTAGCCTTTCTGTACGGGTTGCATCACAAGGTTGGTGCCGTTCGTATCAATATGTCCAACCATTGGCACTTGAAGCCCTTGATATCTCTACTCCTAGTTTTAGGAGTTTCATGAGTGGTCTTAGAAGTGGACCTGGATGCATCAACAAGCTTATTAGGGGTAAAATTGGAATTGCGGTCAGAGATTTTACCAGGTGTGCGGCTAGAAGGGCTTGGTGTAGTCGCATTTCCAGTATCATGTGATGTTCTCCTTGGTGGGTTGCCCTTCTATGAAGGAGAGTTGGATGCTTAGAACGTACGGCCTCCTCGCCTCAATTTCTTCCCCCTCTCGGCCTTGATGGCTAGTTCAAGAAGATCATGCATGTCCAAGTAATGTTGGAGCTCCAAGGCTTCTTGAAGGACGGGGTTGAGACCTCTAAGGAACCTTGTCATGGTAGCCACACTATCTTCTTGAATGTTCGTCCTCATCATGGCCATCTTGATCTCCTTGGAGTAGTCCTCCACACTCATGTTGCCTTGAGTGAGGGTTTGAAGCTGAGAGTGGAGATCGCGGTTGTAGTGGCTTGGAACAAACCGCTTATGCATTAGTGCCTTGAGTTTACCATTTCGCCTCCAATTAGTCCTGACTTGGTCCCACCAAACTAGTGCGCAGTCGGTGAACTCAACAATGGCAACCTTCACCTTTTGTTCCTCGCTAAACTCATGGCAATCGAAGACCATCTCGATGCGGCCTTCCCATTCCAACTAAGCCTCAGGGTCACTTTTCCCTCGTAACGTAGAGACTTGAATTTTAAGTCCCTTGAGCTCGTTCTTAGACGTGTCCCTTTTAGGCCTCTAGGCTCTTACCACATCTTCACTTGCCGAGAGTACTCCTCATAGTTTGCTCCTTTGGTGCAATGGTTACTTCGGTTGCGAGATCGAGAATGGGGGCCCCTTGTGAAGCCCTTGGAGAGCTCGTCAAAGCGGTTGTGCCTCTCCTCCATTTGTTACACACTAATCCGCTTAAGCTCGTTTTTCATGGCGGTGAACATCATTGAGTAGTCAGTGGTCGGATGAGCTTGCTCCATGACTGTCGTTTGGTCCTGCAAAAGGTTAGTGAACAAGAAAATAGGACAAATATAATCTCACTTCACTCCCTGAGTGTTTTCACTCTCCCTCGTTTTCCCACTCAAAATACTCCAGTGATCTTACCAAAAATTCCTTACCCGTCGGATTGGGTAGTCGAGAAATGCCGCAAAGATCCAACAATTGTCACCATGCTTTTCCACAAGAGTAATCAAGGAAACAAGACCCGGATTTCCTTGGATTTTTCCACAACATACTCCAATGTATGTTGTTGGGCTAGTGCCGGCCAAAAGAGAAGCCAAAGGGCTGGCCGGACTTCAAGTTTTTCCAAGCTTTACTAGGTCTTAGTCACGGTTACAAATAGCCTTAAGTCATTGTTTACATTCAGTTTTATGATGATTAATAAAAACACTTGAGAATTCTCTCAAAGCTTCATTGAAGCATCCTTGAGTATTTTAGATTCATTTCTTTGTCATACCATTGACTTATCAATCTAGAACCGCGCCAGATTGTGGCGTCTTCTACAATACTAGGTTCGTTGGCCACGTGATCAACGGGTTTAGGTGATTCCGTTGCGTTCGTTTGTCATCAACGTGAGTCCTAACCTTCTAGATCCTAGCCTTTCTGTAGGGGTCGCATCACAAGATTGGTGCCGTTCGTGTCAATATGTCCAAACCAATGGCACTTGAAGCCCTTGATATCTCTATTCCTAGTTTTAGGAGTTTCATGAGGGGTCTTAGAAGTGGACCTGGATGCATCAACAAGCTTGTTAGGGGTAAAAATGGAATTGCAGTTAGAGAAATTTCCAGGTGTGAGGCTAGAAGGGCTTGGTGTAGTCGCATTTCCTGTATCATGTGAGATTCTCCTTGGTGGGTTGCCCTTCCATGAAGGCGAGTTGGAAGCTTGGAAGATACGGTCTCCTCGCCTCAATTTCTTCCCCTTCTCAGCCTTGATGGCTAGTTCAAGAAGATCATGCATATCCAAGTAATGTTGGAGCTCCAAGGCTTCTTGAAGGTCGGGGTTGAGACCTCTAAGGAACCTTGCCATGGTAGCCTCACTATCTTCTTGAATGTTCTCCCTCATCATGGCCATCTTGATCTCCTTGAAATAGTCCTCCACCCTCATGTTGCCTTGAGTGAGGGTTTGAAACTGAGAGTGGAGATCGCGGTTGTAGTGGCTTGGAACAAGTCGCTTATGCATTAGTGCCTTGTGTTCACCATTTCGCCTCCGATTAGTCCTGACTTGGTGGTCCCACCAAACTAGTGCGTAGTCGGTGAACTCAACCGTGGCAACATTCACCTTTTGTTCCTCGATAAACTCATAGCAATCGACGACCATCTCGATGCGGCCTTCCCATTCCAACTAAGCCTCAGGGTCAATTTTGCCTTGGAACGTGCAGACTTGAATTTTACGTCCCTTCAGCTCGTTCTTAGACGTGTCCCTTTTAGGCCTCTCGGCTATTTCCACATCTTCACCAGCCGAGAGTACTCCTCATAGTTTGCTCCTTTGGTGCCATGGTTATTTCGGTTGCGAGATCGAGAACGAGAGCCCCTTGTGAAGCTCTTGGATAGCTCGTCTAAGCGGTTGTGCCTCTCCGGCATTTGTTGCTCACTAATCCGCTTTAGCTCGTTTTTCATGGCGGTGAACATCAATGAGTAGTCAGTGGTCGGATGAGCTTGCTCCATGACTGTCGTTTGGTCCTGTAAAAGGTTAGTGAACAAGAAAATAGGACAAATATAATCTCAATTCACTCCCTTAGTGTTTTCACTCTCACTCATTTTTCCACTCAAAATACTCCAATGATCTTACCAAAAATTCCTTACCCGTCGGATTGGGCAGTCGAGAAATGCCGCAAAGATCCTACAATTGTCACCAAGCTTTTCCCCAAGAGTAATCAAGGAAACAAGATACGGATTTCCTTGGATTTTTCCACAACATACTCCAATGTATGTTGTTGGGCTAGTGCCAGCCAAAAGAGAAGCCCAATGGCTGGCCGGATTTCCTTCAAGTTTTTCCAAGCTTTACAAGGTCATAGTCACGGCTGCAAATTGCCTTAAGTCATTGTTTACATTCAGTTTTATGATGATTAATAAAAACACTTGAGAATTCTCTCAAAGCTTCATTGAAGCATCCTTGAGTATTTTAGATTCATTTCTTTGGCATACCATTGACTTATCAATCTAGGACCGCGCCAGATTGCGGCGTCTTCTACAATACCTGGTTCGTTGGCCGCGTGATCACCGGGTTTAGGTGATTCCACTGCGTTCGTTTGTCATCAACGTGAGTCCCAACCTTCTAGATCCTAGCCTTTCTGTACGGGTTGCATCACAAGGTTGGTGCCGTTCGTATCAATATGTCCAACCATTGGCACTTGAAGCCCTTGATATCTCTACTCCTAGTTTTAGGAGTTTCATGAGTGGTCTTAGAAGTGGACCTGGATGCATCAACAAGCTTATTAGGGGTAAAATTGGAATTGCAGTTAGAGAAATTTCCAGGTGTGAGGCTAGAAGGGCTTGGTGTAGTCGCATTTCCTGTATCATGTGAGATTCTCCTTGGTGGGTTGCCCTTCCATGAAGGCGAGTTGGAAGCTTGGAAGATACGGTCTCCTCGCCTCAATTTCTTCCCCTTCTCAGCCTTGATGGCTAGTTCAAGAAGATCATGCATATCCAAGTAATGTTGGAGCTCCAAGGCTTCTTGAAGGTCGGGGTTGAGACCTCTAAGGAACCTTGCCATGGTAGCCTCACTATCTTCTTGAATGTTCTCCCTCATCATGGCCATCTTGATCTCCTTGAAATAGTCCTCCACCCTCATGTTGCCTTGAGTGAGGGTTTGAAACTGAGAGTGGAGATCGCGGTTGTAGTGGCTGGAACAAGTCGCTTATGCATTAGTGCCTTGTGTTCACCATTTCGCCTCCGATTAGTCCTGACTTGGTGGTCCCACCAAACTAGTGCGTAGTCGGTGAACTCAACCGTGGTAACCTTCACCTTTTGTTCCTCGATAAACTCATAGCAATCGACGACCATCTCGATGCGGCCTTCCCATTCCAACTAAGCCTCAGGGTCAATTTTGCCTTGGAACGTGCAGACTTGAATTTTACGTCCCTTCAGCTCGTTCTTAGACGTGTCCCTTTTAGGCCACTCGGCTATTTCCACATCTTCTCCAGCCGAGAGTACTCCTCATAGTTTGCTCCTTTTGGTGTAGTCGCATTTCCAGTATCATGTGATGTTCTCCTTGGTGGGTTGCCCTTCTATGAAGGAGAGTTGGATGCTTAGAACGTACGGCCTCCTCGCCTCAATTTCTTCCCCCTCTCGGCCTTGATGGCTAGTTCAAGAAGATCATGCATGTCCAAGTAATGTTGGAGCTCCAAGGCTTCTTGAAGGACGGGGTTGAGACCTCTAAGGAACCTTGTCATGGTAGCCACACTATCTTCTTGAATGTTCGTCCTCATCATGGCCATCTTGATCTCCTTGGAGTAGTCCTCCACACTCATGTTGCCTTGAGTGAGGGTTTGAAGCTGAGAGTGGAGATCGCGGTTGTAGTGGCTTGGAACAAACCGCTTATGCATTAGTGCCTTGAGTTTACCATTTCGCCTCCAATTAGTCCTGACTTGGTCCCACCAAAGTAGTGCGCAGTCGGTGAACTCAACAATGGCAACCTTCACCTTTTGTTCCTCGCTAAACTCATAGCAATCGAAGACCATCTCGATGCGGCCTTCCCATTCCAACTAAGCCTCAGGGTCACTTTTCCCTCGTAACGTAGAGACTTGAATTTTAAGTCCCTTGAGCTCGTTCTTAGACGTGTCCCTTTTAGGCCTCTAGGCTCTTACCACATCTTCACTTGCCGAGAGTACTCCTCATAGTTTGCTCCTTTGGTGCAATGGTTACTTCGGTTGCGAGATCGAGAATGGGGGCCCCTTGTGAAGCCCTTGGAGAGCTCGTCAAAGCGGTTGTGCCTCTCCTCCATTTGTTACACACTAATCCGCTTAAGCTCGTTTTTCATGGCGGTGAACATCATTGAGTAGTCAGTGGTCGGATGAGCTTGCTCCATGACTGTCGTTTGGTCCTGCAAAAGGTTAGTGAACAAGAAAATAGGACAAATATAATCTCACTTCACTCCCTGAGTGTTTTCACTCTCCCTCGTTTTCCCACTCAAAATACTCCAGTGATCTTACCAAAAATTCCTTACCCGTCGGATTGGGTAGTCGAGAAATGCCGCAAAGATCCAACAATTGTCACCATGCTTTTCCACAAGAGTAATCAAGGAAACAAGACCCGGATTTCCTTGGATTTTTCCACAACATACTCCAATGTATGTTGTTGGGCTAGTGCCGGCCAAAAGAGAAGCCAAAGGGCTGGCCGGACTTCAAGTTTTTCCAAGCTTTACTAGGTCTTAGTCACGGCTACAAATAGCCTTAAGTCATTGTTTACATTCAGTTTTATGATGATTAATAAAAACACTTGAGAATTCTCTCAAAGCTTCATTGAAGCATCCTTGAGTATTTTAGATTCATTTCTTTGTCATACCATTGACTTATCAATCTAGAACCGCGCCAGATTGCGGCGTCTTCTACAATACTAGGTTCGTTGGCCACGTGATCAACGGGTTTAGGTGATTCCGTTGCGTTCGTTTGTCATCAACGTGAGTCCTAACCTTCTAGATCCTAGCCTTTCTGTAGGGGTCGCATCACAAGATTGGTGCCGTTCGTGTCAATATGTCCAAACCAATGGCACTTGAAGCCCTTGATATCTCTATTCCTAGTTTTAGGAGTTTCATGAGGGGTCTTAGAAGTGGACCTGGATGCATCAACAAGCTTGTTAGGGGTAAAAATGGAATTGCAGTTAGAGAAATTTCCAGGTGTGAGGCTAGAAGGGCTTGGTGTAGTCGCATTTCCTGTATCATGTGAGATTCTCCTTGGTGGGTTGCCCTTCCATGAAGGCGAGTTGGAAGCTTGGAAGATACGGTCTCCTCGCCTCAATTTCTTCCCCTTCTCAGCCTTGATGGCTAGTTCAAGAAGATCATGCATATCCAAGTAATGTTGGAGCTCCAAGGCTTCTTGAAGGTCGGGGTTGAGACCTCTAAGGAACCTTGCCATGGTAGCCTCACTATCTTCTTGAATGTTCTCCCTCATCATGGCCATCTTGATCTCCTTGAAATAGTCCTCCACCCTCATGTTGCCTTGAGTGAGGGTTTGAAACTGAGAGTGGAGATCGCGGTTGTAGTGGCTTGGAACAAGTCGCTTATGCATTAGTGCCTTGTGTTCACCATTTCGCCTCCGATTAGTCCTGACTTGGTGGTCCCACCAAACTAGTGCGTAGTCGGTGAACTCAACCGTGGCAACCTTCACCTTTTGTTCCTCGATAAACTCATAGCAATCGACGACCATCTCGATGCGGCCTTCCCATTCCAACTAAGCCTCAGGGTCAATTTTGCCTTGGAACGTGCAGACTTGAATTTTACGTCCCTTCAGCTCGTTCTTAGACGTGTCCCTTTTAGGCCTCTCGGCTATTTCCACATCTTCACCAGCCGAGAGTACTCCTCATAGTTTGCTCCTTTGGTGCCATGGTTATTTCGGTTGCGAGATCGAGAACGAGAGCCCCTTGTGAAGCTCTTGGATAGCTCGTCTAAGCGGTTGTGCCTCTCCGGCATTTGTTGCTCACTAATCCGCTTTAGCTCGTTTTTCATGGCGGTGAACATCAATGAGTAGTCAGTGGTCGGATGAGCTTGCTCCATGACTGTCGTTTGGTCCTGTAAAAGGTTAGTGAACAAGAAAATAGGACAAATATAATCTCAATTCACTCCCTTAGTGTTTTCACTCTCACTCATTTTTCCACTCAAAATACTCCAATGATCTTACCAAAAATTCCTTACCCGTCGGATTGGGCAGTCGAGAAATGCCGCAAAGATCCTACAATTGTCACCAAGCTTTTCCCCAAGAGTAATCAAGGAAACAAGATACGGATTTCCTTGGATTTTTCCACAACATACTCCAATGTATGTTGTTGGGCTAGTGCCAGCCAAAAGAGAAGCCCAATGGCTGGCCGGATTTCCTTCAAGTTTTTCCAAGCTTTACAAGGTCATAGTCACGGCTGCAAATTGCCTTAAGTCATTGTTTACATTCAGTTTTATGATGATTAATAAAAACACTTGAGAATTCTCTCAAAGCTTCATTGAAGCATCCTTGAGTATTTTAGATTCATTTCTTTGGCATACCATTGACTTATCAATCTAGGACCGCGCCAGATTGCGGCGTCTTCTACAATACCTGGTTCGTTGGCCGCGTGATCACCGGGTTTAGGTGATTCCACTGCGTTCGTTTGTCATCAACGTGAGTCCCAACCTTCTAGATCCTAGCCTTTCTGTACGGGTTGCATCACAAGGTTGGTGCCGTTCGTATCAATATGTCCAACCATTGGCACTTGAAGCCCTTGATATCTCTACTCCTAGTTTTAGGAGTTTCATGAGTGGTCTTAGAAGTGGACCTGGATGCATCAACAAGCTTATTAGGGGTAAAATTGGAATTGCGGTCAGAGATTTTACCAGGTGTGCGGCTAGAAGGGCTTGGTGTAGTCGCATTTCCAGTATCATGTGATGTTCTCCTTGGTGGGTTGCCCTTCTATGAAGGAGAGTTGGATGCTTAGAACGTACGGCCTCCTCGCCTCAATTTCTTCCCCCTCTCGGCCTTGATGGCTAGTTCAAGAAGATCATGCATGTCCAAGTAATGTTGGAGCTCCAAGGCTTCTTGAAGGACGGGGTTGAGACCTCTAAGGAACCTTGTCATGGTAGCCACACTATCTTCTTGAATGTTCGTCCTCATCATGGCCATCTTGATCTCCTTGGAGTAGTCCTCCACACTCATGTTGCCTTGAGTGAGGGTTTGAAGCTGAGAGTGGAGATCGCGGTTGTAGTGGCTTGGAACAAACCGCTTATGCATTAGTGCCTTGAGTTTACCATTTCGCCTCCAATTAGTCCTGACTTGGTCCCACCAAACTAGTGCGCAGTCGGTGAACTCAACAATGGCAACCTTCACCTTTTGTTCCTCGCTAAACTCATAGCAATCGAAGACCATCTCGATGCGGCCTTCCCATTCCAACTAAGCCTCAGGGTCACTTTTCCCTCGTAACGTAGAGACTTGAATTTTAAGTCCCTTGAGCTCGTTCTTAGACGTGTCCCTTTTAGGCCTCTAGGCTCTTACCACATCTTCACTTGCCGAGAGTACTCCTCATAGTTTGCTCCTTTGGTGCAATGGTTACTTCGGTTGCGAGATCGAGAATGGGGGCCCCTTGTGAAGCCCTTGGAGAGCTCGTCAAAGCGGTTGTGCCTCTCCTCCATTTGTTACACACTAATCCGCTTAAGCTCGTTTTTCATGGCGGTGAACATCATTGAGTAGTCAGTGGTCGGATGAGCTTGCTCCATGACTGTCGTTTGGTCCTGCAAAAGGTTAGTGAACAAGAAAATAGGACAAATATAATCTCACTTCACTCCCTGAGTGTTTTCACTCTCCCTCGTTTTCCCACTCAAAATACTCCAGTGATCTTACCAAAAATTCCTTACCCGTCGGATTGGGTAGTCGAGAAATGCCGCAAAGATCCAACAATTGTCACCATGCTTTTCCACAAGAGTAATCAAGGAAACAAGACCCGGATTTCCTTGGATTTTTCCACAACATACTCCAATGTATGTTGTTGGGCTAGTGCCGGCCAAAAGAGAAGCCAAAGGGCTGGCCGGACTTCAAGTTTTTCCAAGCTTTACTAGGTCTTAGTCACGGCTACAAATAGCCTTAAGTCATTGTTTACATTCAGTTTTATGATGATTAATAAAAACACTTGAGAATTCTCTCAAAGCTTCATTGAAGCATCCTTGAGTATTTTAGATTCATTTCTTTGTCATACCATTGACTTATCAATCTAGAACCGCGCCAGATTGTGGCGTCTTCTACAATACTAGGTTCGTTGGCCACGTGATCAACGGGTTTAGGTGATTCCGTTGCGTTCGTTTGTCATCAACGTGAGTCCTAACCTTCTAGATCCTAGCCTTTCTGTAGGGGTCGCATCACAAGATTGGTGCCGTTCGTGTCAATATGTCCAAACCAATGGCACTTGAAGCCCTTGATATCTCTATTCCTAGTTTTAGGAGTTTCATGAGGGGTCTTAGAAGTGGACCTGGATGCATCAACAAGCTTGTTAGGGGTAAAAATGGAATTGCAGTTAGAGAAATTTCCAGGTGTGAGGCTAGAAGGGCTTGGTGTAGTCGCATTTCCTGTATCATGTGAGATTCTCCTTGGTGGGTTGCCCTTCCATGAAGGCGAGTTGGAAGCTTGGAAGATACGGTCTCCTCGCCTCAATTTCTTCCCCTTCTCAGCCTTGATGGCTAGTTCAAGAAGATCATGCATATCCAAGTAATGTTGGAGCTCCAAGGCTTCTTGAAGGTCGGGGTTGAGACCTCTAAGGAACCTTGCCATGGTAGCCTCACTATCTTCTTGAATGTTCTCCCTCATCATGGCCATCTTGATCTCCTTGAAATAGTCCTCCACCCTCATGTTGCCTTGAGTGAGGGTTTGAAACTGAGAGTGGAGATCGCGGTTGTAGTGGCTTGGAACAAGTCGCTTATGCATTAGTGCCTTGTGTTCACCATTTCGCCTCCGATTAGTCCTGACTTGGTGGTCCCACCAAACTAGTGCGTAGTCGGTGAACTCAACCGTGGCAACCTTCACCTTTTGTTCCTCGATAAACTCATAGCAATCGACGACCATCTCGATGCGGCCTTCCCATTCCAACTAAGCCTCAGGGTCAATTTTGCCTTGGAACGTGCAGACTTGAATTTTACGTCCCTTCAGCTCGTTCTTAGACGTGTCCCTTTTAGGCCTCTCGGCTATTTCCACATCTTCACCAGCCGAGAGTACTCCTCATAGTTTGCTCCTTTGGTGCCATGGTTATTTCGGTTGCGAGATCGAGAACGAGAGCCCCTTGTGAAGCTCTTGGATAGCTCGTCTAAGCGGTTGTGCCTCTCCGGCATTTGTTGCTCACTAATCCGCTTTAGCTCGTTTTTCATGGCGGTGAACATCAATGAGTAGTCAGTGGTCGGATGAGCTTGCTCCATGACTGTCGTTTGGTCCTGTAAAAGGTTAGTGAACAAGAAAATAGGACAAATATAATCTCAATTCACTCCCTTAGTGTTTTCACTCTCACTCATTTTTCCACTCAAAATACTCCAATGATCTTACCAAAAATTCCTTACCCGTCGGATTGGGCAGTCGAGAAATGCCGCAAAGATCCTACAATTGTCACCAAGCTTTTCCCCAAGAGTAATCAAGGAAACAAGATACGGATTTCCTTGGATTTTTCCACAACATACTCCAATGTATGTTGTTGGGCTAGTGCCAGCCAAAAGAGAAGCCCAATGGCTGGCCGGATTTCCTTCAAGTTTTTCCAAGCTTTACAAGGTCATAGTCACGGCTGCAAATTGCCTTAAGTCATTGTTTACATTCAGTTTTATGATGATTAATAAAAACACTTGAGAATTCTCTCAAAGCTTCATTGAAGCATCCTTGAGTATTTTAGATTCATTTCTTTGGCATACCATTGACTTATCAATCTAGGACCGCGCCAGATTGCGGCGTCTTCTACAATACCTGGTTCGTTGGCCGCGTGATCACCGGGTTTAGGTGATTCCACTGCGTTCGTTTGTCATCAACGTGAGTCCCAACCTTCTAGATCCTAGCCTTTCTGTACGGGTTGCATCACAAGGTTGGTGCCGTTCGTATCAATATGTCCAACCATTGGCACTTGAAGCCCTTGATATCTCTACTCCTAGTTTTAGGAGTTTCATGAGTGGTCTTAGAAGTGGACCTGGATGCATCAACAAGCTTATTAGGGGTAAAATTGGAATTGCGGTCAGAGATTTTACCAGGTGTGCGGCTAGAAGGGCTTGGTGTAGTCGCATTTCCAGTATCATGTGATGTTCTCCTTGGTGGGTTGCCCTTCTATGAAGGAGAGTTGGATGCTTAGAACGTACGGCCTCCTCGCCTCAATTTCTTCCCCCTCTCGGCCTTGATGGCTAGTTCAAGAAGATCATGCATGTCCAAGTAATGTTGGAGCTCCAAGGCTTCTTGAAGGACGGGGTTGAGACCTCTAAGGAACCTTGTCATGGTAGCCACACTATCTTCTTGAATGTTCGTCCTCATCATGGCCATCTTGATCTCCTTGGAGTAGTCCTCCACACTCATGTTGCCTTGAGTGAGGGTTTGAAGCTGAGAGTGGAGATCGCGGTTGTAGTGGCTTGGAACAAACCGCTTATGCATTAGTGCCTTGAGTTTACCATTTCGCCTCCAATTAGTCCTGACTTGGTCCCACCAAACTAGTGCGCAGTCGGTGAACTCAACAATGGCAACCTTCACCTTTTGTTCCTCGCTAAACTCATAGCAATCGAAGACCATCTCGATGCGGCCTTCCCATTCCAACTAAGCCTCAGGGTCACTTTTCCCTCGTAACGTAGAGACTTGAATTTTAAGTCCCTTGAGCTCGTTCTTAGACGTGTCCCTTTTAGGCCTCTAGGCTCTTACCACATCTTCACTTGCCGAGAGTACTCCTCATAGTTTGCTCCTTTGGTGCAATGGTTACTTCGGTTGCGAGATCGAGAATGGGGGCCCCTTGTGAAGCCCTTGGAGAGCTCGTCAAAGCGGTTGTGCCTCTCCTCCATTTGTTACACACTAATCCGCTTAAGCTCGTTTTTCATGGCGGTGAACATCATTGAGTAGTCAGTGGTCGGATGAGCTTGCTCCATGACTGTCGTTTGGTCCTGCAAAAGGTTAGTGAACAAGAAAATAGGACAAATATAATCTCACTTCACTCCCTGAGTGTTTTCACTCTCCCTCGTTTTCCCACTCAAAATACTCCAGTGATCTTACCAAAAATTCCTTACCCGTCGGATTGGGTAGTCGAGAAATGCCGCAAAGATCCAACAATTGTCACCATGCTTTTCCACAAGAGTAATCAAGGAAACAAGACCCGGATTTCCTTGGATTTTTCCACAACATACTCCAATGTATGTTGTTGGGCTAGTGCCGGCCAAAAGAGAAGCCAAAGGGCTGGCCGGACTTCAAGTTTTTCCAAGCTTTACTAGGTCTTAGTCACGGCTACAAATAGCCTTAAGTCATTGTTTACATTCAGTTTTATGATGATTAATAAAAACACTTGAGAATTCTCTCAAAGCTTCATTGAAGCATCCTTGAGTATTTTAGATTCATTTCTTTGTCATACCATTGACTTATCAATCTAGAACCGCGCCAGATTGTGGCGTCTTCTACAATACTAGGTTCGTTGGCCACGTGATCAACGGGTTTAGGTGATTCCGTTGCGTTCGTTTGTCATCAACGTGAGTCCTAACCTTCTAGATCCTAGCCTTTCTGTAGGGGTCGCATCACAAGATTGGTGCCGTTCGTGTCAATATGTCCAAACCAATGGCACTTGAAGCCCTTGATATCTCTATTCCTAGTTTTAGGAGTTTCATGAGGGGTCTTAGAAGTGGACCTGGATGCATCAACAAGCTTGTTAGGGGTAAAAATGGAATTGCAGTTAGAGAAATTTCCAGGTGTGAGGCTAGAAGGGCTTGGTGTAGTCGCATTTCCTGTATCATGTGAGATTCTCCTTGGTGGGTTGCCCTTCCATGAAGGCGAGTTGGAAGCTTGGAAGATACGGTCTCCTCGCCTCAATTTCTTCCCCTTCTCAGCCTTGATGGCTAGTTCAAGAAGATCATGCATATCCAAGTAATGTTGGAGCTCCAAGGCTTCTTGAAGGTCGGGGTTGAGACCTCTAAGGAACCTTGCCATGGTAGCCTCACTATCTTCTTGAATGTTCTCCCTCATCATGGCCATCTTGATCTCCTTGAAATAGTCCTCCACCCTCATGTTGCCTTGAGTGAGGGTTTGAAACTGAGAGTGGAGATCGCGGTTGTAGTGGCTTGGAACAAGTCGCTTATGCATTAGTGCCTTGTGTTCACCATTTCGCCTCCGATTAGTCCTGACTTGGTGGTCCCACCAAACTAGTGCGTAGTCGGTGAACTCAACCGTGGCAACCTTCACCTTTTGTTCCTCGATAAACTCATAGCAATCGACGACCATCTCGATGCGGCCTTCCCATTCCAACTAAGCCTCAGGGTCAATTTTGCCTTGGAACGTGCAGACTTGAATTTTACGTCCCTTCAGCTCGTTCTTAGACGTGTCCCTTTTAGGCCTCTCGGCTATTTCCACATCTTCACCAGCCGAGAGTACTCCTCATAGTTTGCTCCTTTGGTGCCATGGTTATTTCGGTTGCGAGATCGAGAACGAGAGCCCCTTGTGAAGCTCTTGGATAGCTCGTCTAAGCGGTTGTGCCTCTCCGGCATTTGTTGCTCACTAATCCGCTTTAGCTCGTTTTTCATGGCGGTGAACATCAATGAGTAGTCAGTGGTCGGATGAGCTTGCTCCATGACTGTCGTTTGGTCCTGTAAAAGGTTAGTGAACAAGAAAATAGGACAAATATAATCTCAATTCACTCCCTTAGTGTTTTCACTCTCACTCATTTTTCCACTCAAAATACTCCAATGATCTTACCAAAAATTCCTTACCCGTCGGATTGGGCAGTCGAGAAATGCCGCAAAGATCCTACAATTGTCACCAAGCTTTTCCCCAAGAGTAATCAAGGAAACAAGATACGGATTTCCTTGGATTTTTCCACAACATACTCCAATGTATGTTGTTGGGCTAGTGCCAGCCAAAAGAGAAGCCCAATGGCTGGCCGGATTTCCTTCAAGTTTTTCCAAGCTTTACAAGGTCATAGTCACGGCTGCAAATTGCCTTAAGTCATTGTTTACATTCAGTTTTATGATGATTAATAAAAACACTTGAGAATTCTCTCAAAGCTTCATTGAAGCATCCTTGAGTATTTTAGATTCATTTCTTTGGCATACCATTGACTTATCAATCTAGGACCGCGCCAGATTGCGGCGTCTTCTACAATACCTGGTTCGTTGGCCGCGTGATCACCGGGTTTAGGTGATTCCACTGCGTTCGTTTGTCATCAACGTGAGTCCCAACCTTCTAGATCCTAGCCTTTCTGTACGGGTTGCATCACAAGGTTGGTGCCGTTCGTATCAATATGTCCAACCATTGGCACTTGAAGCCCTTGATATCTCTACTCCTAGTTTTAGGAGTTTCATGAGTGGTCTTAGAAGTGGACCTGGATGCATCAACAAGCTTATTAGGGGTAAAATTGGAATTGCGGTCAGAGATTTTACCAGGTGTGCGGCTAGAAGGGCTTGGTGTAGTCGCATTTCCAGTATCATGTGATGTTCTCCTTGGTGGGTTGCCCTTCTATGAAGGAGAGTTGGATGCTTAGAACGTACGGCCTCCTCGCCTCAATTTCTTCCCCCTCTCGGCCTTGATGGCTAGTTCAAGAAGATCATGCATGTCCAAGTAATGTTGGAGCTCCAAGGCTTCTTGAAGGACGGGGTTGAGACCTCTAAGGAACCTTGTCATGGTAGCCACACTATCTTCTTGAATGTTCGTCCTCATCATGGCCATCTTGATCTCCTTGGAGTAGTCCTCCACACTCATGTTGCCTTGAGTGAGGGTTTGAAGCTGAGAGTGGAGATCGCGGTTGTAGTGGCTTGGAACAAACCGCTTATGCATTAGTGCCTTGAGTTTACCATTTCGCCTCCAATTAGTCCTGACTTGGTCCCACCAAACTAGTGCGCAGTCGGTGAACTCAACAATGGCAACCTTCACCTTTTGTTCCTCGCTAAACTCATAGCAATCGAAGACCATCTCGATGCGGCCTTCCCATTCCAACTAAGCCTCAGGGTCACTTTTCCCTCGTAACGTAGAGACTTGAATTTTAAGTCCCTTGAGCTCGTTCTTAGACGTGTCCCTTTTAGGCCTCTAGGCTCTTACCACATCTTCACTTGCCGAGAGTACTCCTCATAGTTTGCTCCTTTGGTGCAATGGTTACTTCGGTTGCGAGATCGAGAATGGGGGCCCCTTGTGAAGCCCTTGGAGAGCTCGTCAAAGCGGTTGTGCCTCTCCTCCATTTGTTACACACTAATCCGCTTAAGCTCGTTTTTCATGGCGGTGAACATCATTGAGTAGTCAGTGGTCGGATGAGCTTGCTCCATGACTGTCGTTTGGTCCTGCAAAAGGTTAGTGAACAAGAAAATAGGACAAATATAATCTCACTTCACTCCCTGAGTGTTTTCACTCTCCCTCGTTTTCCCACTCAAAATACTCCAATGATCTTACCAAAAATTCCTTACCCGTCGGATTGGGTAGTCGAGAAATGCCGCAAAGATCCAACAATTGTCACCATGCTTTTCCACAAGAGTAATCAAGGAAACAAGACCCGGATTTCCTTGGATTTTTCCACAACATACTCCAATGTATGTTGTTGGGCTAGTGCCGGCCAAAAGAGAAGCCCAAGGGCTGGCCGGACTTCAAGTTTTTCCAAGCTTTACTAGGTCTTAGTCACGGCTACAAATAGCCTTAAGTCATTGTTTACATTCAGTTTTATGATGATTAATAAAAACACTTGAGAATTCTCTCAAAGCTTCATTGAAGCATCCTTGAGTATTTTAGATTCATTTCTTTGTCATACCATTGACTTATCAATCTAGAACCGCGCCAGATTGTGGCGTCTTCTACAATACTAGGTTCGTTGGCCACGTGATCAACGGGTTTAGGTGATTCCGTTGCGTTCGTTTGTCATCAACGTGAGTCCTAACCTTCTAGATCCTAGCCTTTCTGTAGGGGTCGCATCACAAGATTGGTGCCGTTCGTGTCAATATGTCCAAACCAATGGCACTTGAAGCCCTTGATATCTCTATTCCTAGTTTTAGGAGTTTCATGAGGGGTCTTAGAAGTGGACCTGGATGCATCAACAAGCTTGTTAGGGGTAAAAATGGAATTGCAGTTAGAGAAATTTCCAGGTGTGAGGCTAGAAGGGCTTGGTGTAGTCGCATTTCCTGTATCATGTGAGATTCTCCTTGGTGGGTTGCCCTTCCATGAAGGCGAGTTGGAAGCTTGGAAGATACGGTCTCCTCGCCTCAATTTCTTCCCCTTCTCAGCCTTGATGGCTAGTTCAAGAAGATCATGCATATCCAAGTAATGTTGGAGCTCCAAGGCTTCTTGAAGGTCGGGGTTGAGACCTCTAAGGAACCTTGCCATGGTAGCCTCACTATCTTCTTGAATGTTCTCCCTCATCATGGCCATCTTGATCTCCTTGAAATAGTCCTCCACCCTCATGTTGCCTTGAGTGAGGGTTTGAAACTGAGAGTGGAGATCGCGGTTGTAGTGGCTTGGAACAAGTCGCTTATGCATTAGTGCCTTGTGTTCACCATTTCGCCTCCGATTAGTCCTGACTTGGTGGTCCCACCAAACTAGTGCGTAGTCGGTGAACTCAACCGTGGTAACCTTCACCTTTTGTTCCTCGATAAACTCATAGCAATCGACGACCATCTCGATGCGGCCTTCCCATTCCAACTAAGCCTCAGGGTCAATTTTGCCTTGGAACGTGCAGACTTGAATTTTACGTCCCTTCAGCTCGTTCTTAGACGTGTCCCTTTTAGGCCACTCGGCTATTTCCACATCTTCTCCAGCCGAGAGTACTCCTCATAGTTTGCTCCTTTGGTGCCATGGTTATTTCGGTTGCGAGATCGAGAACGAGAGCCCCTTGTGAAGCCCTTGGATAGCTCGTCTAAGCGGTTGTGCCTCTCCGGCATTTGTTGCTCACTAATCCGCTTTAGCTCGTTTTTCATGGCGGTGAACATCAATGAGTAGTCAGTGGTCGGATGAGCTTGCTCCATGACTGTCGTTTGGTCCTGTAAAAGGTTAGTGAACAAGAAAATAGGACAAATATAATCTCAATTCACTCCCTTAGTGTTTTCACTCTCACTCATTTTTCCACTCAAAATACTCCAATGATCTTACCAAAAATTCCTTACCCGTCGGATTGGGCAGTCGAGAAATGCCGCAAAGATCCTACAATTGTCACCAAGCTTTTCCCCAAGAGTAATCAAGGAAACAAGATACGGATTTCCTTGGATTTTTCCACAACATACTCCAATGTATGTTGTTGGGCTAGTGCCAGCCAAAAGAGAAGCCCAATGGCTGGCCGGATTTCCTTCAAGTTTTTCCAAGCTTTACAAGGTCATAGTCACGGCTGCAAATTGCCTTAAGTCATTGTTTACATTCAGTTTTATGATGATTAATAAAAACACTTGAGAATTCTCTCAAAGCTTCATTGAAGCATCCTTGAGTATTTTAGATTCATTTCTTTGGCATACCATTGACTTATCAATCTAGGACCGCGCCAGATTGCGGCGTCTTCTACAATACCTGGTTCGTTGGCCGCGTGATCACCGGGTTTAGGTGATTCCACTGCGTTCGTTTGTCATCAACGTGAGTCCCAACCTTCTAGATCCTAGCCTTTCTGTACGGGTTGCATCACAAGGTTGGTGCCGTTCGTATCAATATGTCCAACCATTGGCACTTGAAGCCCTTGATATCTCTACTCCTAGTTTTAGGAGTTTCATGAGTGGTCTTAGAAGTGGACCTGGATGCATCAACAAGCTTATTAGGGGTAAAATTGGAATTGCGGTCAGAGATTTTACCAGGTGTGCGGCTAGAAGGGCTTGGTGTAGTCGCATTTCCAGTATCATGTGATGTTCTCCTTGGTGGGTTGCCCTTCTATGAAGGAGAGTTGGATGCTTAGAACGTACGGCCTCCTCGCCTCAATTTCTTCCCCCTCTCGGCCTTGATGGCTAGTTCAAGAAGATCATGCATGTCCAAGTAATGTTGGAGCTCCAAGGCTTCTTGAAGGACGGGGTTGAGACCTCTAAGGAACCTTGTCATGGTAGCCACACTATCTTCTTGAATGTTCGTCCTCATCATGGCCATCTTGATCTCCTTGGAGTAGTCCTCCACACTCATGTTGCCTTGAGTGAGGGTTTGAAGCTGAGAGTGGAGATCGCGGTTGTAGTGGCTTGGAACAAACCGCTTATGCATTAGTGCCTTGAGTTTACCATTTCGCCTCCAATTAGTCCTGACTTGGTCCCACCAAACTAGTGCGCAGTCGGTGAACTCAACAATGGCAACCTTCACCTTTTGTTCCTCGCTAAACTCATAGCAATCGAAGACCATCTCGATGCGGCCTTCCCATTCCAACTAAGCCTCAGGGTCACTTTTCCCTCGTAACGTAGAGACTTGAATTTTAAGTCCCTTGAGCTCGTTCTTAGACGTGTCCCTTTTAGGCCTCTAGGCTCTTACCACATCTTCACTTGCCGAGAGTACTCCTCATAGTTTGCTCCTTTGGTGCAATGGTTACTTCGGTTGCGAGATCGAGAATGGGGGCCCCTTGTGAAGCCCTTGGAGAGCTCGTCAAAGCGGTTGTGCCTCTCCTCCATTTGTTACACACTAATCCGCTTAAGCTCGTTTTTCATGGCGGTGAACATCATTGAGTAGTCAGTGGTCGGATGAGCTTGCTCCATGACTGTCGTTTGGTCCTGCAAAAGGTTAGTGAACAAGAAAATAGGACAAATATAATCTCACTTCACTCCCTGAGTGTTTTCACTCTCCCTCGTTTTCCCACTCAAAATACTCCAATGATCTTACCAAAAATTCCTTACCCGTCGGATTGGGTAGTCGAGAAATGCCGCAAAGATCCAACAATTGTCACCATGCTTTTCCACAAGAGTAATCAAGGAAACAAGACCCGGATTTCCTTGGATTTTTCCACAACATACTCCAATGTATGTTGTTGGGCTAGTGCCGGCCAAAAGAGAAGCCCAAGGGCTGGCCGGACTTCAAGTTTTTCCAAGCTTTACTAGGTCTTAGTCACGGCTACAAATAGCCTTAAGTCATTGTTTACATTCAGTTTTATGATGATTAATAAAAACACTTGAGAATTCTCTCAAAGCTTCATTGAAGCATCCTTGAGTATTTTAGATTCATTTCTTTGTCATACCATTGACTTATCAATCTAGAACCGCGCCAGATTGTGGCGTCTTCTACAATACTAGGTTCGTTGGCCACGTGATCAACGGGTTTAGGTGATTCCGTTGCGTTCGTTTGTCATCAACGTGAGTCCTAACCTTCTAGATCCTAGCCTTTCTGTAGGGGTCGCATCACAAGATTGGTGCCGTTCGTGTCAATATGTCCAAACCAATGGCACTTGAAGCCCTTGATATCTCTATTCCTAGTTTTAGGAGTTTCATGAGGGGTCTTAGAAGTGGACCTGGATGCATCAACAAGCTTGTTAGGGGTAAAAATGGAATTGCAGTTAGAGAAATTTCCAGGTGTGAGGCTAGAAGGGCTTGGTGTAGTCGCATTTCCTGTATCATGTGAGATTCTCCTTGGTGGGTTGCCCTTCCATGAAGGCGAGTTGGAAGCTTGGAAGATACGGTCTCCTCGCCTCAATTTCTTCCCCTTCTCAGCCTTGATGGCTAGTTCAAGAAGATCATGCATATCCAAGTAATGTTGGAGCTCCAAGGCTTCTTGAAGGTCGGGGTTGAGACCTCTAAGGAACCTTGCCATGGTAGCCTCACTATCTTCTTGAATGTTCTCCCTCATCATGGCCATCTTGATCTCCTTGAAATAGTCCTCCACCCTCATGTTGCCTTGAGTGAGGGTTTGAAACTGAGAGTGGAGATCGCGGTTGTAGTGGCTTGGAACAAGTCGCTTATGCATTAGTGCCTTGTGTTCACCATTTCGCCTCCGATTAGTCCTGACTTGGTGGTCCCACCAAACTAGTGCGTAGTCGGTGAACTCAACCGTGGCAACCTTCACCTTTTGTTCCTCGATAAACTCATAGCAATCGACGACCATCTCGATGCGGCCTTCCCATTCCAACTAAGCCTCAGGGTCAATTTTGCCTTGGAACGTGCAGACTTGAATTTTACGTCCCTTCAGCTCGTTCTTAGACGTGTCCCTTTTAGGCCTCTCGGCTATTTCCACATCTTCACCAGCCGAGAGTACTCCTCATAGTTTGCTCCTTTGGTGCCATGGTTATTTCGGTTGCGAGATCGAGAACGAGAGCCCCTTGTGAAGCTCTTGGATAGCTCGTCTAAGCGGTTGTGCCTCTCCGGCATTTGTTGCTCACTAATCCGCTTTAGCTCGTTTTTCATGGCGGTGAACATCAATGAGTAGTCAGTGGTCGGATGAGCTTGCTCCATGACTGTCGTTTGGTCCTGTAAAAGGTTAGTGAACAAGAAAATAGGACAAATATAATCTCAATTCACTCCCTTAGTGTTTTCACTCTCACTCATTTTTCCACTCAAAATACTCCAATGATCTTACCAAAAATTCCTTACCCGTCGGATTGGGCAGTCGAGAAATGCCGCAAAGATCCTACAATTGTCACCAAGCTTTTCCCCAAGAGTAATCAAGGAAACAAGATACGGATTTCCTTGGATTTTTCCACAACATACTCCAATGTATGTTGTTGGGCTAGTGCCAGCCAAAAGAGAAGCCCAATGGCTGGCCGGATTTCCTTCAAGTTTTTCCAAGCTTTACAAGGTCATAGTCACGGCTGCAAATTGCCTTAAGTCATTGTTTACATTCAGTTTTATGATGATTAATAAAAACACTTGAGAATTCTCTCAAAGCTTCATTGAAGCATCCTTGAGTATTTTAGATTCATTTCTTTGGCATACCATTGACTTATCAATCTAGGACCGCGCCAGATTGCGGCGTCTTCTACAATACCTGGTTCGTTGGCCGCGTGATCACCGGGTTTAGGTGATTCCACTGCGTTCGTTTGTCATCAACGTGAGTCCCAACCTTCTAGATCCTAGCCTTTCTGTACGGGTTGCATCACAAGGTTGGTGCCGTTCGTATCAATATGTCCAACCATTGGCACTTGAAGCCCTTGATATCTCTACTCCTAGTTTTAGGAGTTTCATGAGTGGTCTTAGAAGTGGACCTGGATGCATCAACAAGCTTATTAGGGGTAAAATTGGAATTGCGGTCAGAGATTTTACCAGGTGTGCGGCTAGAAGGGCTTGGTGTAGTCGCATTTCCAGTATCATGTGATGTTCTCCTTGGTGGGTTGCCCTTCTATGAAGGAGAGTTGGATGCTTAGAACGTACGGCCTCCTCGCCTCAATTTCTTCCCCCTCTCGGCCTTGATGGCTAGTTCAAGAAGATCATGCATGTCCAAGTAATGTTGGAGCTCCAAGGCTTCTTGAAGGACGGGGTTGAGACCTCTAAGGAACCTTGTCATGGTAGCCACACTATCTTCTTGAATGTTCGTCCTCATCATGGCCATCTTGATCTCCTTGGAGTAGTCCTCCACACTCATGTTGCCTTGAGTGAGGGTTTGAAGCTGAGAGTGGAGATCGCGGTTGTAGTGGCTTGGAACAAACCGCTTATGCATTAGTGCCTTGAGTTTACCATTTCGCCTCCAATTAGTCCTGACTTGGTCCCACCAAACTAGTGCGCAGTCGGTGAACTCAACAATGGCAACCTTCACCTTTTGTTCCTCGCTAAACTCATAGCAATCGAAGACCATCTCGATGCGGCCTTCCCATTCCAACTAAGCCTCAGGGTCACTTTTCCCTCGTAACGTAGAGACTTGAATTTTAAGTCCCTTGAGCTCGTTCTTAGACGTGTCCCTTTTAGGCCTCTAGGCTCTTACCACATCTTCACTTGCCGAGAGTACTCCTCATAGTTTGCTCCTTTGGTGCAATGGTTACTTCGGTTGCGAGATCGAGAATGGGGGCCCCTTGTGAAGCCCTTGGAGAGCTCGTCAAAGCGGTTGTGCCTCTCCTCCATTTGTTACACACTAATCCGCTTAAGCTCGTTTTTCATGGCGGTGAACATCATTGAGTAGTCAGTGGTCGGATGAGCTTGCTCCATGACTGTCGTTTGGTCCTGCAAAAGGTTAGTGAACAAGAAAATAGGACAAATATAATCTCACTTCACTCCCTGAGTGTTTTCACTCTCCCTCGTTTTCCCACTCAAAATACTCCAGTGATCTTACCAAAAATTCCTTACCCGTCGGATTGGGTAGTCGAGAAATGCCGCAAAGATCCAACAATTGTCACCATGCTTTTCCACAAGAGTAATCAAGGAAACAAGACCCGGATTTCCTTGGATTTTTCCACAACATACTCCAATGTATGTTGTTGGGCTAGTGCCGGCCAAAAGAGAAGCCCAAGGGCTGGCCGGACTTCAAGTTTTTCCAAGCTTTACTAGGTCTTAGTCACGGCTACAAATAGCCTTAAGTCATTGTTTACATTCAGTTTTATGATGATTAATAAAAACACTTGAGAATTCTCTCAAAGCTTCATTGAAGCATCCTTGAGTATTTTAGATTCATTTCTTTGTCATACCATTGACTTATCAATCTAGAACCGCGCCAGATTGTGGCGTCTTCTACAATACTAGGTTCGTTGGCCACGTGATCAACGGGTTTAGGTGATTCCGTTGCGTTCGTTTGTCATCAACGTGAGTCCTAACCTTCTAGATCCTAGCCTTTCTGTAGGGGTCGCATCACAAGATTGGTGCCGTTCGTGTCAATATGTCCAAACCAATGGCACTTGAAGCCCTTGATATCTCTATTCCTAGTTTTAGGAGTTTCATGAGGGGTCTTAGAAGTGGACCTGGATGCATCAACAAGCTTGTTAGGGGTAAAAATGGAATTGCAGTTAGAGAAATTTCCAGGTGTGAGGATAGAAGGGCTTGGTGTAGTCGCATTTCCTGTATCATGTGAGATTCTCCTTGGTGGGTTGCCCTTCCATGAAGGCGAGTTGGAAGCTTGGAAGATACGGTCTCCTCGCCTCAATTTCTTCCCCTTCTCAGTCTTGATGGCTAGTTCAAGAAGATCATGCATATCCAAGTAATGTTGGAGCTCCAAGGCTTCTTGAAGGTCGGGGTTGAGACCTCTAAGGAACCTTGCCATGGTAGCCTCACTATCTTCTTGAATGTTCTCCCTCATCATGGCCATCTTGATCTCCTTGAAATAGTCCTCCACCCTCATGTTGCCTTGAGTGAGGGTTTGAAACTGAGAGTGGAGATCGCGGTTGTAGTGGCTTGGAACAAGTCGCTTATGCATTAGTGCCTTGTGTTCACCATTTCGCCTCCGATTAGTCCTGACTTGGTGGTCCCACCAAACTAGTGCGTAGTCGGTGAACTCAACCGTGGTAACCTTCACCTTTTGTTCCTCGATAAACTCATAGCAATCGACGACCATCTCGATGCGGCCTTCCCATTCCAACTAAGCCTCAGGGTCAATTTTGCCTTGGAACGTGCAGACTTGAATTTTACGTCCCTTCAGCTCGTTCTTAGACGTGTCCCTTTTAGGCCACTCGGCTATTTCCACATCTTCTCCAGCCGAGAGTACTCCTCATAGTTTGCTCCTTTGGTGCCATGGTTATTTCGGTTGCGAGATCGAGAACGAGAGCCCCTTGTGAAGCCCTTGGATAGCTCGTCTAAGCGGTTGTGCCTCTCCGGCATTTGTTGCTCACTAATCCGCTTTAGCTCGTTTTTCATGGCGGTGAACATCAATGAGTAGTCAGTGGTCGGATGAGCTTGCTCCATGACTGTCGTTTGGTCCTGTAAAAGGTTAGTGAACAAGAAAATAGGACAAATATAATCTCAATTCACTCCCTTAGTGTTTTCACTCTCACTCATTTTTCCACTCAAAATACTCCAATGATCTTACCAAAAATTCCTTACCCGTCGGATTGGGCAGTCGAGAAATGCCGCAAAGATCCTACAATTGTCACCAAGCTTTTCCCCAAGAGTAATCAAGGAAACAAGATACGGATTTCCTTGGATTTTTCCACAACATACTCCAATGTATGTTGTTGGGCTAGTGCCAGCCAAAAGAGAAGCCCAATGGCTGGCCGGATTTCCTTCAAGTTTTTCCAAGCTTTACAAGGTCATAGTCACGGCTGCAAATTGCCTTAAGTCATTGTTTACATTCAGTTTTATGATGATTAATAAAAACACTTGAGAATTCTCTCAAAGCTTCATTGAAGCATCCTTGAGTATTTTAGATTCATTTCTTTGGCATACAATTGACTTATCAATCAAGGACCGCGCCAGATTGCGGCGTCTTCTACAATACCTGGTTCGTTGGCCGCGTGATCACCGGGTTTAGGTGATTCCACTGCGTTCGTTTGTCATCAACGTGAGTCCCAACCTTCTAGATCCTAGCCTTTCTGTACGGGTTGCATCACAAGGTTGGTGCCGTTCGTATCAATATGTCCAACCATTGGCACTTGAAGCCCTTGATATCTCTACTCCTAGTTTTAGGAGTTTCATGAGTGGTCTTAGAAGTGGACCTGGATGCATCAACAAGCTTATTAGGGGTAAAATTGGAATTGCGGTCAGAGATTTTACCAGGTGTGCGGCTAGAAGGGCTTGGTGTAGTCGCATTTCCAGTATCATGTGATGTTCTCCTTTGTGGGTTGCCCTTCTATGAAGGAGAGTTGGATGCTTAGAACGTACGGCCTCCTCGCCTCAATTTCTTCCCCCTCTCGGCCTTGATGGCTAGTTCAAGAAGATCATGCATGTCCAAGTAATGTTGGAGCTCCAAGGCTTCTTGAAGGACGGGGTTGAGACCTCTAAGGAACCTTGTCATGGTAGCCACACTATCTTCTTGAATGTTCGTCCTCATCATGGCCATCTTGATCTCCTTGGAGTAGTCCTCCACACTCATGTTGCCTTGAGTGAGGGTTTGAAGCTGAGAGTGGAGATCGCGGTTGTAGTGGCTTGGAACAAACCGCTTATGCATTAGTGCCTTGAGTTTACCATTTCGCCTCCAATTAGTCCTGACTTGGTCCCACCAAACTAGTGCGCAGTCGGTGAACTCAACAATGGCAACCTTCACCTTTTGTTCCTCGCTAAACTCATAGCAATCGAAGACCATCTCGATGCGGCCTTCCCATTCCAACTAAGCCTCAGGGTCACTTTTCCCTCGTAACGTAGAGACTTGAATTTTAAGTCCCTTGAGCTCGTTCTTAGACGTGTCCCTTTTAGGCCTCTAGGCTCTTACCACATCTTCACTTGCCGAGAGTACTCCTCATAGTTTGCTCCTTTGGTGCCATGGTTACTTCGGTTGCGAGATCGAGAATGGGGGCCCCTTGTGAAGCCCTTGGAGAGCTCGTCAAAGCGGTTGTGCCTCTCCTCCATTTGTTACACACTAATCCGCTTAAGCTCGTTTTTCATGGCGGTGAACATCATTGAGTAGTCAGTGGTCGGATGAGCTTGCTCCATGACTGTCGTTTGGTCCTGCAAAAGGTTAGTGAACAAGAAAATAGGACAAATATAATCTCACTTCACTCCCTGAGTGTTTTCACTCTCCCTCGTTTTCCCACTCAAAATACTCCAATGATCTTACCAAAAATTCCTTACCCGTCGGATTGGGTAGTCGAGAAATGCCGCAAAGATCCAACAATTGTCACCATGCTTTTCCACAAGAGTAATCAAGGAAACAAGACCCGGATTTCCTTGGATTTTTCCACAACATACTCCAATGTATGTTGTTGGGCTAGTGCCGGCCAAAAGAGAAGCCCAAGGGCTGGCCGGACTTCAAGTTTTTCCAAGCTTTACTAGGTCTTAGTCACGGCTACAAATAGCCTTAAGTCATTGTTTACATTCAGTTTTATGATGATTAATAAAAACACTTGAGAATTCTCTCAAAGCTTCATTGAAGCATCCTTGAGTATTTTAGATTCATTTCTTTGTCATACCATTGACTTATCAATCTAGAACCGCGCCAGATTGTGGCGTCTTCTACAATACTAGGTTCGTTGGCCACGTGATCAACGGGTTTAGGTGATTCCGTTGCGTTCGTTTGTCATCAACGTGAGTCCTAACCTTCTAGATCCTAGCCTTTCTGTAGGGGTCGCATCACAAGATTGGTGCCGTTCGTGTCAATATGTCCAAACCAATGGCACTTGAAGCCCTTGATATCTCTATTCCTAGTTTTAGGAGTTTCATGAGGGGTCTTAGAAGTGGACCTGGATGCATCAACAAGCTTGTTAGGGGTAAAAATGGAATTGCAGTTAGAGAAATTTCCAGGTGTGAGGCTAGAAGGGCTTGGTGTAGTCGCATTTCCTGTATCATGTGAGATTCTCCTTGGTGGGTTGCCCTTCCATGAAGGCGAGTTGGAAGCTTGGAAGATACGGTCTCCTCGCCTCAATTTCTTCCCCTTCTCAGCCTTGATGGCTAGTTCAAGAAGATCATGCATATCCAAGTAATGTTGGAGCTCCAAGGCTTCTTGAAGGTCGGGGTTGAGACCTCTAAGGAACCTTGCCATGGTAGCCTCACTATCTTCTTGAATGTTCTCCCTCATCATGGCCATCTTGATCTCCTTGAAATAGTCCTCCACCCTCATGTTGCCTTGAGTGAGGGTTTGAAACTGAGAGTGGAGATCGCGGTTGTAGTGGCTTGGAACAAATCGCTTATGCATTAGTGCCTTGTGTTCACCATTTCGCCTCCGATTAGTCCTGACTTGGTGGTCCCACCAAACTAGTGCGTAGTCGGTGAACTCAACCGTGGCAACCTTCACCTTTTGTTCCTCGATAAACTCATAGCAATCGACGACCATCTCGATGCGGCCTTCCCATTCCAACTAAGCCTCAGGGTCAATTTTGCCTTGGAACGTGCAGACTTGAATTTTACGTCCCTTCAGCTCGTTCTTAGACGTGTCCCTTTTAGGCCTCTCGGCTATTTCCACATCTTCACCAGCCGAGAGTACTCCTCATAGTTTGCTCCTTTGGTGCCATGGTTATTTCGGTTGCGAGATCGAGAACGAGAGCCCCTTGTGAAGCTCTTGGATAGCTCGTCTAAGCGGTTGTGCCTCTCCGGCATTTGTTGCTCACTAATCCGCTTTAGCTCGTTTTTCATGGCGGTGAACATCAATGAGTAGTCAGTGGTCGGATGAGCTTGCTCCATGACTGTCGTTTGGTCCTGTAAAAGGTTAGTGAACAAGAAAATAGGACAAATATAATCTCAATTCACTCCCTTAGTGTTTTCACTCTCACTCATTTTTCCACTCAAAATACTCCAATGATCTTACCAAAAATTCCTTACCCGTCGGATTGGGCAGTCGAGAAATGCCGCAAAGATCCTACAATTGTCACCAAGCTTTTCCCCAAGAGTAATCAAGGAAACAAGATACGGATTTCCTTGGATTTTTCCACAACATACTCCAATGTATGTTGTTGGGCTAGTGCCAGCCAAAAGAGAAGCCCAATGGCTGGCCGGATTTCCTTCAAGTTTTTCCAAGCTTTACAAGGTCATAGTCACGGCTGCAAATTGCCTTAAGTCATTGTTTACATTCAGTTTTATGATGATTAATAAAAACACTTGAGAATTCTCTCAAAGCTTCATTGAAGCATCCTTGAGTATTTTAGATTCATTTCTTTGGCATACCATTGACTTATCAATCTAGGACCGCGCCAGATTGCGGCGTCTTCTACAATACCTGGTTCGTTGGCCGCGTGATCACCGGGTTTAGGTGATTCCACTGCGTTCGTTTGTCATCAACGTGAGTCCCAACCTTCTAGATCCTAGCCTTTCTGTACGGGTTGCATCACAAGGTTGGTGCCGTTCGTATCAATATGTCCAACCATTGGCACTTGAAGCCCTTGATATCTCTACTCCTAGTTTTAGGAGTTTCATGAGTGGTCTTAGAAGTGGACCTGGATGCATCAACAAGCTTATTAGGGGTAAAATTGGAATTGCGGTCAGAGATTTTACCAGGTGTGCGGCTAGAAGGGCTTGGTGTAGTCGCATTTCCAGTATCATGTGATGTTCTCCTTGGTGGGTTGCCCTTCTATGAAGGAGAGTTGGATGCTTAGAACGTACGGCCTCCTCGCCTCAATTTCTTCCCCCTCTCGGCCTTGATGGCTAGTTCAAGAAGATCATGCATGTCCAAGTAATGTTGGAGCTCCAAGGCTTCTTGAAGGACGGGGTTGAGACCTCTAAGGAACCTTGTCATGGTAGCCACACTATCTTCTTGAATGTTCGTCCTCATCATGGCCATCTTGATCTCCTTGGAGTAGTCCTCCACACTCATGTTGCCTTGAGTGAGGGTTTGAAGCTGAGAGTGGAGATCGCGGTTGTAGTGGCTTGGAACAAACCGCTTATGCATTAGTGCCTTGAGTTTACCATTTCGCCTCCAATTAGTCCTGACTTGGTCCCACCAAACTAGTGCGCAGTCGGTGAACTCAACAATGGCAACCTTCACCTTTTGTTCCTCGCTAAACTCATAGCAATCGAAGACCATCTCGATGCGGCCTTCCCATTCCAACTAAGCCTCAGGGTCACTTTTCCCTCGTAACGTAGAGACTTGAATTTTAAGTCCCTTGAGCTCGTTCTTAGACGTGTCCCTTTTAGGCCTCTAGGCTCTTACCACATCTTCACTTGCCGAGAGTACTCCTCATAGTTTGCTCCTTTGGTGCCATGGTTACTTCGGTTGCGAGATCGAGAATGGGGGCCCCTTGTGAAGCCCTTGGAGAGCTCGTCAAAGCGGTTGTGCCTCTCCTCCATTTGTTACACACTAATCCGCTTAAGCTCGTTTTTCATGGCGGTGAACATCATTGAGTAGTCAGTGGTCGGATGAGCTTGCTCCATGACTGTCGTTTGGTCCTGCAAAAGGTTAGTGAACAAGAAAATAGGACAAATATAATCTCACTTCACTCCCTGAGTGTTTTCACTCTCCCTCGTTTTCCCACTCAAAATACTCCAATGATCTTACCAAAAATTCCTTACCCGTCGGATTGGGTAGTCGAGAAATGCCGCAAAGATCCAACAATTGTCACCATGCTTTTCCACAAGAGTAATCAAGGAAACAAGACCCGGATTTCCTTGGATTTTTCCACAACATACTCCAATGTATGTTGTTGGGCTAGTGCCGGCCAAAAGAGAAGCCCAAGGGCTGGCCGGACTTCAAGTTTTTCCAAGCTTTACTAGGTCTTAGTCACGGCTACAAATAGCCTTAAGTCATTGTTTACATTCAGTTTTATGATGATTAATAAAAACACTTGAGAATTCTCTCAAAGCTTCATTGAAGCATCCTTGAGTATTTTAGATTCATTTCTTTGTCATACCATTGACTTATCAATCTAGAACCGCGCCAGATTGTGGCGTCTTCTACAATACTAGGTTCGTTGGCCACGTGATCAACGGGTTTAGGTGATTCCGTTGCGTTCGTTTGTCATCAACGTGAGTCCTAACCTTCTAGATCCTAGCCTTTCTGTAGGGGTCGCATCACAAGATTGGTGCCGTTCGTGTCAATATGTCCAAACCAATGGCACTTGAAGCCCTTGATATCTCTATTCCTAGTTTTAGGAGTTTCATGAGGGGTCTTAGAAGTGGACCTGGATGCATCAACAAGCTTGTTAGGGGTAAAAATGGAATTGCAGTTAGAGAAATTTCCAGGTGTGAGGATAGAAGGGCTTGGTGTAGTCGCATTTCCTGTATCATGTGAGATTCTCCTTGGTGGGTTGCCCTTCCATGAAGGCGAGTTGGAAGCTTGGAAGATACGGTCTCCTCGCCTCAATTTCTTCCCCTTCTCAGCCTTGATGGCTAGTTCAAGAAGATCATGCATATCCAAGTAATGTTGGAGCCCCAAGGCTTCTTGAAGGTCGGGGTTGAGACCTCTAAGGAACCTTGCCATGGTAGCCTCACTATCTTCTTGAATGTTCTCCCTCATCATGGCCATCTTGATCTCCTTGAAATAGTCCTCCACCCTCATGTTGCCTTGAGTGAGGGTTTGAAACTGAGAGTGGAGATCGCGGTTGTAGTGGCTTGGAACAAATCGCTTATGCATTAGTGCCTTGTGTTCACCATTTCGCCTCAGATTAGTCCTGACTTGGTGGTCCCACCAAACTAGTGCGTAGTCGGTGAACTCAACCGTGGCAACCTTCACCTTTTATTCCTCGATAAACTCATAGCAATCGACGACCATCTCGATGCGGCCTTCCCATTCCAACTAAGCCTCAGGGTCAATTTTGCCTTGGAACGTGCAGACTTGAATTTTACGTCCCTTCAGCTCGTTCTTAGACGTGTCCCTTTTAGGCCTCTCGGCTATTTCCACATCTTCACCAGCCGAGAGTACTCCTCATAGTTTGCTCCTTTGGTGCCATGGTTATTTCGGTTGCGAGATCGAGAACGAGAGCCCCTTGTGAAGCTCTTGGATAGCTCGTCTAAGCGGTTGTGCCTCTCCGGCATTTGTTGCTCACTAATCCGCTTTAGCTCGTTTTTCATGGCGGTGAACATCAATGAGTAGTCAGTGGTCGGATGAGCTTGCTCCATGACTGTCGTTTGGTCCTGTAAAAGGTTAGTGAACAAGAAAATAGGACAAATATAATCTCAATTCACTCCCTTAGTGTTTTCACACTCTCTCATTTTTCCACTCAAAATACTCCAATGATCTTACCAAAAATTCCTTACCCGTCGGATTGGGCAGTCGAGAAATGCCGCAAAGATCCTACAATTGTCGCCAAGCTTTTCCCCAAGAGTAATCAAGGAAACAAGATACGGATTTCCTTGGATTTTTCCACAACATACTCCAATGTATGTTGTTGGGCTAGTGCCAGCCAAAAGAGAAGCCCAATGGCTGGCCGGATTTCCTTCAAGTTTTTCCAAGCTTTACAAGGTCATAGTCACGGCTGCAAATTGCCTTAAGTCATTGTTTACATTCAGTTTTATGATGATTAATAAAAACACTTGAGAATTCTCTCAAAGCTTCATTGAAGCATCCTTGAGTATTTTAGATTCATTTCTTTGGTATACCATTGACTTATCAATCTAGGACCGCGCCAGATTGCGGCGTCTTCGACAATACCTGGTTCGTTGGCCGCGTGATCACCGGGTTTAGGTGATTCCACTGCGTTCGTTTGTCATCAACGTGAGTCCCAACCTTCTAGATCCTAGCCTTTCTGTACGGGTTGCATCACAAGGTTGGTGCCGTTCGTATCAATATGTCCAACCATTGGCACTTGAAGCCCTTGATATCTCTACTCCTAGTTTTAGGAGTTTCATGAGTGGTCTTAGAAGTGGACCTGGATGCATCAACATGCTTATTAGGGGTAAAATTGGAATTGCGGTCAGAGATTTTACCAGGTGTGCGGCTAGAAGGGCTTGGTGTAGTCGCATTTCCAGTATCATGTGATGTTCTCCTTGGTGGGTTGCCCTTCTATGAAGGAGAGTTGGATGCTTAGAAGGTACGGCCTCCTCGCCTCAATTTCTTCCCCCTCTCGGCCTTGATGGCTAGTTCAAGAAGATCATGCATGTCCAAGTAATGTTGGAGCTCCAAGGCTTCTTGAAGGACGGGGTTGAGACCTCTATGGAACCTTGTCATGGTAGCCACACTATCTTCTTGAATGTTCGCCCTCATCATGGCCATCTTGATCTCCTTGGAGTAGTCCTCCACACTCATGTTGCCTTGAGTGAGGGTTTGAAGCTGAGAGTGGAGATCGCGGTTGTAGTGGCTTGGAACAAACCGCTTATGCATTAGTGCCTTGAGTTTACCATTTCGCCTCCAATTAGTCCTGACTTGGTCCCACCAAACTAGTGCGCAGTCGGTGAACTCAACAATGGCAACCTTCACCTTTTGTTCCTCGCTAAACTCATAGCAATCGAAGACCATCTCGATGCGGCCTTCCCATTCCAACTAAGCCTCAGGGTCACTTTTCCCTCGTAACGTAGAGACTTGAATTTTAAGTCCCTTGAGCTCGTTCTTAGACGTGTCCCTTTTAGGCCTCTAGGCTCTTACCACATCTTCACTTGCCGAGAGTACTCCTCATAGTTTGCTCCTTTGGTGCCATGGTTACTTCGGTTGCGAGATCGAGAATGGGGGCCCCTTGTGAAGCCCTTGGAGAGCTCGTCAAAGCGGTTGTGCCTCTCCTCCATTTGTTACACACTAATCCGCTTAAGCTCATTTTTCATGGCGGTGAACATCATTGAGTAGTCAGTGGTCGGATGAGCTTGCTCCATGACTGTCGTTTGGTCCTGCAAAAGGTTAGTGAACAAGAAAATAGGACAAATATAATCTCACTTCACTCCCTGAGTGTTTTCACTCTCCCTCGTTTTCCCACTCAAAATACTCCAATGATCTTACCAAAAATTCCTTACCCGTCGGATTGGGTAGTCGAGAAATGCCGCAAAGATCCAACAATTGTCACCATGCTTTTCCACAAGAGTAATCAAGGAAACAAGACCCGGATTTCCTTGGATTTTTCCACAACATACTCCAATGTATGTTGTTGGGCTAGTGCCGGCCAAAAGAGAAGCCCAAGGGCTGGCCGGACTTCAAGTTTTTCCAAGCTTTACTAGGTCTTAGTCACGGCTACAAATAGCCTTAAGTCATTGTTTACATTCAGTTTTATGATGATTAATAAAAACACTTGAGAATTCTCTCAAAGCTTCATTGAAGCATCCTTGAGTATTTTAGATTCATTTCTTTGTCATACCATTGACTTATCAATCTAGAACCGCGCCAGATTGTGGCGTCTTCTACAATACTAGGTTCGTTGGCCACGTGATCAACGGGTTTAGGTGATTCCGTTGCGTTCGTTTGTCATCAACGTGAGTCCTAACCTTCTAGATCCTAGCCTTTCTGTAGGGGTCGCATCACAAGATTGGTGCCGTTCGTGTCAATATGTCCAAACCAATGGCACTTGAAGCCCTTGATATCTCTATTCCTAGTTTTAGGAGTTTCATGAGGGGTCTTAGAAGTGGACCTGGATGCATCAACAAGCTTGTTAGGGGTAAAAATGGAATTGCAGTTAGAGAAATTTCCAGGTGTGAGGATAGAAGGGCTTGGTGTAGTCGCATTTCCTGTATCATGTGAGATTCTCCTTGGTGGGTTGCCCTTCCATGAAGGCGAGTTGGAAGCTTGGAAGATACGGTCTCCTCGCCTCAATTTCTTCCCCTTCTCAGCCTTGATGGCTAGTTCAAGAAGATCATGCATATCCAAGTAATGTTGGAGCCCCAAGGCTTCTTGAAGGTCGGGGTTGAGACCTCTAAGGAACCTTGCCATGGTAGCCTCACTATCTTCTTGAATGTTCTCCCTCATCATGGCCATCTTGATCTCCTTGAAATAGTCCTCCACCCTCATGTTGCCTTGAGTGAGGGTTTGAAACTGAGAGTGGAGATCGCGGTTGTAGTGGCTTGGAACAAATCGCTTATGCATTAGTGCCTTGTGTTCACCATTTCGCCTCAGATTAGTCCTGACTTGGTGGTCCCACCAAACTAGTGCGTAGTCGGTGAACTCAACCGTGGCAACCTTCACCTTTTATTCCTCGATAAACTCATAGCAATCGACGACCATCTCGATGCGGCCTTCCCATTCCAACTAAGCCTCAGGGTCAATTTTGCCTTGGAACGTGCAGACTTGAATTTTACGTCCCTTCAGCTCGTTCTTAGACGTGTCCCTTTTAGGCCTCTCGGCTATTTCCACATCTTCACCAGCCGAGAGTACTCCTCATAGTTTGCTCCTTTGGTGCCATGGTTATTTCGGTTGCGAGATCGAGAACGAGAGCCCCTTGTGAAGCTCTTGGATAGCTCGTCTAAGCGGTTGTGCCTCTCCGGCATTTGTTGCTCACTAATCCGCTTTAGCTCGTTTTTCATGGCGGTGAACATCAATGAGTAGTCAGTGGTCGGATGAGCTTGCTCCATGACTGTCGTTTGGTCCTGTAAAAGGTTAGTGAACAAGAAAATAGGACAAATATAATCTCAATTCACTCCCTTAGTGTTTTCACACTCTCTCATTTTTCCACTCAAAATACTCCAATGATCTTACCAAAAATTCCTTACCCGTCGGATTGGGCAGTCGAGAAATGCCGCAAAGATCCTACAATTGTCGCCAAGCTTTTCCCCAAGAGTAATCAAGGAAACAAGATACGGATTTCCTTGGATTTTTCCACAACATACTCCAATGTATGTTGTTGGGCTAGTGCCAGCCAAAAGAGAAGCCCAATGGCTGGCCGGATTTCCTTCAAGTTTTTCCAAGCTTTACAAGGTCATAGTCACGGCTGCAAATTGCCTTAAGTCATTGTTTACATTCAGTTTTATGATGATTAATAAAAACACTTGAGAATTCTCTCAAAGCTTCATTGAAGCATCCTTGAGTATTTTAGATTCATTTCTTTGGTATACCATTGACTTATCAATCTAGGACCGCGCCAGATTGCGGCGTCTTCGACAATACCTGGTTCGTTGGCCGCGTGATCACCGGGTTTAGGTGATTCCACTGCGTTCGTTTGTCATCAACGTGAGTCCCAACCTTCTAGATCCTAGCCTTTCTGTACGGGTTGCATCACAAGGTTGGTGCCGTTCGTATCAATATGTCCAACCATTGGCACTTGAAGCCCTTGATATCTCTACTCCTAGTTTTAGGAGTTTCATGAGTGGTCTTAGAAGTGGACCTGGATGCATCAACATGCTTATTAGGGGTAAAATTGGAATTGCGGTCAGAGATTTTACCAGGTGTGCGGCTAGAAGGGCTTGGTGTAGTCGCATTTCCAGTATCATGTGATGTTCTCCTTGGTGGGTTGCCCTTCTATGAAGGAGAGTTGGATGCTTAGAAGGTACGGCCTCCTCGCCTCAATTTCTTCCCCCTCTCGGCCTTGATGGCTAGTTCAAGAAGATCATGCATGTCCAAGTAATGTTGGAGCTCCAAGGCTTCTTGAAGGACGGGGTTGAGACCTCTATGGAACCTTGTCATGGTAGCCACACTATCTTCTTGAATGTTCGCCCTCATCATGGCCATCTTGATCTCCTTGGAGTAGTCCTCCACACTCATGTTGCCTTGAGTGAGGGTTTGAAGCTGAGAGTGGAGATCGCGGTTGTAGTGGCTTGGAACAAACCGCTTATGCATTAGTGCCTTGAGTTTACCATTTCGCCTCCAATTAGTCCTGACTTGGTCCCACCAAACTAGTGCGCAGTCGGTGAACTCAACAATGGCAACCTTCACCTTTTGTTCCTCGCTAAACTCATAGCAATCGAAGACCATCTCGATGCGGCCTTCCCATTCCAACTAAGCCTCAGGGTCACTTTTCCCTCGTAACGTAGAGACTTGAATTTTAAGTCCCTTGAGCTCGTTCTTAGACGTGTCCCTTTTAGGCCTCTAGGCTCTTACCACATCTTCACTTGCCGAGAGTACTCCTCATAGTTTGCTCCTTTGGTGCCATGGTTACTTCGGTTGCGAGATCGAGAATGGGGGCCCCTTGTGAAGCCCTTGGAGAGCTCGTCAAAGCGGTTGTGCCTCTCCTCCATTTGTTACACACTAATCCGCTTAAGCTCATTTTTCATGGCGGTGAACATCATTGAGTAGTCAGTGGTCGGATGAGCTTGCTCCATGACTGTCGTTTGGTCCTGCAAAAGGTTAGTGAACAAGAAAATAGGACAAATATAATCTCACTTCACTCCCTGAGTGTTTTCACTCTCCCTCGTTTTCCCACTCAAAATACTCCAATGATCTTACCAAAAATTCCTTACCCGTCGGATTGGGTAGTCGAGAAATGCCGCAAAGATCCAACAATTGTCACCATGCTTTTCCACAAGAGTAATCAAGGAAACAAGACCCGGATTTCCTTGGATTTTTCCACAACATACTCCAATGTATGTTGTTGGGCTAGTGCCGGCCAAAAGAGAAGCCCAAGGGCTGGCCGGACTTCAAGTTTTTCCAAGCTTTACTAGGTCTTAGTCACGGCTACAAATAGCCTTAAGTCATTGTTTACATTCAGTTTTATGATGATTAATAAAAACACTTGAGAATTCTCTCAAAGCTTCATTGAAGCATCCTTGAGTATTTTAGATTCATTTCTTTGTCATACCATTGACTTATCAATCTAGAACCGCGCCAGATTGTGGCGTCTTCTACAATACTAGGTTCGTTGGCCACGTGATCAACGGGTTTAGGTGATTCCGTTGCGTTCGTTTGTCATCAACGTGAGTCCTAACCTTCTAGATCCTAGCCTTTCTGTAGGGGTCGCATCACAAGATTGGTGCCGTTCGTGTCAATATGTCCAAACCAATGGCACTTGAAGCCCTTGATATCTCTATTCCTAGTTTTAGGAGTTTCATGAGGGGTCTTAGAAGTGGACCTGGATGCATCAACAAGCTTGTTAGGGGTAAAAATGGAATTGCAGTTAGAGAAATTTCCAGGTGTGAGGATAGAAGGGCTTGGTGTAGTCGCATTTCCTGTATCATGTGAGATTCTCCTTGGTGGGTTGCCCTTCCATGAAGGCGAGTTGGAAGCTTGGAAGATACGGTCTCCTCGCCTCAATTTCTTCCCCTTCTCAGCCTTGATGGCTAGTTCAAGAAGATCATGCATATCCAAGTAATGTTGGAGCCCCAAGGCTTCTTGAAGGTCGGGGTTGAGACCTCTAAGGAACCTTGCCATGGTAGCCTCACTATCTTCTTGAATGTTCTCCCTCATCATGGCCATCTTGATCTCCTTGAAATAGTCCTCCACCCTCATGTTGCCTTGAGTGAGGGTTTGAAACTGAGAGTGGAGATCGCGGTTGTAGTGGCTTGGAACAAATCGCTTATGCATTAGTGCCTTGTGTTCACCATTTCGCCTCAGATTAGTCCTGACTTGGTGGTCCCACCAAACTAGTGCGTAGTCGGTGAACTCAACCGTGGCAACCTTCACCTTTTATTCCTCGATAAACTCATAGCAATCGACGACCATCTCGATGCGGCCTTCCCATTCCAACTAAGCCTCAGGGTCAATTTTGCCTTGGAACGTGCAGACTTGAATTTTACGTCCCTTCAGCTCGTTCTTAGACGTGTCCCTTTTAGGCCTCTCGGCTATTTCCACATCTTCACCAGCCGAGAGTACTCCTCATAGTTTGCTCCTTTGGTGCCATGGTTATTTCGGTTGCGAGATCGAGAACGAGAGCCCCTTGTGAAGCTCTTGGATAGCTCGTCTAAGCGGTTGTGCCTCTCCGGCATTTGTTGCTCACTAATCCGCTTTAGCTCGTTTTTCATGGCGGTGAACATCAATGAGTAGTCAGTGGTCGGATGAGCTTGCTCCATGACTGTCGTTTGGTCCTGTAAAAGGTTAGTGAACAAGAAAATAGGACAAATATAATCTCAATTCACTCCCTTAGTGTTTTCACACTCTCTCATTTTTCCACTCAAAATACTCCAATGATCTTACCAAAAATTCCTTACCCGTCGGATTGGGCAGTCGAGAAATGCCGCAAAGATCCTACAATTGTCGCCAAGCTTTTCCCCAAGAGTAATCAAGGAAACAAGATACGGATTTCCTTGGATTTTTCCACAACATACTCCAATGTATGTTGTTGGGCTAGTGCCAGCCAAAAGAGAAGCCCAATGGCTGGCCGGATTTCCTTCAAGTTTTTCCAAGCTTTACAAGGTCATAGTCACGGCTGCAAATTGCCTTAAGTCATTGTTTACATTCAGTTTTATGATGATTAATAAAAACACTTGAGAATTCTCTCAAAGCTTCATTGAAGCATCCTTGAGTATTTTAGATTCATTTCTTTGGTATACCATTGACTTATCAATCTAGGACCGCGCCAGATTGCGGCGTCTTCGACAATACCTGGTTCGTTGGCCGCGTGATCACCGGGTTTAGGTGATTCCACTGCGTTCGTTTGTCATCAACGTGAGTCCCAACCTTCTAGATCCTAGCCTTTCTGTACGGGTTGCATCACAAGGTTGGTGCCGTTCGTATCAATATGTCCAACCATTGGCACTTGAAGCCCTTGATATCTCTACTCCTAGTTTTAGGAGTTTCATGAGTGGTCTTAGAAGTGGACCTGGATGCATCAACATGCTTATTAGGGGTAAAATTGGAATTGCGGTCAGAGATTTTACCAGGTGTGCGGCTAGAAGGGCTTGGTGTAGTCGCATTTCCAGTATCATGTGATGTTCTCCTTGGTGGGTTGCCCTTCTATGAAGGAGAGTTGGATGCTTAGAAGGTACGGCCTCCTCGCCTCAATTTCTTCCCCCTCTCGGCCTTGATGGCTAGTTCAAGAAGATCATGCATGTCCAAGTAATGTTGGAGCTCCAAGGCTTCTTGAAGGACGGGGTTGAGACCTCTATGGAACCTTGTCATGGTAGCCACACTATCTTCTTGAATGTTCGCCCTCATCATGGCCATCTTGATCTCCTTGGAGTAGTCCTCCACACTCATGTTGCCTTGAGTGAGGGTTTGAAGCTGAGAGTGGAGATCGCGGTTGTAGTGGCTTGGAACAAACCGCTTATGCATTAGTGCCTTGAGTTTACCATTTCGCCTCCAATTAGTCCTGACTTGGTCCCACCAAACTAGTGCGCAGTCGGTGAACTCAACAATGGCAACCTTCACCTTTTGTTCCTCGCTAAACTCATAGCAATCGAAGACCATCTCGATGCGGCCTTCCCATTCCAACTAAGCCTCAGGGTCACTTTTCCCTCGTAACGTAGAGACTTGAATTTTAAGTCCCTTGAGCTCGTTCTTAGACGTGTCCCTTTTAGGCCTCTAGGCTCTTACCACATCTTCACTTGCCGAGAGTACTCCTCATAGTTTGCTCCTTTGGTGCCATGGTTACTTCGGTTGCGAGATCGAGAATGGGGGCCCCTTGTGAAGCCCTTGGAGAGCTCGTCAAAGCGGTTGTGCCTCTCCTCCATTTGTTACACACTAATCCGCTTAAGCTCATTTTTCATGGCGGTGAACATCATTGAGTAGTCAGTGGTCGGATGAGCTTGCTCCATGACTGTCGTTTGGTCCTGCAAAAGGTTAGTGAACAAGAAAATAGGACAAATATAATCTCACTTCACTCCCTGAGTGTTTTCACTCTCCCTCGTTTTCCCACTCAAAATACTCCAATGATCTTACCAAAAATTCCTTACCCGTCGGATTGGGTAGTCGAGAAATGCCGCAAAGATCCAACAATTGTCACCATGCTTTTCCACAAGAGTAATCAAGGAAACAAGACCCGGATTTCCTTGGATTTTTCCACAACATACTCCAATGTATGTTGTTGGGCTAGTGCCGGCCAAAAGAGAAGCCCAAGGGCTGGCCGGACTTCAAGTTTTTCCAAGCTTTACTAGGTCTTAGTCACGGCTACAAATAGCCTTAAGTCATTGTTTACATTCAGTTTTATGATGATTAATAAAAACACTTGAGAATTCTCTCAAAGCTTCATTGAAGCATCCTTGAGTATTTTAGATTCATTTCTTTGTCATACCATTGACTTATCAATCTAGAACCGCGCCAGATTGTGGCGTCTTCTACAATACTAGGTTCGTTGGCCACGTGATCAACGGGTTTAGGTGATTCCGTTGCGTTCGTTTGTCATCAACGTGAGTCCTAACCTTCTAGATCCTAGCCTTTCTGTAGGGGTCGCATCACAAGATTGGTGCCGTTCGTGTCAATATGTCCAAACCAATGGCACTTGAAGCCCTTGATATCTCTATTCCTAGTTTTAGGAGTTTCATGAGGGGTCTTAGAAGTGGACCTGGATGCATCAACAAGCTTGTTAGGGGTAAAAATGGAATTGCAGTTAGAGAAATTTCCAGGTGTGAGGATAGAAGGGCTTGGTGTAGTCGCATTTCCTGTATCATGTGAGATTCTCCTTGGTGGGTTGCCCTTCCATGAAGGCGAGTTGGAAGCTTGGAAGATACGGTCTCCTCGCCTCAATTTCTTCCCCTTCTCAGCCTTGATGGCTAGTTCAAGAAGATCATGCATATCCAAGTAATGTTGGAGCCCCAAGGCTTCTTGAAGGTCGGGGTTGAGACCTCTAAGGAACCTTGCCATGGTAGCCTCACTATCTTCTTGAATGTTCTCCCTCATCATGGCCATCTTGATCTCCTTGAAATAGTCCTCCACCCTCATGTTGCCTTGAGTGAGGGTTTGAAACTGAGAGTGGAGATCGCGGTTGTAGTGGCTTGGAACAAATCGCTTATGCATTAGTGCCTTGTGTTCACCATTTCGCCTCAGATTAGTCCTGACTTGGTGGTCCCACCAAACTAGTGCGTAGTCGGTGAACTCAACCGTGGCAACCTTCACCTTTTATTCCTCGATAAACTCATAGCAATCGACGACCATCTCGATGCGGCCTTCCCATTCCAACTAAGCCTCAGGGTCAATTTTGCCTTGGAACGTGCAGACTTGAATTTTACGTCCCTTCAGCTCGTTCTTAGACGTGTCCCTTTTAGGCCTCTCGGCTATTTCCACATCTTCACCAGCCGAGAGTACTCCTCATAGTTTGCTCCTTTGGTGCCATGGTTATTTCGGTTGCGAGATCGAGAACGAGAGCCCCTTGTGAAGCTCTTGGATAGCTCGTCTAAGCGGTTGTGCCTCTCCGGCATTTGTTGCTCACTAATCCGCTTTAGCTCGTTTTTCATGGCGGTGAACATCAATGAGTAGTCAGTGGTCGGATGAGCTTGCTCCATGACTGTCGTTTGGTCCTGTAAAAGGTTAGTGAACAAGAAAATAGGACAAATATAATCTCAATTCACTCCCTTAGTGTTTTCACACTCTCTCATTTTTCCACTCAAAATACTCCAATGATCTTACCAAAAATTCCTTACCCGTCGGATTGGGCAGTCGAGAAATGCCGCAAAGATCCTACAATTGTCGCCAAGCTTTTCCCCAAGAGTAATCAAGGAAACAAGATACGGATTTCCTTGGATTTTTCCACAACATACTCCAATGTATGTTGTTGGGCTAGTGCCAGCCAAAAGAGAAGCCCAATGGCTGGCCGGATTTCCTTCAAGTTTTTCCAAGCTTTACAAGGTCATAGTCACGGCTGCAAATTGCCTTAAGTCATTGTTTACATTCAGTTTTATGATGATTAATAAAAACACTTGAGAATTCTCTCAAAGCTTCATTGAAGCATCCTTGAGTATTTTAGATTCATTTCTTTGGTATACCATTGACTTATCAATCTAGGACCGCGCCAGATTGCGGCGTCTTCGACAATACCTGGTTCGTTGGCCGCGTGATCACCGGGTTTAGGTGATTCCACTGCGTTCGTTTGTCATCAACGTGAGTCCCAACCTTCTAGATCCTAGCCTTTCTGTACGGGTTGCATCACAAGGTTGGTGCCGTTCGTATCAATATGTCCAACCATTGGCACTTGAAGCCCTTGATATCTCTACTCCTAGTTTTAGGAGTTTCATGAGTGGTCTTAGAAGTGGACCTGGATGCATCAACATGCTTATTAGGGGTAAAATTGGAATTGCGGTCAGAGATTTTACCAGGTGTGCGGCTAGAAGGGCTTGGTGTAGTCGCATTTCCAGTATCATGTGATGTTCTCCTTGGTGGGTTGCCCTTCTATGAAGGAGAGTTGGATGCTTAGAAGGTACGGCCTCCTCGCCTCAATTTCTTCCCCCTCTCGGCCTTGATGGCTAGTTCAAGAAGATCATGCATGTCCAAGTAATGTTGGAGCTCCAAGGCTTCTTGAAGGACGGGGTTGAGACCTCTATGGAACCTTGTCATGGTAGCCACACTATCTTCTTGAATGTTCGCCCTCATCATGGCCATCTTGATCTCCTTGGAGTAGTCCTCCACACTCATGTTGCCTTGAGTGAGGGTTTGAAGCTGAGAGTGGAGATCGCGGTTGTAGTGGCTTGGAACAAACCGCTTATGCATTAGTGCCTTGAGTTTACCATTTCGCCTCCAATTAGTCCTGACTTGGTCCCACCAAACTAGTGCGCAGTCGGTGAACTCAACAATGGCAACCTTCACCTTTTGTTCCTCGCTAAACTCATAGCAATCGAAGACCATCTCGATGCGGCCTTCCCATTCCAACTAAGCCTCAGGGTCACTTTTCCCTCGTAACGTAGAGACTTGAATTTTAAGTCCCTTGAGCTCGTTCTTAGACGTGTCCCTTTTAGGCCTCTAGGCTCTTACCACATCTTCACTTGCCGAGAGTACTCCTCATAGTTTGCTCCTTTGGTGCCATGGTTACTTCGGTTGCGAGATCGAGAATGGGGGCCCCTTGTGAAGCCCTTGGAGAGCTCGTCAAAGCGGTTGTGCCTCTCCTCCATTTGTTACACACTAATCCGCTTAAGCTCGTTTTTCATGGCGGTGAACATCATTGAGTAGTCAGTGGTCGGATGAGCTTGCTCCATGACTGTCGTTTGGTCCTGCAAAAGGTTAGTGAACAAGAAAATAGGACAAATATAATCTCACTTCACTCCCTGAGTGTTTTCACTCTCCCTCGTTTTCCCACTCAAAATACTCCAATGATCTTACCAAAAATTCCTTACCCGTCGGATTGGGTAGTCGAGAAATGCCGCAAAGATCCAACAATTGTCACCATGCTTTTCCACAAGAGTAATCAAGGAAACAAGACCCGGATTTCCTTGGATTTTTCCACAACATACTCCAATGTATGTTGTTGGGCTAGTGCCGGCCAAAAGAGAAGCCCAAGGGCTGGCCGGACTTCAAGTTTTTCCAAGCTTTACTAGGTCTTAGTCACGGCTACAAATAGCCTTAAGTCATTGTTTACATTCAGTTTTATGATGATTAATAAAAACACTTGAGAATTCTCTCAAAGCTTCATTGAAGCATCCTTGAGTATTTTAGATTCATTTCTTTGTCATACCATTGACTTATCAATCTAGAACCGCGCCAGATTGTGGCGTCTTCTACAATACTAGGTTCGTTGGCCACGTGATCAACGGGTTTAGGTGATTCCGTTGCGTTCGTTTGTCATCAACGTGAGTCCTAACCTTCTAGATCCTAGCCTTTCTGTAGGGGTCGCATCACAAGATTGGTGCCGTTCGTGTCAATATGTCCAAACCAATGGCACTTGAAGCCCTTGATATCTCTATTCCTAGTTTTAGGAGTTTCATGAGGGGTCTTAGAAGTGGACCTGGATGCATCAACAAGCTTGTTAGGGGTAAAAATGGAATTGCAGTTAGAGAAATTTCCAGGTGTGAGGATAGAAGGGCTTGGTGTAGTCGCATTTCCTGTATCATGTGAGATTCTCCTTGGTGGGTTGCCCTTCCATGAAGGCGAGTTGGAAGCTTGGAAGATACGGTCTCCTCGCCTCAATTTCTTCCCCTTCTCAGCCTTGATGGCTAGTTCAAGAAGATCATGCATATCCAAGTAATGTTGGAGCCCCAAGGCTTCTTGAAGGTCGGGGTTGAGACCTCTAAGGAACCTTGCCATGGTAGCCTCACTATCTTCTTGAATGTTCTCCCTCATCATGGCCATCTTGATCTCCTTGAAATAGTCCTCCACCCTCATGTTGCCTTGAGTGAGGGTTTGAAACTGAGAGTGGAGATCGCGGTTGTAGTGGCTTGGAACAAATCGCTTATGCATTAGTGCCTTGTGTTCACCATTTCGCCTCAGATTAGTCCTGACTTGGTGGTCCCACCAAACTAGTGCGTAGTCGGTGAACTCAACCGTGGCAACCTTCACCTTTTATTCCTCGATAAACTCATAGCAATCGACGACCATCTCGATGCGGCCTTCCCATTCCAACTAAGCCTCAGGGTCAATTTTACCTTGGAACGTGCAGACTTGAATTTTATGTCCCTTCAGCTCGTTCTTAGACGTGTCCCTTTTAGGCCTCTCGGCTATTTCCACATCTTCACCAGCCGAGAGTACTCCTCATAGTTTGCTCCTTTGGTGCCATGGTTATTTCGGTTGCGAGATCGAGAACGAGAGCCCCTTGTGAAGCTCTTGGATAGCTCGTCTAAGCGGTTGTGCCTCTCCGGCATTTGTTGCTCACTAATCCGCTTTAGCTCGTTTTTCATGGCGGTGAACATCAATGAGTAGTCAGTGGTCGGATGAGCTTGCTCCATGACTGTCGTTTGGTCCTGTAAAAGGTTAGTGAACAAGAAAATAGGACAAATATAATCTCAATTCACTCCCTTAGTGTTTTCACACTCTCTCATTTTTCCACTCAAAATACTCCAATGATCTTACCAAAAATTCCTTACCCGTCGGATTGGGCAGTCGAGAAATGCCGCAAAGATCCTACAATTGTCGCCAAGCTTTTCCCCAAGAGTAATCAAGGAAACAAGATACGGATTTCCTTGGATTTTTCCACAACATACTCCAATGTATGTTGTTGGGCTAGTGCCAGCCAAAAGAGAAGCCCAATGGCTGGCCGGATTTCCTTCAAGTTTTTCCAAGCTTTACAAGGTCATAGTCACGGCTGCAAATTGCCTTAAGTCATTGTTTACATTCAGTTTTATGATGATTAATAAAAACACTTGAGAATTCTCTCAAAGCTTCATTGAAGCATCCTTGAGTATTTTAGATTCATTTCTTTGGTATACCATTGACTTATCAATCTAGGACCGCGCCAGATTGCGGCGTCTTCGACAATACCTGGTTCGTTGGCCGCGTGATCACCGGGTTTAGGTGATTCCACTGCGTTCGTTTGTCATCAACGTGAGTCCCAACCTTCTAGATCCTAGCCTTTCTGTACGGGTTGCATCACAAGGTTGGTGCCGTTCGTATCAATATGTCCAACCATTGGCACTTGAAACCCTTGATATCTCTACTCCTAGTTTTAGGAGTTTCATGAGTGGTCTTAGAAGTGGACCTGGATGCATCAACATGCTTATTAGGGGTAAAATTGGAATTGCGGTCAGAGATTTTACCAGGTGTGCGGCTAGAAGGGCTTGGTGTAGTCGCATTTCCAGTATCATGTGATGTTCTCCTTGGTGGGTTGCCCTTCTATGAAGGAGAGTTGGATGCTTAGAAGGTACGGCCTCCTCGCCTCAATTTCTTCCCCCTCTCGGCCTTGATGGCTAGTTCAAGAAGATCATGCATGTCCAAGTAATGTTGGAGCTCCAAGGCTTCTTGAAGGACGGGGTTGAGACCTCTATGGAACCTTGTCATGGTAGCCACACTATCTTCTTGAATGTTCGCCCTCATCATGGCCATCTTGATCTCCTTGGAGTAGTCCTCCACACTCATGTTGCCTTGAGTGAGGGTTTGAAGCTGAGAGTGGAGATCGCGGTTGTAGTGGCTTGGAACAAACCGCTTATGCATTAGTGCCTTGAGTTTACCATTTCGCCTCCAATTAGTCCTGACTTGGTCCCACCAAACTAGTGCGCAGTCGGTGAACTCAACAATGGCAACCTTCACCTTTTGTTCCTCGCTAAACTCATAGCAATCGAAGACCATCTCGATGCGGCCTTCCCATTCCAACTAAGCCTCAGGGTCACTTTTCCCTCGTAACGTAGAGACTTGAATTTTAAGTCCCTTGAGCTCGTTCTTAGACGTGTCCCTTTTAGGCCTCTAGGCTCTTACCACATCTTCACTTGCCGAGAGTACTCCTCATAGTTTGCTCCTTTGGTGCCATGGTTACTTCGGTTGCGAGATCGAGAATGGGGGCCCCTTGTGAAGCCCTTGGAGAGCTCGTCAAAGCGGTTGTGCCTCTCCTCCATTTGTTACACACTAATCCGCTTAAGCTCATTTTTCATGGCGGTGAACATCATTGAGTAGTCAGTGGCCGGATGAGCTTGCTCCATGACTGTCGTTTGGTCCTGCAAAAGGTTAGTGAACAAGAAAATAGGACAAATATAATCTCACTTCACTCCCTGAGTGTTTTCACTCTCCCTCGTTTTCCCACTCAAAATACTCCAATGATCTTACCAAAAATTCCTTACCCGTCGGATTGGGTAGTCGAGAAATGCCGCAAAGATCCAACAATTGTCACCATGCTTTTCCACAAGAGTAATCAAGGAAACAAGACCCGGATTTCCTTGGATTTTTCCACAACATACTCCAATGTATGTTGTTGGGCTAGTGCCGGCCAAAAGAGAAGCCCAAGGGCTGGCCGGACTTCAAGTTTTTCCAAGCTTTACTAGGTCTTAGTCACGGCTACAAATAGCCTTAAGTCATTGTTTACATTCAGTTTTATGATGATTAATAAAAACACTTGAGAATTCTCTCAAAGCTTCATTGAAGCATCCTTGAGTATTTTAGATTCATTTCTTTGTCATACCATTGACTTATCAATCTAGAACCGCGCCAGATTGTGGCGTCTTCTACAATACTAGGTTCGTTGGCCACGTGATCAACGGGTTTAGGTGATTCCGTTGCGTTCGTTTGTCATCAACGTGAGTCCTAACCTTCTAGATCCTAGCCTTTCTGTAGGGGTCGCATCACAAGATTGGTACCGTTCGTGTCAATATGTCCAAACCAATGGCACTTGAAGCCCTTGATATCTCTATTCCTAGTTTTAGGAGTTTCATGAGGGGTCTTAGAAGTGGACCTGGATGCATCAACAAGCTTGTTAGGGGTAAAAATGGAATTGCAGTTAGAGAAATTTCCAGGTGTGAGGCTAGAAGGGCTTGGTGTCGTCGCATTTCCTGTATCATGTGAGATTCTCCTTGGTGGGTTGCCCTTCCATGAAGGCGAGTTGGAAGCTTGGAAGATACGGTCTCCTCGCCTCAATTTCTTCCCCTTCTCAGCCTTGATGGCTAGTTCAAGAAGATCATGCATATCCAAGTAATGTTGGAGCTCCAAGGCTTCTTGAAGGTCGGGGTTGAGACCTCTAAGGAACCTTGCCATGGTAGCCTCACTATCTTCTTGAATGTTCTCCCTCATCATGGCCATCTTGATCTCCTTGAAATAGTCCTCCACCCTCATGTTGCCTTGAGTGAGGGTTTGAAACTGAGAGTGGAGATCGCGGTTGTAGTGGCTTGGAACAAATCGCTTATGCATTAGTGCCTTGAGTTTACCATTTCGCCTCCAATTAGTCCTGACTTGGTCCCACCAAACTAGTGCGCAGTCGGTGAACTCAACAATGGCAACCTTCACCTTTTGTTCCTCGCTAAACTCATAGCAATCGAAGACCATCTCGATGCGGCCTTCCCATTCCAACTAAGCCTCAGGGTCACTTTTCCCTCGTAACGTAGAGACTTGAATTTTAAGTCCCTTGAGCTCGTTCTTAGACGTGTCCCTTTTAGGCCTCTAGGCTCTTACCACATCTTCACTTGCCGAGAGTACTCCTCATAGTTTGCTCCTTTGGTGCAATGGTTACTTCGGTTGCGAGATCGAGAATGGGGGCCCCTTGTGAAGCCCTTGGAGAGCTCGTCAAAGCGGTTGTGCCTCTCCTCCATTTGTTACACACTAATCCGCTTAAGCTCGTTTTTCATGGCGGTGAACATCATTGAGTAGTCAGTGGTCGGATGAGCTTGCTCCATGACTGTCGTTTGGTCCTGCAAAAGGTTAGTGAACAAGAAAATAGGACAAATATAATCTCACTTCACTCCCTGAGTGTTTTCACTCTCCCTCGTTTTCCCACTCAAAATACTCCAGTGATCTTACCAAAAATTCCTTACCCGTCGGATTGGGTAGTCGAGAAATGCCGCAAAGATCCAACAATTGTCACCATGCTTTTCCACAAGAGTAATCAAGGAAACAAGACCCGGATTTCCTTGGATTTTTCCACAACATACTCCAATGTATGTTGTTGGGCTAGTGCCGGCCAAAAGAGAAGCCCAAGGGCTGGCCGGACTTCAAGTTTTTCCAAGCTTTACTAGGTCTTAGTCACGGCTACAAATAGCCTTAAGTCATTGTTTACATTCAGTTTTATGATGATTAATAAAAACACTTGAGAATTCTCTCAAAGCTTCATTGAAGCATCCTTGAGTATTTTAGATTCATTTCTTTGGTATACCATTGACTTATCAATCTAGGACCGCGCCAGATTGCGGCGTCTTCGACAATACCTGGTTCGTTGGCCGCGTGATCACCGGGTTTAGGTGATTCCACTGCGTTCGTTTGTCATCAACGTGAGTCCCAACCTTCTAGATCCTAGCCTTTCTGTACGGGTTGCATCACAAGGTTGGTGCCGTTCGTATCAATATGTCCAACCATTGGCACTTGAAGCCCTTGATATCTCTACTCCTAGTTTTAGGAGTTTCATGAGTGGTCTTAGAAGTGGACCTGGATGCATCAACATGCTTATTAGGGGTAAAATTGGAATTGCGGTCAGAGATTTTACCAGGTGTGCGGCTAGAAGGGCTTGGTGTAGTCGCATTTCCAGTATCATGTGATGTTCTCCTTGGTGGGTTGCCCTTCTATGAAGGAGAGTTGGATGCTTAGAAGGTACGGCCTCCTCGCCTCAATTTCTTCCCCCTCTCGGCCTTGATGGCTAGTTCAAGAAGATCATGCATGTCCAAGTAATGTTGGAGCTCCAAGGCTTCTTGAAGGACGGGGTTGAGACCTCTATGGAACCTTGTCATGGTAGCCACACTATCTTCTTGAATGTTCGCCCTCATCATGGCCATCTTGATCTCCTTGGAGTAGTCCTCCACACTCATGTTGCCTTGAGTGAGGGTTTGAAGCTGAGAGTGGAGATCGCGGTTGTAGTGGCTTGGAACAAACCGCTTATGCATTAGTGCCTTGAGTTTACCATTTCGCCTCCAATTAGTCCTGACTTGGTCCCACCAAACTAGTGCGCAGTCGGTGAACTCAACAATGGCAACCTTCACCTTTTGTTCCTCGCTAAACTCATAGCAATCGAAGACCATCTCGATGCGGCCTTCCCATTCCAACTAAGCCTCAGGGTCACTTTTCCCTCGTAACGTAGAGACTTGAATTTTAAGTCCCTTGAGCTCGTTCTTAGACGTGTCCCTTTTAGGCCTCTAGGCTCTTACCACATCTTCACTTGCCGAGAGTACTCCTCATAGTTTGCTCCTTTGGTGCCATGGTTACTTCGGTTGCGAGATCGAGAATGGGGGCCCCTTGTGAAGCCCTTGGAGAGCTCGTCAAAGCGGTTGTGCCTCTCCTCCATTTGTTACACACTAATCCGCTTAAGCTCGTTTTTCATGGCGGTGAACATCATTGAGTAGTCAGTGGTCGGATGAGCTTGCTCCATGACTGTCGTTTGGTCCTGCAAAAGGTTAGTGAACAAGAAAATAGGACAAATATAATCTCACTTCACTCCCTGAGTGTTTTCACTCTCCCTCGTTTTCCCACTCAAAATACTCCAGTGATCTTACCAAAAATTCCTTACCCGTCGGATTGGGTAGTCGAGAAATGCCGCAAAGATCCAACAATTGTCACCATGCTTTTCCACAAGAGTAATCAAGGAAACAAGACCCGGATTTCCTTGGATTTTTCCACAACATACTCCAATGTATGTTGTTGGGCTAGTGCCGGCCAAAAGAGAAGCCCAAGGGCTGGCCGGACTTCAAGTTTTTCCAAGCTTTACTAGGTCTTAGTCACGGCTACAAATAGCCTTAAGTCATTGTTTACATTCAGTTTTATGATGATTAATAAAAACACTTGAGAATTCTCTCAAAGCTTCATTGAAGCATCCTTGAGTATTTTAGATTCATTTCTTTGTCATACCATTGACTTATCAATCTAGAACCGCGCCAGATTGTGGCGTCTTCTACAATACTAGGTTCGTTGGCCACGTGATCAACGGGTTTAGGTGATTCCGTTGCGTTCGTTTGTCATCAACGTGAGTCCTAACCTTCTAGATCCTAGCCTTTCTGTAGGGGTCGCATCACAAGATTGGTGCCGTTCGTGTCAATATGTCCAAACCAATGGCACTTGAAGCCCTTGATATCTCTATTCCTAGTTTTAGGAGTTTCATGAGGGGTCTTAGAAGTGGACCTGGATGCATCAACAAGCTTGTTAGGGGTAAAAATGGAATTGCAGTTAGAGAAATTTCCAGGTGTGAGGATAGAAGGGCTTGGTGTAGTCGCATTTCCTGTATCATGTGAGATTCTCCTTGGTGGGTTGCCCTTCCATGAAGGCGAGTTGGAAGCTTGGAAGATACGGTCTCCTCGCCTCAATTTCTTCCCCTTCTCAGCCTTGATGGCTAGTTCAAGAAGATCATGCATATCCAAGTAATGTTGGAGCCCCAAGGCTTCTTGAAGGTCGGGGTTGAGACCTCTAAGGAACCTTGCCATGGTAGCCTCACTATCTTCTTGAATGTTCTCCCTCATCATGGCCATCTTGATCTCCTTGAAATAGTCCTCCACCCTCATGTTGCCTTGAGTGAGGGTTTGAAACTGAGAGTGGAGATCGCGGTTGTAGTGGCTTGGAACAAATCGCTTATGCATTAGTGCCTTGTGTTCACCATTTCGCCTCAGATTAGTCCTGACTTGGTGGTCCCACCAAACTAGTGCGTAGTCGGTGAACTCAACCGTGGCAACCTTCACCTTTTATTCCTCGATAAACTCATAGCAATCGACGACCATCTCGATGCGGCCTTCCCATTCCAACTAAGCCTCAGGGTCAATTTTACCTTGGAACGTGCAGACTTGAATTTTATGTCCCTTCAGCTCGTTCTTAGACGTGTCCCTTTTAGGCCTCTCGGCTATTTCCACATCTTCACCAGCCGAGAGTACTCCTCATAGTTTGCTCCTTTGGTGCCATGGTTATTTCGGTTGCGAGATCGAGAACGAGAGCCCCTTGTGAAGCTCTTGGATAGCTCGTCTAAGCGGTTGTGCCTCTCCGGCATTTGTTGCTCACTAATCCGCTTTAGCTCGTTTTTCATGGCGGTGAACATCAATGAGTAGTCAGTGGTCGGATGAGCTTGCTCCATGACTGTCGTTTGGTCCTGTAAAAGGTTAGTGAACAAGAAAATAGGACAAATATAATCTCAATTCACTCCCTTAGTGTTTTCACACTCTCTCATTTTTCCACTCAAAATACTCCAATGATCTTACCAAAAATTCCTTACCCGTCGGATTGGGCAGTCGAGAAATGCCGCAAAGATCCTACAATTGTCGCCAAGCTTTTCCCCAAGAGTAATCAAGGAAACAAGATACGGATTTCCTTGGATTTTTCCACAACATACTCCAATGTATGTTGTTGGGCTAGTGCCAGCCAAAAGAGAAGCCCAATGGCTGGCCGGATTTCCTTCAAGTTTTTCCAAGCTTTACAAGGTCATAGTCACGGCTGCAAATTGCCTTAAGTCATTGTTTACATTCAGTTTTATGATGATTAATAAAAACACTTGAGAATTCTCTCAAAGCTTCATTGAAGCATCCTTGAGTATTTTAGATTCATTTCTTTGGTATACCATTGACTTATCAATCTAGGACCGCGCCAGATTGCGGCGTCTTCGACAATACCTGGTTCGTTGGCCGCGTGATCACCGGGTTTAGGTGATTCCACTGCGTTCGTTTGTCATCAACGTGAGTCCCAACCTTCTAGATCCTAGCCTTTCTGTACGGGTTGCATCACAAGGTTGGTGCCGTTCGTATCAATATGTCCAACCATTGGCACTTGAAACCCTTGATATCTCTACTCCTAGTTTTAGGAGTTTCATGAGTGGTCTTAGAAGTGGACCTGGATGCATCAACATGCTTATTAGGGGTAAAATTGGAATTGCGGTCAGAGATTTTACCAGGTGTGCGGCTAGAAGGGCTTGGTGTAGTCGCATTTCCAGTATCATGTGATGTTCTCCTTGGTGGGTTGCCCTTCTATGAAGGAGAGTTGGATGCTTAGAAGGTACGGCCTCCTCGCCTCAATTTCTTCCCCCTCTCGGCCTTGATGGCTAGTTCAAGAAGATCATGCATGTCCAAGTAATGTTGGAGCTCCAAGGCTTCTTGAAGGACGGGGTTGAGACCTCTATGGAACCTTGTCATGGTAGCCACACTATCTTCTTGAATGTTCGCCCTCATCATGGCCATCTTGATCTCCTTGGAGTAGTCCTCCACACTCATGTTGCCTTGAGTGAGGGTTTGAAGCTGAGAGTGGAGATCGCGGTTGTAGTGGCTTGGAACAAACCGCTTATGCATTAGTGCCTTGAGTTTACCATTTCGCCTCCAATTAGTCCTGACTTGGTCCCACCAAACTAGTGCGCAGTCGGTGAACTCAACAATGGCAACCTTCACCTTTTGTTCCTCGCTAAACTCATAGCAATCGAAGACCATCTCGATGCGGCCTTCCCATTCCAACTAAGCCTCAGGGTCACTTTTCCCTCGTAACGTAGAGACTTGAATTTTAAGTCCCTTGAGCTCGTTCTTAGACGTGTCCCTTTTAGGCCTCTAGGCTCTTACCACATCTTCACTTGCCGAGAGTACTCCTCATAGTTTGCTCCTTTGGTGCCATGGTTACTTCGGTTGCGAGATCGAGAATGGGGGCCCCTTGTGAAGCCCTTGGAGAGCTCGTCAAAGCGGTTGTGCCTCTCCTCCATTTGTTACACACTAATCCGCTTAAGCTCATTTTTCATGGCGGTGAACATCATTGAGTAGTCAGTGGCCGGATGAGCTTGCTCCATGACTGTCGTTTGGTCCTGCAAAAGGTTAGTGAACAAGAAAATAGGACAAATATAATCTCACTTCACTCCCTGAGTGTTTTCACTCTCCCTCGTTTTCCCACTCAAAATACTCCAATGATCTTACCAAAAATTCCTTACCCGTCGGATTGGGTAGTCGAGAAATGCCGCAAAGATCCAACAATTGTCACCATGCTTTTCCACAAGAGTAATCAAGGAAACAAGACCCGGATTTCCTTGGATTTTTCCACAACATACTCCAATGTATGTTGTTGGGCTAGTGCCGGCCAAAAGAGAAGCCCAAGGGCTGGCCGGACTTCAAGTTTTTCCAAGCTTTACTAGGTCTTAGTCACGGCTACAAATAGCCTTAAGTCATTGTTTACATTCAGTTTTATGATGATTAATAAAAACACTTGAGAATTCTCTCAAAGCTTCATTGAAGCATCCTTGAGTATTTTAGATTCATTTCTTTGTCATACCATTGACTTATCAATCTAGAACCGCGCCAGATTGTGGCGTCTTCTACAATACTAGGTTCGTTGGCCACGTGATCAACGGGTTTAGGTGATTCCGTTGCGTTCGTTTGTCATCAACGTGAGTCCTAACCTTCTAGATCCTAGCCTTTCTGTAGGGGTCGCATCACAAGATTGGTACCGTTCGTGTCAATATGTCCAAACCAATGGCACTTGAAGCCCTTGATATCTCTATTCCTAGTTTTAGGAGTTTCATGAGGGGTCTTAGAAGTGGACCTGGATGCATCAACAAGCTTGTTAGGGGTAAAAATGGAATTGCAGTTAGAGAAATTTCCAGGTGTGAGGCTAGAAGGGCTTGGTGTCGTCGCATTTCCTGTATCATGTGAGATTCTCCTTGGTGGGTTGCCCTTCCATGAAGGCGAGTTGGAAGCTTGGAAGATACGGTCTCCTCGCCTCAATTTCTTCCCCTTCTCAGCCTTGATGGCTAGTTCAAGAAGATCATGCATATCCAAGTAATGTTGGAGCTCCAAGGCTTCTTGAAGGTCGGGGTTGAGACCTCTAAGGAACCTTGCCATGGTAGCCTCACTATCTTCTTGAATGTTCTCCCTCATCATGGCCATCTTGATCTCCTTGAAATAGTCCTCCACCCTCATGTTGCCTTGAGTGAGGGTTTGAAACTGAGAGTGGAGATCGCGGTTGTAGTGGCTTGGAACAAATCGCTTATGCATTAGTGCCTTGAGTTTACCATTTCGCCTCCAATTAGTCCTGACTTGGTCCCACCAAACTAGTGCGCAGTCGGTGAACTCAACAATGGCAACCTTCACCTTTTGTTCCTCGCTAAACTCATAGCAATCGAAGACCATCTCGATGCGGCCTTCCCATTCCAACTAAGCCTCAGGGTCACTTTTCCCTCGTAACGTAGAGACTTGAATTTTAAGTCCCTTGAGCTCGTTCTTAGACGTGTCCCTTTTAGGCCTCTAGGCTCTTACCACATCTTCACTTGCCGAGAGTACTCCTCATAGTTTGCTCCTTTGGTGCAATGGTTACTTCGGTTGCGAGATCGAGAATGGGGGCCCCTTGTGAAGCCCTTGGAGAGCTCGTCAAAGCGGTTGTGCCTCTCCTCCATTTGTTACACACTAATCCGCTTAAGCTCGTTTTTCATGGCGGTGAACATCATTGAGTAGTCAGTGGTCGGATGAGCTTGCTCCATGACTGTCGTTTGGTCCTGCAAAAGGTTAGTGAACAAGAAAATAGGACAAATATAATCTCACTTCACTCCCTGAGTGTTTTCACTCTCCCTCGTTTTCCCACTCAAAATACTCCAGTGATCTTACCAAAAATTCCTTACCCGTCGGATTGGGTAGTCGAGAAATGCCGCAAAGATCCAACAATTGTCACCATGCTTTTCCACAAGAGTAATCAAGGAAACAAGACCCGGATTTCCTTGGATTTTTCCACAACATACTCCAATGTATGTTGTTGGGCTAGTGCCGGCCAAAAGAGAAGCCAAAGGGCTGGCCGGACTTCAAGTTTTTCCAAGCTTTACTAGGTCTTAGTCACGGCTACAAATAGCCTTAAGTCATTGTTTACATTCAGTTTTATGATGATTAATAAAAACACTTGAGAATTCTCTCAAAGCTTCATTGAAGCATCCTTGAGTATTTTAGATTCATTTCTTTGTCATACCATTGACTTATCAATCTAGAACCGCGCCAGATTGTGGCGTCTTCTACAATACTAGGTTCGTTGGCCACGTGATCAACGGGTTTAGGTGATTCCGTTGCGTTCGTTTGTCATCAACGTGAGTCCTAACCTTCTAGATCCTAGCCTTTCTGTAGGGGTCGCATCACAAGATTGGTGCCGTTCGTGTCAATATGTCCAAACCAATGGCACTTGAAGCCCTTGATATCTCTATTCCTAGTTTTAGGAGTTTCATGAGGGGTCTTAGAAGTGGACCTGGATGCATCAACAAGCTTGTTAGGGGTAAAAATGGAATTGCAGTTAGAGAAATTTCCAGGTGTGAGGCTAGAAGGGCTTGGTGTAGTCGCATTTCCTGTATCATGTGAGATTCTCCTTGGTGGGTTGCCCTTCCATGAAGGCGAGTTGGAAGCTTGGAAGATACGGTCTCCTCGCCTCAATTTCTTCCCCTTCTCAGCCTTGATGGCTAGTTCAAGAAGATCATGCATATCCAAGTAATGTTGGAGCTCCAAGGCTTCTTGAAGGTCGGGGTTGAGACCTCTAAGGAACCTTGCCATGGTAGCCTCACTATCTTCTTGAATGTTCTCCCTCATCATGGCCATCTTGATCTCCTTGAAATAGTCCTCCACCCTCATGTTGCCTTGAGTGAGGGTTTGAAACTGAGAGTGGAGATCGCGGTTGTAGTGGCTTGGAACAAATCGCTTATGCATTAGTGCCTTGTGTTCACCATTTAGCCTCCGATTAGTCCTGACTTGGTGGTCCCACCAAACTAGTGCGTAGTCGGTAAACTCAACCGTGGCAACCTTCACCTTTTGTTCCTCGATAAACTCATAGCAATCGACGACCATCTCGATGCGGCCTTCCCATTCCAACTAAGCCTCAGGGTCAATTTTGCCTTGGAACGTGCAGACTTGAATTTTACGTCCCTTCAGCTCGTTCTTAGACGTGTCCCTTTTAGGCCTCTCGGCTATTTCCACATCTTCACCAGCCGAGAGTACTCCTCATAGTTTGCTCCTTTGGTGCCATGGTTATTTCGGTTGCGAGATCGAGAACGAGAGCCCCTTGTGAAGCTCTTGGATAGCTCGTCTAAGCGGTTGTGCCTCTCCGGCATTTGTTGCTCACTAATCCGCTTTAGCTCGTTTTTCATGGCGGTGAACATCAATGAGTAGTCAGTGGTCGGATGAGCTTGCTCCATGACTGTCGTTTGGTCCTGTAAAAGGTTAGTGAACAAGAAAATAGGACAAATATAATCTCAATTCACTCCCTTAGTGTTTTCACTCTCACTCATTTTTCCACTCAAAATACTCCAATGATCTTACCAAAAATTCCTTACCCGTCGGATTGGGCAGTCGAGAAATGCCGCAAAGATCCTACAATTGTCACCAAGCTTTTCCCCAAGAGTAATCAAGGTAACAAGATACGGATTTCCTTGGATTTTTCCACAACATACTCCAATGTATGTTGTTGGGCTAGTGCCAGCCAAAAGAGAAGCCCAATGGCTGGCCGGATTTCCTTCAAGTTTTTCCAAGCTTTACAAGGTCATAGTCACGGCTGCAAATTGCCTTAAGTCATTGTTTACATTCAGTTTTATGATGATTAATAAAAACACTTGAGAATTCTCTCAAAGCTTCATTGAAGCATCCTTGAGTATTTTAGATTCATTTCTTTGGCATACCATTGACTTATCAATCTAGGACCGCGCCAGATTGCGGCGTCTTCTACAATACCTGGTTCGTTGGCCGCGTGATCACCGGGTTTAGGTGATTCCACTGCGTTCGTTTGTCATCAACGTGAGTCCCAACCTTCTAGATCCTAGCCTTTCTGTACGGGTTGCATCACAAGGTTGGTGCCGTTCGTATCAATATGTCCAACCATTGGCACTTGAAGCCCTTGATATCTCTACTCCTAGTTTTAGGAGTTTCATGAGTGGTCTTAGAAGTGGACCTGGATGCATCAACAAGCTTATTAGGGGTAAAATTGGAATTGCGGTCAGAGATTTTACCAGGTGTGCGGCTAGAAGGGCTTGGTGTAGTCGCATTTCCAGTATCATGTGATGTTCTCCTTGGTGGGTTGCCCTTCTATGAAGGAGAGTTGGATGCTTAGAACGTACGGCCTCCTCGCCTCAATTTCTTCCCCCTCTCGGCCTTGATGGCTAGTTCAAGAAGATCATGCATGTCCAAGTAATGTTGGAGCTCCAAGGCTTCTTGAAGGACGGGGTTGAGACCTCTAAGGAACCTTGTCATGGTAGCCACACTATCTTCTTGAATGTTCGTCCTCATCATGGCCATCTTGATCTCCTTGGAGTAGTCCTCCACACTCATGTTGCGTTGAGTGAGGGTTTGAAGCTGAGAGTGGAGATCGCGGTTGTAGTGGCTTGGAACAAACCGCTTATGCATTAGTGCCTTGAGTTTACCATTTCGCCTCCAATTAGTCCTGACTTGGTCCCACCAAACTAGTGCGCAGTCGGTGAACTCAACAATGGCAACCTTCACCTTTTGTTCCTCGCTAAACTCATAGCAATCGAAGACCATCTCGATGCGGCCTTCCCATTCCAACTAAGCCTCAGGGTCACTTTTCTCTCGTAACGTAGAGACTTGAATTTTAAGTCCCTTGAGCTCGTTCTTAGACGTGTCCCTTTTAGGCCTCTAGGCTCTTACCACATCTTCACTTGCCGAGAGTACTCCTCATAGTTTGCTCCTTTGGTGCAATGGTTACTTCGGTTGCGAGATCGAGAATGGGGGCCCCTTGTGAAGCCCTTGGAGAGCTCGTCAAAGCGGTTGTGCCTCTCCTCCATTTGTTACACACTAATCCGCTTAAGCTCGTTTTTCATGGCGGTGAACATCATTGAGTAGTCAGTGGTCGGATGAGCTTGCTCCATGACTGTCGTTTGGTCCTGCAAAAGGTTAGTGAACAAGAAAATAGGACAAATATAATCTCACTTCACTCCCTGAGTGTTTTCACTCTCCCTCGTTTTCCCACTCAAAATACTCCAGTGATCTTACCAAAAATTCCTTACCCGTCGGATTGGGTAGTCGAGAAATGCCGCAAAGATCCAACAATTGTCACCATGCTTTTCCACAAGAGTAATCAAGGAAACAAGACCCGGATTTCCTTGGATTTTTCCACAACATACTCCAATGTATGTTGTTGGGCTAGTGCCGGCCAAAAGAGAAGCCAAAGGGCTGGCCGGACTTCAAGTTTTTCCAAGCTTTACTAGGTCTTAGTCACGGCTACAAATAGCCTTAAGTCATTGTTTACATTCAGTTTTATGATGATTAATAAAAACACTTGAGAATTCTCTCAAAGCTTCATTGAAGCATCCTTGAGTATTTTAGATTCATTTCTTTGTCATACCATTGACTTATCAATCTAGAACCGCGCCAGATTGTGGCGTCTTCTACAATACTAGGTTCGTTGGCCACGTGATCAACGGGTTTAGGTGATTCCGTTGCGTTCGTTTGTCATCAACGTGAGTCCTAACCTTCTAGATCCTAGCCTTTCTGTAGGGGTCGCATCACAAGATTGGTGCCGTTCGTGTCAATATGTCCAAACCAATGGCACTTGAAGCCCTTGATATCTCTATTCCTAGTTTTAGGAGTTTCATGAGGGGTCTTAGAAGTGGACCTGGATGCATCAACAAGCTTGTTAGGGGTAAAAATGGAATTGCAGTTAGAGAAATTTCCAGGTGTGAGGCTAGAAGGGCTTGGTGTAGTCGCATTTCCTGTATCATGTGAGATTCTCCTTGGTGGGTTGCCCTTCCATGAAGGCGAGTTGGAAGCTTGGAAGATACGGTCTCCTCGCCTCAATTTCTTCCCCTTCTCAGCCTTGATGGCTAGTTCAAGAAGATCATGCATATCCAAGTAATGTTGGAGCTCCAAGGCTTCTTGAAGGTCGGGGTTGAGACCTCTAAGGAACCTTGCCATGGTAGCCTCACTATCTTCTTGAATGTTCTCCCTCATCATGGCCATCTTGATCTCCTTGAAATAGTCCTCCACCCTCATGTTGCCTTGAGTGAGGGTTTGAAACTGAGAGTGGAGATCGCGGTTGTAGTGGCTTGGAACAAATCGCTTATGCATTAGTGCCTTGTGTTCACCATTTCGCCTCCGATTAGTCCTGACTTGGTGGTCCCACCAAACTAGTGCGTAGTCGGTGAACTCAACCGTGGCAACCTTCACCTTTTGTTCCTCGATAAACTCATAGCAATCGACGACCATCTCGATGCGGCCTTCCCATTCCAACTAAGCCTCAGGGTCAATTTTGCCTTGGAACGTGCAGACTTGAATTTTACGTCCCTTCAGCTCGTTCTTAGACGTGTCCCTTTTAGGCCTCTCGGCTATTTCCACATCTTCACCAGCCGAGAGTACTCCTCATAGTTTGCTCCTTTGGTGCCATGGTTATTTCGGTTGCGAGATCGAGAACGAGAGCCCCTTGTGAAGCTCTTGGATAGCTCGTCTAAGCGGTTGTGCCTCTCCGGCATTTGTTGCTCACTAATCCGCTTTAGCTCGTTTTTCATGGCGGTGAACATCAATGAGTAGTCAGTGGTCGGATGAGCTTGCTCCATGACTGTCGTTTGGTCCTGTAAAAGGTTAGTGAACAAGAAAATAGGACAAATATAATCTCAATTCACTCCCTTAGTGTTTTCACTCTCACTCATTTTTCCACTCAAAATACTCCAATGATCTTACCAAAAATTCCTTACCCGTCGGATTGGGCAGTCGAGAAATGCCGCAAAGATCCTACAATTGTCACCAAGCTTTTCCCCAAGAGTAATCAAGGAAACAAGATACGGATTTCCTTGGATTTTTCCACAACATACTCCAATGTATGTTGTTGGGCTAGTGCCAGCCAAAAGAAAAGCCCAATGGCTGGCCGGATTTCCCTCAAGTTTTTCCAAGCTTTACAAGGTCATAGTCACGGCTGCAAATTGCCTTAAGTCATTGTTTACATTCAGTTTTATGATGATTAATAAAAACACTTGAGAATTCTCTCAAAGCTTCATTGAAGCATCCTTGAGTATTTTAGATTCATTTCTTTGGCATACCATTGACTTATCAATCTAGGACCGCGCCAGATTGCGGCGTCTTCTACAATACCTGGTTCGTTGGCCGCGTGATCACCGGGTTTAGGTGATTCCACTGCGTTCGTTTGTCATCAACGTGAGTCCCAACCTTCTAGATCCTAGCCTTTCTGTACGGGTTGCATCACAAGGTTGGTGCCGTTCGTATCAATATGTCCAACCATTGGCACTTGAAGCCCTTGATATCTCTACTCCTAGTTTTAGGAGTTTCATGAGTGGTCTTAGAAGTGGACCTGGATGCATCAACAAGCTTATTAGGGGTAAAATTGGAATTGCGGTCAGAGATTTTACCAGGTGTGCGGCTAGAAGGGCTTGGTGTAGTCGCATTTCCAGTATCATGTGATGTTCTCCTTGGTGGGTTGCCCTTCTATGAAGGAGAGTTGGATGCTTAGAACGTACGGCCTCCTCGCCTCAATTTCTTCCCCCTCTCGGCCTTGATGGCTAGTTCAAGAAGATCATGCATGTCCAAGTAATGTTGGAGCTCCAAGGCTTCTTGAAGGACGGGGTTGAGACTTCTAAGGAACCTTGTCATGGTAGCCACACTATCTTCTTGAATGTTCGTCCTCATCATGGCCATCTTGATCTCCTTGGAGTAGTCCTCCACACTCATGTTGCCTTGAGTGAGGGTTTGAAGCTGAGAGTGGAGATCGCGGTTGTAGTGGCTTGGAACAAACCGCTTATGCATTAGTGCCTTGAGTTTACCATTTCGCCTCCAATTAGTCCTGACTTGGTCCCACCAAACTAGTGCGCAGTCGGTGAACTCAACAATGGCAACCTTCACCTTTTGTTCCTCGCTAAACTCATAGCAATCGAAGACCATCTCGATGCGGCCTTCCCATTCCAACTAAGCCTCAGGGTCACTTTTCCCTCGTAACGTAGAGACTTGAATTTTAAGTCCCTTGAGCTCGTTCTTAGACGTGTCCCTTTTAGGCCTCTAGGCTCTTACCACATCTTCACTTGCCGAGAGTACTCCTCATAGTTTGCTCCTTTGGTGCAATGGTTACTTCGGTTGCGAGATCGAGAATGGGGGCCCCTTGTGAAGCCCTTGGAGAGCTCGTCAAAGCGGTTGTGCCTCTCCTCCATTTGTTACACACTAATCCGCTTAAGCTCGTTTTTCATGGCGGTGAACATCATTGAGTAGTCAGTGGTCGGATGAGCTTGCTCCATGACTGTCGTTTGGTCCTGCAAAAGGTTAGTGAACAAGAAAATAGGACAAATATAATCTCACTTCACTCCCTGAGTGTTTTCACTCTCCCTCGTTTTCCCACTCAAAATACTCCAGTGATCTTACCAAAAATTCCTTACCCGTCGGATTGGGTAGTCGAGAAATGCCGCAAAGATCCAACAATTGTCACCATGCTTTTCCACAAGAGTAATCAAGGAAACAAGACCCGGATTTCCTTGGATTTTTCCACAACATACTCCAATGTATGTTGTTGGGCTAGTGCCGGCCAAAAGAGAAGCCAAAGGGCTGGCCGGACTTCAAGTTTTTCCAAGCTTTACTAGGTCTTAGTCACGGCTACAAATAGCCTTAAGTCATTGTTTACATTCAGTTTTATGATGATTAATAAAAACACTTGAGAATTCTCTCAAAGCTTCATTGAAGCATCCTTGAGTATTTTAGATTCATTTCTTTGTCATACCATTGACTTATCAATCTAGAACCGCGCCAGATTGTGGCGTCTTCTACAATACTAGGTTCGTTGGCCACGTGATCAACGGGTTTAGGTGATTCCGTTGCGTTCGTTTGTCATCAACGTGAGTCCTAACCTTCTAGATCCTAGCCTTTCTGTAGGGGTCGCATCACAAGATTGGTGCCGTTCGTGTCAATATGTCCAAACCAATGGCACTTGAAGCCCTTGATATCTCTATTCCTAGTTTTAGGAGTTTCATGAGGGGTCTTAGAAGTGGACCTGGATGCATCAACAAGCTTGTTAGGGGTAAAAATGGAATTGCAGTTAGAGAAATTTCCAGGTGTGAGGCTAGAAGGGCTTGGTGTAGTCGCATTTCCTGTATCATGTGAGATTCTCCTTGGTGGGTTGCCCTTCCATGAAGGCGAGTTGGAAGCTTGGAAGATACGGTCTCCTCGTCTCAATTTCTTCCCCTTCTCAGCCTTGATGGCTAGTTCAAGAAGATCATGCATATCCAAGTAATGTTGGAGCTCCAAGGCTTCTTGAAGGTCGGGGTTGAGACCTCTAAGGAACCTTGCCATGGTAGCCTCACTATCTTCTTGAATGTTCTCCCTCATCATGGCCATCTTGATCTCCTTGAAATAGTCCTCCACCCTCATGTTGCCTTGAGTGAGTGTTTGAAACTGAGAGTGGAGATCGCGGTTGTAGTGGCTTGGAACAAATCGCTTATGTATTAGTGCCTTGTGTTCACCATTTCGCCTCCGATTAGTCCTGACTTGGTGGTCCCACCAAACTAGTGCGTAGTCGGTGAACTCAACCGTGGCAACCTTCACCTTTTGTTCCTCGATACACTCATAGCAATCGACGACCATCTCGATGCGGCCTTCCCATTCCAACTAAGCCTCAGGGTCAATTTTGCCTTGGAACGTGCAGACTTGAATTTTACGTCCCTTCAGCTCGTTCTTAGACGTGTCCCTTTTAGGCCTCTCGGCTATTTCCACATCTTCACCAGCCGAGAGTACTCCTCATAGTTTGCTCCTTTGGTGCCATGGTTATTTCGGTTTTGAGATCGAGAACGAGAGCCCCTTGTGAAGCCCTTGGATAGCTCGTCTAAGCGGTTGTGCCTCTCCGGCATTTGTTGCTCACTAATCCGCTTCAGCTCGTTTTTCATGGCGGTGAACATCAATGAGTAGTCAGGGGTCGGATGAGCTTGCTCCATGACTGTCGTTTGGTCCTGTAAAAGGTTAGTGAACAAGAAAATAGGACAAATATAATCTCAATTCACTCCCTTAGTGTTTTCACTCTCACTCATTTTTCCACTCAAAATACTCCAATGATCTTACCAAAAATTCCTTACCCGTCGGATTGGGCAGTCGAGAAATGCCGCAAAGATCCTACAATTGTCACCAAACTTTTCCCCAAGAGTAATCAAGGAAACAAGATACGGATTTCCTTGGATTTTTCCACAACATACTCCAATGTATGTTGTTGGGCTAGTGCCAGCCAAAAGAGAAGCCCAATGGCTGGCGGGATTTCCTTCAAGTTTTTCCAAGCTTTACAAGGTCATAGTCACGGCTGCAAATTGCTTTAAGTCATTGTTTACATTCAGTTTTATGATGATTAATAAAAACACTTGAGAATTCTCTCAAAGCTTCATTGAAGCATCCTTGAGTATTTTAGATTCATTTCTTTGGCATACCATTGACTTATCAATCTAGGACCGCGCCAGATTGCGGCGTCTTCTACAATACCTGGTTCGTTGGCTGCGTGATCACCGGGTTTAGGTGATTCCACTGCGTTCGTTTGTCATTAACGTGAGTCCCAACCTTCTAGATCCTAGCCTTTCTGTACGGGTTGCATCACAAGGTTGGTGCCGTTCGTATCAATATGTCCAACCATTGGCACTTGAAGCCCTTGATATCTCTACTCCTAGTTTTAGGAGTTTCATGAGTGGTCTTAGAAGTGGACCTGGATGCATCAACAAGCTTATTAGGGGTAAAATTGGAATTGCGGTTAGAGATTTTACCAGGTGTGCGGCTAGAAGGGCTTGGTGTAGTCGCATTTCCAGTATCATGTGATGTTCTCCTTGGTGGGTTGCCCTTCTATGAAGGAGAGTTGGATGCTTAGAAGGTACGGCCTCCTCGCCTCAATTTCTTCCCCCTCTCGGCCTTGATGGCTAGTTCAAGAAGATCATGCATGTCCAAGTAATGTTGGAGCTCCAAGGCTTCTTGAAGGACGGGGTTGAGACCTCTAAGGAACCTTGTCATGGTAGCCACACTATCTTCTTGAATGTTCGCCCACATCATGGCCATCTTGATCTCCTTGGAGTAGTCCTCCACACTCATGTTGCCTTGAGTGAGGGTTTGAAGCTGAGAGTGGAGATCGTGGTTGTAGTGGCTTGGAACAAACCGCTTATGCATTAGTGCCTTGAGTTTACCATTTCGCCTCCAATTAGTCCTGACTTGGTCCCACCAAACTAGTGCGCAGTCGGTGAACTCAACAATGGCAACCTTCACCTTTTGTTCCTCGCTAAACTCATAGCAATCGAAGACCATCTCGATGCGGCCTTCCCATTCCAACTAAGCCTCAGGGTCACTTTTCCCTCGTAACGTAGAGACTTGAATTTTAAGTCCCTTGAGCTCGTTCTTAGACGTGTCCCTTTTAGGCCTCTAGGTTCTTACCACATCTTCACTTGCCGAGAGTACTCCTCATAGTTTGCTCCTTTGGTGCCATGGTTACTTCGGTTGCGAGATCGAGAATGGGGGCCCCTTGTGAAGCCCTTGGAGAGCTCGTCAAAGCGGTTGTGCCTCTCCTCCATTTGTTACACACTAATCCGCTTAAGCTCGTTTTTCATGGCGGTGAACATCATTGAGTAGTCAGTGGTCGGATGAGCTTGCTCCATGACTGTCGTTTGGTCCTGCAAAAGGTTAGTGAACAAGAAAATAGGACAAATATAATCTCACTTCACTCCCTGAGTGTTTTCACTCTCCCTCGTTTTCCCACTCAAAATACTCCAGTGATCTTACCAAAAATTCCTTACCCGTCGGATTGGGTAGTCGAGAAATGCCGCAAAGATCCAACAATTGTCACCATGCTTTTCCACAAGAGTAATCAAGGAAACAAGACCCGGATTTCCTTGGATTTTTCCACAACATACTCCAATGTATGTTGTTGGGCTAGTGCCGGCCAAAAGAGAAGCCCAAGGGCTGGCCGGACTTCAAGTTTTTCCAAGCTTTACTAGGTCTTAGTCACGGCTACAAATAGCCTTAAGTCATTGTTTACATTCAGTTTTATGATGATTAATAAAAACACTTGAGAATTCTCTCAAAGCTTCATTGAAGCATCCTTGAGTATTTTAGATTCATTTCTTTGTCATACCATTGACTTATCAATCTAGAACCGCGCCAGATTGTGGCGTCTTCTACAATACTAGGTTCGTTGGCCACGTGATCAACGGGTTTAGGTGATTCCGTTGCGTTCGTTTGTCATCAACGTGAGTCCTAACCTTCTAGATCCTAGCCTTTCTGTAGGGGTCGCATCACAAGATTGGTGCCGTTCGTGTCAATATGTCCAAACCAATGGCACTTGAAGCCCTTGATATCTCTATTCCTAGTTTTAGGAGTTTCATGAGGGGTCTTAGAAGTGGACCTGGATGCATCAACAAGCTTGTTAGGGGTAAAAATGGAATTGCAGTTAGAAAAATTTCCAGGTGTGAGGCTAGAAGGGCTTGGTGTAGTCGCATTTCCTGTATCATGTGAGATTCTCCTTGGTGGGTTGCCCTTCCATGAAGACGAGTTGGAAGCTTGGAAGATACGGTCTCCTCGCCTCAATTTCTTCCCCTTCTCAGCCTTGATGGCTAGTTCAAGAAGATCATGCATATCCAAGTAATGTTGGAGCTCCAAGGCTTCTTGAAGGTCGGGGTTGAGACCTCTAAGGAACCTTGCCATGGTAGCCTCACTATCTTCTTGAATGTTCTCCCTCATCATGGCCATCTTGATCTCCTTGAAATAGTCCTCCACCCTCATGTTGCCTTGAGTGAGGGTTTGAAACTGAGAGTGGAGATCGCGGTTGTAGTGGCTTGGAACAAATCGATTATGCATTAGTGCCTTGTGTTCACCATTTCGCCTCCGATTAGTCCTGACTTGGTGGTCCCACCAAACTAGTGCGTAGTCGGTGAACTCAACCGTGGCAACCTTCACCTTTTGTTCCTCGATAAACTCATAGCAATCGACGACCATCTCGATGCGGCCTTCCCATTCCAACTAAGCCTCAGGGTCAATTTTGCCTTGGAACGTGCAGACTTGAATTTTACGTCCCTTCAGCTCGTTCTTAGACGTGTCCCTTTTAGGCCTCTCGGCTATTTCCACATCTTCACCAGCCGAGAGTACTCCTCATAGTTTGCTCCTTTGGTGCCATGGTTATTTCGGTTGCGAGATCGAGAACGAGAGCCCCTTGTGAAGCTCTTGGATAGCTCGTCTAAGCGGTTGTGCCTCTCCGGCATTTGTTGCTCACTAATCCGCTTTAGCTCGTTTTTCATGGCGGTGAACATCAATGAGTAGTCAGTGGTCGGATGAGCTTGCTCCATGACTGTCGTTTGGTCCTGTAAAAGGTTAGTGAACAAGAAAATAGGACAAATATAATCTCAATTCACTCCCTTAGTGTTTTCACTCTCACTCATTTTTCCACTCAAAATACTCCAATGATCTTACCAAAAATTCCTTACCCGTCGGATTGGGCAGTCGAGAAATGCCGCAAAGATCCTACAATTGTCACCAAGCTTTTCCCCAAGAGTAATCAAGGAAACAAGATACGGATTTCCTTGGATTTTTCCACAACATACTCCAATGTATGTTGTTGGGCTAGTGCCAGCCAAAAGAGAAGCCCAATGGCTGGCCGGATTTCCTTCAAGTTTTTCCAAGCTTTACAAGGTCATAGTCACGGCTGCAAATTGCCTTAAGTCATTGTTTACATTCAGTTTTATGATGATTAATAAAAACACTTGAGAATTCTCTCAAAGCTTCATTGAAGCATCCTTGAGTATTTTAGATTCATTTCTTTGGCATACAATTGACTTATCAATCTAGGACCGCGCCAGATTGCGGCGTCTTCTACAATACCTGGTTCGTTGGCCGCGTGATCACCGGGTTTAGGTGATTCCACTGCGTTCGTTTGTCATCAACGTGAGTCCCAACCTTCTAGATCCTAGCCTTTCTGTACGGGTTGCATCACAAGGTTGGTGCCGTTCGTATCAATATGTCCAACCATTGGCACTTGAAGCCCTTGATATCTCTACTCCTAGTTTTAGGAGTTTCATGAGTGGTCTTAGAAGTGGACCTGGATGCATCAACAAGCTTATTAGGGGTAAAATTGGAATTGCGGTCAGAGATTTTACCATGTGTGCGGCTAGAAGGGCTTGGTGTAGTCGCATTTCCAGTATCATGTGATGTTCTCCTTGGTGGGTTGCCCTTCTATGAAGGAGAGTTGGATGCTTAGAACGTACGGCCTCCTCGCCTCAATTTCTTCCCCCTCTCGGCCTTGATGGCTAGTTCAAGAAGATCATGCATGTCCAAGTAATGTTGGAGCTCCAAGGCTTCTTGAAGGACGGGGTTGAGACCTCTAAGGAACCTTGTCATGGTAGCCACACTATCTTCTTGAATGTTCGTCCTCATCATGGCCATCTTGATCTCCTTGGAGTAGTCCTCCACACTCATGTTGCCTTGAGTGAGGGTTTGAAGCTGAGAGTGGAGATCGCGGTTGTAGTGGCTTGGAACAAACCGCTTATGCATTAGTGCCTTGAGTTTACCATTTCGCCTCCAATTAGTCCTGACTTGGTCCCACCAAACTAGTGCGCAGTCGGTGAACTCAACAATGGCAACCTTCACCTTTTGTTCCTCGCTAAACTCATAGCAATCGAAGACCATCTCGATGCGGCCTTCCCATTCCAACTAAGCCTCAGGGTCACTTTTCCCTCGTAACGTAGAGACTTGAATTTTAAGTCCCTTGAGCTCGTTCTTAGACGTGTCCCTTTTAGGCCTCTAGGCTCTTACCACATCTTCACTTGCCGAGAGTACTCCTCATAGTTTGCTCATTTGGTGCAATGGTTACTTCGGTTGCGAGATCGAGAATGGGGGCCCCTTGTGAAGCCCTTGGAGAGCTCGTCAAAGCGGTTGTGCCTCTCCTCCATTTGTTACACACTAATCCGCTTAAGCTCGTTTTTCATGGCGGTGAACATCATTGAGTAGTCAGTGGTCGGATGAGCTTGCTCCATGACTGTCGTTTGGTCCTGCAAAAGGTTAGTGAACAAGAAAATAGGACAAATATAATCTCACTTCACTCCCTGAGTGTTTTCACTCTCCCTCGTTTTCCCACTCAAAATACTCCAGTGATCTTACCAAAAATTCCTTACCCGTCGGATTGGGTAGTCGAGAAATGCCGCAAAGATCCAACAATTGTCACCATGCTTTTCCACAAGAGTAATCAAGGAAACAAGACCCGGATTTCCTTGGATTTTTCCACAACATACTCCAATGTATGTTGTTGGGCTAGTGCCGGCCAAAAGAGAAGCCAAAGGGCTGGCCGGACTTCAAGTTTTTCCAAGCTTTACTAGGTCTTAGTCACGGCTACAAATAGCCTTAAGTCATTGTTTACATTCAGTTTTATGATGATTAATAAAAACACTTGAGAATTCTCTCAAAGCTTCATTGAAGCATCCTTGAGTATTTTAGATTCATTTCTTTGTCATACCATTGACTTATCAATCTAGAATCGCGCCAGATTGTGGCGTCTTCTACAATACTAGGTTCGTTGGCCACGTGATCAACGGGTTTAGGTGATTCCGTTGCGTTCGTTTGTCATCAACGTGAGTCCTAACCTTCTAGATCCTAGCCTTTCTGTAGGGGTCGCATCACAAGATTGGTGCCGTTCGTGTCAATATGTCCAAACCAATGGCACTTGAAGCCCTTGATATCTCTATTCCTAGTTTTAGGAGTTTCATGAGGGGTCTTAGAAGTGGACCTGGATGCATCAACAAGCTTGTTAGGGGTAAAAATGGAATTGCAGTTAGAGAAATTTCCAGGTGTGAGGCTAGAAGGGCTTGGTGTAGTCGCATTTCCTGTATCATGTGAGATTCTCCTTGGTGGGTTGCCCTTCCATGAAGGCGAGTTGGAAGCTTGGAAGATACGGTCTCCTCGTCTCAATTTCTTCCCCTTCTCAGCCTTGATGGCTAGTTCAAGAAGATCATGCATATCCAAGTAATGTTGGAGCTCCAAGGCTTCTTGAAGGTCGGGGTTGAGACCTCTAAGGAACCTTGCCATGGTAGCCTCACTATCTTCTTGAATGTTCACCCTCATCATGGCCATCTTGATCTCCTTGAAATAGTCCTCCACCCTCATGTTGCCTTGAGTGAGGGTTTGAAACTGAGAGTGGAGATCGCGGTTGTAGTGGCTTGGAACAAATCGCTTATGCATTAGTGCCTTGTGTTCACCATTTCGCCTCCGATTAGTCCTGACTTGGTGGTCCCACCAAACTAGTGCGTAGTCGGTGAACTCAACCGTGGCAACCTTCACCTTTTGTTCCTCGATAAACTCATAGCAATCGACGACCATCTCGATGCGGCCTTCCCATTCCAACTAAGCCTCAGGGTCAATTTTGCCTTGGAACGTGCAGACTTGAATTTTACGTCCCTTCAGCTCGTTCTTAGACGTGTCCCTTTTAGGCCTCTCGGCTATTTCCACATCTTCACCAGCCGAGAGTACTCCTCATAGTTTGCTCCTTGGGTGCCATGGTTATTTCGGTTTTGAGATCGAGAACGAGAGCCCCTTGTGAAGCCCTTGGATAGCTCGTCTAAGCGGTTGTGCCTCTCTGGCATTTGTTGCTCACTAATCCGCTTCAGCTCGTTTTTCATGGCGGTGAACATCAATGAGTAGTCAGGGGTCGGATGAGCTTGCTCCATGACTGTCGTTTGGTCCTGTAAAAGGTTAGTGAACAAGAAAATAGGACAAATATAATCTCAATTCACTCCCTTAGTGTTTTCACTCTCACTCATTTTTCCACTCAAAATACTCCAATGATCTTACCAAAAATTCCTTACCCGTCGGATTGGGCAGTCAAGAAATGCCGCAAAGATCCTACAATTGTCACCAAACTTTTCCCCAAGAGTAATCAAGGAAACAAGATACGGATTTCCTTGGATTTTTCCACAACATACTCCAATGTATGTTGTTGGGCTAGTGCCAGCCAAAAGAGAAGCCCAATGGCTGGCCGGATTTCCTTCAAGTTTTTCCAAGCTTTACAAGGTCATAGTCACGGCTGCAAATTGCCTTAAGTCATTGTTTACATTCAGTTTTATGATGATTAATAAAAACACTTGAGAATTCTCTCAAAGCTTCATTGAAGCATCCTTGAGTATTTTAGATTCATTTCTTTGGCATACCATTGACTTATCAATCTAGGACCGCGCCAGATTGCGGCGTCTTCTACAATACCTGGTTCGTTGGCTGCGTGATCACCGGGTTTAGGTGATTCCACTGCGTTCGTTTGTCATTAACGTGAGTCCCAACCTTCTAGATCCTAGCCTTTCTGTACGGGTTGCATCACAAGGTTGGTGCCGTTCGTATCAATATGTCCAACCATTGGCACTTGAAGCCCTTGATATCTCTACTCCTAGTTTTAGGAGTTTCATGAGTGGTCTTAGAAGTGGACCTGGATGCATCAACAAGCTTATTAGGGGTAAAATTGGAATTGCGGTTAGAGATTTTACCAGGTGTGCGGCTAGAAGGGCTTGGTGTAGTCGCATTTCCAGTATCATGTGATGTTCTCCTTGGTGGGTTGCCCTTCTATGAAGGAGAGTTGGATGCTTAGAAGGTACGGCCTCCTCGCCTCAATTTCTTCCCCCTCTCGGCCTTGATGGCTAGTTCAAGAAGATCATGCATGTCCAAGTAATGTTGGAGCTCCAAGGCTTCTTGAAGGACGGGGTTGAGACCTCTAAGGAACCTTGTCATGGTAGCCACACTATCTTCTTGAATGTTCGCCCACATCATGGCCATCTTGATCTCCTTGGAGTAGTCCTCCACACTCATGTTGCCTTGAGTGAGGGTTTGAAGCTGAGAGTGGAGATCGTGGTTGTAGTGGCTTGGAACAAACCGCTTATGCATTAGTGCCTTGAGTTTACCATTTCGCCTCCAATTAGTCCTGACTTGGTCCCACCAAACTAGTGCGCAGTCGGTGAACTCAACAATGGCAACCTTCACCTTTTGTTCCTCGCTAAACTCATAGCAATCGAAGACCATCTCGATGCGGCCTTCCCATTCCAACTAAGCCTCAGGGTCACTTTTCCCTCGTAACGTAGAGACTTGAATTTTAAGTCCCTTGAGCTCGTTCTTAGACGTGTCCCTTTTAGGCCTCTAGGTTCTTACCACATCTTCACTTGCCGAGAGTACTCCTCATAGTTTGCTCCTTTGGTGCCATGGTTACTTCGGTTGCGAGATCGAGAATGGGGGCCCCTTGTGAAGCCCTTGGAGAGCTCGTCAAAGCGGTTGTGCCTCTCCTCCATTTGTTACACACTAATCCGCTTAAGCTCGTTTTTCATGGCGGTGAACATCATTGAGTAGTCAGTGGTCGGATGAGCTTGCTCCATGACTGTCGTTTGGTCCTGCAAAAGGTTAGTGAACAAGAAAATAGGACAAATATAATCTCACTTCACTCCCTGAGTGTTTTCACTCTCCCTCGTTTTCCCACTCAAAATACTCCAGTGATCTTACCAAAAATTCCTTACCCGTCGGATTGGGTAGTCGAGAAATGCCGCAAAGATCCAACAATTGTCACCATGCTTTTCCACAAGAGTAATCAAGGAAACAAGACCCGGATTTCCTTGGATTTTTCCACAACATACTCCAATGTATGTTGTTGGGCTAGTGCCGGGCAAAAGAGAAGCCCAAGGGCTGGCCGGACTTCAAGTTTTTCCAAGCTTTACTAGGTCTTAGTCACGGCTACAAATAGCCTTAAGTCATTGTTTACATTCAGTTTTATGATGATTAATAAAAACACTTGAGAATTCTCTCAAAGCTTCATTGAAGCATCCTTGAGTATTTTAGATTCATTTCTTTGTCATACCATTGACTTATCAATCTAGAACCGCGCCAGATTGTGGCGTCTTCTACAATACTAGGTTCGTTGGCCACGTGATCAACGGGTTTAGGTGATTCCGTTGCGTTCGTTTGTCATCAACGTGAGTCCTAACCTTCTAGATCCTAGCCTTTCTGTAGGGGTCGCATCACAAGATTGGTGCCGTTCGTGTCAATATGTCCAAACCAATGGCACTTGAAGCCGTTGATATCTCTATTCCTAGTTTTAGGAGTTTCATGAGGGGTCTTAGAAGTGGACCTGGATGCATCAACAAGCTTGTTAGGGGTAAAAATGGAATTGCAGTTAGAGAAATTTCCAGGTGTGAGGCTAGAAGGGCTTGGTGTAGTCGCATTTCCTGTATCATGTGAGATTCTCCTTGGTGGGTTGCCCTTCCATGAAGGCGAGTTGGAAGCTTGGAAGATACGGTCTCCTCGTCTCAATTTCTTCCCCTTCTCAGCCTTGATGGCTAGTTCAAGAAGATCATGCATATCCAAGTAATGTTGGAGCTCCAAGGCTTCTTGAAGGTCGGGGTTGAGACCTCTAAGGAACCTTGCCATGGTAGCCTCACTATCTTCTTGAATGTTCTCCCTCATCATGGCCATCTTGATCTCCTTGAAATAGTCCTCCACCCTCATGTTGCCTTGAGTGAGGGTTTGAAACTGAGAGTGGAGATCGCGGTTGTAGTGGCTTGGAACAAATCGCTTATGCATTAGTGCCTTGTGTTCACCATTTCGCCTCCGATTAGTCCTGACTTGGTGGTCCCACCAAACTAGTGCGTAGTCGGTGAACTCAACCGTGGCAACCTTCACCTTTTGTTCCTCGATAAACTCATAGCAATCGACGACCATATCGATGCGGCCTTCCCATTCCAACTAAGCCTCAGGGTCAATTTTGCCTTGGAACGTGCAGACTTGAATTTTACGTCCCTTCAGCTCGTTCTTAGACGTGTCCCTTTTAGGCCTCTCGGCTATTTCCACATCTTCACCAGCCGAGAGTACTCCTCATAGTTTGCTCCTTTGGTGCCATGGTTATTTCGGTTGCGAGATCGAGAACGAGAGCCCCTTGTGAAGCTCTTGGATAGCTCGTCTAAGCGGTTGTGCCTCTCCGGCATTTGTTGCTCACTAATCCGCTTTAGCTCGTTTTTCATGGCGGTGAACATAAATGAGTAGTCAGTGGTCGGATGAGCTTGCTCCATGACTGTCGTTTGGTCCTGTAAAAGGTTAGTGAACAAGAAAATAGGACAAATATAATCTCAATTCACTCCCTTAGTGTTTTCACTCTCACTCATTTTTCCACTCAAAATACTCCAATGATCTTACCAAAAATTCCTTACCCGTCGGATTGGGCAGTCGAGAAATGCCGCAAAGATCCTACAATTGTCACCAAGCTTTTCCCCAAGAGTAATCAAGGAAACAAGATACGGATTTCCTTGGATTTTTCCACAACATACTCCAATGTATGTTGTTGGGCTAGTGCCAGCCAAAAGAGAAGCCCAATGGCTGGCCGGATTTCCTTCAAGTTTTTCCAAGCTTTACAAGGTCATAGTCACGGCTGCAAATTGCCTTAAGTCATTGTTTACATTCAGTTTTATGATGATTAATAAAAACACTTGAGAATTCTCTCAAAGCTTCATTGAAGCATCCTTGAGTATTTTAGATTCATTTCTTTGGCATACCATTGACTTATCAATCTAGGACCGCGCCAGATTGCGGCGTCTTCTACAATACCTGGTTCGTTGGCCGCGTGATCACCGGGTTTAGGTGATTCCACTGCGTTCGTTTGTCATCAACGTGAGTCCCAACCTTCTAGATCCTAGCCTTTCTGTACGGGTTGCATCACAAGGTTGGTGCCGTTCGTATCAATATGTCCAACCATTGGCACTTGAAGCCCTTGATATCACTACTCCTAGTTTTAGGAGTTTCATGAGTGGTCTTAGAAGTGGACCTGGATGCATCAACAAGCTTATTAGGGGTAAAATTGGAATTGCGGTTAGAGATTTTACCTGGTGTGCGGCTAGAAGGGCTTGGTGTAGTCGCATTTCCAGTATCATGTGATGTTCTCCTTGGTGGGTTGCCCTTCTATGAAGGAGAGTTGGATGCTTAGAAGGTACGGCCTCCTCGCCTCAATTTCTTCCCCCTCTCGGCCTTGATGGCTAGTTCAAGAAGATCATGCATGTCCAAGTAATGTTGGAGCTCCAAGGCTTCTTGAAGGACGGGGTTGAGACCTCTAAGGAACCTTGTCATGGTAGCCACACTATCTTCTTGAATGTTCGCCCTCATCATGGCCATCTTGATCTCCTTGGAGTAGTCCTCCACACTCATGTTGCCTTGAGTGAGGGTTTGAAGCTGAGAGTGGAGATCGCGGTTGTAGTGGCTTGGAACAAACCGCTTATGCATTAGTGCCTTGAGTTTACCATTTCGCCTCCAATTAGTCCTGACTTGGTCCCACCAAACTAGTGCGCAGTCGGTGAACTCAACAATGGCAACCTTCACCTTTTGTTCTTCGCTAAACTCATAGCAATCCAAGACAATCTCGATGCGGCCTTCCCATTCCAACTAAGCCTCAGGGTCACTTTTCCCTCGTAACGTAGAGACTTGAATTTTAAGTCCCTTGAGCTCGTTCTTAGACGTGTCCCTTTTAGGCCTCTAGGCTCTTACCACATCTTCACTTGCCGAGAGTACTCCTCATAGTTTGCTCCTTTGGTGCCATGGTTACTTCGGTTGCGAGATCGAGAATGGGGGCCCCTTGTGAAGCCCTTGGAGAGCTCGTCAAAGCGGTTGTGCCTCTCCTCCATTTGTTACACACTAATCCGCTTAAGCTCGTTTTTCATGGCGGTGAACATCATTGAGTAGTCAGTGGTCGGATGAGCTTGCTCCATGACTGTCGTTTGGTCTTGCAAAAGGTTAGTGAACAAGAAAATAGGACAAATATAATCTCACTTCACTCCCTGAGTGTTTTCACTCTCCCTCGTTTTCCCACTCAAAATACTCCAATGATCTTACCAAAAATTCCTTACCCGTCGGATTGGGTAGTCGAGAAATGCCACAAAGATCCAACAATTGTCACCATGCTTTTCCACAAGAGTAATCAAGGAAACAAGACCCGGATTTCCTTGGATTTTTCCACAACATACTCCAATGTATGTTGTTGGGCAAGTGCCGGCCAAAAGAGAAGCCCAAGGGCTGGCCGGACTTCAAGTTTTTCCAAGCTTTACTAGGTCTTAGTCACGGCTACAAATAGCCTTAAGTCATTGTTTACATTCAGTTTTATGATGATTAATATAAACACTTGAGAATTCTCTCAAAGCTTCATTGAAGCATCCTTGAGTATTTTAGATTCATTTCTTTGTCATACCATTGACTTATCAATCTAGAACCGCGCCAGATTGTGGCGTCTTCTACAATACTAGGTTCGTTGGCCACGTGATCAACGGGTTTAGGTAATTCCGTTGCGTTCGTTTGTCATCAACGTGAGTCCTAACCTTCTAGATCCTAGCCTTTCTGTAGGGGTCGCATCACAAGATTGGTGCCGTTCGTGTCAATATGTCCAAACCAATGGCAATTGAAGCCCTTGATATCTCTATTCCTAGTTTTAGGAGTTTCATGAGGGGTCTTAGAAGTGGACCTGGATGCATCAACAAGCTTGTTAGGGGTAAAAATGGAATTGCAGTTAGAGAAATTTCCAGGTGTGAGGCTAGAAGGGCTTGGTGTAGTCGCATTTCCTGTATCATGTGAGATTCTCCTTGGTGGGTTGCCTTTCCATGAAGGCGAGTTGGAAGCTTGGAAGATACGGTCTCCTCGCCCCAATTTCTTCCCCTTCTCAGCCTTGATGGCTAGTTCAAGAAGATCATGCATATCCAAGTAATGTTGGAGCTCCAAGGCTTCTTGAAGGTCGGGGTTGAGACCTCTAAGGAACCTTGCCATGGTAGCCTCACTATCTTCTTGAATGTTCTCCCTCATCATGGCCATCTTGATCTCCTTGAAATAGTCCTCCACCCTCATGTTGCCTTGAGTGAGGGTTTGAAACTGAGAGTGGAGATCGCGGTTGTAGTGGCTTGGAACAAATCGCTTATGCATTAGTGCCTTGTGTTCACCATTTCGCCTCCGATTAGTCCTGACTTGGTGGTCCCACCAAACTAGTGCGTAGTCGGTGAACTCAACCGTGGCAACCTTCACCTTTTGTTCCTCGATAAACTCATAGCAATCGACGACCATCTCGATGCGGCCTTCCCATTCCAACTAAGCCTCAGGGTCAATTTTGCCTTGGAACGTGCAGACTTGAATTTTACGTCCCTTCAGCTCGTTCTTAGACGTGTCCCTTTTAGGCCTCTCGGCTATTTCCACATCTTCACCAGCCGAGAGTACTCCTCATAGTTTGCTCCTTTGGTGCCATGGTTATTTCGGTTGCGAGATCGAGAACGAGAGCCCCTTGTGAAGCTCTTGGATAGCTCGTCTAAGCGGTTGTGCCTCTCCGGCATTTGTTGCTCACTAATCCGCTTCAGCTCGTTTTTCATGGCGGTGAACATCAATGAGTAGTCAGGGGTCGGATGAGCTTGCTCCATGACTGTCGTTTGGTCCTGTAAAAGGTTAGTGAACAAGAAAATAGGACAAATATAATCTCAATTCACTCCCTTAGTGTTTTCACTCTCACTCATTTTTCCACTCAAAATACTCCAATGATCTTACCAAAAATTCCTTACCCGTCGGATTGGGCAGTCGAGAAATGCCGCAAAGATCCTACAATTGTCACCAAACTTTTCCCCAAGAGTAATCAAGGAAACAAGATACGGATTTCCTTGGATTTTTCCACAACATACTCCAATGTATGTTGTTGGGCTAGTGCCAGCCAAAAGAGAAGCCCAATGGCTGGCCGGATTTCCTTCAAGTTTTTCCAAGCTTTACAAGGTCATAGTCACGGCTGCAAATTGCCTTAAGTCATTGTTTACATTCAGTTTTATGATGATTAATAAAAACACTTGAGAATTCTCTCAAAGCTTCATTGAAGCATCCTTGAGTATTTTAGATTCATTTCTTTGGCATACCATTGACTTATCAATCTAGGACCGCGCCAGATTGCGGCGTCTTCTACAATACCTGGTTCGTTGGCTGCGTGATCACCGGGTTTAGGTGATTCCACTGCGTTCGTTTGTCATTAATGTGAGTCCCAACCTTCTAGATCCTAGCCTTTCTGTACGGGTTGCATCACAAGGTTGGTGCCGTTCGTATCAATATGTCCAACCATTGGCACTTGAGGGCCTTGATATCTCTACTCCTAGTTTTAGGAGTTTCATGAGTGGTCTTAGAAGTGGACCTGGATGCATCAACAAGCTTATTAGGGGTAAAATTGGAATTGCGGTTAGAGATTTTACCAGGTGTGCGGCTAGAAGGGCTTGGTGTAGTCGCATTTCCAGTATCATGTGATGTTCTCCTTGGTGGGTTGCCCTTCTATGAAGGAGAGTTGGATGCTTAGAAGGTACGGCCTCCTCGCCTCAATTTCTTCCCCCTCTCGGCCTTGATGGCTAGTTTAAGAAGATCATGCATGTCCAAGTAATGTTGGAGCTCCAAGGCTTCTTGAAGAACGGGATTGAGACCTCTAAGGAACCTTGTCATGGTAGCCACACTATCTTCTTGAATGCTCGCCCTCATCATGGCCATCTTGATCTCCTTGGAGTAGTCCTCCACACTCATGTTGCCTTGAGTGAGGGTTTGAAGCTGAGAGTGGAGATCGCGGTTGTAGTGGCTTGGAACAAACCGCTTATGCATTAGTGCCTTGAGTTTACCATTTCGCCTCCAATTAGTCCTGACTTGGTCCCACCAAACTAGTGCGCAGTCGGTGAACTCAACAATGGCAACCTTCACCTTTTGTTCCTCGCTAAACTCATAGCAATCGAAGACCATCTCGATGCAGCCTTCCCATTCCAACTAAGCCTCAGGGTCACTTTTCCCTCGTAACGTAGAGACTTGAATTTTAAGTCCCTTGAGCTCGTTCTTAGACGTGTCCCTTTTTGGCCTCTAGGCTCTTACCACATCTTCACTTGCCGAGAGTACTCCTCATAGTTTCCTCCTTTGGTGCCATGGTTACTTCGGTTGCGAGATCGAGAATGGGGGCCCCTTGTGAAGCCCTTGGAGAGCTCGTCAAAGTGGTTGCGCCTCTCCTCCATTTGTTACACACTAATCCGCTTAAGCTCGTTTTTCATGGCGGTGAACATCATTGAGTAGTCAGTGGTCGGATGAGCTTGCTCCATGACTGTCGTTTGGTCCTGCAAAAGGTTAGTGAACAAGAAAATAGGACAAATATAATCTCACTTCACTCCCTGAGTGTTTGCACTCTCCCTCGTTTTCCCACTCAAAATACTCCAATGATCTTACCAAAAATTCCTTACCCGTCGGATTGGGTAGTCGAGAAATGCCGCAAAGATCCAACAATTGTCACCATGCTTTTCCACAAGAGTAATCAAGGAAACAAGACCCGGATTTCCTTGGATTTTTCCACAACATACTCCAATGTATGTTGTTGGGCTAGTGCCGGCCAAAAGAGAAGCCCAAGGGCTGGCCGGACTTCAAGTTTTTCCAAGCTTTACTAGGTCTTAGTCACGGCTACAAATAGCCTTAAGTCATTGTTTACATTCAGTTTTATGATGATTAATAAAAACACTTGAGAATTCTCTCAAAGCTTCATTGAAGCATCCTTGAGTATTTTAGATTCATTTCTTTGTCATACCATTGACTTATCAATCTAGAACCGCGCCAGATTGTGGCGTCTTCTACAATACTAGGTTCGTTGGCCACGTGATCAACGGGTTTAGGTGATTCCGTTGCGTTCGTTTGTCATCAACGTGAGTCCTAACCTTCTAGATCCTAGCCTTTCTGTAGGGGTCGCATCACAAGATTGGTGCTGTTCGTGTCAATATGTCCAAACCAATGGCACTTGAAGCCCTTGATATCTCTAATTCTTGTTTTAGGAGTTTCATGAGGGGTCTTAGAAGTGGACCTGGATGCATCAACAAGCTTGTTAGGGGTAAAAATGGAATTGCAGTTAGAGAAATTTCCAGGTGTGAGGCTAGAAGGGCTTGGTGTAGTCGCATTTCCTGTATCATGTGAGATTCTCCTTGGTGGGTTGCCCTTCCATGAAGGCGAGTTGGAAGCTTGGAAGATACGGTCTCCTCGCCTCAATTTCTTCCCCTTCTCAGCCTTGATGGCTAGTTCAAGAAGATCATGCATATCCAAGTAATGTTGGAGCTCCAAGGCTTCTTGAAGGTCGGGGTTGAGACCTCTAAGGAACCTTGTCATGGTAGCCACACTATCTTCTTGAATGTTCGCCCTCATCATGGCCATCTTGATCTCCTTGGAGTAGTCCTCCACACTCATGTTGCCTTGAGTGAGGGTTTGAAGCTGAGAGTGGAGATCGCGGTGAAGGTTGCCATTGTTGAGTTCACCGACTGCGCACTAGTTTGGTGGGACCAAGTCAGGACTAATTGGAGGCGAAATGGTAAACTCAAGGCACTAATGCATAAGCGATTTGTTCCAAGCCACTACAACCGCGATCTCCACTCTCAGCTTCAAACCCTCACTCAAGGCAACATGAGTGTGGAGGACTACTCCAAGAAGATCAAGATGGCCATGATGAGGGCGAACATTCAAGAAGATAGTGTGGCTACCATGACAAGGTTCCTTAGAGGTCTCAACCCCGTCCTTCAAGAAGCCTTGGAGCTCCAACATTACTTGGACATGCATGATCTTCTTGAACTAGCCATCAAGGCTGAGAGGGGGAAGAAATTGAGGCGAGGAGGCCGTACGTTCTAAGCATCCAACTCTCCTTCATAGAAGGGCAATCCACCAAGGAGAACATCACATGATACTGGAAATGCGACTACACCAAGCCCTTCTAGCCGCACACCTGGTAAAATCTCTGACCGCAATTCCAATTTTACCCCTAATAAGCTTGTTGATGCATCCAGGTCCACTTCTAAGACCACTCATGAAACTCCTAAAACTAGGAGTAGAGATATCAAGGGCTTCAAGTGCCAATGGTTGGACATATTGATACGAACGGCACCAACCTTGTGATGCAACCCGTACAGAAAGGCTAGGATCTAGAAGGTTGGGACTCACGTTGATGACAAACGAACGCAGTGGAATCACCTAAACCCGGTGATCACGCGGCCAACGAACCAGGTATTGTAGAAGACGCCGCAATCTGGCGCGGTCCTAGATTGATAAGTCAATGGTATGCCAAAGAAATGAATCTAAAATACTCAAGGATGCTTCAATGAAGCTTTGAGAGAATTCTCAAGTGTTTTTATTAATCATCATAAAACTGAATGTAAACAATGACTTAAGGCAATTTGCAGCCGTGACTATGACCTTGTAAAGCTTGGAAAAACTTGAAGGAAATCCGGCCAGCCATTGGGCTTCTCTTTTGGCTGGCACTAGCCCAACAACATACATTGGAGTATGTTGTGGAAAAATCCAAGGAAATCCGTATCTTGTTTCCTTGATTACTCTTGGGGAAAAGCTTGGTGACAATTGTAGGATCTTTGCGGCATTTCTCGACTGCCCAATCCGACGGGTAAGGAATTTTTGGTAAGATCATTGGAGTATTTTGAGTGGAAAAATGAGTGAGAGTGAAAACACTCAGGGAGTGAAGTGAGATTATATTTGTCCTATTTTCTTGTTCACTAACCATTTGCAGGACCAAACGACAGTCATGGAGCAAGCTCATCCGACCACTGACTACTCAATGATGTTCACCGCCATGAAAAACGAGCTAAAGCGGATTAGTGAGCAACAAATGCCGGAGAGGCACAACCGCTTAGACGAGCTATCCAAGAGCTTCACAAGGGGCTCTCGTTCTCGATCTCGCAACCGAAATAACCATGGCACCAAAGGAGCAAACTATGAGGAGTACTCTCGGCTGGTGAAGATGTGGAAATAGCCGAGAGGCCTAAAAGGGACACGTCTAAGAACGAGCTGAAGGGACGTAAAATTCAAGTCTGCACGTTCCAAGCAAAAATTGACCCTGAGGCTTAGTTGGAATGGGAAGGCCGCATCGAGATGGTCGTCGATTGCTATGAGTTTATCGAGGAACAAAAGGTGAAGGTTGCCACGGTTGAGTTCACCGACTACGCACTAGTTTGGTGGGACCACCAAGTCAGGACTAATCGGAGGCGAAATGGTGAACACAAGGCACTAATGCATAAGCGATTTGTTCCATGCCACTACAACCGCGATCTCCACTCTCAGTTTCAAACCCTCACTCAAGGCAACATGAGGGTGGAGGACTATTTCAAGGGGATCAAGATGGCCATGATGAGGGAGAACATTCAAGAAGATAGTGAGGCTACCATGGCAAGGTTCCTTAGAGGTCTCAACCCCGACCTTCAAGAAGCCTTGGAGCTCCAACATTACTTGGATATGCATGATCTTCTTGAACTAGCCATCAAGGCTGAGAAGGGGAAGAAATTGAGGCGAGGAGACCGTATCTTCCAAGCTTCCAACTCGCCTTCATGGAAGGGCAACCCACCAAGGAGAATCTCACATGATACAGGAAATGCGACTACACCAAGCCCTTCTAGCCTCACACCTGGAAATTTCTCTAACTGCAATTCCATTTTTACCCCTAACAAGCTTGTTGATGCATCCAGGTCCACTTCTAAGACCCCTCATGAAACTCCTAAAACTAGGAATAGAGATATCAAGGGCTTCAAGTGCCATTGGTTTGGACATATTGACACGAACGGCACCAATCTTGTGATGCGACCCCTACAGAAAGGCTAGGATCTAGAAGGTTAGGACTCACGTTGATGACAAACGAACGCAACGGAATCACCTAAACCCGTTGATCACGTGGCCAACGAACCTAGTATTGTAGAAGACGCCACAATCTGGCGCGGTTCTAGATTGATAAGTCAATGGTATGACAAAGAAATGAATCTAAAATACTCAAGGATGCTTCAATGAAGCTTTGAGAGAATTCTCAAGTGTTTTTATTAATCATCATAAAACTGAATGTAAACAATGACTTAAGGCTATTTGTAGCCGTGACTAAGACCTAGTAAAGCTTGGAAAAACTTGAAGTCCGGCCAGCCCTTGGGCTTCTCTTTTGCCCGGCACTAGCCCAACAACATACATTGGAGTATGTTGTGGAAAAATCCAAGGAAATCCGGGTCTTGTTTCCTTGATTACTCTTGTGGAAAAGCATGGTGACAATTGTTGGATCTTTGCGGCATTTCTCGACTACCCAATCCGACGGGTAAGGAATTTTTGGTAAGATCATTGGAGTATTTTGAGTGGGAAAACGAGGGAGAGTGAAAACACTCTGGGAGTGAAGTGAGATTATATTTGTCCTATTTTCTTGTTCACTAACCTTTTGCAGGACCAAACGACAGTCATGGAGCAAGCTCATCCGACCACTGACTACTCAATGATGTTCACCGCCATGAAAAACGAGCTTAAGCGGATTAGTGTGTAACAAATGGAGGAGAGGCACAACCGCTTTGACGAGCTCTCCAAGGGCTACACAAGGGGCCCCCATTCTCGAGCTCGCAACCGAAGTAACCATTGCACCAAAGGAGCAAACTATGAGGAGTACTCTCGGCAAGTGAAGATGTGGTAAGAGCCTAGAGGCCTAAAAGGGACACGTCTAAGAACGAGCTCAAGGGACTTAAAATTCAAGTCTCTACGTTACGAGGGAAAAGTGACCCTGAGGCTTAGTTGGAATGGGAAGGCCGCATCGAGATGGTCTTCGATTGCTATGAGTTTAGCGAGGAACAAAAGGTGAAGGTTGCCATTGTTGAGTTCACCGACTGTGCACTAGTTTGGTGGGACCAAGTCAGGACTAATTGGAGGCGAAATGGTAAACTCAAGGCACTAATGCATAAGCGGTTTGTTCCAAGCCACTACAACCACGATCTCCACTCTCAGCTTCAAACCCTCACTCAAGGCAACATGAGTGTGGAGGACTACTCCAAGGAGATCAAGATGGCCATGATGAGGACGAACATTCAAGAAGATAGTGTGGCTACCATGACAAGGTTCCTTAGAGGTCTCAACCCCGTCCTTCAAGAAGCCTTGGAGCTCCAACATTACTTGGACATGCATGATCTTCTTGAACTAGCCATCAAGGCCGAGAGGGGGAAGAAATTGAGGCGAGGAGGCCGTACGTTCTAAGCATCCAACTCTCCTTCATAGAAGGGCAACCCACCAAGGAGAACATCACATGATACTGGAAATGCGACTACACCAAGCCCTTCTAGCCGCACACCTGGTAAAATCTCTGACCGCAATTCCAATTTTACCCCTAATAAGCTTGTTGATGCATCCAGGTCCACTTCTAAGACCACTCATGAAACTCCTAAAACTAGGAGTAGAGATATCAAGGGCTTCAAGTGCCAATGGTTGGACATATTGATACGAACGGCACCAACCTTGTGATGCAACCCGTACAGAAAGGCTAGGATCTAGAAGGTTGGGACTCACGTTGATGACAAACGAACGCAGTGGAATCACCTAAACCCGGTGATCACGCGGCCAACGAACCAGGTATTGTAGAAGACGCCGCAATCTGGCGCGGTCCTAGATTGATAAGTCAATGGTATGCCAAAGAAATGAATCTAAAATACTCAAGGAGGCTTCAATGAAGCTTTGAGAGAATTCTCAAGTGTTTTTATTAATCATCATAAAACTGAATGTAAACAATGACTTAAGGCAATTTGCAGCCGTGACTATGACCTTGTAAAGCTTGGAAAAACTTGAAGGAAATCCGGCCGGCCATTGGGCTTCTCTTTTGGCTGGCACTAGCCTAACAACATACATTGGAGTATGTTGTGGAAAAATCCAAGGAAATCCGTATCTTGTTTCCTTGATTACTCTTAGGGAAAAGCTTGGTGACAATTGTAGGATCTTTGCGGCATTTCTCGACTGCCCAATCCGACGGGTAAGGAATTTTTGGTAAGATCATTGGAGTATTTTGAGTGGGAAAACGAGGGAGAGTGAAAACACTCAGGGAGTGAAGTGAGATTATATTTGTCCTATTTTCTTGTTCACTAACCTTTTGCAGGACCAAACGACAGTCATGGAGCAAGCTCATCCGACCACTGACTACTCAATGATGTTCACCGCCATGAAAAACGAGCTTAAGCGGATTAGTGTGTAACAAATGGAGGAGAGGCACAACCGCTTTGACGAGCTCTCCAAGGGCTTCACAAGGGGCCCCCATTCTCGATCTCGCAACCGAAGTAACCATGGCACCAAAGGAGCAAACTATGAGGAGTACTCTCGGCAAGTGAAGATGTGGTAAGAGCCTAGAGGCCTAAAAGGGACACGTCTAAGAACGAGCTCAAGGGACTTAAAATTCAAGTCTCTACGTTCCGAGGGAAAAGTGACCCTGAGGCTTAGTTGGAATGGGAAGGCCGCATCGAGATGGTCGTCGATTGCTATGAGTTTATCGAGGAACAAAAGGTGAAGGTTGCCACGGTTGAGTTCACCGACTACGTACTAGTTTGGTGGGACCACCAAGTCAGGACTAATCGGAGGCGAAATGGTGAACACAAGGCACTAATGCATAAGCGATTTGTTCCAAGCCACTACAACCGCGATCTCCACTCTCAGTTTCAAACCCTCACTCAAGGCAACATGAGGGTGGAGGACTATTTCAAGGAGATCAAGATGGCCATGATGAGGGAGAACATTCAAGAAGATAGTGAGGCTACCATGGCAAGGTTCCTTAGAGGTCTCAACCCCGACCTTCAAGAAGCCTTGGAGCTCCAACATTACTTGGATATGCATGATCTTCTTGAACTAGCCATCAAGGCTGAGAAGGGGAAGAAATTGAGGCGAGGAGACCGTATCTTCCAAGCTTCCAACTCGCCTTCATGGAAGGGCAACCCACCAAGGAGAATCTCACATGATACAGGAAATGCGACTACACCAAGCCCTTCTAGCCTCACACCTGGAAATTTCTCTAACTGCAATTCCATTTTTACCCCTAACAAGCTTGTTGATGCATCCAGGTCCACTTCTAAGACCCCTCATGAAACTCCTAAAACTAGGAATAGAGATATCAAGGGCTTCAAGTGCCATTGGTTTGGACATATTGACACGAACGGCACCAATCTTGTGATGCGACCCCTACAGAAAGGCTAGGATCTAGAAGGTTAGGACTCACGTTGATGACAAACGAACGCAACGGAATCACCTAAACCCGTTGATCACGTGGCCAACGAACCTAGTATTGTAGAAGACGCCACAATCTGGCGCGGTTCTAGATTGATAAGTCAATGGTATGACAAAGAAATGAATCTAAAATACTCAAGGATGCTTCAATGAAGCTTTGAGAGAATTCTCAAGTGTTTTTATTAATCATCATAAAACTGAATGTAAACAATGACTTAAGGCTATTTGTAGCCGTGACTAAGACCTAGTAAAGCTTGGAAAAACTTGAAGTCCGGCCAGCCCTTGGGCTTCTCTTTTGGCCGGCACTAGCCCAACAACATACATTGGAGTATGTTGTGGAAAAATCCAAGGAAATCCGGGTCTTGTTTCCTTGATTACTCTTGTGGAAAAGCATGGTGACAATTGTTGGATCTTTGCGGCATTTCTCGACTACCCAATCCGACGGGTAAGGAATTTTTGGTAAGATCATTGGAGTATTTTGAGTGGGAAAACGAGGGAGAGTGAAAACACTCAGGGAGTGAAGTGAGATTATATTTGTCCTATTTTCTTGTTCACTAACCTTTTGCAGGACCAAACGACAGTCATGGAGCAAGCTCATCCGACCACTGACTACTCAATGATGTTCACCGCCATGAAAAACGAGCTTAAGCGGATTAGTGTGTAACAAATGGAGGAGAGGCACAACCGCTTTGACGAGCTCTCCAAGGGCTACACAAGGGGCCCCCATTCTCGAGCTCGCAACCGAAGTAACCATTGCACCAAAGGAGCAAACTATGAGGAGTACTCTCGGCAAGTGAAGATGTGGTAAGAGCCTAGAGGCCTAAAAGGGACACGTCTAAGAACGAGCTCAAGGGACTTAAAATTCAAGTCTCTACGTTACGAGGGAAAAGTGACCCTGAGGCTTAGTTGGAATGGGAAGGCCGCATCGAGATGGTCTTCGATTGCTATGAGTTTAGCGAGGAACAAAAGGTGAAGGTTGCCATTGTTGAGTTCACCGACTGCGCACTAGTTTGGTGGGACCAAGTCAGGACTAATTGGAGGCGAAATGGTAAACTCAAGGCACTAATGCATAAGCGGTTTGTTCCAAGCCACTACAACCGCGATCTCCACTCTCAGCTTCAAACCCTCACTCAAGGCAACATGAGTGTGGAGGACTACTCCAAGGAGATCAAGATGGCCATGATGAGGACGAACATTCAAGAAGATAGTGTGGCTACCATGACAAGGTTCCTTAGAGGTCTCAACCCCGTCCTTCAAGAAGCCTTGGAGCTCCAACATTACTTGGACATGCATGATCTTCTTGAACTAGCCATCAAGGCCGAGAGGGGGAAGAAATTGAGGCGAGGAGGCCGTACGTTCTAAGCATCCAACTCTCCTTCATAGAAGGGCAACCCACCAAGGAGAACATCACATGATACTGGAAATGCGACTACACCAAGCCCTTCTAGCCGCACACCTGGTAAAATCTCTGACCGCAATTCCAATTTTACCCCTAATAAGCTTGTTGATGCATCCAGGTCCACTTCTAAGACCACTCATGAAACTCCTAAAACTAGGAGTAGAGATATCAAGGGCTTCAAGTGCCAATGGTTGGACATATTGATACGAACGGCACCAACCTTGTGATGCAACCCGTACAGAAAGGCTAGGATCTAGAAGGTTGGGACTCACGTTGATGACAAACGAACGCAGTGGAATCACCTAAACCCGGTGATCACGCGGCCAACGAACCAGGTATTGTAGAAGACGCCGCAATCTGGCGCGGTCCTAGATTGATAAGTCAATGGTATGCCAAAGAAATGAATCTAAAATACTCAAGGATGCTTCAATGAAGCTTTGAGAGAATTCTCAAGTGTTTTTATTAATCATCATAAAACTGAATGTAAACAATGACTTAAGGCAATTTGCAGCCGTGACTATGACCTTGTAAAGCTTGGAAAAACTTGAGGGAAATCCGGCCAGCCATTGGGCTTTTCTTTTGGCTGGCACTAGCCCAACAACATACATTGGAGTATGTTGTGGAAAAATCCAAGGAAATCCGTATCTTGTTTCCTTGATTACTCTTGGGGAAAAGCTTGGTGACAATTGTAGGATCTTTGCGGCATTTCTCGACTGCCCAATCCGACGGGTAAGGAATTTTTGGTAAGATCATTGGAGTATTTTGAGTGGGAAAACGAGGGAGAGTGAAAACACTCAGGGAGTGAAGTGAGATTATATTTGTCCTATTTTCTTGTTCACTAACCTTTTGCAGGACCAAACGACAGTCATGGAGCAAGCTCATCCGACCACTGACTACTCAATGATGTTCACCGCCATGAAAAACGAGCTTAAGCGGATTAGTGTGTAACAAATGGAGGAGAGGCACAACCGCTTTGACGAGCTCTCCAAGGGCTTCACAAGGGGCCCCCATTCTCGATCTCGCAACCGAAGTAACCATGGCACCAAAGGAGCAAACTATGAGGAGTACTCTCGGCAAGTGAAGATGTGGTAAGAGCCTAGAGGCCTAAAAGGGACACGTCTAAGAACGAGCTCAAGGGACTTAAAATTCAAGTCTCTACGTTCCGAGGGAAAAGTGACCCTGAGGCTTAGTTGGAATGGGAAGGCCGCATCGAGATGGTCGTCGATTGCTATGAGTTTATCGAGGAACAAAAGGTGAAGGTTGCCACGGTTGAGTTCACCGACTACGTACTAGTTTGGTGGGACCACCAAGTCAGGACTAATCGGAGGCGAAATGGTGAACACAAGGCACTAATGCATAAGCGATTTGTTCCAAGCCACTACAACCGCGATCTCCACTCTCAGTTTCAAACCCTCACTCAAGGCAACATGAGGGTGGAGGACTATTTCAAGGAGATCAAGATGGCCATGATGAGGGAGAACATTCAAGAAGATAGTGAGGCTACCATGGCAAGGTTCCTTAGAGGTCTCAACCCCGACCTTCAAGAAGCCTTGGAGCTCCAACATTACTTGGATATGCATGATCTTCTTGAACTAGCCATCAAGGCTGAGAAGGGGAAGAAATTGAGGCGAGGAGACCGTATCTTCCAAGCTTCCAACTCGCCTTCATGGAAGGGCAACCCACCAAGGAGAATCTCACATGATACAGGAAATGCGACTACACCAAGCCCTTCTAGCCTCACACCTGGAAATTTCTCTAACTGCAATTCCATTTTTACCCCTAACAAGCTTGTTGATGCATCCAGGTCCACTTCTAAGACCCCTCATGAAACTCCTAAAACTAGGAATAGAGATATCAAGGGCTTCAAGTGCCATTGGTTTGGACATATTGACACGAACGGCACCAATCTTGTGATGCGACCCCTACAGAAAGGCTAGGATCTAGAAGGTTAGGACTCACGTTGATGACAAACGAACGCAACGGAATCACCTAAACCCGTTGATCACGTGGCCAACGAACCTAGTATTGTAGAAGACGCCACAATCTGGCGCGGTTCTAGATTGATAAGTCAATGGTATGACAAAGAAATGAATCTAAAATACTCAAGGATGCTTCAATGAAGCTTTGAGAGAATTCTCAAGTGTTTTTATTAATCATCATAAAACTGAATGTAAACAATGACTTAAGGCTATTTGTAGCCGTGACTAAGACCTAGTAAAGCTTGGAAAAACTTGAAGTCCGGCCAGCCCTTGGGCTTCTCTTTTGGCCGGCACTAGCCCAACAACATACATTGGAGTATGTTGTGGAAAAATCCAAGGAAATCCGGGTCTTGTTTCCTTGATTACTCTTGTGGAAAAGCATGGTGACAATTGTTGGATCTTTGCGGCATTTCTCGACTACCCAATCCGACGGGTAAGGAATTTTTGGTAAGATCATTGGAGTATTTTGAGTGGGAAAACGAGGGAGAGTGAAAACACTCAGGGAGTGAAGTGAGATTATATTTGTCCTATTTTCTTGTTCACTAACCTTTTGCAGGACCAAACGACAGTCATGGAGCAAGCTCATCCGACCACTGACTACTCAATGATGTTCACCGCCATGAAAAACGAGCTTAAGCGGATTAGTGTGTAACAAATGGAGGAGAGGCACAACCGCTTTGACGAGCTCTCCAAGGGCTACACAAGGGGCCCCCATTCTCGAGCTCGCAACCGAAGTAACCATTGCACCAAAGGAGCAAACTATGAGGAGTACTCTCGGCAAGTGAAGATGTGGTAAGAGCCTAGAGGCCTAAAAGGGACACGTCTAAGAACGAGCTCAAGGGACTTAAAATTCAAGTCTCTACGTTACGAGGGAAAAGTGACCCTGAGGCTTAGTTGGAATGGGAAGGCCGCATCGAGATGGTCTTCGATTGCTATGAGTTTAGCGAGGAACAAAAGGTGAAGGTTGCCATTGTTGAGTTCACCGACTGCGCACTAGTTTGGTGGGACCAAGTCAGGACTAATTGGAGGCGAAATGGTAAACTCAAGGCACTAATGCATAAGCGGTTTGTTCCAAGCCACTACAACCGCGATCTCCACTCTCAGCTTCAAACCCTCACTCAAGGCAACATGAGTGTGGAGGACTACTCCAAGGAGATCAAGATGGCCATGATGAGGACGAACATTCAAGAAGATAGTGTGGCTACCATGACAAGGTTCCTTAGAGGTCTCAACCCCGTCCTTCAAGAAGCCTTGGAGCTCCAACATTACTTGGACATGCATGATCTTCTTGAACTAGCCATCAAGGCCGAGAGGGGGAAGAAATTGAGGCGAGGAGGCCGTACGTTCTAAGCATCCAACTCTCCTTCATAGAAGGGCAACCCACCAAGGAGAACATCACATGATACTGGAAATGCGACTACACCAAGCCCTTCTAGCCGCACACCTGGTAAAATCTCTGACCGCAATTCCAATTTTACCCCTAATAAGCTTGTTGATGCATCCAGGTCCACTTCTAAGACCACTCATGAAACTCCTAAAACTAGGAGTAGAGATATCAAGGGCTTCAAGTGCCAATGGTTGGACATATTGATACGAACGGCACCAACCTTGTGATGCAACCCGTACAGAAAGGCTAGGATCTAGAAGGTTGGGACTCACGTTGATGACAAACGAACGCAGTGGAATCACCTAAACCCGGTGATCACGCGGCCAACGAACCAGGTATTGTAGAAGACGCCGCAATCTGGCGCGGTCCTAGATTGATAAGTCAATGGTATGCCAAAGAAATGAATCTAAAATACTCAAGGATGCTTCAATGAAGCTTTGAGAGAATTCTCAAGTGTTTTTATTAATCATCATAAAACTGAATGTAAACAATGACTTAAGGCAATTTGCAGCCGTGACTATGACCTTGTAAAGCTTGGAAAAACTTGAAGGAAATCCGGCCGGCCATTGGGCTTCTCTTTTGGCTGGCACTAGCCCAACAACATACATTGGAGTATGTTGTGGAAAAATCCAAGGAAATCCGTATCTTGTTTCCTTGATTACTCTTGGGGAAAAGCTTGGTGACAATTGTAGGATCTTTGCGGCATTTCTCGACTGCCCAATCCGACGGGTAAGGAATTTTTGGTAAGATCATTGGAGTATTTTGAGTGGAAAAATGAGTGAGAGTGAAAACACTAAGGGAGTGAATTGAGATTATATTTGTCCTATTTTCTTGTTCACTAACCTTTTACAGGACCAAACGACAGTCATGGAGCAAGCTCATCCGACCACTGACTACTCATTGATGTTCACCGCCATGAAAAACGAGCTAAAGCGGATTAGTGAGCAACAAATGCCGGAGAGGCACAACCGCTTAGACGAGCTATCCAAGAGTTTCACAAGGGGCCCCCATTCTCGATCTCGCAACCGAAATAACCATGGCACCAAAGGAGCAAACTATGAGGAGTACTCTCGGCTGGTGAAGATGTGGAAATAGCCGAGAGGCCTAAAAGGGACACGTCTAAGAACGAGCTGAAGGGACGTAAAATTCAAGTCTGCACGTTCCAAGGCAAAATTGACCCTGAGGCTTAGTTGGAATGGGAAGGCCGCATCGAGATGGTCGTCGATTGCTATGAGTTTATCGAGGAACAAAAGGTGAAGGTTGCCACGGTTGAGTTCACCGACTACGCACTAGTTTGGTGGGACCACCAAGTCAGGACTAATCGGAGGCGAAATGGTGAACACAAGGCACTAATGCATAAGCGATTTGTTCCATGCCACTACAACCGCGATCTCCACTCTCAGTTTCAAACCCTCACACAAGGCAACATGAGGGTGGAGGACTATTTCAAGGGGATCAAGATGGCCATGATGAGGGAGAACATTCAAGAAGATAGTGAGGCTACCATGGCAAGGTTCCTTAGAGGTCTCAACCCCGACCTTCAAGAAGCCTTGGAGCTCCAACATTACTTGGATATGCATGATCTTCTTGAACTAGCCATCAAGGCTGAGAAGGGGAAGAAATTGAGGCGAGGAGACCGTATCTTCCAAGCTTCCAACTCGCCTTCATGGAAGGGCAACCCACCAAGGAGAATCTCACATGATACAGGAAATGCGACTACACCAAGCCCTTCTAGCCTCACACCTGGAAATTTCTCTAACTGCAATTCCATTTTTACCCCTAACAAGCTTGTTGATGCATCCAGGTCCACTTCTAAGACCCCTCATGAAACTCCTAAAACTAGGAATAGAGATATCAAGGGCTTCAAGTGCCATTGGTTTGGACATATTGACACGAACGGCACCAATCTTGTGATGCGACCCCTACAGAAAGGCTAGGATCTAGAAGGTTAGGACTCACGTTGATGACAAACGAACGCAACGGAATCACCTAAACCCGTTGATCACGTGGCCAACGAACCTAGTATTGTAGAAGACGCCACAATCTGGCGCGGTTCTAGATTGATAAGTCAATGGTATGACAAAGAAATGAATCTAAAATACTCAAGGATGCTTCAATGAAGCTTTGAGAGAATTCTCAAGTGTTTTTATTAATCATCATAAAACTGAATGTAAACAATGACTTAAGGCTATTTGTAGCCGTGACTAAGACCTAGTAAAGCTTGGAAAAACTTGAAGTCCGGCCAGCCCTTGGGCTTCTCTTTTGGCCGGCACTAGCCCAACAACATACATTGGAGTATGTTGTGGAAAAATCCAAGGAAATCCGGGTCTTGTTTCCTTGATTACTCTTGTGGAAAAGCATGGTGACAATTGTTGGATCTTTGCGGCATTTCTCGACTACCCAATCCGACGGGTAAGGAATTTTTGGTAAGATCATTGGAGTATTTTGAGTGGGAAAACGAGGGAGAGTGAAAACACTCAGGGAGTGAAGTGAGATTATATTTGTCCTATTTTCTTGTTCACTAACCTTTTGCAGGACCAAACGACAGTCATGGAGCAAGCTCATCCGACCACTGACTACTCAATGATGTTCACCGCCATGAAAAACGAGCTTAAGCGGATTAGTGTGTAACAAATGGAGGAGAGGCACAACCGCTTTGACGAGCTCTCCAAGGGCTTCACAAGGGGCCCCCATTCTCGATCTCGCAACCGAAGTAACCATTGCACCAAAGGAGCAAACTATGAGGAGTACTCTCGGCAAGTGAAGATGTGGTAAGAGCCTAGAGGCCTAAAAGGGACACGTCTAAGAACGAGCTCAAGGGACTTAAAATTCAAGTCTCTACGTTACGAGGGAAAAGTGACCCTGAGGCTTAGTTGGAATGGGAAGGCCGCATCGAGATGGTCTTCGATTGCTATGAGTTTAGCGAGGAACAAAAGGTGAAGGTTGCCATTGTTGAGTTCACCGACTGCGCACTAGTTTGGTGGGACCAAGTCAGGACTAATTGGAGGCGAAATGGTAAACTCAAGGCACTAATGCATAAGCGGTTTGTTCCAAGCCACTACAACCGCGATCTCCACTCTCAGCTTCAAACCCTCACTCAAGGCAACATGAGTGTGGAGGACTACTCCAAGGAGATCAAGATGGCCATGATGAGGATGAACATTCAAGAAGATAGTGTGGCTACCATGACAAGGTTCCTTAGAGGTCTCAACCCCGTCCTTCAAGAAGCCTTGGAGCTCCAACATTACTTGGACATGCATGATCTTCTTGAACTAGCCATCAAGGCCGAGAGGGGGAAGAAATTGAGGCGAGGAGGCCGTACGTTCTAAGCATCCAACTCTCCTTCATAGAAGGGCAACCCACCAAGGAGAACATCACATGATACTGGAAATGCGACTACACCAAGCCCTTCTAGCCGCACACCTGGTAAAATCTCTGACCGCAATTCCAATTTTACCCCTAATAAGCTTGTTGATGCATCCAGGTCCACTTCTAAGACCACTCATGAAACTCCTAAAACTAGGAGTAGAGATATCAAGGGCTTCAAGTGCCAATGGTTGGACATATTGATACGAACGGCACCAACCTTGTGATGCAACCCGTACAGAAAGGCTAGGATCTAGAAGGTTGGGACTCACGTTGATGACAAACGAACGCAGTGGAATCACCTAAACCCGGTGATCACGCGGCCAACGAACCAGGTATTGTAGAAGACGCCGCAATCTGGCGCGGTCCTAGATTGATAAGTCAATGGTATGCCAAAGAAATGAATCTAAAATACTCAAGGATGCTTCAATGAAGCTTTGAGAGAATTCTCAAGTGTTTTTATTAATCATCATAAAACTGAATGTAAACAATGACTTAAGGCAATTTGCAGCCGTGACTATGACCTTGTAAAGCTTGGAAAAACTTGAAGGAAATCCGGCCGGCCATTGGGCTTCTCTTTTGGCTGGCACTAGCCCAACAACATACATTGGAGTATGTTGTGGAAAAATCCAAGGAAATCCGTATCTTGTTTCCTTGATTACTCTTGGGGAAAAGCTTGGTGACAATTGTAGGATCTTTGCGGCATTTCTCGACTGCCCAATCCGACGGGTAAGGAATTTTTGGTAAGATCATTGGAGTATTTTGAGTGGAAAAATGAGTGAGAGTGAAAACACTAAGGGAGTGAATTGAGATTATATTTGTCCTATTTTCTTGTTCACTAACCTTTTACAGGACCAAACGACAGTCATGGAGCAAGCTCATCCGACCACTGACTACTCATTGATGTTCACCGCCATGAAAAACGAGCTAAAGCGGATTAGTGAGCAACAAATGCCGGAGAGGCACAACCGCTTAGACGAGCTATCCAAGAGCTTCACAAGGGGCCCCCATTCTCGATCTCGCAACCGAAATAACCATGGCACCAAAGGAGCAAACTATGAGGAGTACTCTCGGCTGGTGAAGATGTGGAAATAGCCGAGAGGCCTAAAAGGGACACGTCTAAGAACGAGCTGAAGGGACGTAAAATTCAAGTCTGCACGTTCCAAGGCAAAATTGACCCTGAGGCTTAGTTGGAATGGGAAGGCCGCATCGAGATGGTCGTCGATTGCTATGAGTTTATCGAGGAACAAAAGGTGAAGGTTGCCACGGTTGAGTTCACCGACTACGCACTAGTTTGGTGGGACCACCAAGTCAGGACTAATCGGAGGCGAAATGGTGAACACAATCACTAATGCATAAGCGACTTGTTCCAAGCCACTACAACCGCGATCTCCACTCTCAGTTTCAAACCCTCACTCAAGGCAACATGAGGGTGGAGGACTATTTCAAGGAGATCAAGATGGCCATGATGAGGGAGAACATTCAAGAAGATAGTGAGGCTACCATGGCAAGGTTCCTTAGAGGTCTCAACCCCGACCTTCAAGAAGCCTTGGAGCTCCAACATTACTTGGATATGCATGATCTTCTTGAACTAGCCATCAAGGCTGAGAAGGGGAAGAAATTGAGGCGAGGAGACCGTATCTTCCAAGCTTCCAACTCGCCTTCATGGAAGGGCAACCCACCAAGGAGAATCTCACATGATACAGGAAATGCGACTACACCAAGCCCTTCTAGCCTCACACCTGGAAATTTCTCTAACTGCAATTCCATTTTTACCCCTAACAAGCTTGTTGATGCATCCAGGTCCACTTCTAAGACCCCTCATGAAACTCCTAAAACTAGGAATAGAGATATCAAGGGCTTCAAGTGCCATTGGTTTGGACATATTGACACGAACGGCACCAATCTTGTGATGCGACCCCTACAGAAAGGCTTGGATCTAGAAGGTTAGGACTCACGTTGATGACAAACGAACGCAACGGAATCACCTAAACCCGTTGATCACGTGGCCAACGAACCTAGTATTGTAGAAGACGCCACAATCTGGCGCGGTTCTAGATTGATAAGTCAATGGTATGACAAAGAAATGAATCTAAAATACTCAAGGATGCTTCAATGAAGCTTTGAGAGAATTCTCAAGTGTTTTTATTAATCATCATAAAACTGAATGTAAACAATGACTTAAGGCTATTTGTAGCCGTGACTAAGACCTAGTAAAGCTTGGAAAAACTTGAAGTCCGGCCAGCCCTTGGGCTTCTCTTTTGGCCGGCACTAGCCCAACAACATACATTGGAGTATGTTGTGGAAAAATCCAAGGAAATCCGGGTCTTGTTTCCTTGATTACTCTTGTGGAAAAGCATGGTGACAATTGTTGGATCTTTGCGGCATTTCTCGACTACCCAATCCGACGGGTAAGGAATTTTTGGTAAGATCATTGGAGTATTTTGAGTGGGAAAACGAGGGAGAGTGAAAACACTCAGGGAGTGAAGTGAGATTATATTTGTCCTATTTTCTTGTTCACTAACCTTTTGCAGGACCAAACGACAGTCATGGAGCAAGCTCATCCGACCACTGACTACTCAATGATGTTCACCGCCATGAAAAACGAGCTTAAGCGGATTAGTGTGTAACAAATGGAGGAGAGGCACAACCGCTTTGACGAGCTCTCCAAGGGCTTCACAAGGGGCCCCCATTCTCGATCTCGCAACCGAAGTAACCATGGCACCAAAGGAGCAAACTATGAGGAGTACTCTCGGCAAGTGAAGATGTGGTAAGAGCCTAGAGGCCTAAAAGGGACACGTCTAAGAACGAGCTCAAGGGACTTAAAATTCAAGTCTCTACGTTCCGAGGGAAAAGTGACCCTGAGGCTTAGTTGGAATGGGAAGGCCGCATCGAGATGGTCGTCGATTGCTATGAGTTTATCGAGGAACAAAAGGTGAAGGTTGCCACGGTTGAGTTCACCGACTACGTACTAGTTTGGTGGGACCACCAAGTCAGGACTAATCGGAGGCGAAATGGTGAACACAAGGCACTAATGCATAAGCGATTTGTTCCAAGCCACTACAACCGCGATCTCCACTCTCAGTTTCAAACCCTCACTCAAGGCAACATGAGGGTGGAGGACTATTTCAAGGAGATCAAGATGGCCATGATGAGGGAGAACATTCAAGAAGATAGTGAGGCTACCATGGCAAGGTTCCTTAGAGGTCTCAACCCCGACCTTCAAGAAGCCTTGGAGCTCCAACATTACTTGGATATGCATGATCTTCTTGAACTAGCCATCAAGGCTGAGAAGGGGAAGAAATTGAGGCGAGGAGACCGTATCTTCCAAGCTTCCAACTCGCCTTCATGGAAGGGCAACCCACCAAGGAGAATCTCACATGATACAGGAAATGCGACTACACCAAGCCCTTCTAGCCTCACACCTGGAAATTTCTCTAACTGCAATTCCATTTTTACCCCTAACAAGCTTGTTGATGCATCCAGGTCCACTTCTAAGACCCCTCATGAAACTCCTAAAACTAGGAATAGAGATATCAAGGGCTTCAAGTGCCATTGGTTTGGACATATTGACACGAACGGCACCAATCTTGTGATGCGACCCCTACAGAAAGGCTAGGATCTAGAAGGTTAGGACTCACGTTGATGACAAACGAACGCAACGGAATCACCTAAACCCGTTGATCACGTGGCCAACGAACCTAGTATTGTAGAAGACGCCACAATCTGGCGCGGTTCTAGATTGATAAGTCAATGGTATGACAAAGAAATGAATCTAAAATACTCAAGGATGCTTCAATGAAGCTTTGAGAGAATTCTCAAGTGTTTTTATTAATCATCATAAAACTGAATGTAAACAATGACTTAAGGCTATTTGTAGCCGTGACTAAGACCTAGTAAAGCTTGGAAAAACTTGAAGTCCGGCCAGCCCTTGGGCTTCTCTTTTGGCCGGCACTAGCCCAACAACATACATTGGAGTATGTTGTGGAAAAATCCAAGGAAATCCGGGTCTTGTTTCCTTGATTACTCTTGTGGAAAAGCATGGTGACAATTGTTGGATCTTTGCGGCATTTCTCGACTACCCAATCCGACGGGTAAGGAATTTTTGGTAAGATCATTGGAGTATTTTGAGTGGGAAAACGAGGGAGAGTGAAAACACTCAGGGAGTGAAGTGAGATTATATTTGTCCTATTTTCTTGTTCACTAACCTTTTGCAGGACCAAACGACAGTCATGGAGCAAGCTCATCCGACCACTGACTACTCAATGATGTTCACCGCCATGAAAAACGAGCTTAAGCGGATTAGTGTGTAACAAATGGAGGAGAGGCACAACCGCTTTGACGAGCTCTCCAAGGGCTACACAAGGGGCCCCCATTCTCGAGCTCGCAACCGAAGTAACCATTGCACCAAAGGAGCAAACTATGAGGAGTACTCTCGGCAAGTGAAGATGTGGTAAGAGCCTAGAGGCCTAAAAGGGACACGTCTAAGAACGAGCTCAAGGGACTTAAAATTCAAGTCTCTACGTTACGAGGGAAAAGTGACCCTGAGGCTTAGTTGGAATGGGAAGGCCGCATCGAGATGGTCTTCGATTGCTATGAGTTTAGCGAGGAACAAAAGGTGAAGGTTGCCATTGTTGAGTTCACCGACTGCGCACTAGTTTGGTGGGACCAAGTCAGGACTAATTGGAGGCGAAATGGTAAACTCAAGGCACTAATGCATAAGCGGTTTGTTCCAAGCCACTACAACCGCGATCTCCACTCTCAGCTTCAAACCCTCACTCAAGGCAACATGAGTGTGGAGGACTACTCCAAGGAGATCAAGATGGCCATGATGAGGACGAACATTCAAGAAGATAGTGTGGCTACCATGACAAGGTTCCTTAGAGGTCTCAACCCCGTCCTTCAAGAAGCCTTGGAGCTCCAACATTACTTGGACATGCATGATCTTCTTGAACTAGCCATCAAGGCCGAGAGGGGGAAGAAATTGAGGCGAGGAGGCCGTACGTTCTAAGCATCCAACTCTCCTTCATAGAAGGGCAACCCACCAAGGAGAACATCACATGATACTGGAAATGCGACTACACCAAGCCCTTCTAGCCGCACACCTGGTAAAATCTCTGACCGCAATTCCAATTTTACCCCTAATAAGCTTGTTGATGCATCCAGGTCCACTTCTAAGACCACTCATGAAACTCCTAAAACTAGGAGTAGAGATATCAAGGGCTTCAAGTGCCAATGGTTGGACATATTGATACGAACGGCACCAACCTTGTGATGCAACCCGTACAGAAAGGCTAGGATCTAGAAGGTTGGGACTCACGTTGATGACAAACGAACGCAGTGGAATCACCTAAACCCGGTGATCACGCGGCCAACGAACCAGGTATTGTAGAAGACGCCGCAATCTGGCGCGGTCCTAGATTGATAAGTCAATGGTATGCCAAAGAAATGAATCTAAAATACTCAAGGATGCTTCAATGAAGCTTTGAGAGAATTCTCAAGTGTTTTTATTAATCATCATAAAACTGAATGTAAACAATGACTTAAGGCAATTTGCAGCCGTGACTATGACCTTGTAAAGCTTGGAAAAACTTGAAGGAAATCCGGCCGGCCATTGGGCTTCTCTTTTGGCTGGCACTAGCCCAACAACATACATTGGAGTATGTTGTGGAAAAATCCAAGGAAATCCGTATCTTGTTTCCTTGATTACTCTTGGGGAAAAGCTTGGTGACAATTGTAGGATCTTTGCGGCATTTCTCGACTGCCCAATCCGACGGGTAAGGAATTTTTGGTAAGATCATTGGAGTATTTTGAGTGGAAAAATGAGTGAGAGTGAAAACACTAAGGGAGTGAATTGAGATTATATTTGTCCTATTTTCTTGTTCACTAACCTTTTACAGGACCAAACGACAGTCATGGAGCAAGCTCATCCGACCACTGACTACTCATTGATGTTCACCGCCATGAAAAACGAGCTAAAGCGGATTAGTGAGCAACAAATGCCGGAGAGGCACAACCGCTTAGACGAGCTATCCAAGAGCTTCACAAGGGGCCCCCATTCTCGATCTCGCAACCGAAATAACCATGGCACCAAAGGAGCAAACTATGAGGAGTACTCTCGGCTGGTGAAGATGTGGAAATAGCCGAGAGGCCTAAAAGGGACACGTCTAAGAACGAGCTGAAGGGACGTAAAATTCAAGTCTGCACGTTCCAAGGCAAAATTGACCCTGAGGCTTAGTTGGAATGGGAAGGCCGCATCGAGATGGTCGTCGATTGCTATGAGTTTATCGAGGAACAAAAGGTGAAGGTTGCCACGGTTGAGTTCACCGACTACGCACTAGTTTGGTGGGACCACCAAGTCAGGACTAATCGGAGGCGAAATGGTGAACACAAGGCACTAATGCATAAGCGATTTGTTCCATGCCACTACAACCGCGATCTCCACTCTCAGTTTCAAACCCTCACTCAAGGCAACATGAGGGTGGAGGACTATTTCAAGGGGATCAAGATGGCCATGATGAGGGAGAACATTCAAGAAGATAGTGAGGCTACCATGGCAAGGTTCCTTAGAGGTCTCAACCCCGACCTTCAAGAAGCCTTGGAGCTCCAACATTACTTGGATATGCATGATCTTCTTGAACTAGCCATCAAGGCTGAGAAGGGGAAGAAATTGAGGCGAGGAGACCGTATCTTCCAAGCTTCCAACTCGCCTTCATGGAAGGGCAACCCACCAAGGAGAATCTCACATGATACAGGAAATGCGACTACACCAAGCCCTTCTAGCCTCACACCTGGAAATTTCTCTAACTGCAATTCCATTTTTACCCCTAACAAGCTTGTTGATGCATCCAGGTCCACTTCTAAGACCCCTCATGAAACTCCTAAAACTAGGAATAGAGATATCAAGGGCTTCAAGTGCCATTGGTTTGGACATATTGACACGAACGGCACCAATCTTGTGATGCGACCCCTACAGAAAGGCTAGGATCTAGAAGGTTAGGACTCACGTTGATGACAAACGAACGCAACGGAATCACCTAAACCCGTTGATCACGTGGCCAACGAACCTAGTATTGTAGAAGACGCCACAATCTGGCGCGGTTCTAGATTGATAAGTCAATGGTATGACAAAGAAATGAATCTAAAATACTCAAGGATGCTTCAATGAAGCTTTGAGAGAATTCTCAAGTGTTTTTATTAATCATCATAAAACTGAATGTAAACAATGACTTAAGGCTATTTGTAGCCGTGACTAAGACCTAGTAAAGCTTGGAAAAACTTGAAGTCCGGCCAGCCCTTGGGCTTCTCTTTTGGCCGGCACTAGCCCAACAACATACATTGGAGTATGTTGTGGAAAAATCCAAGGAAATCCGGGTCTTGTTTCCTTGATTACTCTTGTGGAAAAGCATGGTGACAATTGTTGGATCTTTGCGGCATTTCTCGACTACCCAATCCGACGGGTAAGGAATTTTTGGTAAGATCATTGGAGTATTTTGAGTGGGAAAACGAGGGAGAGTGAAAACACTCAGGGAGTGAAGTGAGATTATATTTGTCCTATTTTCTTGTTCACTAACCTTTTGCAGGACCAAACGACAGTCATGGAGCAAGCTCATCCGACCACTGACTACTCAATGATGTTCACCGCCATGAAAAACGAGCTTAAGCGGATTAGTGTGTAACAAATGGAGGAGAGGCACAACCGCTTTGACGAGCTCTCCAAGGGCTTCACAAGGGGCCCCCATTCTCGATCTCGCAACCGAAGTAACCATTGCACCAAAGGAGCAAACTATGAGGAGTACTCTCGGCAAGTGAAGATGTGGTAAGAGCCTAGAGGCCTAAAAGGGACACGTCTAAGAACGAGCTCAAGGGACTTAAAATTCAAGTCTCTACGTTACGAGGGAAAAGTGACCCTGAGGCTTAGTTGGAATGGGAAGGCCGCATCGAGATGGTCTTCGATTGCTATGAGTTTAGCGAGGAACAAAAGGTGAAGGTTGCCATTGTTGAGTTCACCGACTGCGCACTAGTTTGGTGGGACCAAGTCAGGACTAATTGGAGGCGAAATGGTAAACTCAAGGCACTAATGCATAAGCGGTTTGTTCCAAGCCACTACAACCGCGATCTCCACTCTCAGCTTCAAACCCTCACTCAAGGCAACATGAGTGTGGAGGACTACTCCAAGGAGATCAAGATGGCCATGATGAGGATGAACATTCAAGAAGATAGTGTGGCTACCATGACAAGGTTCCTTAGAGGTCTCAACCCCGTCCTTCAAGAAGCCTTGGAGCTCCAACATTACTTGGACATGCATGATCTTCTTGAACTAGCCATCAAGGCCGAGAGGGGGAAGAAATTGAGGCGAGGAGGCCGTACGTTCTAAGCATCCAACTCTCCTTCATAGAAGGGCAACCCACCAAGGAGAACATCACATGATACTGGAAATGCGACTACACCAAGCCCTTCTAGCCGCACACCTGGTAAAATCTCTGACCGCAATTCCAATTTTACCCCTAATAAGCTTGTTGATGCATCCAGGTCCACTTCTAAGACCACTCATGAAACTCCTAAAACTAGGAGTAGAGATATCAAGGGCTTCAAGTGCCAATGGTTGGACATATTGATACGAACGGCACCAACCTTGTGATGCAACCCGTACAGAAAGGCTAGGATCTAGAAGGTTGGGACTCACGTTGATGACAAACGAACGCAGTGGAATCACCTAAACCCGGTGATCACGCGGCCAACGAACCAGGTATTGTAGAAGACGCCGCAATCTGGCGCGGTCCTAGATTGATAAGTCAATGGTATGCCAAAGAAATGAATCTAAAATACTCAAGGATGCTTCAATGAAGCTTTGAGAGAATTCTCAAGTGTTTTTATTAATCATCATAAAACTGAATGTAAACAATGACTTAAGGCAATTTGCAGCCGTGACTATGACCTTGTAAAGCTTGGAAAAACTTGAAGGAAATCCGGCCGGCCATTGGGCTTCTCTTTTGGCTGGCACTAGCCCAACAACATACATTGGAGTATGTTGTGGAAAAATCCAAGGAAATCCGTATCTTGTTTCCTTGATTACTCTTGGGGAAAAGCTTGGTGACAATTGTAGGATCTTTGCGGCATTTCTCGACTGCCCAATCCGACGGGTAAGGAATTTTTGGTAAGATCATTGGAGTATTTTGAGTGGAAAAATGAGTGAGAGTGAAAACACTAAGGGAGTGAATTGAGATTATATTTGTCCTATTTTCTTGTTCACTAACCTTTTACAGGACCAAACGACAGTCATGGAGCAAGCTCATCCGACCACTGACTACTCATTGATGTTCACCGCCATGAAAAACGAGCTAAAGCGGATTAGTGAGCAACAAATGCCGGAGAGGCACAACCGCTTAGACGAGCTATCCAAGAGCTTCACAAGGGGCCCCCATTCTCGATCTCGCAACCGAAATAACCATGGCACCAAAGGAGCAAACTATGAGGAGTACTCTCGGCTGGTGAAGATGTGGAAATAGCCGAGAGGCCTAAAAGGGACACGTCTAAGAACGAGCTGAAGGGACGTAAAATTCAAGTCTGCACGTTCCAAGGCAAAATTGACCCTGAGGCTTAGTTGGAATGGGAAGGCCGCATCGAGATGGTCGTCGATTGCTATGAGTTTATCGAGGAACAAAAGGTGAAGGTTGCCACGGTTGAGTTCACCGACTACGCACTAGTTTGGTGGGACCACCAAGTCAGGACTAATCGGAGGCGAAATGGTGAACACAATCACTAATGCATAAGCGACTTGTTCCAAGCCACTACAACCGCGATCTCCACTCTCAGTTTCAAACCCTCACTCAAGGCAACATGAGGGTGGAGGACTATTTCAAGGAGATTAAGATGGCCATGATGAGGGAGAACATTCAAGAAGATAGTGAGGCTACCATGGCAAGGTTCCTTAGAGGTCTCAACCCCGACCTTCAAGAAGCCTTGGAGCTCCAACATTACTTGGATATGCATGATCTTCTTGAACTAGCCATCAAGGCTGAGAAGGGGAAGAAATTGAGGCGAGGAGACCGTATCTTCCAAGCTTCCAACTCGCCTTCATGGAAGGGCAACCCACCAAGGAGAATCTCACATGATACAGGAAATGCGACTACACCAAGCCCTTCTAGCCTCACACCTGGAAATTTCTCTAACTGCAATTCCATTTTTACCCCTAACAAGCTTGTTGATGCATCCAGGTCCACTTCTAAGACCCCTCATGAAACTCCTAAATCTAGGAATAGAGATATCAAGGGCTTCAAGTGCCATTGGTTTGGACATATTGACACGAACGGCACCAATCTTGTGATGCGACCCCTACAGAAAGGCTAGGATCTAGAAGGTTAGGACTCACGTTGATGACAAACGAACGCAACGGAATCACCTAAACCCGTTGATCACGTGGCCAACGAACCTAGTATTGTAGAAGACGCCACAATCTGGCGCGGTTCTAGATTGATAAGTCAATGGTATGACAAAGAAATGAATCTAAAATACTCAAGGATGCTTCAATGAAGCTTTGAGAGAATTCTCAAGTGTTTTTATTAATCATCATAAAACTGAATGTAAACAATGACTTAAGGCTATTTGTAGCCGTGACTAAGACCTAGTAAAGCTTGGAAAAACTTGAAGTCCGGCCAGCCCTTGGGCTTCTCTTTTGGCCGGCACTAGCCCAACAACATACATTGGAGTATGTTGTGGAAAAATCCAAGGAAATCCGGGTCTTGTTTCCTTGATTACTCTTGTGGAAAAGCATGGTGACAATTGTTGGATCTTTGCGGCATTTCTCGACTACCCAATCCGACGGGTAAGGAATTTTTGGTAAGATCATTGGAGTATTTTGAGTGGGAAAACGAGGGAGAGTGAAAACACTCAGGGAGTGAAGTGAGATTATATTTGTCCTATTTTCTTGTTCACTAACCTTTTGCAGGACCAAACGACAGTCATGGAGCAAGCTCATCCGACCACTGACTACTCAATGATGTTCACCGCCATGAAAAACGAGCTTAAGCGGATTAGTGTGTAACAAATGGAGGAGAGGCACAACCGCTTTGACGAGCTCTCCAAGGGCTTCACAAGGGGCCCCCATTCTCGATCTCGCAACCGAAGTAACCATGGCACCAAAGGAGCAAACTATGAGGAGTACTCTCGGCAAGTGAAGATGTGGTAAGAGCCTAGAGGCCTAAAAGGGACACGTCTAAGAACGAGCTCAAAGGACTTAAAATTCAAGTCTCTACGTTACGAGGGAAAAGTGACCCTGAGGCTTAGTTGGAATGGGAAGGCCGCATCGAGATGGTCTTCGATTGCTATGAGTTTAGCGAGGAACAAAAGGTGAAGGTTGCCATTGTTGAGTTCACCGACTGCGCACTAGTTTGGTGGGACCAAGTCAGGACTAATTGGAGGCGAAATGGTAAACTCAAGGCACTAATGCATAAACGGTTTGTTCCAAGCCACTACAACCGCGATCTCCACTCTCAGCTTCAAACCCTCACTCAAGGCAACATGAGTGTGGAGGACTACTCCAAGGAGATAAAGATGGCCATGATGAGGGAGAACATTCAAGAAGATAGTGTGGCTACCATGACAAGGTTCCTTAGAGGTCTCAACCCCGTCCTTCAAGAAGCCTTGGAGCTCCAACATTACTTGGACATGCATGATCTTCTTGAACTAGCCATCAAGGCCGAGAGGGGGAAGAAATTGAGGCGAGGAGGCCGTACGTTCTAAGCATCCAACTCTCCTTCATAGAAGGGCAACCCACCAAGGAGAACATCACATGATACTGGAAATGCGACTACACCAAGCCCTTCTAGCCGCACACCTGGTAAAATCTCTGACCGCAATTCCAATTTTACCCCTAATAAGCTTGTTGATGCATCCAGGTCCACTTCTAAGACCACTCATGAAACTCCTAAAACTAGGAGTAGAGATATCAAGGGCTTCAAGTGCCAATGGTTGGACATATTGATACGAACGGCACCAACCTTGTGATGCAACCCGTACAGAAAGGCTAGGATCTAGAAGGTTGGGACTCACGTTGATGACAAACGAACGCAGTGGAATCACCTAAACCCGGTGATCACGCGGCCAACGAACCAGGTATTGTAGAAGACGCCGCAATCTGGCGCGGTCCTAGATTGATAAGTCAATGGTATGCCAAAGAAATGAATCTAAAATACTCAAGGATGCTTCAATGAAGCTTTGAGAGAATTCTCAAGTGTTTTTATTAATCATCATAAAACTGAATGTAAACAATGACTTAAGGCAATTTGCAGCCGTGACTATGACCTTGTAAAGCTTGGAAAAACTTGAAGGAAATCCGGCCAGCCATTGGGCTTCTCTTTTGGCTGGCACTAGCCCAACAACATACATTGGAGTATGTTGTGGAAAAATCCAAGGAAATCCGTATCTTGTTTCCTTGATTACTCTTGGGGAAAAGCTTGGTGACAATTGTAGGATCTTTGCGGCATTTCTCGACTGCCCAATCCGACGGGTAAGGAATTTTTGGTAAGATCATTGGAGTATTTTGAGTGGAAAAATGAGTGAGAGTGAAAACACTAAGGGAGTGAATTGAGATTATATTTGTCCTATTTTCTTGTTCACTAACCTTTTACAGGACCAAACGACAGTCATGGAGCAAGCTCATCCGACCACTGACTACTCATTGATGTTCACCGCCATGAAAAACGAGCTAAAGCGGATTAGTGAGCAACAAATGCCGGAGAGGCACAACCGCTTAGACGAGCTATCCAAGAGCTTCACAAGGGGCTCTCGTTCTCGATCTCGCAACCGAAATAACCATGGCACCAAAGGAGCAAACTATGAGGAGTACTCTCGGCTGGTGAAGATGTGGAAATAGCCGAGAGGCCTAAAAGGGACACGTCTAAGAACGAGCTGAAGGGACGTAAAATTCAAGTCTGCACGTTCCAAGGCAAAATTGACCCTGAGGCTTAGTTGGAATGGGAAGGCCGCATCGAGATGGTCGTCGATTGCTATGAGTTTATCGAGGAACAAAAGGTGAAGGTTGCCACGGTTGAGTTCACCGACTACGCACTAGTTTGGTGGGACCACCAAGTCAGGACTAATCGGAGGCGAAATGGTGAACACAAGGCACTAATGCATAAGCGACTTGTTCCAAGCCACTACAACCGCGATCTCCACTCTCAGTTTCAAACCCTCACTCAAGGCAACATGAGGGTGGAGGACTATTTCAAGGAGATCAAGATGGCCATGATGAGGGAGAACATTCAAGAAGATAGTGAGGCTACCATGGCAAGGTTCCTTAGAGGTCTCAACCCCGACCTTCAAGAAGCCTTGGAGCTCCAACATTACTTGGATATGCATGATCTTCTTGAACTAGCCATCAAGGCTGAGAAGGGGAAGAAATTGAGGCGAGGAGACCGTATCTTCCAAGCTTCCAACTCGCCTTCATGGAAGGGCAACCCACCAAGGAGAATCTCACATGATACAGGAAATGCGACTACACCAAGCCCTTCTAGCCTCACACCTGGAAATTTCTCTAACTGCAATTCCATTTTTACCCCTAACAAGCTTGTTGATGCATCCAGGTCCACTTCTAAGACCCCTCATGAAACTCCTAAAACTAGGAATAGAGATATCAAGGGCTTCAAGTGCCATTGGTTTGGACATATTGACACGAACGGCACCAATCTTGTGATGCGACCCCTACAGAAAGGCTAGGATCTAGAAGGTTAGGACTCACGTTGATGACAAACGAACGCAACGGAATCACCTAAACCCGTTGATCACGTGGCCAACGAACCTAGTATTGTAGAAGACGCCACAATCTGGCGCGGTTCTAGATTGATAAGTCAATGGTATGACAAAGAAATGAATCTAAAATACTCAAGGATGCTTCAATGAAGCTTTGAGAGAATTCTCAAGTGTTTTTATTAATCATCATAAAACTGAATGTAAACAATGACTTAAGGCTATTTGTAGCCGTGACTAAGACCTAGTAAAGCTTGGAAAAACTTGAAGTCCGGCCAGCCCTTGGGCTTCTCTTTTGGCCGGCACTAGCCCAACAACATACATTGGAGTATGTTGTGGAAAAATCCAAGGAAATCCGGGTCTTGTTTCCTTGATTACTCTTGTGGAAAAGCATGGTGACAATTGTTGGATCTTTGCGGCATTTCTCGACTACCCAATCCGACGGGTAAGGAATTTTTGGTAAGATCATTGGAGTATTTTGAGTGGGAAAACGAGGGAGAGTGAAAACACTCAGGGAGTGAAGTGAGATTATATTTGTCCTATTTTCTTGTTCACTAACCTTTTGCAGGACCAAACGACAGTCATGGAGCAAGCTCATCCGACCACTGACTACTCAATGATGTTCACCGCCATGAAAAACGAGCTTAAGCGGATTAGTGTGTAACAAATGGAGGAGAGGCACAACCGCTTTGACGAGCTCTCCAAGGGCTACACAAGGGGCCCCCATTCTCGAGCTCGCAACCGAAGTAACCATTGCACCAAAGGAGCAAACTATGAGGAGTACTCTCGGCAAGTGAAGATGTGGTAAGAGCCTAGAGGCCTAAAAGGGACACGTCTAAGAACGAGCTCAAGGGACTTAAAATTCAAGTCTCTACGTTACGAGGGAAAAGTGACCCTGAGGCTTAGTTGGAATGGGAAGGCCGCATCGAGATGGTCTTCGATTGCTATGAGTTTAGCGAGGAACAAAAGGTGAAGGTTGCCATTGTTGAGTTCACCGACTGCGCACTAGTTTGGTGGGACCAAGTCAGGACTAATTGGAGGCGAAATGGTAAACTCAAGGCACTAATGCATAAGCGGTTTGTTCCAAGCCACTACAACCGCGATCTCCACTCTCAGCTTCAAACCCTCACTCAAGGCAACATGAGTGTGGAGGACTACTCCAAGGAGATCAAGATGGCCTTGATGAGGACGAACATTCAAGAAGATAGTGTGGCTACCATGACAAGGTTCCTTAGAGGTCTCAACCCCGTCCTTCAAGAAGCCTTGGAGCTCCAACATTACTTGGACATGCATGATCTTCTTGAACTAGCCATCAAGGCTGAGAGGGGGAAGAAATTGAGGCGAGGAGGCCGTACGTTCTAAGCATCCAACTCTCCTTCATAGAAGGGCAACCCACCAAGGAGAACATCACATGATACTGGAAATGCGACTACACCAAGCCCTTCTAGCCGCACACCTGGTAAAATCTCTGACCGCAATTCCAATTTTACCCCTAATAAGCTTGTTGATGCATCCAGGTCCACTTCTAAGACCACTCATGAAACTCCTAAAACTAGGAGTAGAGATATCAAGGGCTTCAAGTGCCAATGGTTGGACATATTGATACGAACGGCACCAACCTTGTGATGCAACCCGTACAGAAAGGCTAGGATCTAGAAGGTTGGGACTCACGTTGATGACAAACGAACGCAGTGGAATCACCTAAACCCGGTGATCACGCGGCCAACGAACCAGGTATTGTAGAAGACGCCGCAATCTGGCGCGGTCCTAGATTGATAAGTCAATGGTATGCCAAAGAAATGAATCTAAAATACTCAAGGATGCTTCAATGAAGCTTTGAGAGAATTCTCAAGTGTTTTTATTAATCATCATAAAACTGAATGTAAACAATGACTTAAGGCAATTTGCAGCCGTGACTATGACCTTGTAAAGCTTGGAAAAACTTGAAGGAAATCCGGCCGGCCATTGGGCTTCTCTTTTGGCTGGCACTAGCCCAACAACATACATTGGAGTATGTTGTGGAAAAATCCAAGGAAATCCGTATCTTGTTTCCTTGATTACTCTTGGGGAAAAGCTTGGTGACAATTGTAGGATCTTTGCGGCATTTCTCGACTGCCCAATCCGACGGGTAAGGAATTTTTGGTAAGATCATTGGAGTATTTTGAGTGGAAAAATGAGTGAGAGTGAAAACACTAAGGGAGTGAATTGAGATTATATTTGTCCTATTTTCTTGTTCACTAACCTTTTACAGGACCAAACGACAGTCATGGAGCAAGCTCATCCGACCACTGACTACTCATTGATGTTCACCGCCATGAAAAACGAGCTAAAGCGGATTAGTGAGCAACAAATGCCGGAGAGGCACAACCGCTTAGACGAGCTATCCAAGAGCTTCACAAGGGGCCCCCATTCTCGATCTCGCAACCGAAATAACCATGGCACCAAAGGAGCAAACTATGAGGAGTACTCTCGGCTGGTGAAGATGTGGAAATAGCCGAGAGGCCTAAAAGGGACACGTCTAAGAACGAGCTGAAGGGACGTAAAATTCAAGTCTGCACGTTCCAAGGCAAAATTGACCCTGAGGCTTAGTTGGAATGGGAAGGCCGCATCGAGATGGTCGTCGATTGCTATGAGTTTATCGAGGAACAAAAGGTGAAGGTTGCCACGGTTGAGTTCACCGACTACGCACTAGTTTGGTGGGACCACCAAGTCAGGACTAATCGGAGGCGAAATGGTGAACACAAGGCACTAATGCATAAGCGATTTGTTCCATGCCACTACAACCGCGATCTCCACTCTCAGTTTCAAACCCTCACTCAAGGCAACATGAGGGTGGAGGACTATTTCAAGGGGATCAAGATGGCCATGATGAGGGAGAACAATCAAGAAGATAGTGAGGCTACCATGGCAAGGTTCCTTAGAGGTCTCAACCCCGACCTTCAAGAAGCCTTGGAGCTCCAACATTACTTGGATATGCATGATCTTCTTGAACTAGCCATCAAGGCTGAGAAGGGGAAGAAATTGAGGCGAGGAGACCGTATCTTCCAAGCTTCCAACTCGCCTTCATGGAAGGGCAACCCACCAAGGAGAATCTCACATGATACAGGAAATGCGACTACACCAAGCCCTTCTAGCCTCACACCTGGAAATTTCTCTAACTGCAATTCCATTTTTACCCCTAACAAGCTTGTTGATGCATCCAGGTCCACTTCTAAGACCCCTCATGAAACTCCTAAAACTAGGAATAGAGATATCAAGGGCTTCAAGTGCCATTGGTTTGGACATATTGACACGAACGGCACCAATCTTGTGATGCGACCCCTACAGAAAGGCTAGGATCTAGAAGGTTAGGACTCACGTTGATGACAAACGAACGCAACGGAATCACCTAAACCCGTTGATCACGTGGCCAACGAACCTAGTATTGTAGAAGACGCCACAATCTGGCGCGGTTCTAGATTGATAAGTCAATGGTATGACAAAGAAATGAATCTAAAATACTCAAGGATGCTTCAATGAAGCTTTGAGAGAATTCTCAAGTGTTTTTATTAATCATCATAAAACTGAATGTAAACAATGACTTAAGGCTATTTGTAGCCGTGACTAAGACCTAGTAAAGCTTGGAAAAACTTGAAGTCCGGCCAGCCCTTGGGCTTCTCTTTTGGCCGGCACTAGCCCAACAACATACATTGGAGTATGTTGTGGAAAAATCCAAGGAAATCCGGGTCTTGTTTCCTTGATTACTCTTGTGGAAAAGCATGGTGACAATTGTTGGATCTTTGCGGCATTTCTCGACTACCCAATCCGACGGGTAAGGAATTTTTGGTAAGATCATTGGAGTATTTTGAGTGGGAAAACGAGGGAGAGTGAAAACACTCAGGGAGTGAAGTGAGATTATATTTGTCCTATTTTCTTGTTCACTAACCTTTTGCAGGACCAAACGACAGTCATGGAGCAAGCTCATCCGACCACTGACTACTCAATGATGTTCACCGCCATGAAAAACGAGCTTAAGCGGATTAGTGTGTAACAAATGGAGGAGAGGCACAACCGCTTTGACGAGCTCTCCAAGGGCTTCACAAGGGGCCCCCATTCTCGATCTCGCAACCGAAGTAACCATGGCACCAAAGGAGCAAACTATGAGGAGTACTCTCGGCAAGTGAAGATGTGGTAAGAGCCTAGAGGCCTAAAAGGGACACGTCTAAGAACGAGCTCAAGGGACTTAAAATTCAAGTCTCTACGTTACGAGGGAAAAGTGACCCTGAGGCTTAGTTGGAATGGGAAGGCCGCATCGAGATGGTCTTCGATTGCTATGAGTTTAACGAGGAACAAAAGGTGAAGGTTGCCATTGTTGAGTTCACCGACTGCGCACTAGTTTGGTGGGACCAAGTCAGGACTAATTGGAGGCGAAATGGTAAACTCAAGGCACTAATGCATAAGCGGTTTGTTCCAAGCCACTACAACCGCGATCTCCACTCTCAGCTTCAAACCCTCACTCAAGGCAACATGAGTGTGGAGGACTACTCCAAGGAGATCAAGATGGCCATGATGAGGATGAACATTCAAGAAGATAGTGTGGCTACCATGACAAGGTTCCTTAGAGGTCTCAACCCCGTCCTTCAAGAAGCCTTGGAGCTCCAACATTACTTGGACATGCATGATCTTCTTGAACTAGCCATCAAGGCCGAGAGGGGGAAGAAATTGAGGCGAGGAGGCCGTACGTTCTAAGCATCCAACTCTCCTTCATAGAAGGGTAACCCACCAAGGAGAACATCACATGATACTGGAAATGCGACTACACCAAGCCCTTCTAGCCGCACACCTGGTAAAATCTCTGACCGCAATTCCAATTTTACCCCTAATAAGCTTGTTGATGCATCCAGGTCCACTTCTAAGACCACTCATGAAACTCCTAAAACTAGGAGTAGAGATATCAAGGGCTTCAAGTGCCAATGGTTGGACATATTGATACGAACGGCACCAACCTTGTGATGCAACCCGTACAGAAAGGCTAGGATCTAGAAGGTTGGGACTCACGTTGATGACAAACGAACGCAGTGGAATCACCTAAACCCGGTGATCACGCGGCCAACGAACCAGGTATTGTAGAAGACGCCGCAATCTGGCGCGGTCCTAGATTGATAAGTGAATGGTATGCCAAAGAAATGAATCTAAAATACTCAAGGATGCTTCAATGAAGCTTTGAGAGAATTCTCAAGTGTTTTTATTAATCATCATAAAACTGAATGTAAACAATGACTTAAGGCAATTTGCAGCCGTGACTATGACCTTGTAAAGCTTGGAAAAACTTGAAGGAAATCCGGCCGGCCATTGGGCTTCTCTTTTGGCTGGCACTAGCCCAACAACATACATTGGAGTATGTTGTGGAAAAATCCAAGGAAATCCGTATCTTGTTTCCTTGATTACTCTTGGGGAAAAGCTTGGTGACAATTGTAGGATCTTTGCGGCATTTCTCGACTGCCCAATCCGACGGGTAAGGAATTTTTGGTAAGATCATTGGAGTATTTTGAGTGGAAAAATGAGTGAGAGTGAAAACACTAAGGGAGTGAATTGAGATTATATTTGTCCTATTTTCTTGTTCACTAACCTTTTACAGGACCAAACGACAGTCATGGAGCAAGCTCATCCGACCACTGACTACTCATTGATGTTCACCGCCATGAAAAACGAGCTAAAGCGGATTAGTGAGCAACAAATGCCGGAGAGGCACAACCGCTTAGACGAGCTATCCAAGAGCTTCACAAGGGGCCCCCATTCTCGATCTCGCAACCGAAATAACCATGGCACCAAAGGAGCAAACTATGAGGAGTACTCTCGGCTGGTGAAGATGTGGAAATAGCCGAGAGGCCTAAAAGGGACACGTCTAAGAACGAGCTGAAGGGACGTAAAATTCAAGTCTGCACGTTCCAAGGCAAAATTGACCCTGAGGCTTAGTTGGAATGGGAAGGCCGCATCGAGATGGTCGTCGATTGCTATGAGTTTATCGAGGAACAAAAGGTGAAGGTTGCCACGGTTGAGTTCACCGACTACGCACTAGTTTGGTGGGACCACCAAGTCAGGACTAATCGGAGGCGAAATGGTGAACACAAGGCACTAATGCATAAGCGATTTGTTCCAAGCCACTACAACCGCGATCTCCACTCTCAGTTTCAAACCCTCACTCAAGGCAACATGAGGGTGGAGGACTATTTCAAGGAGATCAAGATGGCCATGATGAGGGAGAACATTCAAGAAGATAGTGAGGCTACCATGGCAAGGTTCCTTAGAGGTCTCAACCCCGACCTTCAAGAAGCCTTGGAGCTCCAACATTACTTGGATATGCATGATCTTCTTGAACTAGCCATCAAGGCTGAGAAGGGGAAGAAATTGAGGCGAGGAGACCGTATCTTCAAAGCTTCCAACTCGCCTTCATGGAAGGGCAACCCACCAAGGAGAATCTCACATGATACAGGAAATGCGACTACACCAAGCCCTTCTAGCCTCACACCTGGAAATTTCTCTAACTGCAATTCCATTTTTACCCCTAACAAGCTTGTTGATGCATCCAGGTCCACTTCTAAGACCCCTCATGAAACTCCTAAATCTAGGAATAGAGATATCAAGGGCTTCAAGTGCCATTGGTTTGGACATATTGACACGAACGGCACCAATCTTGTGATGCGACCCCTACAGAAAGGCTAGGATCTAGAAGGTTAGGACTCACGTTGATGACAAACGAACGCAACGGAATCACCTAAACCCGTTGATCACGTGGCCAACGAACCTAGTATTGTAGAAGACGCCACAATCTGGCGCGGTTCTAGATTGATAAGTCAATGGTATGACAAAGAAATGAATCTAAAATACTCAAGGATGCTTCAATGAAGCTTTGAGAGAATTCTCAAGTGTTTTTATTAATCATCATAAAACTGAATGTAAACAATGACTTAAGGCTATTTGTAGCCGTGACTAAGACCTAGTAAAGCTTGGAAAAACTTGAAGTCCGGCCAGCCCTTGGGCTTCTCTTTTGGCCGGCACTAGCCCAACAACATACATTGGAGTATGTTGTGGAAAAATCCAAGGAAATCCGGGTCTTGTTTCCTTGATTACTCTTGTGGAAAAGCATGGTGACAATTGTTGGATCTTTGCGGCATTTCTCGACTACCCAATCCGACGGGTAAGGAATTTTTGGTAAGATCATTGGAGTATTTTGAGTGGGAAAACGAGGGAGAGTGAAAACACTCAGGGAGTGAAGTGAGATTATATTTGTCCTATTTTCTTGTTCACTAACCTTTTGCAGGACCAAACGACAGTCATGGAGCAAGCTCATCCGACCACTGACTACTCAATGATGTTCACCGCCATGAAAAACGAGCTTAAGCGGATTAGTGTGTAACAAATGGAGGAGAGGCACAACCGCTTTGACGAGCTCTCCAAGGGCTTCACAAGGGGCCCCCATTCTCGATCTCGCAACCGAAGTAACCATGGCACCAAAGGAGCAAACTATGAGGAGTACTCTCGGCAAGTGAAGATGTGGTAAGAGCCTAGAGGCCTAAAAGGGACACGTCTAAGAACGAGCTCAAGGGACTTAAAATTCAAGTCTCTACGTTACGAGGGAAAAGTGACCCTGAGGCTTAGTTGGAATGGGAAGGCCGCATCGAGATGGTCTTCGATTGCTATGAGTTTAGCGAGGAACAAAAGGTGAAGGTTGCCATTGTTGAGTTCACCGACTGCGCACTAGTTTGGTGGGACCAAGTCAGGACTAATTGGAGGCGAAATGGTAAACTCAAGGCACTAATGCATAAACGGTTTGTTCCAAGCCACTACAACCGCGATCTCCACTCTCAGCTTCAAACCCTCACTCAAGGCAACATGAGTGTGGAGGACTACTCCAAGGAGATAAAGATGGCCATGATGAGGGCGAACATTCAAGAAGATAGTGTGGCTACCATGACAAGGTTCCTTAGAGGTCTCAACCCCGTCCTTCAAGAAGCCTTGGAGCTCCAACATTACTTGGACATGCATGATCTTCTTGAACTAGCCATCAAGGCCGAGAGGGGGAAGAAATTGAGGCGAGGAGGCCGTACGTTCTAAGCATCCAACTCTCCTTCATAGAAGGGCAACCCACCAAGGAGAACATCACATGATACTGGAAATGCGACTACACCAAGCCCTTCTAGCCGCACACCTGGTAAAATCTCTGACCGCAATTCCAATTTTACCCCTAATAAGCTTGTTGATGCATCCAGGTCCACTTCTAAGACCACTCATGAAACTCCTAAAACTAGGAGTAGAGATATCAAGGGCTTCAAGTGCCAATGGTTGGACATATTGATACGAACGGCACCAACCTTGTGATGCAACCCGTACAGAAAGGCTAGGATCTAGAAGGTTGGGACTCACGTTGATGACAAACGAACGCAGTGGAATCACCTAAACCCGGTGATCACGCGGCCAACGAACCAGGTATTGTAGAAGACGCCGCAATCTGGCGCGGTCCTAGATTGATAAGTCAATGGTATGCCAAAGAAATGAATCTAAAATACTCAAGGATGCTTCAATGAAGCTTTGAGAGAATTCTCAAGTGTTTTTATTAATCATCATAAAACTGAATGTAAACAATGACTTAAGGCAATTTGCAGCCGTGACTATGACCTTGTAAAGCTTGGAAAAACTTGAAGGAAATCCGGCCAGCCATTGGGCTTCTCTTTTGGCTGGCACTAGCCCAACAACATACATTGGAGTATGTTGTGGAAAAATCCAAGGAAATCCGTATCTTGTTTCCTTGATTACTCTTGGGGAAAAGCTTGGTGACAATTGTAGGATCTTTGCGGCATTTCTCGACTGCCCAATCCGACGGGTAAGGAATTTTTGGTAAGATCATTGGAGTATTTTGAGTGGAAAAATGAGTGAGAGTGAAAACACTAAGGGAGTGAATTGAGATTATATTTGTCCTATTTTCTTGTTCACTAACCTTTTACAGGACCAAACGACAGTCATGGAGCAAGCTCATCCGACCACTGACTACTCATTGATGTTCACCGCCATGAAAAACGAGCTAAAGCGGATTAGTGAGCAACAAATGCCGGAGAGGCACAACCGCTTAGACGAGCTATCCAAGAGCTTCACAAGGGGCTCTCGTTCTCGATCTCGCAACCGAAATAACCATGGCACCAAAGGAGCAAACTATGAGGAGTACTCTCGGCTGGTGAAGATGTGGAAATAGCCGAGAGGCCTAAAAGGGACACGTCTAAGAACGAGCTGAAGGGACGTAAAATTCAAGTCTGCACGTTCCAAGGCAAAATTGACCCTGAGGCTTAGTTGGAATGGGAAGGCCGCATCGAGATGGTCGTCGATTGCTATGAGTTTATCGAGGAACAAAAGGTGAAGGTTGCCACGGTTGAGTTCACCGACTACGCACTAGTTTGGTGGGACCACCAAGTCAGGACTAATCGGAGGCGAAATGGTGAACACAAGGCACTAATGCATAAGCGACTTGTTCCAAGCCACTACAACCGCGATCTCCACTCTCAGTTTCAAACCCTCACTCAAGGCAACATGAGGGTGGAGGACTATTTCAAGGAGATCAAGATGGCCATGATGAGGGAGAACATTCAAGAAGATAGTGAGGCTACCATGGCAAGGTTCCTTAGAGGTCTCAACCCCGACCTTCAAGAAGCCTTGGAGCTCCAACATTACTTGGATATGCATGATCTTCTTGAACTAGCCATCAAGGCTGAGAAGGGGAAGAAATTGAGGCGAGGAGACCGTATCTTCCAAGCTTCCAACTCGCCTTCATGGAAGGGCAACCCACCAAGGAGAATCTCACATGATACAGGAAATGCGACTACACCAAGCCCTTCTAGCCTCACACCTGGAAATTTCTCTAACTGCAATTCCATTTTTACCCCTAACAAGCTTGTTGATGCATCCAGGTCCACTTCTAAGACCCCTCATGAAACTCCTAAAACTAGGAATAGAGATATCAAGGGCTTCAAGTGCCATTGGTTTGGACATATTGACACGAACGGCACCAATCTTGTGATGCGACCCCTACAGAAAGGCTAGGATCTAGAAGGTTAGGACTCACGTTGATGACAAACGAACGCAACGGAATCACCTAAACCCGTTGATCACGTGGCCAACGAACCTAGTATTGTAGAAGACGCCACAATCTGGCGCGGTTCTAGATTGATAAGTCAATGGTATGACAAAGAAATGAATCTAAAATACTCAAGGATGCTTCAATGAAGCTTTGAGAGAATTCTCAAGTGTTTTTATTAATCATCATAAAACTGAATGTAAACAATGACTTAAGGCTATTTGTAGCCGTGACTAAGACCTAGTAAAGCTTGGAAAAACTTGAAGTCCGGCCAGCCCTTGGGCTTCTCTTTTGGCCGGCACTAGCCCAACAACATACATTGGAGTATGTTGTGGAAAAATCCAAGGAAATCCGGGTCTTGTTTCCTTGATTACTCTTGTGGAAAAGCATGGTGACAATTGTTGGATCTTTGCGGCATTTCTCGACTACCCAATCCGACGGGTAAGGAATTTTTGGTAAGATCATTGGAGTATTTTGAGTGGGAAAACGAGGGAGAGTGAAAACACTCAGGGAGTGAAGTGAGATTATATTTGTCCTATTTTCTTGTTCACTAACCTTTTGCAGGACCAAACGACAGTCATGGAGCAAGCTCATCCGACCACTGACTACTCAATGATGTTCACCGCCATGAAAAACGAGCTTAAGCGGATTAGTGTGTAACAAATGGAGGAGAGGCACAACCGCTTTGACGAGCTCTCCAAGGGCTTCACAAGGGGCCCCCATTCTCGATCTCGCAACCGAAGTAACCATGGCACCAAAGGAGCAAACTATGAGGAGTACTCTCGGCAAGTGAAGATGTGGTAAGAGCCTAGAGGCCTAAAAGGGACACGTCTAAGAACGAGCTCAAGGGACTTAAAATTCAAGTCTCTACGTTACGAGGGAAAAGTGACCCTGAGGCTTAGTTGGAATGGGAAGGCCGCATCGAGATGGTCTTCGATTGCTATGAGTTTAGCGAGGAACAAAAGGTGAAGGTTGCCATTGTTGAGTTCACCGACTGCGCACTAGTTTGGTGGGACCAAGTCAGGACTAATTGGAGGCGAAATGGTAAACTCAAGGCACTAATGCATAAGCGGTTTGTTCCAAGCCACTACAACCGCGATCTCCACTCTCAGCTTCAAACCCTCACTCAAGGCAACATGAGTGTGGAGGACTACTCCAAGGAGATCAAGATGGCCATGATGAGGACGAACATTCAAGAAGATAGTGTGGCTACCATGACAAGGTTCCTTAGAGGTCTCAACCCCGTCCTTCAAGAAGCCTTGGAGCTCCAACATTACTTGGACATGCATGATCTTCTTGAACTAGCCATCAAGGCCGAGAGGGGGAAGAAATTGAGGCGAGGAGGCCGTACGTTCTAAGCATCCAACTCTCCTTCATAGAAGGGCAACCCACCAAGGAGAACATCACATGATACTGGAAATGCGACTACACCACGCCCTTCTAGCCGCACACCTGGTAAAATCTCTGACCGCAATTCCAATTTTACCCCTAATAAGCTTGTTGATGCATCCAGGTCCACTTCTAAGACCACTCATGAAACTCCTAAAACTAGGAGTAGAGATATCAAGGGCTTCAAGTGCCAATGGTTGGACATATTGATACGAACGGCACCAACTTTGTGATGCAACCCGTACAGAAAGGCTAGGATCTAGAAGGTTGGGACTCACGTTGATGACAAACGAACGCAGTGGAATCACCTAAACCCGGTGATCACGCGGCCAACGAACCAGGTATTGTAGAAGACGCCGCAATCTGGCGCGGTCCTAGATTGATAAGTCAATGGTATGCCAAAGAAATGAATCTAAAATACTCAAGGATGCTTCAATGAAGCTTTGAGAGAATTCTCAAGTGTTTTTATTAATCATCATAAAACTGAATGTAAACAATGACTTAAGGCAATTTGCAGCCGTGACTATGACCTTGTAAAGCTTGGAAAAACTTGAAGGAAATCCGGCCGGCCATTGGGCTTCTCTTTTGGCTGGCACTAGCCCAACAACATACATTGGAGTATGTTGTGGAAAAATCCAAGGAAATCCGTATCTTGTTTCCTTGATTACTCTTGGGGAAAAGCTTGGTGACAATTGTAGGATCTTTGCGGCATTTCTCGACTGCCCAATCCGACGGGTAAGGAATTTTTGGTAAGATCATTGGTGTATTTTGAGTGGAAAAATGAGTGAGAGTGAAAACACTAAGGGAGTGAATTGAGATTATATTTGTCCTATTTTCTTGTTCACTAACCTTTTACAGGACCAAACGACAGTCATGGAGCAAGCTCATCCGACCACTGACTACTCATTGATGTTCACCGCCATGAAAAACGAGCTAAAGCGGATTAGTGAGCAACAAATGCCGGAGAGGCACAACCGCTTAGACGAGCTATCCAAGAGCTTCACAAGGGGCTCTCGTTCTCGATCTCGCAACCGAAATAACCATGGCACCAAAGGAGCAAACTATGAGGAGTACTCTCGGCTGGTGAAGATGTGGAAATAGCCGAGAGGCCTAAAAGGGACACGTCTAAGAACGAGCTGAAGGGACGTGAAATTCAAGTCTGCACGTTCCAAGGCAAAATTGACCCTGAGGCTTAGTTGGAATGGGAAGGCCGCATCGAGATGGTCGTCGATTGCTATGAGTTTATCGAGGAACAAAAGGTGAAGGTTGCCACGGTTGAGTTCACCGACTACGCACTAGTTTGGTGGGACCACCAAGTCAGGACTAATCGGAGGCGAAATGGTGAACACAAGGCACTAATGCATAAGCGATTTGTTCCAAGCCACTACAACCGCGATCTCCACTCTCAGTTTCAAACCCTCACTCAAGGCAACATGAGGGTGGAGGACTATTTCAAGGAGATCAAGATGGCCATGATGAGGGAGAACATTCAAGAAGATAGTGAGGCTACCATGGCAAGGTTCCTTAGAGGTCTCAACCCCGACCTTCAAGAAGCCTTGGAGCTCCAACATTACTTGGATATGCATGATCTTCTTGAACTAGCCATCAAGGCTGAGAAGGGGAAGAAATTGAGGCGAGGAGACCGTATCTTCCAAGCTTCCAACTCGCCTTCATGGAAGGGCAACCCACCAAGGAGAATCTCACATGATACAGGAAATGCGACTACACCAAGCCCTTCTAGCCTCACACCTGGAAATTTCTCTAACTGCAATTCCATTTTTACCCCTAACAAGCTTGTTGATGCATCCAGGTCCACTTCTAAGACCCCTCATGAAACTCCTAAAACTAGGAATAGAGATATCAAGGGCTTCAAGTGCCATTGGTTTGGACATATTGACACGAACGGCACCAATCTTGTGATGCGACCCCTACAGAGAGGCTAGGATCTAGAAGGTTAGGACTCACGTTGATGACAAACGAACGCAACGGAATCACCTAAACCCGTTGATCACGTGGCCAACGAACCTAGTATTGTAGAAGACGCCACAATCTGGCGCGGTTCTAGATTGATAAGTCAATGGTATGACAAAGAAATGAATCTAAAATACTCAAGGATGCTTCAATGAAGCTTTGAGAGAATTCTCAAGTGTTTTTATTAATCATCATAAAACTGAATGTAAACAATGACTTAAGGCTATTTGTAGACGTGACTAAGACCTAGTAAAGCTTGGAAAAACTTGAAGTCCGGCCAGCCCTTGGGCTTCTCTTTTGCCCGGCACTAGCCCAACAACATACATTGGAGTATGTTGTGGAAAAATCCAAGGAAATCCGGGTCTTGTTTCCTTGATTACTCTTGTGGAAAAGCATGGTGACAATTGTTGGATCTTTGCGGCATTTCTCGACTACCCAATCCGACGGGTAAGGAATTTTTGGTAAGATCATTGGAATATTTTGAGTGGGAAAACGAGGGAGAGTGAAAACACTCAGGGAGTGAAGTGAGATTATATTTGTCCTATTTTCTTGTTCACTAACCTTTTGCAGGACCAAACGACAGTCATGGAGCAAGCTCATCCGACCACTGACTACTCAATGATGTTCACCGCCATGAAAAAGGAGCTTAAGCGGATTAGTGTGTAACAAATGGAGGAGAGGCACAACCGCTTTGACGAGCTCTCCAAGGGCTTCACAAGGGGCCCCCATTCTCGATCTCGCAACCGAAGTAACCATGGCACCAAAGGAGCAAACTATGAGGAGTACTCTCGGCAAGTGAAGATGTGGTAAGAGCCTAGAGGCCTAAAAGGGACACGTCTAAGAACGAGCTCAAGGGACTTAAAATTCAAGTCTCTACGTTACGAGGAAAAAGTGACCCTGAGGCTTAGTTGGAATGGGAAGGCCGAATCGAGATGGTCTTCGATTGCTATGAGTTTAGCGAGGAACAAAAGGTGAAGGTTGCCATTGTTGAGTTCACCGACTGCGCACTAGTTTGGTGGGACCAAGTCAGGACTAATTGGAGGCGAAATGGTAAACTCAAGGCACTAATGCATAAGCGGTTTGTTCCAAGCCACTACAACCGCGATCTCCACTCTCAGCTTCAAACCCTCACTCAAGGCAACATGAGTGTGGAGGACTACTCCAAGGAGATCAAGATGGCCATGATGAGGACGAACATTCAAGAAGATAGTGTGGCTACCATGACAAGGTTCCTTAGAGGTCTCAACCCCGTCCTTCAAGAAGCCTTGGAGCTCCAACATTACTTGGACATGCATGATCTTCTTGAACTAGCCATCAAGGCCGAGAGGGGGAAGAAATTGAGGCGAGGAGGCCGTACGTTCTAAGCATCCAACTCTCCTTCATAGAAGGGCAACCCACCAAGGAGAACATCACATGATACTGGAAATGCGACTACACCACGCCCTTCTAGCCGCACACCTGGTAAAATCTCTGACCGCAATTCCAATTTTACCCCTAATAAGCTTGTTGATGCATCCAGGTCCACTTCTAAGACCACTCATGAAACTCCTAAAACTAGGAGTAGAGATATCAAGGGCTTCAAGTGCCAATGGTTGGACATATTGATACGAACGGCACCAACCTTGTGATGCAACCCGTACAGAAAGGCTAGGATCTAGAAGGTTGGGACTCACGTTGATGACAAACGAACGCAGTGGAATCACCTAAACCCGGTGATCACGCGGCCAACGAACCAGGTATTGTAGAAGACGCCGCAATCTGGCGCGGTCCTAGATTGATAAGTCAATGGTATGCCAAAGAAATGAATCTAAAATACTCAAGGATGCTTCAATGAAGCTTTGAGAGAATTCTCAAGTGTTTTTATTAATCATCATAAAACTGAATGTAAACAATGACTTAAGGCAATTTGCAGCCGTGACTATGACCTTGTAAAGCTTGGAAAAACTTGAAGGAAATCCGGCCGGCCATTGGGCTTCTCTTTTGGCTGGCACTAGCCCAACAACATACATTGGAGTATGTTGTGGAAAAATCCAAGGAAATCCGTATCTTGTTTCCTTGATTACTCTTGGGGAAAAGCTTGGTGACAATTGTAGGATCTTTGCGGCATTTCTCGACTGCCCAATCCGACGGGTAAGGAATTTTTGGTAAGATCATTGGTGTATTTTGAGTGGAAAAATGAGTGAGAGTGAAAACACTAAGGGAGTGAATTGAGATTATATTTGTCCTATTTTCTTGTTCACTAACCTTTTACAGGACCAAACGACAGTCATGGAGCAAGCTCATCCGACCACTGACTACTCATTGATGTTCACCGCCATGAAAAACGAGCTAAAGCGGATTAGTGAGTAACAAATGCCGGAGAGGCACAACCGCTTAGACGAGCTATCCAAGAGCTTCACAAGGGGCTCTCGTTCTCGATCTCGCAACCGAAATAACCATGGCACCAAAGGAGCAAACTATGAGGAGTACTCTCGGCTGGTGAAGATGTGGAAATAGCCGAGAGGCCTAAAAGGGACACGTCTAAGAACGAGCTGAAGGGACGTAAAATTCAAGTCTGCACGTTCCAAGGCAAAATTGACCCTGAGGCTTAGTTGGAATGGGAAGGCCGCATCGAGATGGTCGTCGATTGCTATGAGTTTATCGAGGAACAAAAGGTGAAGGTTGCCACGGTTGAGTTCACCGACTACGCACTAGTTTGGTGGGACCACCAAGTCAGGACTAATCGGAGGCGAAATGGTGAACACAAGGCACTAATGCATAAGCGATTTGTTCCAAGCCACTACAACCGCGATCTCCACTCTCAGTTTCAAACCCTCACTCAAGGCAACATGAGGGTGGAGGACTATTTCAAGGAGATCAAGATGGCCATGATGAGGGAGAACATTCAAGAAGATAGTGAGGCTACCATGGCAAGGTTCCTTAGAGGTCTCAACCCCGACCTTCAAGAAGCCTTGGAGCTCCAACATTACTTGGATATGCATGATCTTCTTGAACTAGCCATCAAGGCTGAGAAGGGGAAGAAATTGAGGCGAGGAGACCGTATCTTCCAAGCTTCCAACTCGCCTTCATGGAAGGGCAACCCACCAAGGAGAATCTCACATGATACAGGAAATGCGACTACACCAAGCCCTTCTAGCCTCACACCTGGAAATTTCTCTAACTGCAATTCCATTTTTACCCCTAACAAGCTTGTTGATGCATCCAGGTCCACTTCTAAGACCCCTCATGAAACTCCTAAAACTAGGAATAGAGATATCAAGGGCTTCAAGTGCCATTGGTTTGGACATATTGACACGAACGGCACCAATCTTGTGATGCGACCCCTACAGAAAGGCTAGGATCTAGAAGGTTAGGACTCACGTTGATGACAAACGAACGCAACGGAATCACCTAAACCCGTTGATCACGTGGCCAACGAACCTAGTATTGTAGAAGACGCCACAATCTGGCGCGGTTCTAGATTGATAAGTCAATGGTATGACAAAGAAATGAATCTAAAATACTCAAGGATGCTTCAATGAAGCTTTGAGAGAATTCTCAAGTGTTTTTATTAATCATCATAAAACTGAATGTAAACAATGACTTAAGGCTATTTGTAGCCGTGACTAAGACCTAGTAAAGCTTGGAAAAACTTGAAGTCCGGCCAGCCCTTGGGCTTCTCTTTTGGCCGGCACTAGCCCAACAACATACATTGGAGTATGTTGTGGAAAAATCCAAGGAAATCCGGGTCTTGTTTCCTTGATTACTCTTGTGGAAAAGCATGGTGACAATTGTTGGATCTTTGCGGCATTTCTCGACTACCCAATCCGACGGGTAAGGAATTTTTGGTAAGATCATTGGAGTATTTTGAGTGGGAAAACGAGGGAGAGTGAAAACACTCAGGGAGTGAAGTGAGATTATATTTGTCCTATTTTCTTGTTCACTAACCTTTTGCAGGACCAAACGACAGTCATGGAGCAAGCTCATCCGACCACTGACTACTCAATGATGTTCACCGCCATGAAAAACGAGCTTAAGCGGATTAGTGTGTAACAAATGGAGGAGAGGCACAACCGCTTTGACGAGCTCTCCAAGGGCTTCACAAGGGGCCCCCATTCTCGATCTCGCAACCGAAGTAACCATGGCACCAAAGGAGCAAACTATGAGGAGTACTCTCGGCAAGTGAAGATGTGGTAAGAGCCTAGAGGCCTAAAAGGGACACGTCTAAGAACGAGCTCAAGGGACTTAAAATTCAAGTCTCTACGTTACGAGGGAAAAGTGACCCTGAGGCTTAGTTGGAATGGGAAGGCCGCATCGAGATGGTCTTCGATTGCTATGAGTTTAGCGAGGAACAAAAGGTGAAGGTTGCCATTGTTGAGTTCACCGACTGCGCACTAGTTTGGTGGGACCAAGTCAGGACTAATTGGAGGCGAAATGGTAAACTCAAGGCACTAATGCATAAGCGGTTTGTTCCAAGCCACTACAACCGCGATCTCCACTCTCAGCTTCAAACCCTCACTCAAGGCAACATGAGTGTGGAGGACTACTCCAAGGAGATCAAGATGGCCATGATGAGGACGAACATTCAAGAAGATAGTGTGGCTACCATGACAAGGTTCCTTAGAGGTCTCAACCCCGTCCTTCAAGAAGCCTTGGAGCTCCAACATTACTTGGACATGCATGATCTTCTTGAACTAGCCATCAAGGCCGAGAGGGGGAAGAAATTGAGGCGAGGAGGCCGTACGTTCTAAGCATCCAACTCTCCTTCATAGAAGGGCAACCCACCAAGGAGAACATCACATGATACTGGAAATGCGACTACACCACGCCCTTCTAGCCGCACACCTGGTAAAATCTCTGACCGCAATTCCAATTTTACCCCTAATAAGCTTGTTGATGCATCCAGGTCCACTTCTAAGACCACTCATGAAACTCCTAAAACTAGGAGTAGAGATATCAAGGGCTTCAAGTGCCAATGGTTGGACATATTGATACGAACGGCACCAACCTTGTGATGCAACCCGTACAGAAAGGCTAGGATCTAGAAGGTTGGGACTCACGTTGATGACAAACGAACGCAGTGGAATCACCTAAACCCGGTGATCACGCGGCCAACGAACCAGGTATTGTAGAAGACGCCGCAATCTGGCGCGGTCCTAGATTGATAAGTCAATGGTATGCCAAAGAAATGAATCTAAAATACTCAAGGATGCTTCAATGAAGCTTTGAGAGAATTCTCAAGTGTTTTTATTAATCATCATAAAACTGAATGTAAACAATGACTTAAGGCAATTTGCAGCCGTGACTATGACCTTGTAAAGCTTGGAAAAACTTGAAGGAAATCCGGCCGGCCATTGGGCTTCTCTTTTGGCTGGCACTAGCCCAACAACATACATTGGAGTATGTTGTGGAAAAATCCAAGGAAATCCGTATCTTGTTTCCTTGATTACTCTTGGGGAAAAGCTTGGTGACAATTGTAGGATCTTTGCGGCATTTCTCGACTGCCCAATCCGACGGGTAAGGAATTTTTGGTAAGATCATTGGTGTATTTTGAGTGGAAAAATGAGTGAGAGTGAAAACACTAAGGGAGTGAATTGAGATTATATTTGTCCTATTTTCTTGTTCACTAACCTTTTACAGGACCAAACGACAGTCATGGAGCAAGCTCATCCGACCACTGACTACTCATTGATGTTCACCGCCATGAAAAACGAGCTAAAGCGGATTAGTGAGCAACAAATGCCGGAGAGGCACAACCGCTTAGACGAGCTATCCAAGAGCTTCACAAGGGGCTCTCGTTCTCGATCTCGCAACCGAAATAACCATGGCACCAAAGGAGCAAACTATGAGGAGTACTCTCGGCTGGTGAAGATGTGGAAATAGCCGAGAGGCCTAAAAGGGACACGTCTAAGAACGAGCTGAAGGGACGTAAAATTCAAGTCTGCACGTTCCAAGGCAAAATTGACCCTGAGGCTTAGTTGGAATGGGAAGGCCGCATCGAGATGGTCGTCGATTGCTATGAGTTTATCGAGGAACAAAAGGTGAAGGTTGCCACGGTTGAGTTCACCGACTACGCACTAGTTTGGTGGGACCACCAAGTCAGGACTAATCGGAGGCGAAATGGTGAACACAAGGCACTAATGCATAAGCGACTTGTTCCAAGCCACTACAACCGCGATCTCCACTCTCAGTTTCAAACCCTCACTCAAGGCAACATGAGGGTGGAGGACTATTTCAAGGAGATCAAGATGGCCATGATGAGGGAGAACATTCAAGAAGATAGTGAGGCTACCATGGCAAGGTTCCTTAGAGGTCTCAACCCCGACCTTCAAGAAGCCTTGGAGCTCCAACATTACTTGGATATGCATGATCTTCTTGAACTAGCCATCAAGGCTGAGAAGGGGAAGAAATTGAGGCGAGGAGACCGTATCTTCCAAGCTTCCAACTCGCCTTCATGGAAGGGCAACCCACCAAGGAGAATCTCACATGATACAGGAAATGCGACTACACCAAGCCCTTCTAGCCTCACACCTGGAAATTTCTCTAACTGCAATTCCATTTTTACCCCTAACAAGCTTGTTGATGCATCCAGGTCCACTTCTAAGACCCCTCATGAAACTCCTAAAACTAGGAATAGAGATATCAAGGGCTTCAAGTGCCATTGGTTTGGACATATTGACACGAACGGCACCAATCTTGTGATGCGACCCCTACAGAAAGGCTAGGATCTAGAAGGTTAGGACTCACGTTGATGACAAACGAACGCAACGGAATCACCTAAACCCGTTGATCACGTGGCCAACGAACCTAGTATTGTAGAAGACGCCACAATCTGGCGCGGTTCTAGATTGATAAGTCAATGGTATGACAAAGAAATGAATCTAAAATACTCAAGGATGCTTCAATGAAGCTTTGAGAGAATTCTCAAGTGTTTTTATTAATCATCATAAAACTGAATGTAAACAATGACTTAAGGCTATTTGTAGCCGTGACTAAGACCTAGTAAAGCTTGGAAAAACTTGAAGTCCGGCCAGCCCTTGGGCTTCTCTTTTGGCCGGCACTAGCCCAACAACATACATTGGAGTATGTTGTGGAAAAATCCAAGGAAATCCGGGTCTTGTTTCCTTGATTACTCTTGTGGAAAAGCATGGTGACAATTGTTGGATCTTTGCGGCATTTCTCGACTACCCAATCCGACGGGTAAGGAATTTTTGGTAAGATCATTGGAGTATTTTGAGTGGGAAAACGAGGGAGAGTGAAAACACTCAGGGAGTGAAGTGAGATTATATTTGTCCTATTTTCTTGTTCACTAACCTTTTGCAGGACCAAACGACAGTCATGGAGCAAGCTCATCCGACCACTGACTACTCAATGATGTTCACCGCCATGAAAAACGAGCTTAAGCGGATTAGTGTGTAACAAATGGAGGAGAGGCACAACCGCTTTGACGAGCTCTCCAAGGGCTTCACAAGGGGCCCCCATTCTCGATCTCGCAACCGAAGTAACCATGGCACCAAAGGAGCAAACTATGAGGAGTACTCTCGGCAAGTGAAGATGTGGTAAGAGCCTAGAGGCCTAAAAGGGACACGTCTAAGAACGAGCTCAAGGGACTTAAAATTCAAGTCTCTACGTTACGAGGGAAAAGTGACCCTGAGGCTTAGTTGGAATGGGAAGGCCGCATCGAGATGGTCTTCGATTGCTATGAGTTTAGCGAGGAACAAAAGGTGAAGGTTGCCATTGTTGAGTTCACCGACTGCGCACTAGTTTGGTGGGACCAAGTCAGGACTAATTGGAGGCGAAATGGTAAACTCAAGGCACTAATGCATAAGCGGTTTGTTCCAAGCCACTACAACCGCGATCTCCACTCTCAGCTTCAAACCCTCACTCAAGGCAACATGAGTGTGGAGGACTACTCCAAGGAGATCAAGATGGCCATGATGAGGACGAACATTCAAGAAGATAGTGTGGCTACCATGACAAGGTTCCTTAGAGGTCTCAACCCCGTCCTTCAAGAAGCCTTGGAGCTCCAACATTACTTGGACATGCATGATCTTCTTGAACTAGCCATCAAGGCCGAGAGGGGGAAGAAATTGAGGCGAGGAGGCCGTACGTTCTAAGCATCCAACTCTCCTTCATAGAAGGGCAACCCACCAAGGAGAACATCACATGATACTGGAAATGCGACTACACCACGCCCTTCTAGCCGCACACCTGGTAAAATCTCTGACCGCAATTCCAATTTTACCCCTAATAAGCTTGTTGATGCATCCAGGTCCACTTCTAAGACCACTCATGAAACTCCTAAAACTAGGAGTAGAGATATCAAGGGCTTCAAGTGCCAATGGTTGGACATATTGATACGAACGGCACCAACCTTGTGATGCAACCCGTACAGAAAGGCTAGGATCTAGAAGGTTGGGACTCACGTTGATGACAAACGAACGCAGTGGAATCACCTAAACCCGGTGATCACGCGGCCAACGAACCAGGTATTGTAGAAGACGCCGCAATCTGGCGCGGTCCTAGATTGATAAGTCAATGGTATGCCAAAGAAATGAATCTAAAATACTCAAGGATGCTTCAATGAAGCTTTGAGAGAATTCTCAAGTGTTTTTATTAATCATCATAAAACTGAATGTAAACAATGACTTAAGGCAATTTGCAGCCGTGACTATGACCTTGTAAAGCTTGGAAAAACTTGAAGGAAATCCGGCCGGCCATTGGGCTTCTCTTTTGGCTGGCACTAGCCCAACAACATACATTGGAGTATGTTGTGGAAAAATCCAAGGAAATCCGTATCTTGTTTCCTTGATTACTCTTGGGGAAAAGCTTGGTGACAATTGTAGGATCTTTGCGGCATTTCTCGACTGCCCAATCCGACGGGTAAGGAATTTTTGGTAAGATCATTGGTGTATTTTGAGTGGAAAAATGAGTGAGAGTGAAAACACTAAGGGAGTGAATTGAGATTATATTTGTCCTATTTTCTTGTTCACTAACCTTTTACAGGACCAAACGACAGTCATGGAGCAAGCTCATCCGACCACTGACTACTCATTGATGTTCACCGCCATGAAAAACGAGCTAAAGCGGATTAGTGAGCAACAAATGCCGGAGAGGCACAACCGCTTAGACGAGCTATCCAAGAGCTTCACAAGGGGCTCTCGTTCTCGATCTCGCAACCGAAATAACCATGGCACCAAAGGAGCAAACTATGAGGAGTACTCTCGGCTGGTGAAGATGTGGAAATAGCCGAGAGGCCTAAAAGGGACACGTCTAAGAACGAGCTGAAGGGACGTAAAATTCAAGTCTGCACGTTCCAAGGCAAAATTGACCCTGAGGCTTAGTTGGAATGGGAAGGCCGCATCGAGATGGTCGTCGATTGCTATGAGTTTATCGAGGAACAAAAGGTGAAGGTTGCCACGGTTGAGTTCACCGACTACGCACTAGTTTGGTGGGACCACCAAGTCAGGACTAATCGGAGGCGAAATGGTGAACACAAGGCACTAATGCATAAGCGATTTGTTCCAAGCCACTACAACCGCGATCTCCACTCTCAGTTTCAAACCCTCACTCAAGGCAACATGAGGGTGGAGGACTATTTCAAGGAGATCAAGATGGCCATGATGAGGGAGAACATTCAAGAAGATAGTGAGGCTACCATGGCAAGGTTCCTTAGAGGTCTCAACCCCGACCTTCAAGAAGCCTTGGAGCTCCAACATTACTTGGATATGCATGATCTTCTTGAACTAGCCATCAAGGCTGAGAAGGGGAAGAAATTGAGGCGAGGAGACCGTATCTTCCAAGCTTCCAACTCGCCTTCATGGAAGGGCAACCCACCAAGGAGAATCTCACATGATACAGGAAATGCGACTACACCAAGCCCTTCTAGCCTCACACCTGGAAATTTCTCTAACTGCAATTCCATTTTTACCCCTAACAAGCTTGTTGATGCATCCAGGTCCACTTCTAAGACCCCTCATGAAACTCCTAAAACTAGGAATAGAGATATCAAGGGCTTCAAGTGCCATTGGTTTGGACATATTGACACGAACGGCACCAATCTTGTGATGCGACCCCTACAGAAAGGCTAGGATCTAGAAGGTTAGGACTCACGTTGATGACAAACGAACGCAACGGAATCACCTAAACCCGTTGATCACGTGGCCAACGAACCTAGTATTGTAGAAGACGCCACAATCTGGCGCGGTTCTAGATTGATAAGTCAATGGTATGACAAAGAAATGAATCTAAAATACTCAAGGATGCTTCAATGAAGCTTTGAGAGAATTCTCAAGTGTTTTTATTAATCATCATAAAACTGAATGTAAACAATGACTTAAGGCTATTTGTAGCCGTGACTAAGACCTAGTAAAGCTTGGAAAAACTTGAAGTCCGGCCAGCCCTTGGGCTTCTCTTTTGGCCGGCACTAGCCCAACAACATACATTGGAGTATGTTGTGGAAAAATCCAAGGAAATCCGGGTCTTGTTTCCTTGATTACTCTTGTGGAAAAGCATGGTGACAATTGTTGGATCTTTGCGGCATTTCTCGACTACCCAATCCGACGGGTAAGGAATTTTTGGTAAGATCATTGGAGTATTTTGAGTGGGAAAACGAGGGAGAGTGAAAACACTCAGGGAGTGAAGTGAGATTATATTTGTCCTATTTTCTTGTTCACTAACCTTTTGCAGGACCAAACGACAGTCATGGAGCAAGCTCATCCGACCACTGACTACTCAATGATGTTCACCGCCATGAAAAACGAGCTTAAGCGGATTAGTGTGTAACAAATGGAGGAGAGGCACAACCGCTTTGACGAGCTCTCCAAGGGCTTCACAAGGGGCCCCCATTCTCGATCTCGCAACCGAAGTAACCATGGCACCAAAGGAGCAAACTATGAGGAGTACTCTCGGCAAGTGAAGATGTGGTAAGAGCCTAGAGGCCTAAAAGGGACACGTCTAAGAACGAGCTCAAGGGACTTAAAATTCAAGTCTCTACGTTACGAGGGAAAAGTGACCCTGAGGCTTAGTTGGAATGGGAAGGCCGCATCGAGATGGTCTTCGATTGCTATGAGTTTAGCGAGGAACAAAAGGTGAAGGTTGCCATTGTTGAGTTCACCGACTGCGCACTAGTTTGGTGGGACCAAGTCAGGACTAATTGGAGGCGAAATGGTAAACTCAAGGCACTAATGCATAAGCGGTTTGTTCCAAGCCACTACAACCGCGATCTCCACTCTCAGCTTCAAACCCTCACTCAAGGCAACATGAGTGTGGAGGACTACTCCAAGGAGATCAAGATGGCCATGATGAGGACGAACATTCAAGAAGATAGTGTGGCTACCATGACAAGGTTCCTTAGAGGTCTCAACCCCGTCCTTCAAGAAGCCTTGGAGCTCCAACATTACTTGGACATGCATGATCTTCTTGAACTAGCCATCAAGGCCGAGAGGGGGAAGAAATTGAGGCGAGGAGGCCGTACGTTCTAAGCATCCAACTCTCCTTCATAGAAGGGCAACCCACCAAGGAGAACATCACATGATACTGGAAATGCGACTACACCACGCCCTTCTAGCCGCACACCTGGTAAAATCTCTGACCGCAATTCCAATTTTACCCCTAATAAGCTTGTTGATGCATCCAGGTCCACTTCTAAGACTACTCATGAAACTCCTAAAACTAGGAGTAGAGATATCAAGGGCTTCAAGTGCCAATGGTTGGACATATTGATACGAACGGCACCAACCTTGTGATGCAACCCGTACAGAAAGGCTAGGATCTAGAAGGTTGGGACTCACGTTGATGACAAACGAACGCAGTGGAATCACCTAAACCCGGTGATCACGCGGCCAACGAACCAGGTATTGTAGAAGACGCCGCAATCTGGCGCGGTCCTAGATTGATAAGTCAATGGTATGCCAAAGAAATGAATCTAAAATACTCAAGGATGCTTCAATGAAGCTTTGAGAGAATTCTCAAGTGTTTTTATTAATCATCATAAAACTGAATGTAAACAATGACTTAAGGCAATTTGCAGCCGTGACTATGACCTTGTAAAGCTTGGAAAAACTTGAAGGAAATCCGGCCGGCCATTGGGCTTCTCTTTTGGCTGGCACTAGCCCAACAACATACATTGGAGTATGTTGTGGAAAAATCCAAGGAAATCCGTATCTTGTTTCCTTGATTACTCTTGGGGAAAAGCTTGGTGACAATTGTAGGATCTTTGCGGCATTTCTCGACTGCCCAATCCGACGGGTAAGGAATTTTTGGTAAGATCATTGGTGTATTTTGAGTGGAAAAATGAGTGAGAGTGAAAACACTAAGGGAGTGAATTGAGATTATATTTGTCCTATTTTCTTGTTCACTAACCTTTTACAGGACCAAACGACAGTCATGGAGCAAGCTCATCCGACCACTGACTACTCATTGATGTTCACCGCCATGAAAAACGAGCTAAAGCGGATTAGTGAGCAACAAATGCCGGAGAGGCACAACCGCTTAGACGAGCTATCCAAGAGCTTCACAAGGGGCTCTCGTTCTCGATCTCGCAACCGAAATAACCATGGCACCAAAGGAGCAAACTATGAGGAGTACTCTCGGCTGGTGAAGATGTGGAAATAGCCGAGAGGCCTAAAAGGGACACGTCTAAGAACGAGCTGAAGGGACGTAAAATTCAAGTCTGCACGTTCCAAGGCAAAATTGACCCTGAGGCTTAGTTGGAATGGGAAGGCCGCATCGAGATGGTCGTCGATTGCTATGAGTTTATCGAGGAACAAAAGGTGAAGGTTGCCACGGTTGAGTTCACCGACTACGCACTAGTTTGGTGGGACCACCAAGTCAGGACTAATCGGAGGCGAAATGGTGAACACAAGGCACTAATGCATAAGCGATTTGTTCCAAGCCACTACAACCGCGATCTCCACTCTCAGTTTCAAACCCTCACTCAAGGCAACATGAGGGTGGAGGACTATTTCAAGGAGATCAAGATGGCCATGATGAGGGAGAACATTCAAGAAGATAGTGAGGCTACCATGGCAAGGTTCCTTAGAGGTCTCAACCCCGACCTTCAAGAAGCCTTGGAGCTCCAACATTACTTGGATATGCATGATCTTCTTGAACTAGCCATCAAGGCTGAGAAGGGGAAGAAATTGAGGCGAGGAGACCGTATCTTCCAAGCTTCCAACTCGCCTTCATGGAAGGGCAACCCACCAAGGAGAATCTCACATGATACAGGAAATGCGACTACACCAAGCCCTTCTAGCCTCACACCTGGAAATTTCTCTAACTGCAATTCCATTTTTACCCCTAACAAGCTTGTTGATGCATCCAGGTCCACTTCTAAGACCCCTCATGAAACTCCTAAAACTAGGAATAGAGATATCAAGGGCTTCAAGTGCCATTGGTTTGGACATATTGACACGAACGGCACCAATCTTGTGATGCGACCCCTACAGAAAGGCTAGGATCTAGAAGGTTAGGACTCACGTTGATGACAAACGAACGCAACGGAATCACCTAAACCCGTTGATCACGTGGCCAACGAACCTAGTATTGTAGAAGACGCCACAATCTGGCGCGGTTCTAGATTGATAAGTCAATGGTATGACAAAGAAATGAATCTAAAATACTCAAGGATGCTTCAATGAAGCTTTGAGAGAATTCTCAAGTGTTTTTATTAATCATCATAAAACTGAATGTAAACAATGACTTAAGGCTATTTGTAGCCGTGACTAAGACCTAGTAAAGCTTGGAAAAACTTGAAGTCCGGCCAGCCCTTGGGCTTCTCTTTTGGCCGGCACTAGCCCAACAACATACATTGGAGTATGTTGTGGAAAAATCCAAGGAAATCCGGGTCTTGTTTCCTTGATTACTCTTGTGGAAAAGCATGGTGACAATTGTTGGATCTTTGCGGCATTTCTCGACTACCCAATCCGACGGGTAAGGAATTTTTGGTAAGATCATTGGAGTATTTTGAGTGGGAAAACGAGGGAGAGTGAAAACACTCAGGGAGTGAAGTGAGATTATATTTGTCCTATTTTCTTGTTCACTAACCTTTTGCAGGACCAAACGACAGTCATGGAGCAAGCTCATCCGACCACTGACTACTCAATGATGTTCACCGCCATGAAAAACGAGCTTAAGCGGATTAGTGTGTAACAAATGGAGGAGAGGCACAACCGCTTTGACGAGCTCTCCAAGGGCTTCACAAGGGGCCCCCATTCTCGATCTCGCAACCGAAGTAACCATGGCACCAAAGGAGCAAACTATGAGGAGTACTCTCGGCAAGTGAAGATGTGGTAAGAGCCTAGAGGCCTAAAAGGGACACGTCTAAGAACGAGCTCAAGGGACTTAAAATTCAAGTCTCTACGTTACGAGGGAAAAGTGACCCTGAGGCTTAGTTGGAATGGGAAGGCCGCATCGAGATGGTCTTCGATTGCTATGAGTTTAGCGAGGAACAAAAGGTGAAGGTTGCCATTGTTGAGTTCACCGACTGCGCACTAGTTTGGTGGGACCAAGTCAGGACTAATTGGAGGCGAAATGGTAAACTCAAGGCACTAATGCATAAGCGGTTTGTTCCAAGCCACTACAACCGCGATCTCCACTCTCAGCTTCAAACCCTCACTCAAGGCAACATGAGTGTGGAGGACTACTCCAAGGAGATCAAGATGGCCATGATGAGGACGAACATTCAAGAAGATAGTGTGGCTACCATGACAAGGTTCCTTAGAGGTCTCAACCCCGTCCTTCAAGAAGCCTTGGAGCTCCAACATTACTTGGACATGCATGATCTTCTTGAACTAGCCATCAAGGCCGAGAGGGGGAAGAAATTGAGGCGAGGAGGCCGTACGTTCTAAGCATCCAACTCTCCTTCATAGAAGGGCAACCCACCAAGGAGAACATCACATGATACTGGAAATGCGACTACACCACGCCCTTCTAGCCGCACACCTGGTAAAATCTCTGACCGCAATTCCAATTTTACCCCTAATAAGCTTGTTGATGCATCCAGGTCCACTTCTAAGACTACTCATGAAACTCCTAAAACTAGGAGTAGAGATATCAAGGGCTTCAAGTGCCAATGGTTGGACATATTGATACGAACGGCACCAACCTTGTGATGCAACCCGTACAGAAAGGCTAGGATCTAGAAGGTTGGGACTCACGTTGATGACAAACGAACGCAGTGGAATCACCTAAACCCGGTGATCACGCGGCCAACGAACCAGGTATTGTAGAAGACGCCGCAATCTGGCGCGGTCCTAGATTGATAAGTCAATGGTATGCCAAAGAAATGAATCTAAAATACTCAAGGATGCTTCAATGAAGCTTTGAGAGAATTCTCAAGTGTTTTTATTAATCATCATAAAACTGAATGTAAACAATGACTTAAGGCAATTTGCAGCCGTGACTATGACCTTGTAAAGCTTGGAAAAACTTGAAGGAAATCCGGCCGGCCATTGGGCTTCTCTTTTGGCTGGCACTAGCCCAACAACATACATTGGAGTATGTTGTGGAAAAATCCAAGGAAATCCGTATCTTGTTTCCTTGATTACTCTTGGGGAAAAGCTTGGTGACAATTGTAGGATCTTTGCGGCATTTCTCGACTGCCCAATCCGACGGGTAAGGAATTTTTGGTAAGATCATTGGTGTATTTTGAGTGGAAAAATGAGTGAGAGTGAAAACACTAAGGGAGTGAATTGAGATTATATTTGTCCTATTTTCTTGTTCACTAACCTTTTACAGGACCAAACGACAGTCATGGAGCAAGCTCATCCGACCACTGACTACTCATTGATGTTCACCGCCATGAAAAACGAGCTAAAGCGGATTAGTGAGCAACAAATGCCGGAGAGGCACAACCGCTTAGACGAGCTATCCAAGAGCTTCACAAGGGGCTCTCGTTCTCGATCTCGCAACCGAAATAACCATGGCACCAAAGGAGCAAACTATGAGGAGTACTCTCGGCTGGTGAAGATGTGGAAATAGCCGAGAGGCCTAAAAGGGACACGTCTAAGAACGAGCTGAAGGGACGTAAAATTCAAGTCTGCACGTTCCAAGGCAAAATTGACCCTGAGGCTTAGTTGGAATGGGAAGGCCGCATCGAGATGGTCGTCGATTGCTATGAGTTTATCGAGGAACAAAAGGTGAAGGTTGCCACGGTTGAGTTCACCGACTACGCACTAGTTTGGTGGGACCACCAAGTCAGGACTAATCGGAGGCGAAATGGTGAACACAAGGCACTAATGCATAAGCGATTTGTTCCAAGCCACTACAACCGCGATCTCCACTCTCAGTTTCAAACCCTCACTCAAGGCAACATGAGGGTGGAGGACTATTTCAAGGAGATCAAGATGGCCATGATGAGGGAGAACATTCAAGAAGATAGTGAGGCTACCATGGCAAGGTTCCTTAGAGGTCTCAACCCCGACCTTCAAGAAGCCTTGGAGCTCCAACATTACTTGGATATGCATGATCTTCTTGAACTAGCCATCAAGGCTGAGAAGGGGAAGAAATTGAGGCGAGGAGACCGTATCTTCCAAGCTTCCAACTCGCCTTCATGGAAGGGCAACCCACCAAGGAGAATCTCACATGATACAGGAAATGCGACTACACCAAGCCCTTCTAGCCTCACACCTGGAAATTTCTCTAACTGCAATTCCATTTTTACCCCTAACAAGCTTGTTGATGCATCCAGGTCCACTTCTAAGACCCCTCATGAAACTCCTAAAACTAGGAATAGAGATATCAAGGGCTTCAAGTGCCATTGGTTTGGACATATTGACACGAACGGCACCAATCTTGTGATGCGACCCCTACAGAAAGGCTAGGATCTAGAAGGTTAGGACTCACGTTGATGACAAACGAACGCAACGGAATCACCTAAACCCGTTGATCACGTGGCCAACGAACCTAGTATTGTAGAAGACGCCACAATCTGGCGCGGTTCTAGATTGATAAGTCAATGGTATGACAAAGAAATGAATCTAAAATACTCAAGGATGCTTCAATGAAGCTTTGAGAGAATTCTCAAGTGTTTTTATTAATCATCATAAAACTGAATGTAAACAATGACTTAAGGCTATTTGTAGCCGTGACTAAGACCTAGTAAAGCTTGGAAAAACTTGAAGTCCGGCCAGCCCTTGGGCTTCTCTTTTGGCCGGCACTAGCCCAACAACATACATTGGAGTATGTTGTGGAAAAATCCAAGGAAATCCGGGTCTTGTTTCCTTGATTACTCTTGTGGAAAAGCATGGTGACAATTGTTGGATCTTTGCGGCATTTCTCGACTACCCAATCCGACGGGTAAGGAATTTTTGGTAAGATCATTGGAGTATTTTGAGTGGGAAAACGAGGGAGAGTGAAAACACTCAGGGAGTGAAGTGAGATTATATTTGTCCTATTTTCTTGTTCACTAACCTTTTGCAGGACCAAACGACAGTCATGGAGCAAGCTCATCCGACCACTGACTACTCAATGATGTTCACCGCCATGAAAAACGAGCTTAAGCGGATTAGTGTGTAACAAATGGAGGAGAGGCACAACCGCTTTGACGAGCTCTCCAAGGGCTTCACAAGGGGCCCCCATTCTCGATCTCGCAACCGAAGTAACCATGGCACCAAAGGAGCAAACTATGAGGAGTACTCTCGGCAAGTGAAGATGTGGTAAGAGCCTAGAGGCCTAAAAGGGACACGTCTAAGAACGAGCTCAAGGGACTTAAAATTCAAGTCTCTACGTTACGAGGGAAAAGTGACCCTGAGGCTTAGTTGGAATGGGAAGGCCGCATCGAGATGGTCTTCGATTGCTATGAGTTTAGCGAGGAACAAAAGGTGAAGGTTGCCATTGTTGAGTTCACCGACTGCGCACTAGTTTGGTGGGACCAAGTCAGGACTAATTGGAGGCGAAATGGTAAACTCAAGGCACTAATGCATAAGCGGTTTGTTCCAAGCCACTACAACCGCGATCTCCACTCTCAGCTTCAAACCCTCACTCAAGGCAACATGAGTGTGGAGGACTACTCCAAGGAGATCAAGATGGCCATGATGAGGACGAACATTCAAGAAGATAGTGTGGCTACCATGACAAGGTTCCTTAGAGGTCTCAACCCCGTCCTTCAAGAAGCCTTGGAGCTCCAACATTACTTGGACATGCATGATCTTCTTGAACTAGCCATCAAGGCCGAGAGGGGGAAGAAATTGAGGCGAGGAGGCCGTACGTTCTAAGCATCCAACTCTCCTTCATAGAAGGGCAACCCACCAAGGAGAACATCACATGATACTGGAAATGCGACTACACCACGCCCTTCTAGCCGCACACCTGGTAAAATCTCTGACCGCAATTCCAATTTTACCCCTAATAAGCTTGTTGATGCATCCAGGTCCACTTCTAAGACCACTCATGAAACTCCTAAAACTAGGAGTAGAGATATCAAGGGCTTCAAGTGCCAATGGTTGGACATATTGATACGAACGGCACCAACCTTGTGATGCAACCCGTACAGAAAGGCTAGGATCTAGAAGGTTGGGACTCACGTTGATGACAAACGAACGCAGTGGAATCACCTAAACCCGGTGATCACGCGGCCAACGAACCAGGTATTGTAGAAGACGCCGCAATCTGGCGCGGTCCTAGATTGATAAGTCAATGGTATGCCAAAGAAATGAATCTAAAATACTCAAGGATGCTTCAATGAAGCTTTGAGAGAATTCTCAAGTGTTTTTATTAATCATCATAAAACTGAATGTAAACAATGACTTAAGGCAATTTGCAGCCGTGACTATGACCTTGTAAAGCTTGGAAAAACTTGAAGGAAATCCGGCCGGCCATTGGGCTTCTCTTTTGGCTGGCACTAGCCCAACAACATACATTGGAGTATGTTGTGGAAAAATCCAAGGAAATCCGTATCTTGTTTCCTTGATTACTCTTGGGGAAAAGCTTGGTGACAATTGTAGGATCTTTGCGGCATTTCTCGACTGCCCAATCCGACGGGTAAGGAATTTTTGGTAAGATCATTGGTGTATTTTGAGTGGAAAAATGAGTGAGAGTGAAAACACTAAGGGAGTGAATTGAGATTATATTTGTCCTATTTTCTTGTTCACTAACCTTTTACAGGGCCAAACGACAGTCATGGAGCAAGCTCATCCGACCACTGACTACTCATTGATGTTCACCGCCATGAAAAACGAGCTAAAGCGGATTAGTGAGCAACAAATGCCGGAGAGGCACAACCGCTTAGACGAGCTATCCAAGAGCTTCACAAGGGGCTCTCGTTCTCGATCTCGCAACCGAAATAACCATGGCACCAAAGGAGCAAACTATGAGGAGTACTCTCGGCTGGTGAAGATGTGGAAATAGCCGAGAGGCCTAAAAGGGACACGTCTAAGAACGAGCTGAAGGGACGTAAAATTCAAGTCTGCACGTTCCAAGGCAAAATTGACCCTGAGGCTTAGTTGGAATGGGAAGGCCGCATCGAGATGGTCGTCGATTGCTATGAGTTTATCGAGGAACAAAAGGTGAAGGTTGCCACGGTTGAGTTCACCGACTACGCACTAGTTTGGTGGGACCACCAAGTCAGGACTAATCGGAGGCGAAATGGTGAACACAAGGCACTAATGCATAAGCGATTTGTTCCAAGCCACTACAACCGCGATCTCCACTCTCAGTTTCAAACCCTCACTCAAGGCAACATGAGGGTGGAGGACTATTTCAAGGAGATCAAGATGGCCATGATGAGGGAGAACATTCAAGAAGATAGTGAGGCTACCATGGCAAGGTTCCTTAGAGGTCTCAACCCCGACCTTCAAGAAGCCTTGGAGCTCCAACATTACTTGGATATGCATGATCTTCTTGAACTAGCCATCAAGGCTGAGAAGGGGAAGAAATTGAGGCGAGGAGACCGTATCTTCCAAGCTTCCAACTCGCCTTCATGGAAGGGCAACCCACCAAGGAGAATCTCACATGATACAGGAAATGCGACTACACCAAGCCCTTCTAGCCTCACACCTGGAAATTTCTCTAACTGCAATTCCATTTTTACCCCTAACAAGCTTGTTGATGCATCCAGGTCCACTTCTAAGACCCCTCATGAAACTCCTAAAACTAGGAATAGAGATATCAAGGGCTTCAAGTGCCATTGGTTTGGACATATTGACACGAACGGCACCAATCTTGTGATGCGACCCCTACAGAAAGGCTAGGATCTAGAAGGTTAGGACTCACGTTGATGACAAACGAACGCAACGGAATCACCTAAACCCGTTGATCACGTGGCCAACGAACCTAGTATTGTAGAAGACGCCACAATCTGGCGCGGTTCTAGATTGATAAGTCAATGGTATGACAAAGAAATGAATCTAAAATACTCAAGGATGCTTCAATGAAGCTTTGAGAGAATTCTCAAGTGTTTTTATTAATCATCATAAAACTGAATGTAAACAATGACTTAAGGCTATTTGTAGCCGTGACTAAGACCTAGTAAAGCTTGGAAAAACTTGAAGTCCGGCCAGCCCTTGGGCTTCTCTTTTGGCCGGCACTAGCCCAACAACATACATTGGAGTATGTTGTGGAAAAATCCAAGGAAATCCGGGTCTTGTTTCCTTGATTACTCTTGTGGAAAAGCATGGTGACAATTGTTGGATCTTTGCGGCATTTCTCGACTACCCAATCCGACGGGTAAGGAATTTTTGGTAAGATCATTGGAGTATTTTGAGTGGGAAAACGAGGGAGAGTGAAAACACTCAGGGAGTGAAGTGAGATTATATTTGTCCTATTTTCTTGTTCACTAACCTTTTGCAGGACCAAACGACAGTCATGGAGCAAGCTCATCCGACCACTGACTACTCAATGATGTTCACCGCCATGAAAAACGAGCTTAAGCGGATTAGTGTGTAACAAATGGAGGAGAGGCACAACCGCTTTGACGAGCTCTCCAAGGGCTTCACAAGGGGCCCCCATTCTCGATCTCGCAACCGAAGTAACCATGGCACCAAAGGAGCAAACTATGAGGAGTACTCTCGGCAAGTGAAGATGTGGTAAGAGCCTAGAGGCCTAAAAGGGACACGTCTAAGAACGAGCTCAAGGGACTTAAAATTCAAGTCTCTACGTTACGAGGGAAAAGTGACCCTGAGGCTTAGTTGGAATGGGAAGGCCGCATCGAGATGGTCTTCGATTGCTATGAGTTTAGCGAGGAACAAAAGGTGAAGGTTGCCATTGTTGAGTTCACCGACTGCGCACTAGTTTGGTGGGACCAAGTCAGGACTAATTGGAGGCGAAATGGTAAACTCAAGGCACTAATGCATAAGCGGTTTGTTCCAAGCCACTACAACCGCGATCTCCACTCTCAGCTTCAAACCCTCACTCAAGGCAACATGAGTGTGGAGGACTACTCCAAGGAGATCAAGATGGCCATGATGAGGACGAACATTCAAGAAGATAGTGTGGCTACCATGACAAGGTTCCTTAGAGGTCTCAACCCCGTCCTTCAAGAAGCCTTGGAGCTCCAACATTACTTGGACATGCATGATCTTCTTGAACTAGCCATCAAGGCCGAGAGGGGGAAGAAATTGAGGCGAGGAGGCCGTACGTTCTAAGCATCCAACTCTCCTTCATAGAAGGGCAACCCACCAAGGAGAACATCACATGATACTGGAAATGCGACTACACCACGCCCTTCTAGCCGCACACCTGGTAAAATCTCTGACCGCAATTCCAATTTTACCCCTAATAAGCTTGTTGATGCATCCAGGTCCACTTCTAAGACTACTCATGAAACTCCTAAAACTAGGAGTAGAGATATCAAGGGCTTCAAGTGCCAATGGTTGGACATATTGATACGAACGGCACCAACCTTGTGATGCAACCCGTACAGAAAGGCTAGGATCTAGAAGGTTGGGACTCACGTTGATGACAAACGAACGCAGTGGAATCACCTAAACCCGGTGATCACGCGGCCAACGAACCAGGTATTGTAGAAGACGCCGCAATCTGGCGCGGTCCTAGATTGATAAGTCAATGGTATGCCAAAGAAATGAATCTAAAATACTCAAGGATGCTTCAATGAAGCTTTGAGAGAATTCTCAAGTGTTTTTATTAATCATCATAAAACTGAATGTAAACAATGACTTAAGGCAATTTGCAGCCGTGACTATGACCTTGTAAAGCTTGGAAAAACTTGAAGGAAATCCGGCCGGCCATTGGGCTTCTCTTTTGGCTGGCACTAGCCCAACAACATACATTGGAGTATGTTGTGGAAAAATCCAAGGAAATCCGTATCTTGTTTCCTTGATTACTCTTGGGGAAAAGCTTGGTGACAATTGTAGGATCTTTGCGGCATTTCTCGACTGCCCAATCCGACGGGTAAGGAATTTTTGGTAAGATCATTGGTGTATTTTGAGTGGAAAAATGAGTGAGAGTGAAAACACTAAGGGAGTGAATTGAGATTATATTTGTCCTATTTTCTTGTTCACTAACCTTTTACAGGGCCAAACGACAGTCATGGAGCAAGCTCATCCGACCACTGACTACTCATTGATGTTCACCGCCATGAAAAACGAGCTAAAGCGGATTAGTGAGCAACAAATGCCGGAGAGGCACAACCGCTTAGACGAGCTATCCAAGAGCTTCACAAGGGGCTCTCGTTCTCGATCTCGCAACCGAAATAACCATGGCACCAAAGGAGCAAACTATGAGGAGTACTCTCGGCTGGTGAAGATGTGGAAATAGCCGAGAGGCCTAAAAGGGACACGTCTAAGAACGAGCTGAAGGGACGTAAAATTCAAGTCTGCACGTTCCAAGGCAAAATTGACCCTGAGGCTTAGTTGGAATGGGAAGGCCGCATCGAGATGGTCGTCGATTGCTATGAGTTTATCGAGGAACAAAAGGTGAAGGTTGCCACGGTTGAGTTCACCGACTACGCACTAGTTTGGTGGGACCACCAAGTCAGGACTAATCGGAGGCGAAATGGTGAACACAAGGCACTAATGCATAAGCGATTTGTTCCAAGCCACTACAACCGCGATCTCCACTCTCAGTTTCAAACCCTCACTCAAGGCAACATGAGGGTGGAGGACTATTTCAAGGAGATCAAGATGGCCATGATGAGGGAGAACATTCAAGAAGATAGTGAGGCTACCATGGCAAGGTTCCTTAGAGGTCTCAACCCCGACCTTCAAGAAGCCTTGGAGCTCCAACATTACTTGGATATGCATGATCTTCTTGAACTAGCCATCAAGGCTGAGAAGGGGAAGAAATTGAGGCGAGGAGACCGTATCTTCCAAGCTTCCAACTCGCCTTCATGGAAGGGCAACCCACCAAGGAGAATCTCACATGATACAGGAAATGCGACTACACCAAGCCCTTCTAGCCTCACACCTGGAAATTTCTCTAACTGCAATTCCATTTTTACCCCTAACAAGCTTGTTGATGCATCCAGGTCCACTTCTAAGACCCCTCATGAAACTCCTAAAACTAGGAATAGAGATATCAAGGGCTTCAAGTGCCATTGGTTTGGACATATTGACACGAACGGCACCAATCTTGTGATGCGACCCCTACAGAAAGGCTTGGATCTAGAAGGTTAGGACTCACGTTGATGACAAACGAACGCAACGGAATCACCTAAACCCGTTGATCACGTGGCCAACGAACCTAGTATTGTAGAAGACGCCACAATCTGGCGCGGTTCTAGATTGATAAGTCAATGGTATGACAAAGAAATGAATCTAAAATACTCAAGGATGCTTCAATGAAGCTTTGAGAGAATTCTCAAGTGTTTTTATTAATCATCATAAAACTGAATGTAAACAATGACTTAAGGCTATTTGTAGCCGTGACTAAGACCTAGTAAAGCTTGGAAAAACTTGAAGTCCGGCCAGCCCTTGGGCTTCTCTTTTGGCCGGCACTAGCCCAACAACATACATTGGAGTATGTTGTGGAAAAATCCAAGGAAATCCGGGTCTTGTTTCCTTGATTACTCTTGTGGAAAAGCATGGTGACAATTGTTGGATCTTTGCGGCATTTCTCGACTACCCAATCCGACGGGTAAGGAATTTTTGGTAAGATCATTGGAGTATTTTGAGTGGGAAAACGAGGGAGAGTGAAAACACTCAGGGAGTGAAGTGAGATTATATTTGTCCTATTTTCTTGTTCACTAACCTTTTGCAGGACCAAACGACAGTCATGGAGCAAGCTCATCCGACCACTGACTACTCAATGATGTTCACCGCCATGAAAAACGAGCTTAAGCGGATTAGTGTGTAACAAATGGAGGAGAGGCACAACCGCTTTGACGAGCTCTCCAAGGGCTTCACAAGGGGCCCCCATTCTCGATCTCGCAACCGAAGTAACCATGGCACCAAAGGAGCAAACTATGAGGAGTACTCTCGGCAAGTGAAGATGTGGTAAGAGCCTAGAGGCCTAAAAGGGACACGTCTAAGAACGAGCTCAAGGGACTTAAAATTCAAGTCTCTACGTTACGAGGGAAAAGTGACCCTGAGGCTTAGTTGGAATGGGAAGGCCGCATCGAGATGGTCTTCGATTGCTATGAGTTTAGCGAGGAACAAAAGGTGAAGGTTGCCATTGTTGAGTTCACCGACTGCGCACTAGTTTGGTGGGACCAAGTCAGGACTAATTGGAGGCGAAATGGTAAACTCAAGGCACTAATGCATAAGCGGTTTGTTCCAAGCCACTACAACCGCGATCTCCACTCTCAGCTTCAAACCCTCACTCAAGGCAACATGAGTGTGGAGGACTACTCCAAGGAGATCAAGATGGCCATGATGAGGACGAACATTCAAGAAGATAGTGTGGCTACCATGACAAGGTTCCTTAGAGGTCTCAACCCCGTCCTTCAAGAAGCCTTGGAGCTCCAACATTACTTGGACATGCATGATCTTCTTGAACTAGCCATCAAGGCCGAGAGGGGGAAGAAATTGAGGCGAGGAGGCCGTACGTTCTAAGCATCCAACTCTCCTTCATAGAAGGGCAACCCACCAAGGAGAACATCACATGATACTGGAAATGCGACTACACCACGCCCTTCTAGCCGCACACCTGGTAAAATCTCTGACCGCAATTCCAATTTTACCCCTAATAAGCTTGTTGATGCATCCAGGTCCACTTCTAAGACTACTCATGAAACTCCTAAAACTAGGAGTAGAGATATCAAGGGCTTCAAGTGCCAATGGTTGGACATATTGATACGAACGGCACCAACCTTGTGATGCAACCCGTACAGAAAGGCTAGGATCTAGAAGGTTGGGACTCACGTTGATGACAAACGAACGCAGTGGAATCACCTAAACCCGGTGATCACGCGGCCAACGAACCAGGTATTGTAGAAGACGCCGCAATCTGGCGCGGTCCTAGATTGATAAGTCAATGGTATGCCAAAGAAATGAATCTAAAATACTCAAGGATGCTTCAATGAAGCTTTGAGAGAATTCTCAAGTGTTTTTATTAATCATCATAAAACTGAATGTAAACAATGACTTAAGGCAATTTGCAGCCGTGACTATGACCTTGTAAAGCTTGGAAAAACTTGAAGGAAATCCGGCCGGCCATTGGGCTTCTCTTTTGGCTGGCACTAGCCCAACAACATACATTGGAGTATGTTGTGGAAAAATCCAAGGAAATCCGTATCTTGTTTCCTTGATTACTCTTGGGGAAAAGCTTGGTGACAATTGTAGGATCTTTGCGGCATTTCTCGACTGCCCAATCCGACGGGTAAGGAATTTTTGGTAAGATCATTGGTGTATTTTGAGTGGAAAAATGAGTGAGAGTGAAAACACTAAGGGAGTGAATTGAGATTATATTTGTCCTATTTTCTTGTTCACTAACCTTTTACAGGGCCAAACGACAGTCATGGAGCAAGCTCATCCGACCACTGACTACTCATTGATGTTCACCGCCATGAAAAACGAGCTAAAGCGGATTAGTGAGCAACAAATGCCGGAGAGGCACAACCGCTTAGACGAGCTATCCAAGAGCTTCACAAGGGGCTCTCGTTCTCGATCTCGCAACCGAAATAACCATGGCACCAAAGGAGCAAACTATGAGGAGTACTCTCGGCTGGTGAAGATGTGGAAATAGCCGAGAGGCCTAAAAGGGACACGTCTAAGAACGAGCTGAAGGGACGTAAAATTCAAGTCTGCACGTTCCAAGGCAAAATTGACCCTGAGGCTTAGTTGGAATGGGAAGGCCGCATCGAGATGGTCGTCGATTGCTATGAGTTTATCGAGGAACAAAAGGTGAAGGTTGCCACGGTTGAGTTCACCGACTACGCACTAGTTTGGTGGGACCACCAAGTCAGGACTAATCGGAGGCGAAATGGTGAACACAAGGCACTAATGCATAAGCGATTTGTTCCAAGCCACTACAACCGCGATCTCCACTCTCAGTTTCAAACCCTCACTCAAGGCAACATGAGGGTGGAGGACTATTTCAAGGAGATCAAGATGGCCATGATGAGGGAGAACATTCAAGAAGATAGTGAGGCTACCATGGCAAGGTTCCTTAGAGGTCTCAACCCCGACCTTCAAGAAGCCTTGGAGCTCCAACATTACTTGGATATGCATGATCTTCTTGAACTAGCCATCAAGGCTGAGAAGGGGAAGAAATTGAGGCGAGGAGACCGTATCTTCCAAGCTTCCAACTCGCCTTCATGGAAGGGCAACCCACCAAGGAGAATCTCACATGATACAGGAAATGCGACTACACCAAGCCCTTCTAGCCTCACACCTGGAAATTTCTCTAACTGCAATTCCATTTTTACCCCTAACAAGCTTGTTGATGCATCCAGGTCCACTTCTAAGACCCCTCATGAAACTCCTAAAACTAGGAATAGAGATATCAAGGGCTTCAAGTGCCATTGGTTTGGACATATTGACACGAACGGCACCAATCTTGTGATGCGACCCCTACAGAAAGGCTTGGATCTAGAAGGTTAGGACTCACGTTGATGACAAACGAACGCAACGGAATCACCTAAACCCGTTGATCACGTGGCCAACGAACCTAGTATTGTAGAAGACGCCACAATCTGGCGCGGTTCTAGATTGATAAGTCAATGGTATGACAAAGAAATGAATCTAAAATACTCAAGGATGCTTCAATGAAGCTTTGAGAGAATTCTCAAGTGTTTTTATTAATCATCATAAAACTGAATGTAAACAATGACTTAAGGCTATTTGTAGCCGTGACTAAGACCTAGTAAAGCTTGGAAAAACTTGAAGTCCGGCCAGCCCTTGGGCTTCTCTTTTGGCCGGCACTAGCCCAACAACATACATTGGAGTATGTTGTGGAAAAATCCAAGGAAATCCGGGTCTTGTTTCCTTGATTACTCTTGTGGAAAAGCATGGTGACAATTGTTGGATCTTTGCGGCATTTCTCGACTACCCAATCCGACGGGTAAGGAATTTTTGGTAAGATCATTGGAGTATTTTGAGTGGGAAAACGAGGGAGAGTGAAAACACTCAGGGAGTGAAGTGAGATTATATTTGTCCTATTTTCTTGTTCACTAACCTTTTGCAGGACCAAACGACAGTCATGGAGCAAGCTCATCCGACCACTGACTACTCAATGATGTTCACCGCCATGAAAAACGAGCTTAAGCGGATTAGTGTGTAACAAATGGAGGAGAGGCACAACCGCTTTGACGAGCTCTCCAAGGGCTTCACAAGGGGCCCCCATTCTCGATCTCGCAACCGAAGTAACCATGGCACCAAAGGAGCAAACTATGAGGAGTACTCTCGGCAAGTGAAGATGTGGTAAGAGCCTAGAGGCCTAAAAGGGACACGTCTAAGAACGAGCTCAAGGGACTTAAAATTCAAGTCTCTACGTTACGAGGGAAAAGTGACCCTGAGGCTTAGTTGGAATGGGAAGGCCGCATCGAGATGGTCTTCGATTGCTATGAGTTTAGCGAGGAACAAAAGGTGAAGGTTGCCATTGTTGAGTTCACCGACTGCGCACTAGTTTGGTGGGACCAAGTCAGGACTAATTGGAGGCGAAATGGTAAACTCAAGGCACTAATGCATAAGCGGTTTGTTCCAAGCCACTACAACCGCGATCTCCACTCTCAGCTTCAAACCCTCACTCAAGGCAACATGAGTGTGGAGGACTACTCCAAGGAGATCAAGATGGCCATGATGAGGACGAACATTCAAGAAGATAGTGTGGCTACCATGACAAGGTTCCTTAGAGGTCTCAACCCCGTCCTTCAAGAAGCCTTGGAGCTCCAACATTACTTGGACATGCATGATCTTCTTGAACTAGCCATCAAGGCCGAGAGGGGGAAGAAATTGAGGCGAGGAGGCCGTACGTTCTAAGCATCCAACTCTCCTTCATAGAAGGGCAACCCACCAAGGAGAACATCACATGATACTGGAAATGCGACTACACCAAGCCCTTCTAGCCGCACACCTGGTAAAATCTCTGACCGCAATTCCAATTTTACCCCTAATAAGCTTGTTGATGCATCCAGGTCCACTTCTAAGACCACTCATGAAACTCCTAAAACTAGGAGTAGAGATATCAAGGGCTTCAAGTGCCAATGGTTGGACATATTGATACGAACGGCACCAACCTTGTGATGCAACCCGTACAGAAAGGCTAGGATCTAGAAGGTTGGGACTCACGTTGATGACAAACGAACGCAGTGGAATCACCTAAACCCGGTGATCACGCGGCCAACGAACCAGGTATTGTAGAAGACGCCGCAATCTGGCGCGGTCCTAGATTGATAAGTCAATGGTATGCCAAAGAAATGAATCTAAAATACTCAAGGATGCTTCAATGAAGCTTTGAGAGAATTCTCAAGTGTTTTTATTAATCATCATAAAACTGAATGTAAACAATGACTTAAGGCAATTTGCAGCCGTGACTATGACCTTGTAAAGCTTGGAAAAACTTGAAGGAAATCCGGCCGGCCATTGGGCTTCTCTTTTGGCTGGCACTAGCCCAACAACATACATTGGAGTATGTTGTGGAAAAATCCAAGGAAATCCGTATCTTGTTTCCTTGATTACTCTTGGGGAAAAGCTTGGTGACAATTGTAGGATCTTTGCGGCATTTCTCGACTGCCCAATCCGACGGGTAAGGAATTTTTGGTAAGATCATTGGTGTATTTTGAGTGGAAAAATGAGTGAGAGTGAAAACACTAAGGGAGTGAATTGAGATTATATTTGTCCTATTTTCTTGTTCACTAACCTTTTACAGGGCCAAACGACAGTCATGGAGCAAGCTCATCCGACCACTGACTACTCATTGATGTTCACCGCCATGAAAAACGAGCTAAAGCGGATTAGTGAGCAACAAATGCCGGAGAGGCACAACCGCTTAGACGAGCTATCCAAGAGCTTCACAAGGGGCTCTCGTTCTCGATCTCGCAACCGAAATAACCATGGCACCAAAGGAGCAAACTATGAGGAGTACTCTCGGCTGGTGAAGATGTGGAAATAGCCGAGAGGCCTAAAAGGGACACGTCTAAGAACGAGCTGAAGGGACGTAAAATTCAAGTCTGCACGTTCCAAGGCAAAATTGACCCTGAGGCTTAGTTGGAATGGGAAGGCCGCATCGAGATGGTCGTCGATTGCTATGAGTTTATCGAGGAACAAAAGGTGAAGGTTGCCACGGTTGAGTTCACCGACTACGCACTAGTTTGGTGGGACCACCAAGTCAGGACTAATCGGAGGCGAAATGGTGAACACAAGGCACTAATGCATAAGCGATTTGTTCCAAGCCACTACAACCGCGATCTCCACTCTCAGTTTCAAACCCTCACTCAAGGCAACATGAGGGTGGAGGACTATTTCAAGGAGATCAAGATGGCCATGATGAGGGAGAACATTCAAGAAGATAGTGAGGCTACCATGGCAAGGTTCCTTAGAGGTCTCAACCCCGACCTTCAAGAAGCCTTGGAGCTCCAACATTACTTGGATATGCATGATCTTCTTGAACTAGCCATCAAGGCTGAGAAGGGGAAGAAATTGAGGCGAGGAGACCGTATCTTCCAAGCTTCCAACTCGCCTTCATGGAAGGGCAACCCACCAAGGAGAATCTCACATGATACAGGAAATGCGACTACACCAAGCCCTTCTAGCCTCACACCTGGAAATTTCTCTAACTGCAATTCCATTTTTACCCCTAACAAGCTTGTTGATGCATCCAGGTCCACTTCTAAGACCCCTCATGAAACTCCTAAAACTAGGAATAGAGATATCAAGGGCTTCAAGTGCCATTGGTTTGGACATATTGACACGAACGGCACCAATCTTGTGATGCGACCCCTACAGAAAGGCTTGGATCTAGAAGGTTAGGACTCACGTTGATGACAAACGAACGCAACGGAATCACCTAAACCCGTTGATCACGTGGCCAACGAACCTAGTATTGTAGAAGACGCCACAATCTGGCGCGGTTCTAGATTGATAAGTCAATGGTATGACAAAGAAATGAATCTAAAATACTCAAGGATGCTTCAATGAAGCTTTGAGAGAATTCTCAAGTGTTTTTATTAATCATCATAAAACTGAATGTAAACAATGACTTAAGGCTATTTGTAGCCGTGACTAAGACCTAGTAAAGCTTGGAAAAACTTGAAGTCCGGCCAGCCCTTGGGCTTCTCTTTTGGCCGGCACTAGCCCAACAACATACATTGGAGTATGTTGTGGAAAAATCCAAGGAAATCCGGGTCTTGTTTCCTTGATTACTCTTGTGGAAAAGCATGGTGACAATTGTTGGATCTTTGCGGCATTTCTCGACTACCCAATCCGACGGGTAAGGAATTTTTGGTAAGATCATTGGAGTATTTTGAGTGGGAAAACGAGGGAGAGTGAAAACACTCAGGGAGTGAAGTGAGATTATATTTGTCCTATTTTCTTGTTCACTAACCTTTTGCAGGACCAAACGACAGTCATGGAGCAAGCTCATCCGACCACTGACTACTCAATGATGTTCACCGCCATGAAAAACGAGCTTAAGCGGATTAGTGTGTAACAAATGGAGGAGAGGCACAACCGCTTTGACGAGCTCTCCAAGGGCTTCACAAGGGGCCCCCATTCTCGATCTCGCAACCGAAGTAACCATGGCACCAAAGGAGCAAACTATGAGGAGTACTCTCGGCAAGTGAAGATGTGGTAAGAGCCTAGAGGCCTAAAAGGGACACGTCTAAGAACGAGCTCAAGGGACTTAAAATTCAAGTCTCTACGTTACGAGGGAAAAGTGACCCTGAGGCTTAGTTGGAATGGGAAGGCCGCATCGAGATGGTCTTCGATTGCTATGAGTTTAGCGAGGAACAAAAGGTGAAGGTTGCCATTGTTGAGTTCACCGACTGCGCACTAGTTTGGTGGGACCAAGTCAGGACTAATTGGAGGCGAAATGGTAAACTCAAGGCACTAATGCATAAGCGGTTTGTTCCAAGCCACTACAACCGCGATCTCCACTCTCAGCTTCAAACCCTCACTCAAGGCAACATGAGTGTGGAGGACTACTCCAAGGAGATCAAGATGGCCATGATGAGGACGAACATTCAAGAAGATAGTGTGGCTACCATGACAAGGTTCCTTAGAGGTCTCAACCCCGTCCTTCAAGAAGCCTTGGAGCTCCAACATTACTTGGACATGCATGATCTTCTTGAACTAGCCATCAAGGCCGAGAGGGGGAAGAAATTGAGGCGAGGAGGCCGTACGTTCTAAGCATCCAACTCTCCTTCATAGAAGGGCAACCCACCAAGGAGAACATCACATGATACTGGAAATGCGACTACACCACGCCCTTCTAGCCGCACACCTGGTAAAATCTCTGACCGCAATTCCAATTTTACCCCTAATAAGCTTGTTGATGCATCCAGGTCCACTTCTAAGACTACTCATGAAACTCCTAAAACTAGGAGTAGAGATATCAAGGGCTTCAAGTGCCAATGGTTGGACATATTGATACGAACGGCACCAACCTTGTGATGCAACCCGTACAGAAAGGCTAGGATCTAGAAGGTTGGGACTCACGTTGATGACAAACGAACGCAGTGGAATCACCTAAACCCGGTGATCACGCGGCCAACGAACCAGGTATTGTAGAAGACGCCGCAATCTGGCGCGGTCCTAGATTGATAAGTCAATGGTATGCCAAAGAAATGAATCTAAAATACTCAAGGATGCTTCAATGAAGCTTTGAGAGAATTCTCAAGTGTTTTTATTAATCATCATAAAACTGAATGTAAACAATGACTTAAGGCAATTTGCAGCCGTGACTATGACCTTGTAAAGCTTGGAAAAACTTGAAGGAAATCCGGCCGGCCATTGGGCTTCTCTTTTGGCTGGCACTAGCCCAACAACATACATTGGAGTATGTTGTGGAAAAATCCAAGGAAATCCGTATCTTGTTTCCTTGATTACTCTTGGGGAAAAGCTTGGTGACAATTGTAGGATCTTTGCGGCATTTCTCGACTGCCCAATCCGACGGGTAAGGAATTTTTGGTAAGATCATTGGTGTATTTTGAGTGGAAAAATGAGTGAGAGTGAAAACACTAAGGGAGTGAATTGAGATTATATTTGTCCTATTTTCTTGTTCACTAACCTTTTACAGGGCCAAACGACAGTCATGGAGCAAGCTCATCCGACCACTGACTACTCATTGATGTTCACCGCCATGAAAAACGAGCTAAAGCGGATTAGTGAGCAACAAATGCCGGAGAGGCACAACCGCTTAGACGAGCTATCCAAGAGCTTCACAAGGGGCTCTCGTTCTCGATCTCGCAACCGAAATAACCATGGCACCAAAGGAGCAAACTATGAGGAGTACTCTCGGCTGGTGAAGATGTGGAAATAGCCGAGAGGCCTAAAAGGGACACGTCTAAGAACGAGCTGAAGGGACGTAAAATTCAAGTCTGCACGTTCCAAGGCAAAATTGACCCTGAGGCTTAGTTGGAATGGGAAGGCCGCATCGAGATGGTCGTCGATTGCTATGAGTTTATCGAGGAACAAAAGGTGAAGGTTGCCACGGTTGAGTTCACCGACTACGCACTAGTTTGGTGGGACCACCAAGTCAGGACTAATCGGAGGCGAAATGGTGAACACAAGGCACTAATGCATAAGCGATTTGTTCCAAGCCACTACAACCGCGATCTCCACTCTCAGTTTCAAACCCTCACTCAAGGCAACATGAGGGTGGAGGACTATTTCAAGGAGATCAAGATGGCCATGATGAGGGAGAACATTCAAGAAGATAGTGAGGCTACCATGGCAAGGTTCCTTAGAGGTCTCAACCCCGACCTTCAAGAAGCCTTGGAGCTCCAACATTACTTGGATATGCATGATCTTCTTGAACTAGCCATCAAGGCTGAGAAGGGGAAGAAATTGAGGCGAGGAGACCGTATCTTCCAAGCTTCCAACTCGCCTTCATGGAAGGGCAACCCACCAAGGAGAATCTCACATGATACAGGAAATGCGACTACACCAAGCCCTTCTAGCCTCACACCTGGAAATTTCTCTAACTGCAATTCCATTTTTACCCCTAACAAGCTTGTTGATGCATCCAGGTCCACTTCTAAGACCCCTCATGAAACTCCTAAAACTAGGAATAGAGATATCAAGGGCTTCAAGTGCCATTGGTTTGGACATATTGACACGAACGGCACCAATCTTGTGATGCGACCCCTACAGAAAGGCTTGGATCTAGAAGGTTAGGACTCACGTTGATGACAAACGAACGCAACGGAATCACCTAAACCCGTTGATCACGTGGCCAACGAACCTAGTATTGTAGAAGACGCCACAATCTGGCGCGGTTCTAGATTGATAAGTCAATGGTATGACAAAGAAATGAATCTAAAATACTCAAGGATGCTTCAATGAAGCTTTGAGAGAATTCTCAAGTGTTTTTATTAATCATCATAAAACTGAATGTAAACAATGACTTAAGGCTATTTGTAGCCGTGACTAAGACCTAGTAAAGCTTGGAAAAACTTGAAGTCCGGCCAGCCCTTGGGCTTCTCTTTTGGCCGGCACTAGCCCAACAACATACATTGGAGTATGTTGTGGAAAAATCCAAGGAAATCCGGGTCTTGTTTCCTTGATTACTCTTGTGGAAAAGCATGGTGACAATTGTTGGATCTTTGCGGCATTTCTCGACTACCCAATCCGACGGGTAAGGAATTTTTGGTAAGATCATTGGAGTATTTTGAGTGGGAAAACGAGGGAGAGTGAAAACACTCAGGGAGTGAAGTGAGATTATATTTGTCCTATTTTCTTGTTCACTAACCTTTTGCAGGACCAAACGACAGTCATGGAGCAAGCTCATCCGACCACTGACTACTCAATGATGTTCACCGCCATGAAAAACGAGCTTAAGCGGATTAGTGTGTAACAAATGGAGGAGAGGCACAACCGCTTTGACGAGCTCTCCAAGGGCTTCACAAGGGGCCCCCATTCTCGATCTCGCAACCGAAGTAACCATGGCACCAAAGGAGCAAACTATGAGGAGTACTCTCGGCAAGTGAAGATGTGGTAAGAGCCTAGAGGCCTAAAAGGGACACGTCTAAGAACGAGCTCAAGGGACTTAAAATTCAAGTCTCTACGTTACGAGGGAAAAGTGACCCTGAGGCTTAGTTGGAATGGGAAGGCCGCATCGAGATGGTCTTCGATTGCTATGAGTTTAGCGAGGAACAAAAGGTGAAGGTTGCCATTGTTGAGTTCACCGACTGCGCACTAGTTTGGTGGGACCAAGTCAGGACTAATTGGAGGCGAAATGGTAAACTCAAGGCACTAATGCATAAGCGGTTTGTTCCAAGCCACTACAACCGCGATCTCCACTCTCAGCTTCAAACCCTCACTCAAGGCAACATGAGTGTGGAGGACTACTCCAAGGAGATCAAGATGGCCATGATGAGGACGAACATTCAAGAAGATAGTGTGGCTACCATGACAAGGTTCCTTAGAGGTCTCAACCCCGTCCTTCAAGAAGCCTTGGAGCTCCAACATTACTTGGACATGCATGATCTTCTTGAACTAGCCATCAAGGCCGAGAGGGGGAAGAAATTGAGGCGAGGAGGCCGTACGTTCTAAGCATCCAACTCTCCTTCATAGAAGGGCAACCCACCAAGGAGAACATCACATGATACTGGAAATGCGACTACACCAAGCCCTTCTAGCCGCACACCTGGTAAAATCTCTGACCGCAATTCCAATTTTACCCCTAATAAGCTTGTTGATGCATCCAGGTCCACTTCTAAAACCACTCATGAAACTCCTAAAACTAGGAGTAGAGATATCAAGGGCTTCAAGTGCCAATGGTTGGACATATTGATACGAACGGCACCAACCTTGTGATGCAACCCGTACAGAAAGGCTAGGATCTAGAAGGTTGGGACTCACGTTGATGACAAACGAACGCAGTGGAATCACCTAAACCCGGTGATCACGCGGCCAACGAACCAGGTATTGTAGAAGACGCCGCAATCTGGCGCGGTCCTAGATTGATAAGTCAATGGTATGCCAAAGAAATGAATCTAAAATACTCAAGGATGCTTCAATGAAGCTTTGAGAGAATTCTCAAGTGTTTTTATTAATCATCATAAAACTGAATGTAAACAATGACTTAAGGCAATTTGCAGCCGTGACTATGACCTTGTAAAGCTTGGAAAAACTTGAAGGAAATCCGGCCGGCCATTGGGCTTCTCTTTTGGCTGGCACTAGCCCAACAACATACATTGGAGTATGTTGTGGAAAAATCCAAGGAAATCCGTATCTTGTTTCCTTGATTACTCTTGGGGAAAAGCTTGGTGACAATTGTAGGATCTTTGCGGCATTTCTCGACTGCCCAATCCGACGGGTAAGGAATTTTTGGTAAGATCATTGGTGTATTTTGAGTGGAAAAATGAGTGAGAGTGAAAACACTAAGGGAGTGAATTGAGATTATATTTGTCCTATTTTCTTGTTCACTAACCTTTTACAGGGCCAAACGACAGTCATGGAGCAAGCTCATCCGACCACTGACTACTCATTGATGTTCACCGCCATGAAAAACGAGCTAAAGCGGATTAGTGAGCAACAAATGCCGGAGAGGCACAACCGCTTAGACGAGCTATCCAAGAGCTTCACAAGGGGCTCTCGTTCTCGATCTCGCAACCGAAATAACCATGGCACCAAAGGAGCAAACTATGAGGAGTACTCTCGGCTGGTGAAGATGTGGAAATAGCCGAGAGGCCTAAAAGGGACACGTCTAAGAACGAGCTGAAGGGACGTAAAATTCAAGTCTGCACGTTCCAAGGCAAAATTGACCCTGAGGCTTAGTTGGAATGGGAAGGCCGCATCGAGATGGTCGTCGATTGCTATGAGTTTATCGAGGAACAAAAGGTGAAGGTTGCCACGGTTGAGTTCACCGACTACGCACTAGTTTGGTGGGACCACCAAGTCAGGACTAATCGGAGGCGAAATGGTGAACACAAGGCACTAATGCATAAGCGATTTGTTCCAAGCCACTACAACCGCGATCTCCACTCTCAGTTTCAAACCCTCACTCAAGGCAACATGAGGGTGGAGGACTATTTCAAGGAGATCAAGATGGCCATGATGAGGGAGAACATTCAAGAAGATAGTGAGGCTACCATGGCAAGGTTCCTTAGAGGTCTCAACCCCGACCTTCAAGAAGCCTTGGAGCTCCAACATTACTTGGATATGCATGATCTTCTTGAACTAGCCATCAAGGCTGAGAAGGGGAAGAAATTGAGGCGAGGAGACCGTATCTTCCAAGCTTCCAACTCGCCTTCATGGAAGGGCAACCCACCAAGGAGAATCTCACATGATACAGGAAATGCGACTACACCAAGCCCTTCTAGCCTCACACCTGGAAATTTCTCTAACTGCAATTCCATTTTTACCCCTAACAAGCTTGTTGATGCATCCAGGTCCACTTCTAAGACCCCTCATGAAACTCCTAAAACTAGGAATAGAGATATCAAGGGCTTCAAGTGCCATTGGTTTGGACATATTGACACGAACGGCACCAATCTTGTGATGCGACCCCTACAGAAAGGCTTGGATCTAGAAGGTTAGGACTCACGTTGATGACAAACGAACGCAACGGAATCACCTAAACCCGTTGATCACGTGGCCAACGAACCTAGTATTGTAGAAGACGCCACAATCTGGCGCGGTTCTAGATTGATAAGTCAATGGTATGACAAAGAAATGAATCTAAAATACTCAAGGATGCTTCAATGAAGCTTTGAGAGAATTCTCAAGTGTTTTTATTAATCATCATAAAACTGAATGTAAACAATGACTTAAGGCTATTTGTAGCCGTGACTAAGACCTAGTAAAGCTTGGAAAAACTTGAAGTCCGGCCAGCCCTTGGGCTTCTCTTTTGGCCGGCACTAGCCCAACAACATACATTGGAGTATGTTGTGGAAAAATCCAAGGAAATCCGGGTCTTGTTTCCTTGATTACTCTTGTGGAAAAGCATGGTGACAATTGTTGGATCTTTGCGGCATTTCTCGACTACCCAATCCGACGGGTAAGGAATTTTTGGTAAGATCATTGGAGTATTTTGAGTGGGAAAACGAGGGAGAGTGAAAACACTCAGGGAGTGAAGTGAGATTATATTTGTCCTATTTTCTTGTTCACTAACCTTTTGCAGGACCAAACGACAGTCATGGAGCAAGCTCATCCGACCACTGACTACTCAATGATGTTCACCGCCATGAAAAACGAGCTTAAGCGGATTAGTGTGTAACAAATGGAGGAGAGGCACAACCGCTTTGACGAGCTCTCCAAGGGCTTCACAAGGGGCCCCCATTCTCGATCTCGCAACCGAAGTAACCATGGCACCAAAGGAGCAAACTATGAGGAGTACTCTCGGCAAGTGAAGATGTGGTAAGAGCCTAGAGGCCTAAAAGGGACACGTCTAAGAACGAGCTCAAGGGACTTAAAATTCAAGTCTCTACGTTACGAGGGAAAAGTGACCCTGAGGCTTAGTTGGAATGGGAAGGCCGCATCGAGATGGTCTTCGATTGCTATGAGTTTAGCGAGGAACAAAAGGTGAAGGTTGCCATTGTTGAGTTCACCGACTGCGCACTAGTTTGGTGGGACCAAGTCAGGACTAATTGGAGGCGAAATGGTAAACTCAAGGCACTAATGCATAAGCGGTTTGTTCCAAGCCACTACAACCGCGATCTCCACTCTCAGCTTCAAACCCTCACTCAAGGCAACATGAGTGTGGAGGACTACTCCAAGGAGATCAAGATGGCCATGATGAGGACGAACATTCAAGAAGATAGTGTGGCTACCATGACAAGGTTCCTTAGAGGTCTCAACCCCGTCCTTCAAGAAGCCTTGGAGCTCCAACATTACTTGGACATGCATGATCTTCTTGAACTAGCCATCAAGGCCGAGAGGGGGAAGAAATTGAGGCGAGGAGGCCGTACGTTCTAAGCATCCAACTCTCCTTCATAGAAGGGCAACCCACCAAGGAGAACATCACATGATACTGGAAATGCGACTACACCACGCCCTTCTAGCCGCACACCTGGTAAAATCTCTGACCGCAATTCCAATTTTACCCCTAATAAGCTTGTTGATGCATCCAGGTCCACTTCTAAGACCACTCATGAAACTCCTAAAACTAGGAGTAGAGATATCAAGGGCTTCAAGTGCCAATGGTTGGACATATTGATACGAACGGCACCAACCTTGTGATGCAACCCGTACAGAAAGGCTAGGATCTAGAAGGTTGGGACTCACGTTGATGACAAACGAACGCAGTGGAATCACCTAAACCCGGTGATCACGCGGCCAACGAACCAGGTATTGTAGAAGACGCCGCAATCTGGCGCGGTCCTAGATTGATAAGTCAATGGTATGCCAAAGAAATGAATCTAAAATACTCAAGGATGCTTCAATGAAGCTTTGAGAGAATTCTCAAGTGTTTTTATTAATCATCATAAAACTGAATGTAAACAATGACTTAAGGCAATTTGCAGCCGTGACTATGACCTTGTAAAGCTTGGAAAAACTTGAAGGAAATCCGGCCGGCCATTGGGCTTCTCTTTTGGCTGGCACTAGCCCAACAACATACATTGGAGTATGTTGTGGAAAAATCCAAGGAAATCCGTATCTTGTTTCCTTGATTACTCTTGGGGAAAAGCTTGGTGACAATTGTAGGATCTTTGCGGCATTTCTCGACTGCCCAATCCGACGGGTAAGGAATTTTTGGTAAGATCATTGGTGTATTTTGAGTGGAAAAATGAGTGAGAGTGAAAACACTAAGGGAGTGAATTGAGATTATATTTGTCCTATTTTCTTGTTCACTAACCTTTTACAGGGCCAAACGACAGTCATGGAGCAAGCTCATCCGACCACTGACTACTCATTGATGTTCACCGCCATGAAAAACGAGCTAAAGCGGATTAGTGAGCAACAAATGCCGGAGAGGCACAACCGCTTAGACGAGCTATCCAAGAGCTTCACAAGGGGCTCTCGTTCTCGATCTCGCAACCGAAATAACCATGGCACCAAAGGAGCAAACTATGAGGAGTACTCTCGGCTGGTGAAGATGTGGAAATAGCCGAGAGGCCTAAAAGGGACACGTCTAAGAACGAGCTGAAGGGACGTAAAATTCAAGTCTGCACGTTCCAAGGCAAAATTGACCCTGAGGCTTAGTTGGAATGGGAAGGCCGCATCGAGATGGTCGTCGATTGCTATGAGTTTATCGAGGAACAAAAGGTGAAGGTTGCCACGGTTGAGTTCACCGACTACGCACTAGTTTGGTGGGACCACCAAGTCAGGACTAATCGGAGGCGAAATGGTGAACACAAGGCACTAATGCATAAGCGATTTGTTCCAAGCCACTACAACCGCGATCTCCACTCTCAGTTTCAAACCCTCACTCAAGGCAACATGAGGGTGGAGGACTATTTCAAGGAGATCAAGATGGCCATGATGAGGGAGAACATTCAAGAAGATAGTGAGGCTACCATGGCAAGGTTCCTTAGAGGTCTCAACCCCGACCTTCAAGAAGCCTTGGAGCTCCAACATTACTTGGATATGCATGATCTTCTTGAACTAGCCATCAAGGCTGAGAAGGGGAAGAAATTGAGGCGAGGAGACCGTATCTTCCAAGCTTCCAACTCGCCTTCATGGAAGGGCAACCCACCAAGGAGAATCTCACATGATACAGGAAATGCGACTACACCAAGCCCTTCTAGCCTCACACCTGGAAATTTCTCTAACTGCAATTCCATTTTTACCCCTAACAAGCTTGTTGATGCATCCAGGTCCACTTCTAAGACCCCTCATGAAACTCCTAAAACTAGGAATAGAGATATCAAGGGCTTCAAGTGCCATTGGTTTGGACATATTGACACGAACGGCACCAATCTTGTGATGCGACCCCTACAGAAAGGCTTGGATCTAGAAGGTTAGGACTCACGTTGATGACAAACGAACGCAACGGAATCACCTAAACCCGTTGATCACGTGGCCAACGAACCTAGTATTGTAGAAGACGCCACAATCTGGCGCGGTTCTAGATTGATAAGTCAATGGTATGACAAAGAAATGAATCTAAAATACTCAAGGATGCTTCAATGAAGCTTTGAGAGAATTCTCAAGTGTTTTTATTAATCATCATAAAACTGAATGTAAACAATGACTTAAGGCTATTTGTAGCCGTGACTAAGACCTAGTAAAGCTTGGAAAAACTTGAAGTCCGGCCAGCCCTTGGGCTTCTCTTTTGGCCGGCACTAGCCCAACAACATACATTGGAGTATGTTGTGGAAAAATCCAAGGAAATCCGGGTCTTGTTTCCTTGATTACTCTTGTGGAAAAGCATGGTGACAATTGTTGGATCTTTGCGGCATTTCTCGCATTGGAGTATTTTGAGTGGGAAAACGAGGGAGAGTGAAAACACTCAGGGAGTGAAGTGAGATTATATTTGTCCTATTTTCTTGTTCACTAACCTTTTGCAGGACCAAACGACAGTCATGGAGCAAGCTCATCCGACCACTGACTACTCAATGATGTTCACCGCCATGAAAAACGAGCTTAAGCGGATTAGTGTGTAACAAATGGAGGAGAGGCACAACCGCTTTGACGAGCTCTCCAAGGGCTTCACAAGGGGCCCCCATTCTCGATCTCGCAACCGAAGTAACCATGGCACCAAAGGAGCAAACTATGAGGAGTACTCTCGGCAAGTGAAGATGTGGTAAGAGCCTAGAGGCCTAAAAGGGACACGTCTAAGAACGAGCTCAAGGGACTTAAAATTCAAGTCTCTACGTTACGAGGGAAAAGTGACCCTGAGGCTTAGTTGGAATGGGAAGGCCGCATCGAGATGGTCTTCGATTGCTATGAGTTTAGCGAGGAACAAAAGGTGAAGGTTGCCATTGTTGAGTTCACCGACTGCGCACTAGTTTGGTGGGACCAAGTCAGGACTAATTGGAGGCGAAATGGTAAACTCAAGGCACTAATGCATAAGCGGTTTGTTCCAAGCCACTACAACCGCGATCTCCACTCTCAGCTTCAAACCCTCACTCAAGGCAACATGAGTGTGGAGGACTACTCCAAGGAGATCAAGATGGCCATGATGAGGACGAACATTCAAGAAGATAGTGTGGCTACCATGACAAGGTTCCTTAGAGGTCTCAACCCCGTCCTTCAAGAAGCCTTGGAGCTCCAACATTACTTGGACATGCATGATCTTCTTGAACTAGCCATCAAGGCCGAGAGGGGGAAGAAATTGAGGCGAGGAGGCCGTACGTTCTAAGCATCCAACTCTCCTTCATAGAAGGGCAACCCACCAAGGAGAACATCACATGATACTGGAAATGCGACTACACCACGCCCTTCTAGCCGCACACCTGGTAAAATCTCTGACCGCAATTCCAATTTTACCCCTAATAAGCTTGTTGATGCATCCAGGTCCACTTCTAAGACTACTCATGAAACTCCTAAAACTAGGAGTAGAGATATCAAGGGCTTCAAGTGCCAATGGTTGGACATATTGATACGAACGGCACCAACCTTGTGATGCAACCCGTACAGAAAGGCTAGGATCTAGAAGGTTGGGACTCACGTTGATGACAAACGAACGCAGTGGAATCACCTAAACCCGGTGATCACGCGGCCAACGAACCAGGTATTGTAGAAGACGCCGCAATCTGGCGCGGTCCTAGATTGATAAGTCAATGGTATGCCAAAGAAATGAATCTAAAATACTCAAGGATGCTTCAATGAAGCTTTGAGAGAATTCTCAAGTGTTTTTATTAATCATCATAAAACTGAATGTAAACAATGACTTAAGGCAATTTGCAGCCGTGACTATGACCTTGTAAAGCTTGGAAAAACTTGAAGGAAATCCGGCCGGCCATTGGGCTTCTCTTTTGGCTGGCACTAGCCCAACAACATACATTGGAGTATGTTGTGGAAAAATCCAAGGAAATCCGTATCTTGTTTCCTTGATTACTCTTGGGGAAAAGCTTGGTGACAATTGTAGGATCTTTGCGGCATTTCTCGACTGCCCAATCCGACGGGTAAGGAATTTTTGGTAAGATCATTGGTGTATTTTGAGTGGAAAAATGAGTGAGAGTGAAAACACTAAGGGAGTGAATTGAGATTATATTTGTCCTATTTTCTTGTTCACTAACCTTTTACAGGGCCAAACGACAGTCATGGAGCAAGCTCATCCGACCACTGACTACTCATTGATGTTCACCGCCATGAAAAACGAGCTAAAGCGGATTAGTGAGCAACAAATGCCGGAGAGGCACAACCGCTTAGACGAGCTATCCAAGAGCTTCACAAGGGGCTCTCGTTCTCGATCTCGCAACCGAAATAACCATGGCACCAAAGGAGCAAACTATGAGGAGTACTCTCGGCTGGTGAAGATGTGGAAATAGCCGAGAGGCCTAAAAGGGACACGTCTAAGAACGAGCTGAAGGGACGTAAAATTCAAGTCTGCACGTTCCAAGGCAAAATTGACCCTGAGGCTTAGTTGGAATGGGAAGGCCGCATCGAGATGGTCGTCGATTGCTATGAGTTTATCGAGGAACAAAAGGTGAAGGTTGCCACGGTTGAGTTCACCGACTGCGCACTAGTTTGGTGGGACCACCAAGTCAGGACTAATCGGAGGCGAAATGGTGAACACAAGGCACTAATGCATAAGCGATTTGTTCCAAGCCACTACAACCGCGATCTCCACTCTCAGTTTCAAACCCTCACTCAAGGCAACATGAGGGTGGAGGACTATTTCAAGGAGATCAAGATGGCCATGATGAGGGAGAACATTCAAGAAGATAGTGAGGCTACCATGGCAAGGTTCCTTAGAGGTCTCAACCCCGACCTTCAAGAAGCCTTGGAGCTCCAACATTACTTGGATATGCATGATCTTCTTGAACTAGCCATCAAGGCTGAGAAGGGGAAGAAATTGAGGCGAGGAGACCGTATCTTCCAAGCTTCCAACTCGCCTTCATGGAAGGGCAACCCACCAAGGAGAATCTCACATGATACAGGAAATGCGACTACACCAAGCCCTTCTAGCCTCACACCTGGAAATTTCTCTAACTGCAATTCCATTTTTACCCCTAACAAGCTTGTTGATGCATCCAGGTCCACTTCTAAGACCCCTCATGAAACTCCTAAAACTAGGAATAGAGATATCAAGGGCTTCAAGTGCCATTGGTTTGGACATATTGACACGAACGGCACCAATCTTGTGATGCGACCCCTACAGAAAGGCTTGGATCTAGAAGGTTAGGACTCACGTTGATGACAAACGAACGCAACGGAATCACCTAAACCCGTTGATCACGTGGCCAACGAACCTAGTATTGTAGAAGACGCCACAATCTGGCGCGGTTCTAGATTGATAAGTCAATGGTATGACAAAGAAATGAATCTAAAATACTCAAGGATGCTTCAATGAAGCTTTGAGAGAATTCTCAAGTGTTTTTATTAATCATCATAAAACTGAATGTAAACAATGACTTAAGGCTATTTGTAGCCGTGACTAAGACCTAGTAAAGCTTGGAAAAACTTGAAGTCCGGCCAGCCCTTGGGCTTCTCTTTTGGCCGGCACTAGCCCAACAACATACATTGGAGTATGTTGTGGAAAAATCCAAGGAAATCCGGGTCTTGTTTCCTTGATTACTCTTGTGGAAAAGCATGGTGACAATTGTTGGATCTTTGCGGCATTTCTCGACTACCCAATCCGACGGGTAAGGAATTTTTGGTAAGATCATTGGAGTATTTTGAGTGGGAAAACGAGGGAGAGTGAAAACACTCAGGGAGTGAAGTGAGATTATATTTGTCCTATTTTCTTGTTCACTAACCTTTTGCAGGACCAAACGACAGTCATGGAGCAAGCTCATCCGACCACTGACTACTCAATGATGTTCACCGCCATGAAAAACGAGCTTAAGCGGATTAGTGTGTAACAAATGGAGGAGAGGCACAACCGCTTTGACGAGCTCTCCAAGGGCTTCACAAGGGGCCCCCATTCTCGATCTCGCAACCGAAGTAACCATGGCACCAAAGGAGCAAACTATGAGGAGTACTCTCGGCAAGTGAAGATGTGGTAAGAGCCTAGAGGCCTAAAAGGGACACGTCTAAGAACGAGCTCAAGGGACTTAAAATTCAAGTCTCTACGTTACGAGGGAAAAGTGACCCTGAGGCTTAGTTGGAATGGGAAGGCCGCATCGAGATGGTCTTCGATTGCTATGAGTTTAGCGAGGAACAAAAGGTGAAGGTTGCCATTGTTGAGTTCACCGACTGCGCACTAGTTTGGTGGGACCAAGTCAGGACTAATTGGAGGCGAAATGGTAAACTCAAGGCACTAATGCATAAGCGGTTTGTTCCAAGCCACTACAACCGCGATCTCCACTCTCAGCTTCAAACCCTCACTCAAGGCAACATGAGTGTGGAGGACTACTCCAAGGAGATCAAGATGGCCATGATGAGGACGAACATTCAAGAAGATAGTGTGGCTACCATGACAAGGTTCCTTAGAGGTCTCAACCCCGTCCTTCAAGAAGCCTTGGAGCTCCAACATTACTTGGACATGCATGATCTTCTTGAACTAGCCATCAAGGCCGAGAGGGGGAAGAAATTGAGGCGAGGAGGCCGTACGTTCTAAGCATCCAACTCTCCTTCATAGAAGGGCAACCCACCAAGGAGAACATCACATGATACTGGAAATGCGACTACACCAAGCCCTTCTAGCCGCACACCTGGTAAAATCTCTGACCGCAATTCCAATTTTACCCCTAATAAGCTTGTTGATGCATCCAGGTCCACTTCTAAAACCACTCATGAAACTCCTAAAACTAGGAGTAGAGATATCAAGGGCTTCAAGTGCCAATGGTTGGACATATTGATACGAACGGCACCAACCTTGTGATGCAACCCGTACAGAAAGGCTAGGATCTAGAAGGTTGGGACTCACGTTGATGACAAACGAACGCAGTGGAATCACCTAAACCCGGTGATCACGCGGCCAACGAACCAGGTATTGTAGAAGACGCCGCAATCTGGCGCGGTCCTAGATTGATAAGTCAATGGTATGCCAAAGAAATGAATCTAAAATACTCAAGGATGCTTCAATGAAGCTTTGAGAGAATTCTCAAGTGTTTTTATTAATCATCATAAAACTGAATGTAAACAATGACTTAAGGCAATTTGCAGCCGTGACTATGACCTTGTAAAGCTTGGAAAAACTTGAAGGAAATCCGGCCGGCCATTGGGCTTCTCTTTTGGCTGGCACTAGCCCAACAACATACATTGGAGTATGTTGTGGAAAAATCCAAGGAAATCCGTATCTTGTTTCCTTGATTACTCTTGGGGAAAAGCTTGGTGACAATTGTAGGATCTTTGCGGCATTTCTCGACTGCCCAATCCGACGGGTAAGGAATTTTTGGTAAGATCATTGGTGTATTTTGAGTGGAAAAATGAGTGAGAGTGAAAACACTAAGGGAGTGAATTGAGATTATATTTGTCCTATTTTCTTGTTCACTAACCTTTTACAGGGCCAAACGACAGTCATGGAGCAAGCTCATCCGACCACTGACTACTCATTGATGTTCACCGCCATGAAAAACGAGCTAAAGCGGATTAGTGAGCAACAAATGCCGGAGAGGCACAACCGCTTAGACGAGCTATCCAAGAGCTTCACAAGGGGCTCTCGTTCTCGATCTCGCAACCGAAATAACCATGGCACCAAAGGAGCAAACTATGAGGAGTACTCTCGGCTGGTGAAGATGTGGAAATAGCCGAGAGGCCTAAAAGGGACACGTCTAAGAACGAGCTGAAGGGACGTAAAATTCAAGTCTGCACGTTCCAAGGCAAAATTGACCCTGAGGCTTAGTTGGAATGGGAAGGCCGCATCGAGATGGTCGTCGATTGCTATGAGTTTATCGAGGAACAAAAGGTGAAGGTTGCCACGGTTGAGTTCACCGACTACGCACTAGTTTGGTGGGACCACCAAGTCAGGACTAATCGGAGGCGAAATGGTGAACACAAGGCACTAATGCATAAGCGATTTGTTCCAAGCCACTACAACCGCGATCTCCACTCTCAGTTTCAAACCCTCACTCAAGGCAACATGAGGGTGGAGGACTATTTCAAGGAGATCAAGATGGCCATGATGAGGGAGAACATTCAAGAAGATAGTGAGGCTACCATGGCAAGGTTCCTTAGAGGTCTCAACCCCGACCTTCAAGAAGCCTTGGAGCTCCAACATTACTTGGATATGCATGATCTTCTTGAACTAGCCATCAAGGCTGAGAAGGGGAAGAAATTGAGGCGAGGAGACCGTATCTTCCAAGCTTCCAACTCGCCTTCATGGAAGGGCAACCCACCAAGGAGAATCTCACATGATACAGGAAATGCGACTACACCAAGCCCTTCTAGCCTCACACCTGGAAATTTCTCTAACTGCAATTCCATTTTTACCCCTAACAAGCTTGTTGATGCATCCAGGTCCACTTCTAAGACCCCTCATGAAACTCCTAAAACTAGGAATAGAGATATCAAGGGCTTCAAGTGCCATTGGTTTGGACATATTGACACGAACGGCACCAATCTTGTGATGCGACCCCTACAGAAAGGCTTGGATCTAGAAGGTTAGGACTCACGTTGATGACAAACGAACGCAACGGAATCACCTAAACCCGTTGATCACGTGGCCAACGAACCTAGTATTGTAGAAGACGCCACAATCTGGCGCGGTTCTAGATTGATAAGTCAATGGTATGACAAAGAAATGAATCTAAAATACTCAAGGATGCTTCAATGAAGCTTTGAGAGAATTCTCAAGTGTTTTTATTAATCATCATAAAACTGAATGTAAACAATGACTTAAGGCTATTTGTAGCCGTGACTAAGACCTAGTAAAGCTTGGAAAAACTTGAAGTCCGGCCAGCCCTTGGGCTTCTCTTTTGGCCGGCACTAGCCCAACAACATACATTGGAGTATGTTGTGGAAAAATCCAAGGAAATCCGGGTCTTGTTTCCTTGATTACTCTTGTGGAAAAGCATGGTGACAATTGTTGGATCTTTGCGGCATTTCTCGACTACCCAATCCGACGGGTAAGGAATTTTTGGTAAGATCATTGGAGTATTTTGAGTGGGAAAACGAGGGAGAGTGAAAACACTCAGGGAGTGAAGTGAGATTATATTTGTCCTATTTTCTTGTTCACTAACCTTTTGCAGGACCAAACGACAGTCATGGAGCAAGCTCATCCGACCACTGACTACTCAATGATGTTCACCGCCATGAAAAACGAGCTTAAGCGGATTAGTGTGTAACAAATGGAGGAGAGGCACAACCGCTTTGACGAGCTCTCCAAGGGCTTCACAAGGGGCCCCCATTCTCGATCTCGCAACCGAAGTAACCATGGCACCAAAGGAGCAAACTATGAGGAGTACTCTCGGCAAGTGAAGATGTGGTAAGAGCCTAGAGGCCTAAAAGGGACACGTCTAAGAACGAGCTCAAGGGACTTAAAATTCAAGTCTCTACGTTACGAGGGAAAAGTGACCCTGAGGCTTAGTTGGAATGGGAAGGCCGCATCGAGATGGTCTTCGATTGCTATGAGTTTAGCGAGGAACAAAAGGTGAAGGTTGCCATTGTTGAGTTCACCGACTGCGCACTAGTTTGGTGGGACCAAGTCAGGACTAATTGGAGGCGAAATGGTAAACTCAAGGCACTAATGCATAAGCGGTTTGTTCCAAGCCACTACAACCGCGATCTCCACTCTCAGCTTCAAACCCTCACTCAAGGCAACATGAGTGTGGAGGACTACTCCAAGGAGATCAAGATGGCCATGATGAGGACGAACATTCAAGAAGATAGTGTGGCTACCATGACAAGGTTCCTTAGAGGTCTCAACCCCGTCCTTCAAGAAGCCTTGGAGCTCCAACATTACTTGGACATGCATGATCTTCTTGAACTAGCCATCAAGGCCGAGAGGGGGAAGAAATTGAGGCGAGGAGGCCGTACGTTCTAAGCATCCAACTCTCCTTCATAGAAGGGCAACCCACCAAGGAGAACATCACATGATACTGGAAATGCGACTACACCAAGCCCTTCTAGCCGCACACCTGGTAAAATCTCTGACCGCAATTCCAATTTTACCCCTAATAAGCTTGTTGATGCATCCAGGTCCACTTCTAAAACCACTCATGAAACTCCTAAAACTAGGAGTAGAGATATCAAGGGCTTCAAGTGCCAATGGTTGGACATATTGATACGAACGGCACCAACCTTGTGATGCAACCCGTACAGAAAGGCTAGGATCTAGAAGGTTGGGACTCACGTTGATGACAAACGAACGCAGTGGAATCACCTAAACCCGGTGATCACGCGGCCAACGAACCAGGTATTGTAGAAGACGCCGCAATCTGGCGCGGTCCTAGATTGATAAGTCAATGGTATGCCAAAGAAATGAATCTAAAATACTCAAGGATGCTTCAATGAAGCTTTGAGAGAATTCTCAAGTGTTTTTATTAATCATCATAAAACTGAATGTAAACAATGACTTAAGGCAATTTGCAGCCGTGACTATGACCTTGTAAAGCTTGGAAAAACTTGAAGGAAATCCGGCCGGCCATTGGGCTTCTCTTTTGGCTGGCACTAGCCCAACAACATACATTGGAGTATGTTGTGGAAAAATCCAAGGAAATCCGTATCTTGTTTCCTTGATTACTCTTGGGGAAAAGCTTGGTGACAATTGTAGGATCTTTGCGGCATTTCTCGACTGCCCAATCCGACGGGTAAGGAATTTTTGGTAAGATCATTGGTGTATTTTGAGTGGAAAAATGAGTGAGAGTGAAAACACTAAGGGAGTGAATTGAGATTATATTTGTCCTATTTTCTTGTTCACTAACCTTTTACAGGGCCAAACGACAGTCATGGAGCAAGCTCATCCGACCACTGACTACTCATTGATGTTCACCGCCATGAAAAACGAGCTAAAGCGGATTAGTGAGCAACAAATGCCGGAGAGGCACAACCGCTTAGACGAGCTATCCAAGAGCTTCACAAGGGGCTCTCGTTCTCGATCTCGCAACCGAAATAACCATGGCACCAAAGGAGCAAACTATGAGGAGTACTCTCGGCTGGTGAAGATGTGGAAATAGCCGAGAGGCCTAAAAGGGACACGTCTAAGAACGAGCTGAAGGGACGTAAAATTCAAGTCTGCACGTTCCAAGGCAAAATTGACCCTGAGGCTTAGTTGGAATGGGAAGGCCGCATCGAGATGGTCGTCGATTGCTATGAGTTTATCGAGGAACAAAAGGTGAAGGTTGCCACGGTTGAGTTCACCGACTGCGCACTAGTTTGGTGGGACCACCAAGTCAGGACTAATCGGAGGCGAAATGGTGAACACAAGGCACTAATGCATAAGCGATTTGTTCCAAGCCACTACAACCGCGATCTCCACTCTCAGTTTCAAACCCTCACTCAAGGCAACATGAGGGTGGAGGACTATTTCAAGGAGATCAAGATGGCCATGATGAGGGAGAACATTCAAGAAGATAGTGAGGCTACCATGGCAAGGTTCCTTAGAGGTCTCAACCCCGACCTTCAAGAAGCCTTGGAGCTCCAACATTACTTGGATATGCATGATCTTCTTGAACTAGCCATCAAGGCTGAGAAGGGGAAGAAATTGAGGCGAGGAGACCGTATCTTCCAAGCTTCCAACTCGCCTTCATGGAAGGGCAACCCACCAAGGAGAATCTCACATGATACAGGAAATGCGACTACACCAAGCCCTTCTAGCCTCACACCTGGAAATTTCTCTAACTGCAATTCCATTTTTACCCCTAACAAGCTTGTTGATGCATCCAGGTCCACTTCTAAGACCCCTCATGAAACTCCTAAAACTAGGAATAGAGATATCAAGGGCTTCAAGTGCCATTGGTTTGGACATATTGACACGAACGGCACCAATCTTGTGATGCGACCCCTACAGAAAGGCTTGGATCTAGAAGGTTAGGACTCACGTTGATGACAAACGAACGCAACGGAATCACCTAAACCCGTTGATCACGTGGCCAACGAACCTAGTATTGTAGAAGACGCCACAATCTGGCGCGGTTCTAGATTGATAAGTCAATGGTATGACAAAGAAATGAATCTAAAATACTCAAGGATGCTTCAATGAAGCTTTGAGAGAATTCTCAAGTGTTTTTATTAATCATCATAAAACTGAATGTAAACAATGACTTAAGGCTATTTGTAGCCGTGACTAAGACCTAGTAAAGCTTGGAAAAACTTGAAGTCCGGCCAGCCCTTGGGCTTCTCTTTTGGCCGGCACTAGCCCAACAACATACATTGGAGTATGTTGTGGAAAAATCCAAGGAAATCCGGGTCTTGTTTCCTTGATTACTCTTGTGGAAAAGCATGGTGACAATTGTTGGATCTTTGCGGCATTTCTCGACTACCCAATCCGACGGGTAAGGAATTTTTGGTAAGATCATTGGAGTATTTTGAGTGGGAAAACGAGGGAGAGTGAAAACACTCAGGGAGTGAAGTGAGATTATATTTGTCCTATTTTCTTGTTCACTAACCTTTTGCAGGACCAAACGACAGTCATGGAGCAAGCTCATCCGACCACTGACTACTCAATGATGTTCACCGCCATGAAAAACGAGCTTAAGCGGATTAGTGTGTAACAAATGGAGGAGAGGCACAACCGCTTTGACGAGCTCTCCAAGGGCTTCACAAGGGGCCCCCATTCTCGATCTCGCAACCGAAGTAACCATGGCACCAAAGGAGCAAACTATGAGGAGTACTCTCGGCAAGTGAAGATGTGGTAAGAGCCTAGAGGCCTAAAAGGGACACGTCTAAGAACGAGCTCAAGGGACTTAAAATTCAAGTCTCTACGTTACGAGGGAAAAGTGACCCTGAGGCTTAGTTGGAATGGGAAGGCCGCATCGAGATGGTCTTCGATTGCTATGAGTTTAGCGAGGAACAAAAGGTGAAGGTTGCCATTGTTGAGTTCACCGACTGCGCACTAGTTTGGTGGGACCGAGTCAGGACTAATTGGAGGCGAAATGGTAAACTCAAGGCACTAATGCATAAGCGGTTTGTTCCAAGCCACTACAACCGCGATCTCCACTCTCAGCTTCAAACCCTCACTCAAGGCAACATGAGTGTGGAGGACTACTCCAAGGAGATCAAGATGGCCATGATGAGGACGAACATTCAAGAAGATAGTGTGGCTACCACGACAAGGTTCCTTAGAGGTCTCAACCCCGTCCTTCAAGAAGCCTTGGAGCTCCAACATTACTTGGACATGCATGATCTTCTTGAACTAGCCATCAAGGCCGAGAGGGGGAAGAAATTGAGGCGAGGAGGCCGTACGTTCTAAGCATCCAACTCTCCTTCATAGAAGGGCAACCCACCAAGGAGAACATCACATGATACTGGAAATGCGACTACACCAAGCCCTTCTAGCCGCACACCTGGTAAAATCTCTGACCGCAATTCCAATTTTACCCCTAATAAGCTTGTTGATGCATCCAGGTCCACTTCTAAGACCACTCATGAAACTCCTAAAACTAGGAGTAGAGATATCAAGGGCTTCAAGTGCCAATGGTTGGACATATTGATACGAACGGCACCAACCTTGTGATGCAACCCGTACAGAAAGGCTAGGATCTAGAAGGTTGGGACTCACGTTGATGACAAACGAACGCAGTGGAATCACCTAAACCCGGTGATCACGCGGCCAACGAACCAGGTATTGTAGAAGACGCCGCAATCTGGCGCGGTCCTAGATTGATAAGTCAATGGTATGCCAAAGAAATGAATCTAAAATACTCAAGGATGCTTCAATGAAGCTTTGAGAGAATTCTCAAGTGTTTTTATTAATCATCATAAAACTGAATGTAAACAATGACTTAAGGCAATTTGCAGCCGTGACTATGACCTTGTAAAGCTTGGAAAAACTTGAAGGAAATCCGGCCGGCCATTGGGCTTCTCTTTTGGCTGGCACTAGCCCAACAACATACATTGGAGTATGTTGTGGAAAAATCCAAGGAAATCCGTATCTTGTTTCCTTGATTACTCTTGGGGAAAAGCTTGGTGACAATTGTAGGATCTTTGCGGCATTTCTCGACTGCCCAATCCGACGGGTAAGGAATTTTTGGTAAGATCATTGGTGTATTTTGAGTGGAAAAATGAGTGAGAGTGAAAACACTAAGGGAGTGAATTGAGATTATATTTGTCCTATTTTCTTGTTCACTAACCTTTTACAGGACCAAACGACAGTCATGGAGCAAGCTCATCCGACCACTGACTACTCATTGATGTTCACCGCCATGAAAAACGAGCTAAAGCGGATTAGTGAGCAACAAATGCCGGAGAGGCACAACCGCTTAGACGAGCTATCCAAGAGCTTCACAAGGGGCTCTCGTTCTCGATCTCGCAACCGAAATAACCATGGCACCAAAGGAGCAAACTATGAGGAGTACTCTCGGCTGGTGAAGATGTGGAAATAGCCGAGAGGCCTAAAAGGGACACGTCTAAGAACGAGCTGAAGGGACGTAAAATTCAAGTCTGCACGTTCCAAGGCAAAATTGACCCTGAGGCTTAGTTGGAATGGGAATGCCGCATCGAGATGGTCGTCGATTGCTATGAGTTTATCGAGGAACAAAAGGTGAAGGTTGCCACGGTTGAGTTCACCGACTACGCACTAGTTTGGTGGGACCACCAAGTCAGGACTAATCGGAGGCGAAATGGTGAACACAAGGCACTAATGCATAAGCGATTTGTTCCAAGCCACTACAACCGCGATCTCCACTCTCAGTTTCAAACCCTCACTCAAGGCAACATGAGGGTGGAGGACTATTTCAAGGAGATCAAGATGGCCATGATGAGGGAGAACATTCAAGAAGATAGTGAGGCTACCATGGCAAGGTTCCTTAGAGGTCTCAACCCCGACCTTCAAGAAGCCTTGGAGCTCCAACATTACTTGGATATGCATGATCTTCTTGAACTAGCCATCAAGGCTGAGAAGGGGAAGAAATTGAGGCGAGGAGACCGTATCTTCCAAGCTTCCAACTCGCCTTCATGGAAGGGCAACCCACCAAGGAGAATCTCACATGATACAGGAAATGCGACTACACCAAGCCCTTCTAGCCTCACACCTGGAAATTTCTCTAACTGCAATTCCATTTTTACCCCTAACAAGCTTGTTGATGCATCCAGGTCCACTTCTAAGACCCCTCATGAAACTCCTAAAACTAGGAATAGAGATATCAAGGGCTTCAAGTGCCATTGGTTTGGACATATTGACACGAACGGCACCAATCTTGTGATGCGACCCCTACAGAAAGGCTAGGATCTAGAAGGTTAGGACTCACGTTGATGACAAACGAACGCAACGGAATCACCTAAACCCGTTGATCACGTGGCCAACGAACCTAGTATTGTAGAAGACGCCACAATCTGGCGCGGTTCTAGATTGATAAGTCAATGGTATGACAAAGAAATGAATCTAAAATACTCAAGGATGCTTCAATGAAGCTTTGAGAGAATTCTCAAGTGTTTTTATTAATCATCATAAAACTGAATGTAAACAATGACTTAAGGCTATTTGTAGCCGTGACTAAGACCTAGTAAAGCTTGGAAAAACTTGAAGTCCGGCCAGCCCTTGGGCTTCTCTTTTGGCCGGCACTAGCCCAACAACATACATTGGAGTATGTTGTGGAAAAATCCAAGGAAATCCGTATCTTGTTTCCTTGATTACTCTTGGGGAAAAGCTTGGTGACAATTGTAGGATCTTTGCGGCATTTCTCGACTGCCCAATCCGACGGGTAAGGAATTTTTGGTAAGATCATTGGTGTATTTTGAGTGGAAAAATGAGTGAGAGTGAAAACACTAAGGGAGTGAATTGAGATTATATTTGTCCTATTTTCTTGTTCACTAACCTTTTACAGGACCAAACGACAGTCATGGAGCAAGCTCATCCGACCACTGACTACTCATTGATGTTCACCGCCATGAAAAACGAGCTAAAGCGGATTAGTGAGCAACAAATGCCGGAGAGGCACAACCGCTTAGACGAGCTATCCAAGAGCTTCACAAGGGGCTCTCGTTCTCGATCTCGCAACCGAAATAACCATGGCACCAAAGGAGCAAACTATGAGGAGTACTCTCGGCTGGTGAAGATGTGGAAATAGCCGAGAGGCCTAAAAGGGACACGTCTAAGAACGAGCTGAAGGGACGTAAAATTCAAGTCTGCACGTTCCAAGGCAAAATTGACCCTGAGGCTTAGTTGGAATGGGAATGCCGCATCGAGATGGTCGTCGATTGCTATGAGTTTATCGAGGAACAAAAGGTGAAGGTTGCCACGGTTGAGTTCACCGACTACGCACTAGTTTGGTGGGACCACCAAGTCAGGACTAATCGGAGGCGAAATGGTGAACACAAGGCACTAATGCATAAGCGATTTGTTCCAAGCCACTACAACCGCGATCTCCACTCTCAGTTTCAAACCCTCACTCAAGGCAACATGAGGGTGGAGGACTATTTCAAGGAGATCAAGATGGCCATGATGAGGGAGAACATTCAAGAAGATAGTGAGGCTACCATGGCAAGGTTCCTTAGAGGTCTCAACCCCGACCTTCAAGAAGCCTTGGAGCTCCAACATTACTTGGATATGCATGATCTTCTTGAACTAGCCATCAAGGCTGAGAAGGGGAAGAAATTGAGGCGAGGAGACCGTATCTTCCAAGCTTCCAACTCGCCTTCATGGAAGGGCAACCCACCAAGGAGAATCTCACATGATACAGGAAATGCGACTACACCAAGCCCTTCTAGCCTCACACCTGGAAATTTCTCTAACTGCAATTCCATTTTTACCCCTAACAAGCTTGTTGATGCATCCAGGTCCACTTCTAAGACCCCTCATGAAACTCCTAAAACTAGGAATAGAGATATCAAGGGCTTCAAGTGCCATTGGTTTGGACATATTGACACGAACGGCACCAATCTTGTGATGCGACCCCTACAGAAAGGCTTGGATCTAGAAGGTTAGGACTCACGTTGATGACAAACGAACGCAACGGAATCACCTAAACCCGTTGATCACGTGGCCAACGAACCTAGTATTGTAGAAGACGCCACAATCTGGCGCGGTTCTAGATTGATAAGTCAATGGTATGACAAAGAAATGAATCTAAAATACTCAAGGATGCTTCAATGAAGCTTTGAGAGAATTCTCAAGTGTTTTTATTAATCATCATAAAACTGAATGTAAACAATGACTTAAGGCTATTTGTAGCCGTGACTAAGACCTAGTAAAGCTTGGAAAAACTTGAAGTCCGGCCAGCCCTTGGGCTTCTCTTTTGGCCGGCACTAGCCCAACAACATACATTGGAGTATGTTGTGGAAAAATCCAAGGAAATCCGGGTCTTGTTTCCTTGATTACTCTTGTGGAAAAGCATGGTGACAATTGTTGGATCTTTGCGGCATTTCTCGACTACCCAATCCGACGGGTAAGGAATTTTTGGTAAGATCATTGGAGTATTTTGAGTGGGAAAACGAGGGAGAGTGAAAACACTCAGGGAGTGAAGTGAGATTATATTTGTCCTATTTTCTTGTTCACTAACCTTTTGCAGGACCAAACGACAGTCATGGAGCAAGCTCATCCGACCACTGACTACTCAATGATGTTCACCGCCATGAAAAACGAGCTTAAGCGGATTAGTGTGTAACAAATGGAGGAGAGGCACAACCGCTTTGACGAGCTCTCCAAGGGCTTCACAAGGGGCCCCCATTCTCGATCTCGCAACCGAAGTAACCATGGCACCAAAGGAGCAAACTATGAGGAGTACTCTCGGCAAGTGAAGATGTGGTAAGAGCCTAGAGGCCTAAAAGGGACACGTCTAAGAACGAGCTCAAGGGACTTAAAATTCAAGTCTCTACGTTACGAGGGAAAAGTGACCCTGAGGCTTAGTTGGAATGGGAAGGCCGCATCGAGATGGTCTTCGATTGCTATGAGTTTAGCGAGGAACAAAAGGTGAAGGTTGCCATTGTTGAGTTCACCGACTGCGCACTAGTTTGGTGGGACCGAGTCAGGACTAATTGGAGGCGAAATGGTAAACTCAAGGCACTAATGCATAAGCGGTTTGTTCCAAGCCACTACAACCGCGATCTCCACTCTCAGCTTCAAACCCTCACTCAAGGCAACATGAGTGTGGAGGACTACTCCAAGGAGATCAAGATGGCCATGATGAGGACGAACATTCAAGAAGATAGTGTGGCTACCATGACAAGGTTCCTTAGAGGTCTCAACCCCGTCCTTCAAGAAGCCTTGGAGCTCCAACATTACTTGGACATGCATGATCTTCTTGAACTAGCCATCAAGGCCGAGAGGGGGAAGAAATTGAGGCGAGGAGGCCGTACGTTCTAAGCATCCAACTCTCCTTCATAGAAGGGCAACCCACCAAGGAGAACATCACATGATACTGGAAATGCGACTACACCAAGCCCTTCTAGCCGCACACCTGGTAAAATCTCTGACCGCAATTCCAATTTTACCCCTAATAAGCTTGTTGATGCATCCAGGTCCACTTCTAAAACCACTCATGAAACTCCTAAAACTAGGAGTAGAGATATCAAGGGCTTCAAGTGCCAATGGTTGGACATATTGATACGAACGGCACCAACCTTGTGATGCAACCCGTACAGAAAGGCTAGGATCTAGAAGGTTGGGACTCACGTTGATGACAAACGAACGCAGTGGAATCACCTAAACCCGGTGATCACGCGGCCAACGAACCAGGTATTGTAGAAGACGCCGCAATCTGGCGCGGTCCTAGATTGATAAGTCAATGGTATGCCAAAGAAATGAATCTAAAATACTCAAGGATGCTTCAATGAAGCTTTGAGAGAATTCTCAAGTGTTTTTATTAATCATCATAAAACTGAATGTAAACAATGACTTAAGGCAATTTGCAGCCGTGACTATGACCTTGTAAAGCTTGGAAAAACTTGAAGGAAATCCGGCCGGCCATTGGGCTTCTCTTTTGGCTGGCACTAGCCCAACAACATACATTGGAGTATGTTGTGGAAAAATCCAAGGAAATCCGTATCTTGTTTCCTTGATTACTCTTGGGGAAAAGCTTGGTGACAATTGTAGGATCTTTGCGGCATTTCTCGACTGCCCAATCCGACGGGTAAGGAATTTTTGGTAAGATCATTGGTGTATTTTGAGTGGAAAAATGAGTGAGAGTGAAAACACTAAGGGAGTGAATTGAGATTATATTTGTCCTATTTTCTTGTTCACTAACCTTTTACAGGACCAAACGACAGTCATGGAGCAAGCTCATCCGACCACTGACTACTCATTGATGTTCACCGCCATGAAAAACGAGCTAAAGCGGATTAGTGAGCAACAAATGCCGGAGAGGCACAACCGCTTAGACGAGCTATCCAAGAGCTTCACAAGGGGCTCTCGTTCTCGATCTCGCAACCGAAATAACCATGGCACCAAAGGAGCAAACTATGAGGAGTACTCTCGGCTGGTGAAGATGTGGAAATAGCCGAGAGGCCTAAAAGGGACACGTCTAAGAACGAGCTGAAGGGACGTAAAATTCAAGTCTGCACGTTCCAAGGCAAAATTGACCCTGAGGCTTAGTTGGAATGGGAAGGCCGCATCGAGATGGTCGTCGATTGCTATGAGTTTATCGAGGAACAAAAGGTGAAGGTTGCCACGGTTGAGTTCACCGACTGCGCACTAGTTTGGTGGGACCACCAAGTCAGGACTAATCGGAGGCGAAATGGTGAACACAAGGCACTAATGCATAAGCGATTTGTTCCAAGCCACTACAACCGCGATCTCCACTCTCAGTTTCAAACCCTCACTCAAGGCAACATGAGGGTGGAGGACTATTTCAAGGAGATCAAGATGGCCATGATGAGGGAGAACATTCAAGAAGATAGTGAGGCTACCATGGCAAGGTTCCTTAGAGGTCTCAACCCCGACCTTCAAGAAGCCTTGGAGCTCCAACATTACTTGGATATGCATGATCTTCTTGAACTAGCCATCAAGGCTGAGAAGGGGAAGAAATTGAGGCGAGGAGACCGTATCTTCCAAGCTTCCAACTCGCCTTCATGGAAGGGCAACCCACCAAGGAGAATCTCACATGATACAGGAAATGCGACTACACCAAGCCCTTCTAGCCTCACACCTGGAAATTTCTCTAACTGCAATTCCATTTTTACCCCTAACAAGCTTGTTGATGCATCCAGGTCCACTTCTAAGACCCCTCATGAAACTCCTAAAACTAGGAATAGAGATATCAAGGGCTTCAAGTGCCATTGGTTTGGACATATTGACACGAACGGCACCAATCTTGTGATGCGACCCCTACAGAAAGGCTTGGATCTAGAAGGTTAGGCCTCACGTTGATGACAAACGAACGCAACGGAATCACCTAAACCCGTTGATCACGTGGCCAACGAACCTAGTATTGTAGAAGACGCCACAATCTGGCGCGGTTCTAGATTGATAAGTCAATGGTATGACAAAGAAATGAATCTAAAATACTCAAGGATGCTTCAATGAAGCTTTGAGAGAATTCTCAAGTGTTTTTATTAATCATCATAAAACTGAATGTAAACAATGACTTAAGGCTATTTGTAGCCGTGACTAAGACCTAGTAAAGCTTGGAAAAACTTGAAGTCCGGCCAGCCCTTGGGCTTCTCTTTTGGCCGGCACTAGCCCAACAACATACATTGGAGTATGTTGTGGAAAAATCCAAGGAAATCCGGGTCTTGTTTCCTTGATTACTCTTGTGGAAAAGCATGGTGACAATTGTTGGATCTTTGCGGCATTTCTCGACTACCCAATCCGACGGGTAAGGAATTTTTGGTAAGATCATTGGAGTATTTTGAGTGGGAAAACGAGGGAGAGTGAAAACACTCAGGGAGTGAAGTGAGATTATATTTGTCCTATTTTCTTGTTCACTAACCTTTTGCAGGACCAAACGACAGTCATGGAGCAAGCTCATCCGACCACTGACTACTCAATGATGTTCACCGCCATGAAAAACGAGCTTAAGCGGATTAGTGTGTAACAAATGGAGGAGAGGCACAACCGCTTTGACGAGCTCTCCAAGGGCTTCACAAGGGGCCCCCATTCTCGATCTCGCAACCGAAGTAACCATGGCACCAAAGGAGCAAACTATGAGGAGTACTCTCGGCAAGTGAAGATGTGGTAAGAGCCTAGAGGCCTAAAAGGGACACGTCTAAGAACGAGCTCAAGGGACTTAAAATTCAAGTCTCTACGTTACGAGGGAAAAGTGACCCTGAGGCTTAGTTGGAATGGGAAGGCCGCATCGAGATGGTCTTCGATTGCTATGAGTTTAGCGAGGAACAAAAGGTGAAGGTTGCCATTGTTGAGTTCACCGACTGCGCACTAGTTTGGTGGGACCGAGTCAGGACTAATTGGAGGCGAAATGGTAAACTCAAGGCACTAATGCATAAGCGGTTTGTTCCAATCCACTACAACCGCGATCTCCACTCTCAGCTTCAAACCCTCACTCAAGGCAACATGAGTGTGGAGGACTACTCCAAGGAGATCAAGATGGCCATGATGAGGACGAACATTCAAGAAGATAGTGTGGCTACCACGACAAGGTTCCTTAGAGGTCTCAACCCCGTCCTTCAAGAAGCCTTGGAGCTCCAACATTACTTGGACATGCATGATCTTCTTGAACTAGCCATCAAGGCCGAGAGGGGGAAGAAATTGAGGCGAGGAGGCCGTACGTTCTAAGCATCCAACTCTCCTTCATAGAAGGGCAACCCACCAAGGAGAACATCACATGATACTGGAAATGCGACTACACCAAGCCCTTCTAGCCGCACACCTGGTAAAATCTCTGACCGCAATTCCAATTTTACCCCTAATAAGCTTGTTGATGCATCCAGGTCCACTTCTAAGACCACTCATGAAACTCCTAAAACTAGGAGTAGAGATATCAAGGGCTTCAAGTGCCAATGGTTGGACATATTGATACGAACGGCACCAACCTTGTGATGCAACCCGTACAGAAAGGCTAGGATCTAGAAGGTTGGGACTCACGTTGATGACAAACGAACGCAGTGGAATCACCTAAACCCGGTGATCACGCGGCCAACGAACCAGGTATTGTAGAAGACGCCGCAATCTGGCGCGGTCCTAGATTGATAAGTCAATGGTATGCCAAAGAAATGAATCTAAAATACTCAAGGATGCTTCAATGAAGCTTTGAGAGAATTCTCAAGTGTTTTTATTAATCATCATAAAACTGAATGTAAACAATGACTTAAGGCAATTTGCAGCCGTGACTATGACCTTGTAAAGCTTGGAAAAACTTGAAGGAAATCCGGCCGGCCATTGGGCTTCTCTTTTGGCTGGCACTAGCCCAACAACATACATTGGAGTATGTTGTGGAAAAATCCAAGGAAATCCGTATCTTGTTTCCTTGATTACTCTTGGGGAAAAGCTTGGTGACAATTGTAGGATCTTTGCGGCATTTCTCGACTGCCCAATCCGACGGGTAAGGAATTTTTGGTAAGATCATTGGTGTATTTTGAGTGGAAAAATGAGTGAGAGTGAAAACACTAAGGGAGTGAATTGAGATTATATTTGTCCTATTTTCTTGTTCACTAACCTTTTACAGGACCAAACGACAGTCATGGAGCAAGCTCATCCGACCACTGACTACTCATTGATGTTCACCGCCATGAAAAACGAGCTAAAGCGGATTAGTGAGCAACAAATGCCGGAGAGGCACAACCGCTTAGACGAGCTATCCAAGAGCTTCACAAGGGGCTCTCGTTCTCGATCTCGCAACCGAAATAACCATGGCACCAAAGGAGCAAACTATGAGGAGTACTCTCGGCTGGTGAAGATGTGGAAATAGCCGAGAGGCCTAAAAGGGACACGTCTAAGAACGAGCTGAAGGGACGTAAAATTCAAGTCTGCACGTTCCAAGGCAAAATTGACCCTGAGGCTTAGTTGGAATGGGAATGCCGCATCGAGATGGTCGTCGATTGCTATGAGTTTATCGAGGAACAAAAGGTGAAGGTTGCCACGGTTGAGTTCACCGACTACGCACTAGTTTGGTGGGACCACCAAGTCAGGACTAATCGGAGGCGAAATGGTGAACACAAGGCACTAATGCATAAGCGATTTGTTCCAAGCCACTACAACCGCGATCTCCACTCTCAGTTTCAAACCCTCACTCAAGGCAACATGAGGGTGGAGGACTATTTCAAGGAGATCAAGATGGCCATGATGAGGGAGAACATTCAAGAAGATAGTGAGGCTACCATGGCAAGGTTCCTTAGAGGTCTCAACCCCGACCTTCAAGAAGCCTTGGAGCTCCAACATTACTTGGATATGCATGATCTTCTTGAACTAGCCATCAAGGCTGAGAAGGGGAAGAAATTGAGGCGAGGAGACCGTACTTCCAAGCTTCCAACTCGCCTTCATGGAAGGGCAACCCACCAAGGAGAATCTCACATGATACAGGAAATGCGACTACACCAAGCCCTTCTAGCCTCACACCTGGAAATTTCTCTAACTGCAATTCCATTTTTACCCCTAACAAGCTTGTTGATGCATCCAGGTCCACTTCTAAGACCCCTCATGAAACTCCTAAAACTAGGAATAGAGATATCAAGGGCTTCAAGTGCCATTGGTTTGGACATATTGACACGAACGGCACCAATCTTGTGATGCGACCCCTACAGAAAGGCTAGGATCTAGAAGGTTAGGACTCACGTTGATGACAAACGAACGCAACGGAATCACCTAAACCCGTTGATCACGTGGCCAACGAACCTAGTATTGTAGAAGACGCCACAATCTGGCGCGGTTCTAGATTGATAAGTCAATGGTATGACAAAGAAATGAATCTAAAATACTCAAGGATGCTTCAATGAAGCTTTGAGAGAATTCTCAAGTGTTTTTATTAATCATCATAAAACTGAATGTAAACAATGACTTAAGGCTATTTGTAGCCGTGACTAAGACCTAGTAAAGCTTGGAAAAACTTGAAGTCCGGCCAGCCCTTGGGCTTCTCTTTTGGCCGGCACTAGCCCAACAACATACATTGGAGTATGTTGTGGAAAAATCCAAGGAAATCCGTATCTTGTTTCCTTGATTACTCTTGGGGAAAAGCTTGGTGACAATTGTAGGATCTTTGCGGCATTTCTCGACTGCCCAATCCGACGGGTAAGGAATTTTTGGTAAGATCATTGGTGTATTTTGAGTGGAAAAATGAGTGAGAGTGAAAACACTAAGGGAGTGAATTGAGATTATATTTGTCCTATTTTCTTGTTCACTAACCTTTTACAGGACCAAACGACAGTCATGGAGCAAGCTCATCCGACCACTGACTACTCATTGATGTTCACCGCCATGAAAAACGAGCTAAAGCGGATTAGTGAGCAACAAATGCCGGAGAGGCACAACCGCTTAGACGAGCTATCCAAGAGCTTCACAAGGGGCTCTCGTTCTCGATCTCACAACCGAAATAACCATGGCACCAAAGGAGCAAACTATGAGGAGTACTCTCGGCTGGTGAAGATGTGGAAATAGCCGAGAGGCCTAAAAGGGACACGTCTAAGAACGAGCTGAAGGGACGTAAAATTCAAGTCTGCACGTTCCAAGGCAAAATTGACCCTGAGGCTTAGTTGGAATGGGAAGGCCGCATCGAGATGGTCGTCGATTGCTATTAGTTTATCGAGGAACAAAAGGTGAAGGTTGCCACGGTTGAGTTCACCGACTACGCACTAGTTTGGTGGGACCACCAAGTCAGGACTAATCGGAGGCGAAATGGTGAACACAAGGCACTAATGCATAAGCGATTTGTTCCAAGCCACTACAACCGCGATCTCCACTCTCAGTTTCAAACCCTCACTCAAGGCAACATGAGGGTGGAGGACCATTTCAAGGAGATCAAGATGGCCATGATGAGGGAGAACATTCAAGAAGATAGTGAGGCTACCATGGCAAGGTTCCTTAGAGGTCTCAACCCCGACCTTCAAGAAGCCTTGGAGCTCCAACATTACTTGGATATGCATGATCTTCTTGAACTAGCCATCAAGGCTGAGAAGGGGAAGAAATTGAGGCGAGGAGACCGTATCTTCCAAGCTTCCAACTCGCCTTCATGGAAGGGCAACCCACCAAGGAGAATCTCACATGATACAGGAAATGCGACTACACCAAGCCCTTCTAGCCTCACACCTGGAAATTTCTCTAACTGCAATTCCATTTTTACCCCTAACAAGCTTGTTGATGCATCCAGGTCCACTTCTAAGACCCCTCATGAAACTCCTAAAACTAGGAATAGAGATATCAAGGGCTTCAAGTGCCATTGGTTTGGACATATTGACACGAACGGCACCAATCTTGTGATGCGACCCCTACAGAAAGGCTAGGATCTAGAAGGTTAGGACTCACGTTGATGACAAACGAACGCAACGGAATCACCTAAACCCGTTGATCACGTGGCCAACGAACCTAGTATTGTAGAAGACGCCACAATCTGGCGCGGTTCTAGATTGATAAGTCAATGGTATGACAAAGAAATGAATCTAAAATACTCAAGGATGCTTCAATGAAGCTTTGAGAGAATTCTCAAGTGTTTTTATTAATCATCATAAAACTGAATGTAAACAATGACTTAAGGCTATTTGTAGCCGTGACTAAGACCTAGTAAAGCTTGGAAAAACTTGAAGTCCGGCCAGCCCTTGGGCTTCTCTTTTGGCCGGCACTAGCCCAACAACATACATTGGAGTATGTTGTGGAAAAATCCAAGGAAATCCGGGTCTTGTTTCCTTGATTACTCTTGTGGAAAAGCATGGTGACAATTGTTGGATCTTTGCGGCATTTCTCGACTACCCAATCCGACGGGTAAGGAATTTTTGGTAAGATCATTGGAGTATTTTGAGTGGGAAAACGAGGGAGAGTGAAAACACTCAGGGAGTGAAGTGAGATTATATTTGTCCTATTTTCTTGTTCACTAACCTTTTGCAGGACCAAACGACAGTCATGGAGCAAGCTCATCCGACCACTGACTACTCAATGATGTTCACCGCCATTAAAAAACGAGCTTAAGCGGATTAGTGTGTAACAAATGGAGGAGAGGCACAACCGCTTTGACGAGCTCTCCAAGGGCTTCACAAGGGCCCCCATTCTCGATCTCGCAACCGAAGTAACCATGGCACCAAAGGAGCAAACTATGAGGAGTACTCTCGGCAAGTGAAGATGTGGTAAGAGCCTAGAGGCCTAAAAGGGACACGTCTAAGAACGAGCTCAAGGGACTTAAAATTCAAGTCTCTACGTTACGAGGGAAAAGTGACCCTGAGGCTTAGTTGGAATGGGAAGGCCGCATCGAGATGGTCTTCGATTGCTATGAGTTTAGCGAGGAACAAAAGGTGAAGGTTGCCATTGTTGAGTTCACCGACTGCGCACTAGTTTGGTGGGACCAAGTCAGGACTAATTGGAGGCGAAATGGTAAACTCAAGGCACTAATGCATAAGCGGTTTGTTCCAAGCCACTACAACCGCGATCTCCACTCTCAGCTTCAAACCCTCACTCAAGGCAACATGAGTGTGGAGGACTACTCCAAGGAGATCAAGATGGCCATGATGAGGACGAACATTCAAGAAGATAGTGTGGCTACCACGACAAGGTTCCTTAGAGGTCTCAACCCCGTCCTTCAAGAAGCCTTGGAGCTCCAACATTACTTGGACATGCATGATCTTCTTGAACTAGCCATCAAGGCCGAGAGGGGGAAGAAATTGAGGCGAGGAGGCCGTACGTTCTAAGCATCCAACTCTCCTTCATAGAAGGGCAACCCACCAAGGAGAACATCACATGATACTGGAAATGCGACTACACCAAGCCCTTCTAGCCGCACACCTGGTAAAATCTCTGACCGCAATTCCAATTTTACCCCTAATAAGCTTGTTGATGCATCCAGGTCCACTTCTAAGACCACTCATGAAACTCCTAAAACTAGGAGTAGAGATATCAAGGGCTTCAAGTGCCAATGGTTGGACATATTGATACGAACGGCACCAACCTTGTGATGCAACCCGTACAGAAAGGCTAGGATCTAGAAGGTTGGGACTCACGTTGATGACAAACGAACGCAGTGGAATCACCTAAACCCGGTGATCACGCGGCCAACGAACCAGGTATTGTAGAAGACGCCGCAATCTGGCGCGGTCCTAGATTGATAAGTCAATGGTATGCCAAAGAAATGAATCTAAAATACTCAAGGATGCTTCAATGAAGCTTTGAGAGAATTCTCAAGTGTTTTTATTAATCATCATAAAACTGAATGTAAACAATGACTTAAGGCAATTTGCAGCCGTGACTATGACCTTGTAAAGCTTGGAAAAACTTGAAGGAAATCCGGCCGGCCATTGGGCTTCTCTTTTGGCTGGCACTAGCCCAACAACATACATTGGAGTATGTTGTGGAAAAATCCAAGGAAATCCGTATCTTGTTTCCTTGATTACTCTTGGGGAAAAGCTTGGTGACAATTGTAGGATCTTTGCGGCATTTCTCGACTGCCCAATCCGACGGGTAAGGAATTTTTGGTAAGATCATTGGTGTATTTTGAGTGGAAAAATGAGTGAGAGTGAAAACACTAAGGGAGTGAATTGAGATTATATTTGTCCTATTTTCTTGTTCACTAACCTTTTACAGGACCAAACGACAGTCATGGAGCAAGCTCATCCGACCACTGACTACTCATTGATGTTCACCGCCATGAAAAACGAGCTAAAGCGGATTAGTGAGCAACAAATGCCGGAGAGGCACAACCGCTTAGACGAGCTATCCAAGAGCTTCACAAGGGGCTCTCGTTCTCGATCTCGCAACCGAAATAACCATGGCACCAAAGGAGCAAACTATGAGGAGTACTCTCGGCTGGTGAAGATGTGGAAATAGCCGAGAGGCCTAAAAGGGACACGTCTAAGAACGAGCTGAAGGGACGTAAAATTCAAGTCTGCACGTTCCAAGGCAAAATTGACCCTGAGGCTTAGTTGGAATGGGAATGCCGCATCGAGATGGTCGTCGATTGCTATGAGTTTATCGAGGAACAAAAGGTGAAGGTTGCCACGGTTGAGTTCACCGACTACGCACTAGTTTGGTGGGACCACCAAGTCAGGACTAATCGGAGGCGAAATGGTGAACACAAGGCACTAATGCATAAGCGATTTGTTCCAAGCCACTACAACCGCGATCTCCACTCTCAGTTTCAAACCCTCACTCAAGGCAACATGAGGGTGGAGGACTATTTCAAGGAGATCAAGATGGCCATGATGAGGGAGAACATTCAAGAAGATAGTGAGGCTACCATGGCAAGGTTCCTTAGAGGTCTCAACCCCGACCTTCAAGAAGCCTTGGAGCTCCAACATTACTTGGATATGCATGATCTTCTTGAACTAGCCATCAAGGCTGAGAAGGGGAAGAAATTGAGGCGAGGAGACCGTATCTTCCAAGCTTCCAACTCGCCTTCATGGAAGGGCAACCCACCAAGGAGAATCTCACATGATACAGGAAATGCGACTACACCAAGCCCTTCTAGCCTCACACCTGGAAATTTCTCTAACTGCAATTCCATTTTTACCCCTAACAAGCTTGTTGATGCATCCAGGTCCACTTCTAAGACCCCTCATGAAACTCCTAAAACTAGGAATAGAGATATCAAGGGCTTCAAGTGCCATTGGTTTGGACATATTGACACGAACGGCACCAATCTTGTGATGCGACCCCTACAGAAAGGCTAGGATCTAGAAGGTTAGGACTCACGTTGATGACAAACGAACGCAACGGAATCACCTAAACCCGTTGATCACGTGGCCAACGAACCTAGTATTGTAGAAGACGCCACAATCTGGCGCGGTTCTAGATTGATAAGTCAATGGTATGACAAAGAAATGAATCTAAAATACTCAAGGATGCTTCAATGAAGCTTTGAGAGAATTCTCAAGTGTTTTTATTAATCATCATAAAACTGAATGTAAACAATGACTTAAGGCTATTTGTAGCCGTGACTAAGACCTAGTAAAGCTTGGAAAAACTTGAAGTCCGGCCAGCCCTTGGGCTTCTCTTTTGGCCGGCACTAGCCCAACAACATACATTGGAGTATGTTGTGGAAAAATCCAAGGAAATCCGTATCTTGTTTCCTTGATTACTCTTGGGGAAAAGCTTGGTGACAATTGTAGGATCTTTGCGGCATTTCTCGACTGCCCAATCCGACGGGTAAGGAATTTTTGGTAAGATCATTGGTGTATTTTGAGTGGAAAAATGAGTGAGAGTGAAAACACTAAGGGAGTGAATTGAGATTATATTTGTCCTATTTTCTTGTTCACTAACCTTTTACAGGACCAAACGACAGTCATGGAGCAAGCTCATCCGACCACTGACTACTCATTGATGTTCACCGCCATGAAAAACGAGCTAAAGCGGATTAGTGAGCAACAAATGCCGGAGAGGCACAACCGCTTAGACGAGCTATCCAAGAGCTTCACAAGGGGCTCTCGTTCTCGATCTCGCAACCGAAATAACCATGGCACCAAAGGAGCAAACTATGAGGAGTACTCTCGGCTGGTGAAGATGTGGAAATAGCCGAGAGGCCTAAAAGGGACACGTCTAAGAACGAGCTGAAGGGACGTAAAATTCAAGTCTGCACGTTCCAAGGCAAAATTGACCCTGAGGCTTAGTTGGAATGGGAATGCCGCATCGAGATGGTCGTCGATTGCTATGAGTTTATCGAGGAACAAAAGGTGAAGGTTGCCACGGTTGAGTTCACCGACTACGCACTAGTTTGGTGGGACCACCAAGTCAGGACTAATCGGAGGCGAAATGGTGAACACAAGGCACTAATGCATAAGCGATTTGTTCCAAGCCACTACAACCGCGATCTCCACTCTCAGTTTCAAACCCTCACTCAAGGCAACATGAGGGTGGAGGACTATTTCAAGGAGATCAAGATGGCCATGATGAGGGAGAACATTCAAGAAGATAGTGAGGCTACCATGGCAAGGTTCCTTAGAGGTCTCAACCCCGACCTTCAAGAAGCCTTGGAGCTCCAACATTACTTGGATATGCATGATCTTCTTGAACTAGCCATCAAGGCTGAGAAGGGGAAGAAATTGAGGCGAGGAGACCGTATCTTCCAAGCTTCCAACTCGCCTTCATGGAAGGGCAACCCACCAAGGAGAATCTCACATGATACAGGAAATGCGACTACACCAAGCCCTTCTAGCCTCACACCTGGAAATTTCTCTAACTGCAATTCCATTTTTACCCCTAACAAGCTTGTTGATGCATCCAGGTCCACTTCTAAGACCCCTCATGAAACTCCTAAAACTAGGAATAGAGATATCAAGGGCTTCAAGTGCCATTGGTTTGGACATATTGACACGAACGGCACCAATCTTGTGATGCGACCCCTACAGAAAGGCTTGGATCTAGAAGGTTAGGACTCACGTTGATGACAAACGAACGCAACGGAATCACCTAAACCCGTTGATCACGTGGCCAACGAACCTAGTATTGTAGAAGACGCCACAATCTGGCGCGGTTCTAGATTGATAAGTCAATGGTATGACAAAGAAATGAATCTAAAATACTCAAGGATGCTTCAATGAAGCTTTGAGAGAATTCTCAAGTGTTTTTATTAATCATCATAAAACTGAATGTAAACAATGACTTAAGGCTATTTGTAGCCGTGACTAAGACCTAGTAAAGCTTGGAAAAACTTGAAGTCCGGCCAGCCCTTGGGCTTCTCTTTTGGCCGGCACTAGCCCAACAACATACATTGGAGTATGTTGTGGAAAAATCCAAGGAAATCCGGGTCTTGTTTCCTTGATTACTCTTGTGGAAAAGCATGGTGACAATTGTTGGATCTTTGCGGCATTTCTCGACTACCCAATCCGACGGGTAAGGAATTTTTGGTAAGATCATTGGAGTATTTTGAGTGGGAAAACGAGGGAGAGTGAAAACACTCAGGGAGTGAAGTGAGATTATATTTGTCCTATTTTCTTGTTCACTAACCTTTTGCAGGACCAAACGACAGTCATGGAGCAAGCTCATCCGACCACTGACTACTCAATGATGTTCACCGCCATGAAAAACGAGCTTAAGCGGATTAGTGTGTAACAAATGGAGGAGAGGCACAACCGCTTTGACGAGCTCTCCAAGGGCTTCACAAGGGGCCCCCATTCTCGATCTCGCAACCGAAGTAACCATGGCACCAAAGGAGCAAACTATGAGGAGTACTCTCGGCAAGTGAAGATGTGGTAAGAGCCTAGAGGCCTAAAAGGGACACGTCTAAGAACGAGCTCAAGGGACTTAAAATTCAAGTCTCTACGTTACGAGGGAAAAGTGACCCTGAGGCTTAGTTGGAATGGGAAGGCCGCATCGAGATGGTCTTCGATTGCTATGAGTTTAGCGAGGAACAAAAGGTGAAGGTTGCCATTGTTGAGTTCACCGACTGCGCACTAGTTTGGTGGGACCGAGTCAGGACTAATTGGAGGCGAAATGGTAAACTCAAGGCACTAATGCATAAGCGGTTTGTTCCAAGCCACTACAACCGCGATCTCCACTCTCAGCTTCAAACCCTCACTCAAGGCAACATGAGTGTGGAGGACTACTCCAAGGAGATCAAGATGGCCATGATGAGGACGAACATTCAAGAAGATAGTGTGGCTACCATGACAAGGTTCCTTAGAGGTCTCAACCCCGTCCTTCAAGAAGCCTTGGAGCTCCAACATTACTTGGACATGCATGATCTTCTTGAACTAGCCATCAAGGCCGAGAGGGGGAAGAAATTGAGGCGAGGAGGCCGTACGTTCTAAGCATCCAACTCTCCTTCATAGAAGGGCAACCCACCAAGGAGAACATCACATGATACTGGAAATGCGACTACACCAAGCCCTTCTAGCCGCACACCTGGTAAAATCTCTGACCGCAATTCCAATTTTACCCCTAATAAGCTTGTTGATGCATCCAGGTCCACTTCTAAAACCACTCATGAAACTCCTAAAACTAGGAGTAGAGATATCAAGGGCTTCAAGTGCCAATGGTTGGACATATTGATACGAACGGCACCAACCTTGTGATGCAACCCGTACAGAAAGGCTAGGATCTAGAAGGTTGGGACTCACGTTGATGACAAACGAACGCAGTGGAATCACCTAAACCCGGTGATCACGCGGCCAACGAACCAGGTATTGTAGAAGACGCCGCAATCTGGCGCGGTCCTAGATTGATAAGTCAATGGTATGCCAAAGAAATGAATCTAAAATACTCAAGGATGCTTCAATGAAGCTTTGAGAGAATTCTCAAGTGTTTTTATTAATCATCATAAAACTGAATGTAAACAATGACTTAAGGCAATTTGCAGCCGTGACTATGACCTTGTAAAGCTTGGAAAAACTTGAAGGAAATCCGGCCGGCCATTGGGCTTCTCTTTTGGCTGGCACTAGCCCAACAACATACATTGGAGTATGTTGTGGAAAAATCCAAGGAAATCCGTATCTTGTTTCCTTGATTACTCTTGGGGAAAAGCTTGGTGACAATTGTAGGATCTTTGCGGCATTTCTCGACTGCCCAATCCGACGGGTAAGGAATTTTTGGTAAGATCATTGGTGTATTTTGAGTGGAAAAATGAGTGAGAGTGAAAACACTAAGGGAGTGAATTGAGATTATATTTGTCCTATTTTCTTGTTCACTAACCTTTTACAGGACCAAACGACAGTCATGGAGCAAGCTCATCCGACCACTGACTACTCATTGATGTTCACCGCCATGAAAAACGAGCTAAAGCGGATTAGTGAGCAACAAATGCCGGAGAGGCACAACCGCTTAGACGAGCTATCCAAGAGCTTCACAAGGGGCTCTCGTTCTCGATCTCGCAACCGAAATAACCATGGCACCAAAGGAGCAAACTATGAGGAGTACTCTCGGCTGGTGAAGATGTGGAAATAGCCGAGAGGCCTAAAAGGGACACGTCTAAGAACGAGCTGAAGGGACGTAAAATTCAAGTCTGCACGTTCCAAGGCAAAATTGACCCTGAGGCTTAGTTGGAATGGGAAGGCCGCATCGAGATGGTCGTCGATTGCTATGAGTTTATCGAGGAACAAAAGGTGAAGGTTGCCACGGTTGAGTTCACCGACTGCGCACTAGTTTGGTGGGACCACCAAGTCAGGACTAATCGGAGGCGAAATGGTGAACACAAGGCACTAATGCATAAGCGATTTGTTCCAAGCCACTACAACCGCGATCTCCACTCTCAGTTTCAAACCCTCACTCAAGGCAACATGAGGGTGGAGGACTATTTCAAGGAGATCAAGATGGCCATGATGAGGGAGAACATTCAAGAAGATAGTGAGGCTACCATGGCAAGGTTCCTTAGAGGTCTCAACCCCGACCTTCAAGAAGCCTTGGAGCTCCAACATTACTTGGATATGCATGATCTTCTTGAACTAGCCATCAAGGCTGAGAAGGGGAAGAAATTGAGGCGAGGAGACCGTATCTTCCAAGCTTCCAACTCGCCTTCATGGAAGGGCAACCCACCAAGGAGAATCTCACATGATACAGGAAATGCGACTACACCAAGCCCTTCTAGCCTCACACCTGGAAATTTCTCTAACTGCAATTCCATTTTTACCCCTAACAAGCTTGTTGATGCATCCAGGTCCACTTCTAAGACCCCTCATGAAACTCCTAAAACTAGGAATAGAGATATCAAGGGCTTCAAGTGCCATTGGTTTGGACATATTGACACGAACGGCACCAATCTTGTGATGCGACCCCTACAGAAAGGCTTGGATCTAGAAGGTTAGGCCTCACGTTGATGACAAACGAACGCAACGGAATCACCTAAACCCGTTGATCACGTGGCCAACGAACCTAGTATTGTAGAAGACGCCACAATCTGGCGCGGTTCTAGATTGATAAGTCAATGGTATGACAAAGAAATGAATCTAAAATACTCAAGGATGCTTCAATGAAGCTTTGAGAGAATTCTCAAGTGTTTTTATTAATCATCATAAAACTGAATGTAAACAATGACTTAAGGCTATTTGTAGCCGTGACTAAGACCTAGTAAAGCTTGGAAAAACTTGAAGTCCGGCCAGCCCTTGGGCTTCTCTTTTGGCCGGCACTAGCCCAACAACATACATTGGAGTATGTTGTGGAAAAATCCAAGGAAATCCGGGTCTTGTTTCCTTGATTACTCTTGTGGAAAAGCATGGTGACAATTGTTGGATCTTTGCGGCATTTCTCGACTACCCAATCCGACGGGTAAGGAATTTTTGGTAAGATCATTGGAGTATTTTGAGTGGGAAAACGAGGGAGAGTGAAAACACTCAGGGAGTGAAGTGAGATTATATTTGTCCTATTTTCTTGTTCACTAACCTTTTGCAGGACCAAACGACAGTCATGGAGCAAGCTCATCCGACCACTGACTACTCAATGATGTTCACCGCCATGAAAAACGAGCTTAAGCGGATTAGTGTGTAACAAATGGAGGAGAGGCACAACCGCTTTGACGAGCTCTCCAAGGGCTTCACAAGGGGCCCCCATTCTCGATCTCGCAACCGAAGTAACCATGGCACCAAAGGAGCAAACTATGAGGAGTACTCTCGGCAAGTGAAGATGTGGTAAGAGCCTAGAGGCCTAAAAGGGACACGTCTAAGAACGAGCTCAAGGGACTTAAAATTCAAGTCTCTACGTTACGAGGGAAAAGTGACCCTGAGGCTTAGTTGGAATGGGAAGGCCGCATCGAGATGGTCTTCGATTGCTATGAGTTTAGCGAGGAACAAAAGGTGAAGGTTGCCATTGTTGAGTTCACCGACTGCGCACTAGTTTGGTGGGACCGAGTCAGGACTAATTGGAGGCGAAATGGTAAACTCAAGGCACTAATGCATAAGCGGTTTGTTCCAATCCACTACAACCGCGATCTCCACTCTCAGCTTCAAACCCTCACTCAAGGCAACATGAGTGTGGAGGACTACTCCAAGGAGATCAAGATGGCCATGATGAGGACGAACATTCAAGAAGATAGTGTGGCTACCACGACAAGGTTCCTTAGAGGTCTCAACCCCGTCCTTCAAGAAGCCTTGGAGCTCCAACATTACTTGGACATGCATGATCTTCTTGAACTAGCCATCAAGGCCGAGAGGGGGAAGAAATTGAGGCGAGGAGGCCGTACGTTCTAAGCATCCAACTCTCCTTCATAGAAGGGCAACCCACCAAGGAGAACATCACATGATACTGGAAATGCGACTACACCAAGCCCTTCTAGCCGCACACCTGGTAAAATCTCTGACCGCAATTCCAATTTTACCCCTAATAAGCTTGTTGATGCATCCAGGTCCACTTCTAAGACCACTCATGAAACTCCTAAAACTAGGAGTAGAGATATCAAGGGCTTCAAGTGCCAATGGTTGGACATATTGATACGAACGGCACCAACCTTGTGATGCAACCCGTACAGAAAGGCTAGGATCTAGAAGGTTGGGACTCACGTTGATGACAAACGAACGCAGTGGAATCACCTAAACCCGGTGATCACGCGGCCAACGAACCAGGTATTGTAGAAGACGCCGCAATCTGGCGCGGTCCTAGATTGATAAGTCAATGGTATGCCAAAGAAATGAATCTAAAATACTCAAGGATGCTTCAATGAAGCTTTGAGAGAATTCTCAAGTGTTTTTATTAATCATCATAAAACTGAATGTAAACAATGACTTAAGGCAATTTGCAGCCGTGACTATGACCTTGTAAAGCTTGGAAAAACTTGAAGGAAATCCGGCCGGCCATTGGGCTTCTCTTTTGGCTGGCACTAGCCCAACAACATACATTGGAGTATGTTGTGGAAAAATCCAAGGAAATCCGTATCTTGTTTCCTTGATTACTCTTGGGGAAAAGCTTGGTGACAATTGTAGGATCTTTGCGGCATTTCTCGACTGCCCAATCCGACGGGTAAGGAATTTTTGGTAAGATCATTGGTGTATTTTGAGTGGAAAAATGAGTGAGAGTGAAAACACTAAGGGAGTGAATTGAGATTATATTTGTCCTATTTTCTTGTTCACTAACCTTTTACAGGACCAAACGACAGTCATGGAGCAAGCTCATCCGACCACTGACTACTCATTGATGTTCACCGCCATGAAAAACGAGCTAAAGCGGATTAGTGAGCAACAAATGCCGGAGAGGCACAACCGCTTAGACGAGCTATCCAAGAGCTTCACAAGGGGCTCTCGTTCTCGATCTCGCAACCGAAATAACCATGGCACCAAAGGAGCAAACTATGAGGAGTACTCTCGGCTGGTGAAGATGTGGAAATAGCCGAGAGGCCTAAAAGGGACACGTCTAAGAACGAGCTGAAGGGACGTAAAATTCAAGTCTGCACGTTCCAAGGCAAAATTGACCCTGAGGCTTAGTTGGAATGGGAATGCCGCATCGAGATGGTCGTCGATTGCTATGAGTTTATCGAGGAACAAAAGGTGAAGGTTGCCACGGTTGAGTTCACCGACTACGCACTAGTTTGGTGGGACCACCAAGTCAGGACTAATCGGAGGCGAAATGGTGAACACAAGGCACTAATGCATAAGCGATTTGTTCCAAGCCACTACAACCGCGATCTCCACTCTCAGTTTCAAACCCTCACTCAAGGCAACATGAGGGTGGAGGACTATTTCAAGGAGATCAAGATGGCCATGATGAGGGAGAACATTCAAGAAGATAGTGAGGCTACCATGGCAAGGTTCCTTAGAGGTCTCAACCCCGACCTTCAAGAAGCCTTGGAGCTCCAACATTACTTGGATATGCATGATCTTCTTGAACTAGCCATCAAGGCTGAGAAGGGGAAGAAATTGAGGCGAGGAGACCGTACTTCCAAGCTTCCAACTCGCCTTCATGGAAGGGCAACCCACCAAGGAGAATCTCACATGATACAGGAAATGCGACTACACCAAGCCCTTCTAGCCTCACACCTGGAAATTTCTCTAACTGCAATTCCATTTTTACCCCTAACAAGCTTGTTGATGCATCCAGGTCCACTTCTAAGACCCCTCATGAAACTCCTAAAACTAGGAATAGAGATATCAAGGGCTTCAAGTGCCATTGGTTTGGACATATTGACACGAACGGCACCAATCTTGTGATGCGACCCCTACAGAAAGGCTAGGATCTAGAAGGTTAGGACTCACGTTGATGACAAACGAACGCAACGGAATCACCTAAACCCGTTGATCACGTGGCCAACGAACCTAGTATTGTAGAAGACGCCACAATCTGGCGCGGTTCTAGATTGATAAGTCAATGGTATGACAAAGAAATGAATCTAAAATACTCAAGGATGCTTCAATGAAGCTTTGAGAGAATTCTCAAGTGTTTTTATTAATCATCATAAAACTGAATGTAAACAATGACTTAAGGCTATTTGTAGCCGTGACTAAGACCTAGTAAAGCTTGGAAAAACTTGAAGTCCGGCCAGCCCTTGGGCTTCTCTTTTGGCCGGCACTAGCCCAACAACATACATTGGAGTATGTTGTGGAAAAATCCAAGGAAATCCGTATCTTGTTTCCTTGATTACTCTTGGGGAAAAGCTTGGTGACAATTGTAGGATCTTTGCGGCATTTCTCGACTGCCCAATCCGACGGGTAAGGAATTTTTGGTAAGATCATTGGTGTATTTTGAGTGGAAAAATGAGTGAGAGTGAAAACACTAAGGGAGTGAATTGAGATTATATTTGTCCTATTTTCTTGTTCACTAACCTTTTACAGGACCAAACGACAGTCATGGAGCAAGCTCATCCGACCACTGACTACTCATTGATGTTCACCGCCATGAAAAACGAGCTAAAGCGGATTAGTGAGCAACAAATGCCGGAGAGGCACAACCGCTTAGACGAGCTATCCAAGAGCTTCACAAGGGGCTCTCGTTCTCGATCTCACAACCGAAATAACCATGGCACCAAAGGAGCAAACTATGAGGAGTACTCTCGGCTGGTGAAGATGTGGAAATAGCCGAGAGGCCTAAAAGGGACACGTCTAAGAACGAGCTGAAGGGACGTAAAATTCAAGTCTGCACGTTCCAAGGCAAAATTGACCCTGAGGCTTAGTTGGAATGGGAAGGCCGCATCGAGATGGTCGTCGATTGCTATTAGTTTATCGAGGAACAAAAGGTGAAGGTTGCCACGGTTGAGTTCACCGACTACGCACTAGTTTGGTGGGACCACCAAGTCAGGACTAATCGGAGGCGAAATGGTGAACACAAGGCACTAATGCATAAGCGATTTGTTCCAAGCCACTACAACCGCGATCTCCACTCTCAGTTTCAAACCCTCACTCAAGGCAACATGAGGGTGGAGGACCATTTCAAGGAGATCAAGATGGCCATGATGAGGGAGAACATTCAAGAAGATAGTGAGGCTACCATGGCAAGGTTCCTTAGAGGTCTCAACCCCGACCTTCAAGAAGCCTTGGAGCTCCAACATTACTTGGATATGCATGATCTTCTTGAACTAGCCATCAAGGCTGAGAAGGGGAAGAAATTGAGGCGAGGAGACCGTATCTTCCAAGCTTCCAACTCGCCTTCATGGAAGGGCAACCCACCAAGGAGAATCTCACATGATACAGGAAATGCGACTACACCAAGCCCTTCTAGCCTCACACCTGGAAATTTCTCTAACTGCAATTCCATTTTTACCCCTAACAAGCTTGTTGATGCATCCAGGTCCACTTCTAAGACCCCTCATGAAACTCCTAAAACTAGGAATAGAGATATCAAGGGCTTCAAGTGCCATTGGTTTGGACATATTGACACGAACGGCACCAATCTTGTGATGCGACCCCTACAGAAAGGCTAGGATCTAGAAGGTTAGGACTCACGTTGATGACAAACGAACGCAACGGAATCACCTAAACCCGTTGATCACGTGGCCAACGAACCTAGTATTGTAGAAGACGCCACAATCTGGCGCGGTTCTAGATTGATAAGTCAATGGTATGACAAAGAAATGAATCTAAAATACTCAAGGATGCTTCAATGAAGCTTTGAGAGAATTCTCAAGTGTTTTTATTAATCATCATAAAACTGAATGTAAACAATGACTTAAGGCTATTTGTAGCCGTGACTAAGACCTAGTAAAGCTTGGAAAAACTTGAAGTCCGGCCAGCCCTTGGGCTTCTCTTTTGGCCGGCACTAGCCCAACAACATACATTGGAGTATGTTGTGGAAAAATCCAAGGAAATCCGGGTCTTGTTTCCTTGATTACTCTTGTGGAAAAGCATGGTGACAATTGTTGGATCTTTGCGGCATTTCTCGACTACCCAATCCGACGGGTAAGGAATTTTTGGTAAGATCATTGGAGTATTTTGAGTGGGAAAACGAGGGAGAGTGAAAACACTCAGGGAGTGAAGTGAGATTATATTTGTCCTATTTTCTTGTTCACTAACCTTTTGCAGGACCAAACGACAGTCATGGAGCAAGCTCATCCGACCACTGACTACTCAATGATGTTCACCGCCATTAAAAAACGAGCTTAAGCGGATTAGTGTGTAACAAATGGAGGAGAGGCACAACCGCTTTGACGAGCTCTCCAAGGGCTTCACAAGGGCCCCCATTCTCGATCTCGCAACCGAAGTAACCATGGCACCAAAGGAGCAAACTATGAGGAGTACTCTCGGCAAGTGAAGATGTGGTAAGAGCCTAGAGGCCTAAAAGGGACACGTCTAAGAACGAGCTCAAGGGACTTAAAATTCAAGTCTCTACGTTACGAGGGAAAAGTGACCCTGAGGCTTAGTTGGAATGGGAAGGCCGCATCGAGATGGTCTTCGATTGCTATGAGTTTAGCGAGGAACAAAAGGTGAAGGTTGCCATTGTTGAGTTCACCGACTGCGCACTAGTTTGGTGGGACCAAGTCAGGACTAATTGGAGGCGAAATGGTAAACTCAAGGCACTAATGCATAAGCGGTTTGTTCCAAGCCACTACAACCGCGATCTCCACTCTCAGCTTCAAACCCTCACTCAAGGCAACATGAGTGTGGAGGACTACTCCAAGGAGATCAAGATGGCCATGATGAGGACGAACATTCAAGAAGATAGTGTGGCTACCATGACAAGGTTCCTTAGAGGTCTCAACCCCGTCCTTCAAGAAGCCTTGGAGCTCAAACATTACTTGGACATGCATGATCTTCTTGAACTAGCCATCAAGGCCGAGAGAGGGAAGAAATTGAGGCGAGGAGGCCGTACGTTCTAAGCATCCAACTCTCCTTCATAGAAGGGCAACCCACCAAGGAGAACATCACATGATACTGGAAATGCGACTACACCAAGCCCTTCTAGCCGCACACCTGGTAAAATCTCTGACCGCAATTCCAATTTTACCCCTAATAAGCTTGTTGATGCATCCAGGTCCACTTCTAAGACCACTCATGAAACTCCTAAAACTAGGAGTAGAGATATCAAGGGCTTCAAGTGCCAATGGTTGGACATATTGATACGAACGGCACCAACCTTGTGATGCAACCCGTACAGAAAGGCTAGGATCTAGAAGGTTGGGACTCACGTTGATGACAAACGAACGCAGTGGAATCACCTAAACCCGGTGATCACGCGGCCAACGAACCAGGTATTGTAGAAGACGCCGCAATCTGGCGCGGTCCTAGATTGATAAGTCAATGGTATGCCAAAGAAATGAATCTAAAATACTCAAGGATGCTTCAATGAAGCTTTGAGAGAATTCTCAAGTGTTTTTATTAATCATCATAAAACTGAATGTAAACAATGACTTAAGGCAATTTGCAGCCGTGACTATGACCTTGTAAAGCTTGGAAAAACTTGAAGGAAATCCGGCCGGCCATTGGGCTTCTCTTTTGGCTGGCACTAGCCCAACAACATACATTGGAGTATGTTGTGGAAAAATCCAAGGAAATCCGTATCTTGTTTCCTTGATTACTCTTGGGGAAAAGCTTGGTGACAATTGTAGGATCTTTGCGGCATTTCTCGACTGCCCAATCCGACGGGTAAGGAATTTTTGGTAAGATCATTGGTGTATTTTGAGTGGAAAAATGAGTGAGAGTGAAAACACTAAGGGAGTGAATTGAGATTATATTTGTCCTATTTTCTTGTTCACTAACCTTTTACAGGACCAAACGACAGTCATGGAGCAAGCTCATCCGACCACTGACTACTCATTGATGTTCACCGCCATGAAAAACGAGCTAAAGCGGATTAGTGAGCAACAAATGCCGGAGAGGCACAACCGCTTAGACGAGCTATCCAAGAGCTTCACAAGGGGCTCTCGTTCTCGATCTCGCAACCGAAATAACCATGGCACCAAAGGAGCAAACTATGAGGAGTACTCTCGGCTGGTGAAGATGTGGAAATAGCCGAGAGGCCTAAAAGGGACACGTCTAAGAACGAGCTGAAGGGACGTAAAATTCAAGTCTGCACGTTCCAAGGCAAAATTGACCCTGAGGCTTAGTTGGAATGGGAAGGCCGCATCGAGATGGTCGTCGATTGCTATTAGTTTATCGAGGAACAAAAGGTGAAGGTTGCCACGGTTGAGTTCACCGACTACGCACTAGTTTGGTGGGACCACCAAGTCAGGACTAATCGGAGGCGAAATGGTGAACACAAGGCACTAATGCATAAGCGATTTGTTCCAAGCCACTACAACCGCGATCTCCACTCTCAGTTTCAAACCCTCACTCAAGGCAACATGAGGGTGGACGACCATTTCAAGGAGATCAAGATGGCCATGATGAGGGAGAACATTCAAGAAGATAGTGAGGCTACCATGGCAAGGTTCCTTAGAGGTCTCAACCCCGACCTTCAAGAAGCCTTGGAGCTCCAACATTACTTGGATATGCATGATCTTCTTGAACTAGCCATCAAGGCTGAGAAGGGGAAGAAATTGAGGCGAGGAGACCGTATCTTCCAAGCTTCCAACTCGCCTTCATGGAAGGGCAACCCACCAAGGAGAATCTCACATGATACAGGAAATGCGACTACACCAAGCCCTTCTAGCCTCACACCTGGAAATTTCTCTAACTGTAATTCCATTTTTACCCCTAACAAGCTTGTTGATGCATCCAGGTCCACTTTTAAGACCCCTCATGAAACTCCTAAAACTAGGAATAGAGATATCAAGGGCTTCAAGTGCCATTGGTTTGGACATATTGACACGAACGGCACCAATCTTGTGATGCGACCCCTACAGAAAGGCTAGGATCTAGAAGGTTAGGACTCACGTTGATGACAAACGAACGCAACGGAATCACCTAAACCCGTTGATCACGTGGCCAACGAACCTAGTATTGTAGAAGACGCCACAATCTGGCGCGGTTCTAGATTGATAAGTCAATGGTATGACAAAGAAATGAATCTAAAATACTCAAGGATGCTTCAATGAAGCTTTGAGAGAATTCTCAAGTGTTTTTATTAATCATCATAAAACTGAATGTAAACAATGACTTAAGGCTATTTGTAGCCGTGACTAAGACCTAGTAAAGCTTGGAAAAACTTGAAGTCCGGCCAGCCCTTGGGCTTCTCTTTTGGCCGGCACTAGCCCAACAACATACATTGGAGTATGTTGTGGAAAAATCCAAGGAAATCCGGGTCTAGTTTCCTTGATTACTCTTGTGGAAAAGCATGGTGACAATTGTTGGATCTTTGCGGCATTTCTCGACTACCCAATCCGACGGGTAAGGAATTTTTGGTACGATCATTGGAGTATTTTGAGTGGGAAAACGAGGGAGAGTGAAAACACTCAGGGAGTGAAGTGAGATTATATTTGTCCTATTTTCTTGTTCACTAACCTTTTGCAGGACCAAACGACAGTCATGGAGCAAGCTCATCCGACCACTGACTACTCAATGATGTTCACCGCCATGAAAAACGAGCTTAAGCGGATTAGTGTGTAACAAATGGAGGAGAGGCACAACCGCTTTGACGAGCTCTCCAAGGGCTTCACAAGGGGCCCCCATTCTCGATCTCGCAACCGAAGTAACCATGGCACCAAAGGAGCAAACTATGAGGAGTACTCTCGGCAAGTGAAGATGTGGTAAGAGCCTAGAGGCCTAAAAGGGACACGTCTAAGAACGAGCTCAAGGGACTTAAAATTCAAGTCTCTACGTTACGAGGGAAAAGTGACCCTGAGGCTTAGTTGGAATGGGAAGGCCGCATCGAGATGGTCTTCGATTGCTATGAGTTTAGCGAGGAACAAAAGGTGAAGGTTGCCATTGTTGAGTTCACCGACTGCGCACTAGTTTGGTGGGACCGAGTCAGGACTAATTGGAGGCGAAATGGTAAACTCAAGGCACTAATGCATAAGCGGTTTGTTCCAAGCGACTACAACCGCGATCTCCACTCTCAGCTTCAAACCCTCACTCAAGGCAACATGAGTGTGGAGGACTACTCCAAGGAGATCAAGATGGCCTTGATGAGGACGAACATTCAAGAAGATAGTGTGGCTACAATGACAAGGTTCCTTAGAGGTCTCAACCCCGTCCTTCAAGAAGCCTTGGAGCTCCAACATTACTTGGACATGCATGATCTTCTTGAACTAGCCATCAAGGCCGAGAGAGGGAAGAAATTGAGGCGAGGAGGCCATACGTTCTAAGCATCCAACTCTCCTTCATAGAAGGGCAACCCACCAAGGAGAACATCACATGATACTGGAAATGCGACTACACCAAGCCCTTCTAGCCGCACACCTGGTAAAATCTCTGACCGCAATTCCAATTTTACCCCTAATAAGCTTGTTGATGCATCCAGGTCCACTTCTAAGACCACTCATGAAACTCCTAAAACTAGGAGTAGAGATATCAAGGGCTTCAAGTGCCAATGGTTGGACATATTGATACGAACGGCACCAACCTTGTGATGCAACCCGTACAGAAAGGCTAGGATCTAGAAGGTTGGGACTCACGTTGATGACAAACGAACGCAGTGGAATCACCTAAACCCGGTGATCACGCGGCCAACGAACCAGGTATTGTCGAAGACGCCGCAATCTGGCGCGGTCCTAGATTGATAAGTCAATGGTATGCCAAAGAAATGAATCTAAAATACTCAAGGATGCTTCAATGAAGCTTTGAGAGAATTCTCAAGTGTTTTTATTAATCATCATAAAACTGAATGTAAACAATGACTTAAGGCAATTTGCAGCCGTGACTATGACCTTGTAAAGCTTGGAAAAACTTGAAGGAAATCCGGCCAGCCATTGGGCTTCTCTTTTGGCTGGCACTAGCCCAACAACATACATTGGAGTATGTTGTGGAAAAATCCAAGGAAATCCGTATCTTGTTTCCTTGATTACTCTTGGGGAAAAGCTTGGTGATAATTGTAGGATCTTTGCGGCATTTCTCGACTGCCCAATCCGACGGGTAAGGAATTTTTGGAAAGATCATTGGAGTATTTTGAGTGGAAAAATGAGTGAGAGTGAAAACACTAAGGGAGTGAATTGAGATTATATTTGTCCTATTTTCTTGTTCACTAACCTTTTACAGGACCAAACGACAGTCATGGAGCAAGCTCATCCGACCACTGACTACTCATTGATGTTCACCGCCATGAAAAACGAGCTAAAGCGGATTAGTGAGCAACAAATGCCGGAGAGGCACAACCGCTTAGACGAGCTATCCAAGAGCTTCACAAGGGGCTCTCGTTCTCGATCTCGCAACCGAAATAACCATGGCACCAAAGGAGCAAACTATGAGGAGTACTCTCGGCTGGTGAAGATGTGGAAATAGCCGAGAGGCCTAAAAGGGACACGTCTAAGAACGAGCTGAAGGGACATAAAATTCAAGTCTGCACGTTCCAAGGCAAAATTGACCCTGAGGCTTAGTTGGAATGGGAAGGCCGCATCGAGATGGTCGTCGATTGCTATGAGTTTATCGAGGAACAAAAGGTGAAGGTTGCCACGGTTGAGTTCACCGACTACGCACTAGTTTGGTGGGACCACCAAGTCAGGACTAATCGGAGGCGAAATGGTGAACACAAGGCACTAATGCATAAGCGATTTGTTCCAAGCCACTACAACCGCGATCTCCACTCTCAGTTTCAAACCCTCACTCAAGGCAACATGAGGGTGGAGGACTATTTCAAGGAGATCAAGATGGCCATGATGAGGGAGAACATTCAAGAAGATAGTGAGGCTACCATGGCAAGGTTCCTTAGAGGTCTCAACCCCGACCTTCAAGAAGCCTTGGAGCTCCAACATTACTTGGATATGCATGATCTTCTTGAACTAGCCATCAAGGCTGAGAGGGGGAAGAAATTGAGGCGAGGAGACCGTATCTTCCAAGCTTCCAACTCGCCTTCATGGAAGGGCAACCCACCAAGGAGAATCTCACATGATACAGGAAATGCGACTACACCAAGCCCTTCTAGCCTCACACCTGGAAATTTCTCTAACTGCAATTCCATTTTTACCCCTAACAAGCTTGTTGATGCATCCAGGTCCACTTCTAAGACCCCTCATGAAACTCCTAAAACTAGGAATAGAGATATCAAGGGCTTCAAGTGCCATTGGTTTGGACATATTGACACGAACGGCACCAATCTTGTGATGCGACCCCTACAGAAAGGCTAGGATCTAGAAGGTTAGGACTCACGTTGATGACAAACGAACGCAACGGAATCACCTAAACCCGTTGATCACGTGGCCAACGAACCTAGTATTGTAGAAGACGCCACAATCTGGCGCGGTTCTAGATTGATAAGTCAATGGTATGACAAAGAAATGAATCTAAAATACTCAAGGATGCTTCAATGAAGCTTTGAGAGAATTCTCAAGTGTTTTTATTAATCATCATAAAACTGAATGTAAACAATGACTTAAGGCTATTTGTAGCCGTGACTAAGACCTAGTAAAGCTTGGAAAAACTTGAAGTCCGGCCAGCCCTTGGGCTTCTCTTTTGGCCGGCACTAGCCCAACAACATACATTGGAGTATGTTGTGGAAAAATCCAAGGAAATCCGGGTCTTGTTTCCTTGATTACTCTTGTGGAAAAGCATGGTGACAATTGTTGGATCTTTGCGGCATTTCTCGACTACCCAATCCGACGGGTAAGGAATTTTTGGTAAGATCATTGGAGTATTTTGAGTGGGAAAACGAGGGAGAGTGCAAACACTCAGGGAGTGAAGTGAGATTATATTTGTCCTATTTTCTTGTTCACTAACCTTTTGCAGGACCAAACGACAGTCATGGAGCAAGCTCATCCGACCACTGACTACTCAATGATGTTCACCGCCATGAAAAATGAGCTTAAGCGGATTAGTGTGTAACAAATGGAGGAGAGGCACAACCGCTTTGACGAGCTCTCCAAGGGCTTCTTCACAAGGGGCCCCCATTCTCGATCTCGCAACCGAAGTAACCATGGCACCAAAGGAGCAAACTATGAGGAGTACTCTCGGCAAGTGAAGATGTGGTAAGAGCCTAGAGGCCTAAAAGGGACACGTCTAAGAACGAGCTCAAGGGACTTAAAATTCAAGTCTCTACGTTACGAGGGAAAAGTGACCCTGAGGCTTAGTTGGAATGGGAAGGCCGCATCGAGATGGTCTTCGATTGCTATGAGTTTAGCGAGGAACAAAAGGTGAAGGTTGCCATTGTTGAGTTCACCGACTGCGCACTAGTTTGGTGGGACCAAGTCAGGACTAATTGGAGGCGAAATGGTAAACTCAAGGCACTAATGCATAAGCGGTTTGTTCCAAGCCACTACAACCGCGATCTCCACTCTCAGCTTCAAACCCTCACTCAAGGCAACATGAGTGTGGAGGACTACTCCAAGGAGATCAAGATGGCCATGATGAGGGCGAACATTCAAGAAGATAGTGTGGCTACCATGACAAGGTTCCTTAGAGGTCTCAACCCCGTCCTTCAAGAAGCCTTGGAGCTCCAACATTACTTGGACATGCATGATCTTCTTGAACTAGCCATCAAGGCCGAGAGGGGGAAGAAATTGAGGCGAGGAGGCCGTACCTTCTAAGCATCCAACTCTCCTTCATAGAAGGGCAACCCACCAAGGAGAACATCTCATGATACTGGAAATGCGACTACACCAAGCCCTTCTAGCCGCACACCTGGTAAAATCTCTAACCGCAATTCCAATTTTACCCCTAATAAGCTTGTTGATGCATCCAGGTCCACTTCTAAGACCACTCATGAAACTCCTAAAACTAGGAGTAGAGATATCAAAGGCTTCAAGTGCCAATGGTTGGACATATTGATACGAACGGCACCAACCTTGTGATGCAACCCGTACAGAAAGGCTAGGATCTTGAAGGTTGGGACTCACGTTGATGACAAACGAACGCAGTGGAATCACCTAAACCCGGTGATCACGCGGCCAACGAACCAGGTATTGTAGAAGACGCCGCAATCTGGCGCGGTCCTACATTGATAAGTCAATGGTATGCCAAAGAAATGAATCTAAAATACTCAAGGATGCTTCAATGAAGCTTTGAGAGAATTCTCAAGTGTTTTTATTAATCATCATAAAAGTGAATGTAAACAATGACTTAAGGCAATTTGCAGCCGTGACTATGACCTTGTAAAGCTTGGAAAAACTTGAAGGAAATCCGGCCAGCCATTGGGCTTCTCTTTTGGCTGGCACTAGCCCAACAACATACATTGGAGTATGTTGTGGAAAAATCCAAGGAAACCGTATCTTGTTTCCTTGATTACTCTTGGGGAAAAGCTTGGTGACAATTGTAGGATCTTTGCGGCATTTCTCGACTGCCCAATCCGATGGGTAAGGAATTTTTGGAAAGATCATTGGAGTATTTTGAGTGGAAAAATGAGTGAGAGTGAAAACACTAAGGGAGTGAATTGAGATTATATTTGTCCTATTTTCTTGTTCACTAACCTTTTACAGGACCAAACGACAGTCATGGAGCAAGCTCATCCGACCACTGACTACTCATTGATGTTCACCGCCATGAAAAACGAGCTAAAGCGGATTAGTGAGCAACAAATGGCGGAAAGGCACAACCGCTTAGACGACTATCCAAGAGCTTCACAAGGGGCTCTCGTTCTCGATCTCGCAACCGAAATAACCATGGCACCAAAGGAGCAAACTATGAGGACTACTCTCGGCTGGTGAAGATGTGGAAATAGCCGAGAGGCCTAAAAGGGACACGTCTAAGAACGAGCTGAAGGGACGTAAAATTCAAGTCTGCACGTTCCAAGGCAAAATTGACCCTGAGGCTTAGTTGGAATGGGAAGGCTGCATCGAGATGGTCGTCGATTGCTATGAGTTTATCGAGGAACAAAAGGTGAAGGTTGCCACGGTTGAGTTCACCGACTACGCACTAGTTTGGTGGGACCACCAAGTCAGGACTAATCGGAGGCGAAATGGTGAACACAAGGCACTAATGCATAAGCGATTTGTTCCAAGCCACTACAACCGCGATCTCCACTCTCAGTTTCAAACCCTCACTCAAGGCAACATGAGGGTGGAGGACTATTTCAAGGAGATCAAGATGGCCATGATGAGGGAGAACATTCAAGAAGATAGTGAGGCTACCATGGCAAGGTTCCTTAGAGGTCTCAACCCCGACCTTCAAGAAGCCTTGGAGCTCCAACATTACTTGGATATGCATGATCTTCTTGAACTAGCCATCAAGGCTGAGAAGGGGAAGAAATTGAGGCGAGGAGACCGTATCTTCCAAGCTTCCAACTCGCCTTCATGGAAGGGCAACCCACCAAGGAGAATCTCACATGATACAGGAAATGCGACTACACCAAGCCCTTCTAGCCTCACACCTGGAAATTTCTCTAACTGCAATTCCATTTTTACCCCTAACAAGCTTGTTGATGCATCCAGGTCCACTTCTAAGACCCCTCATGAAACTCCTAAAACTAGGAATAGAGATATCAAGGGCTTCAAGTGCCATTGGTTTGGACATATTGACACGAACGGCACCAATCTTGTGATGCGACCCCTACAGAAAGGCTAGGATCTAGAAGGTTAGGACTCACGTTGATGACAAACGAACGCAACGGAATCACCTAAACCCGTTGATCACGTGGCCAACGAACCTAGTATTGTAGAAGACGCCACAATCTGGCGCGGTTCTAGATTGATAAGTCAATGGTATGACAAAGAAATGAATCTAAAATACTCAAGGATGCTTCAATGAAGCTTTGAGAGAATTCTCAAGTGTTTTTATTAATCATCATAAAACTGAATGTAAACAATGACTTAAGGCTATTTGTAGCCGTGACTAAGACCTAGTAAAGCTTGGAAAAACTTGAAGTCCGGCGAGCCCTTGGGCTTCTCTTTTGGCCGGCACTAGCCCAACAACATACATTGGAGTATGTTGTGGAAAAATCCAAGGAAATCCGGGTCTTGTTTCCTTGATTACTCTTGTGGAAAAGCATGGTGACAATTGTTGGATCTTTGCGGCATTTCTCGACTACCCAATCCGACGGGTAAGGAATTTTTGGTAAGATCATTGGAGTATTTTGAGTGGGAAAACGAGGGAGAGTGCAAACACTCAGGGAGTGAAGTGAGATTATATTTGTCCTATTTTCTTGTTCACTAACCTTTTGCAGGACCAAACGACAGTCATGGAGCAAGCTCATCCGACCACTGACTACGCAATGATGTTCACCGCCATGAAAAATGAGCTTAAGCGGATTAGTGTGTAACAAATGGAGGAGAGGCACAACCGCTTTGACGAGCTCTCCAAGGGCTTCTTCACAAGGGGCCCCCATTCTCGATCTCGCAACCGAAGTAACCATGGCACCAAAGGAGCAAACTATGAGGAGTACTCTCGGCAAGTGAAGATGTGGTAAGAGCCTAGAGGCCTAAAAGGGACACGTCTAAGAACGAGCTCAAGGGACTTAAAATTCAAGTCTCTACGTTACGAGGGAAAAGTGACCCTGAGGCTTAGTTGGAATGGGAAGGCCGCATCGAGATGGTCTTCGATTGCTATGAGTTTAGCGAGGAACAAAAGGTGAAGGTTGCCATTGTTGAGTTCACCGACTGCGCACTAGTTTGGTGGGACCAAGTCAGGACTAATTGGAGGTGAAATGGTAAACTCAAGGCACTAATGCATAAGCGGTTTGTTCCAAGCCACTACAACCGCGATCTCCACTCTCAGCTTCAAACCCTCACTCAAGGCAACATCAGTGTGGAGGACTACTCCAAGGAGATCAAGATGGCCATGATGAGGGCGAACATTCAAGAAGATAGTGTGGCTACCATGACAAGGTTCCTTAGAGGTCTCAACCCCGTCCTTCAAGAAGCCTTGGAGCTCCAACATTACTTGGACATGCATGATCTTCTTGAACTAGCCATCAAGGCCGAGAGGGGGAAGAAATTGAGGCGAGGAGGCCGTACTTTCTAAGCATCCAACTCTCCTTCATAGAAGGGCAACCCACCAAGGAGAACATCACATGATACTGGAAATGCGACTACACCAAGCCCTTCTAGCCGCACACCTGGTAAAATCTCTAACCGCAATTCCAATTTTAACCCTAATAAGCTTGTTGATGCATCCAGGTCCACTTCTAAGACCACTCATGAAACTCCTAAAACTAGGAGTAGAGATATCAAGGGCTTCAAGTGCCAATGGTTGGACATATTGATACGAACGGCACCAACCTTGTGATGCAACCCGTACAGAAAGGCTAGGATCTAGAAGGTTGGGACTCACGTTGATGACAAACCCGGTGATCACGCGGCCAACGAACCAGGTATTGTAGAAGACGCCGCAATCTGGCGCGGTCCTAGATTGATAAGTCAATGGTATGCCAAAGAAATGAATCTAAAATACTCAAGGATGCTTCAATGAAGATTTGAGAGAATTCTCAAGTGTTTTTATTAATCATCATAAAACTGAATGTAAACAATGACTTAAGGCAATTTGCAGCCGTGACTATGACCTTGTAAAGCTTGGAAAAACTTGAAGGAAATCCGGCCAGCCATTGGGCTTCTCTTTTGGCTGGCACTAGCCCAACAACATACATTGGAGTATGTTGTGGAAAAATCCAAGGAAATCCGTATCTTGTTTCCTTGATTACTCTTGGGGAAAAGCTTGGTGACAATTGTAGGATCTTTGCGGCATTTCTCGACTGCCCAATCCGACGGGTAAGGAATTTTTGGTAAGATCATTGGAGTATTTTGAGTGGAAAAATGAGTGAGAGTGAAAACACTAAGGGAGTGAATTGAGATTATATTTGTCCTATTTTCTTGTTCACTAACCTTTTACAGGACCAAACGACAGTCATGGAGCAAGCTCATCCGACCACTGACTACTCATTGATGTTCACCGCCATGAAAAACGAGCTAAAGCGGATTAGTGAGCAACAAATGGCGGAAAGGCACAACCGCTTAGACGACTATCCAAGAGCTTCACAAGGGGCTCTCGTTCTCGATCTCGCAACCGAAATAACCATGGCACCAAAGGAGCAAACTATGAGGAGTACTCTCGGCTGGTGAAGATGTGGAAATAGCCGAGAGGCCTAAAAGGGACACGTCTAAGAACGAGCTGAAGGGACGTAAAATTCAAGTCTGCACGTTCCAAGGCAAAATTGACCCTGAGGCTTAGTTGGAATGGGAAGGCCGCATCGAGATGGTCGTCGATTGCTATGAGTTTATCGAGGAACAAAAAGGTGAAGGTTGCCACGGTTGAGTTCACCGACTACGCACTAGTTTGGTGGGACCACCAAGTCAGGACTAATCGGAGGCTAAATGGTGAACACAAGGCACTAATGCATAAGCGATTTGTTCCAAGCCACTACAACCGCGATCTCCACTCTCAGTTTCAAACCCTCACTCAAGGCAACATGAGGGTGGAGGACTATTTCAAGGAGATCAAGATGGCCATGATGAGGGAGAACATTCAAGAAGATAGTGAGGCTACCATGGCAAGGTTCCTTAGAGGTCTCAACCCCGACCTTCAAGAAGCCTTGGAGCTCCAACATTACTTGGATATGCATGATCTTCTTGAACTAGCCATCAAGGCTGAGAAGGGGAAGAAATTGAGGCGAGGAGACCGTATCTTCCAAGCTTCCAACTCGCCTTCATGGAAGGGCAACCCACCAAGGAGAATCTCACATGATACAGGAAATGCGACTACACCAAGCCCTTCTAGCCTCACACCTGGAAATTTCTCTAACTGCAATTCCATTTTTACCCCTAACAAGCTTGTTGATGCATCCAGGTCCACTTCTAAGACCCCTCATGAAACTCCTAAAACTAGGAATAGAGATATCAAGGGCTTCAAGTGCCATTGGTTTGGACATATTGACACGAACGGCACCAATCTTGTGATGCGACCCCTACAGAAAGGCTAGGATCTAGAAGGTTAGGACTCACGTTGATGACAAACGAACGCAACGGAATCACCTAAACCCGTTGATCACGTGGCCAACGAACCTAGTATTGTAGAAGACGCCACAATCTGGCGCGGTTCTAGATTGATAAGTCAATGGTATGACAAAGAAATGAATCTAAAATACTCAAGGATGCTTCAATGAAGCTTTGAGAGAATTCTCAAGTGTTTTTATTAATCATCATAAAACTGAATGTAAACAATGACTTAAGGCTATTTGTAGCCGTGACTAAGACCTAGTAAAGCTTGGAAAAACTTGAAGTCCGGCCAGCCCTTGGGCTTCTCTTTTGGCCGGCACTAGCCCAACAACATACATTGGAGTATGTTGTGGAAAAATCCAAGGAAATCCGGGTCTTGTTTCCTTGATTACTCTTGTGGAAAAGCATGGTGACAATTGTTGGATCTTTGCGGCATTTCTCGACTACCCAATCCGACGGGTAAGGAATTTTTGGTAAGATCATTGGAGTATTTTGAGTGGGAAAACGAGGGAGAGTGCAAACACTCAGGGAGTGAAGTGAGATTATATTTGTCCTATTTTCTTGTTCACTAACCTTTTGCAGGACCAAACGACAGTCATGGAGCAAGCTCATCCGACCACTGACTACTCAATGATGTTCACCGCCATGAAAAACGAGCCTAAGCGGATTAGTGTGTAACAAATGGAGGAGAGGCACAACCGCTTTGACGAGCTCTCCAAGGGCTTCACAAGGGGCCCCCATTCTCGATCTCGCAACCGAAGTAACCATGGCACCAAAGGAGCAAACTATGAGGAGTACTCTCGGCAAGTGAAGATGTGGTAAGAGCCTAGAGGCCTAAAAGGGACACGTCTAAGAACGAGCTCAAGGGACTTAAAATTCAAGTCTCTACGTTACGAGGGAAAAGTGACCCTGAGGCTTAGTTGGAATGGGAAGGGCGCATCGAGATGGTCTTCGATTGCTATGAGTTTAGCGAGGAACAAAAGGTGAAGGTTGCCATTGTTGAGTTCACCGACTGCGCACTAGTTTGGTGGGACCAAGTCAGGACTAATCGGAGGCGAAATGGTGAACTCAAGGCACTAATGCATAAGCTGTTTGTTCCAAGCCACTACAACCGCGATCTCCACTCTCAGCTTCAAACACTCACTCAAGGCAACATGAGTGTAGAGGACTACTCCAAGGAGATCAAGATGGCCATGATGAGGGCGAACATTCAAGAAGATAGTGTGGGTACCATGACAAGGTTCCTTAGAGGTCTCAACCCCGTCCTTCAAGAAGCCTTGGAGCTCCAACATTACTTGGACATGCATGATCTTCTTGAACTAGCCATCAAGGCCGAGAGGGGGAAGAAATTGAGGCGAGGAGGCCGTACCTTCTAAGCATCCAACTCTCCTTCATAGAAGGGCAACCCACCAAGGAGAACATCACATGATACTGGAAATGCGACTACACCAAGCCCTTCTAGCCGCACACCTGGTAAAATCTCTAACCGCAATTCCAATTTTACCCCTAATAAGCTTGTTGATGCATCCAGGTCCACTTCTAAGACCACTCATGAAACTCCTAAAACTAGGAGTAGAGATATCAAGGGCTTCAAGTGCTAATGGTTGGACATATTGATACGAACGGCACCAACCTTGTGATGCAACCCGTACAGAAAGGCTAGGATCTAGAAGGTTGGGACTCACGTTGATGACAAACGAACGCAGTGGAATCACCTAAACCCGGTGATCACGCGGCCAACGAACCAGGTATTGTAGAAGACGCCGCAATCTGGCGCGGTCCTAGATTGATAAGTCAATGGTATGCCAAAGAAATGAATCTAAAATACTCAAGGATGCTTCAATGAAGCTTTGAGAGAATTCTCAAGTATTTTTATTAATCATCATAAAACTGAATGTAAACAATGACTTAAGGCAATTTGCAGCCGTGACTATGACCTTGTAAAGCTTGGAAAAACTTGAAGGAAATCCGGCCAGCCATTGGGCTTCTCTTTTGGCTGGCACTAGCCCAACAACATACATTGGAGTATGTTGTGGAAAAATCCAAGGAAATCCGTATCTTGTTTCCTTGATTACTCTTGGGGAAAAGCTTGGTGACAATTGTAGGATCTTTGCGGCATTTCTCGACTGCGCAATCCGACGGGTAAGGAATTTTTGGTAAGATCATTGGAGTATTTTGAGTGGAAAAATGAGTGAGAGTGAAAACACTAAGGGAGTGAATTGAGATTATATTTGTCCTATTTTCTTGTTCACTAACCTTTTACAGGACCAAACGACAGTCATGGAGCAAGCTCATCCGACCACTGACTACTCATTGATGTTCACCGCCATGAAAAACGAGCTAAAGCGGATTAGTGAGCAACAAATGGCGGAGAGGCACAACCGCTTAGACGAGCTATCCAAGAGCTTCACAAGGGGCTCTCGTTCTCGATCTCGCAACCGAAATAACCATGGCACCAAAGGAGCAAACTATGAGGAGTACTCTCGGCTGGTGAAGATGTGGAAATAGCCGACAGGCCTAAAAGGGACACGTCTAAGAACGAGCTGAAGGGACGTAAAATTCAAGTCTGCACGTTCCAAGGCAAAATTGACCCTGAGGCTTAGTTGGAATGGGAAGGCCGCATCGAGATGGTCGTCGATTGCTATGAGTTTATCGAGGAACAAAAAGGTGAAGGTTGCCACGGTTGAGTTCACCGACTACGCACTAGTTTGGTGGGACCACCAAGTCAGGACTAATCGGAGGCTAAATGGTGAACACAAGGCACTAATGCATAAGCGATTTGTTCCAAGCCACTACAACCGCGATCTCCACTCTCAGTTTCAAACCCTCACTCAAGGCAACATGAGGGTGGAGGACTATTTCAAGGAGATCAAGATGGCCATGATGAGGGAGAACATTCAAGAAGATAGTGAGGCTACCATGGCAAGGTTCCTTAGAGGTCTCAACCCCGACCTTCAAGAAGCCTTGGAGCTCCAACATTACTTGGATATGCATGATCTTCTTGAACTAGCCATCAAGGCTGAGAAGGGGAAGAAATTGAGGCGAGGAGACCGTATCTTCCAAGCTTCCAACTCGCCTTCATGGAAGGGCAACCCACCAAGGAGAATCTCACATGATACAGGAAATGCGACTACACCAAGCCCTTCTAGCCTCACACCTGGAAATTTCTCTAACTGCAATTCCATTTTTACCCCTAACAAGCTTGTTGATGCATCCAGGTCCACTTCTAAGACCCCTCATGAAACTCCTAAAACTAGGAATAGAGATATCAAGGGCTTCAAGTGCCATTGGTTTGGACATATTGACACGAACGGCACCAATCTTGTGATGCGACCCCTACAGAAAGGCTAGGATCTAGAAGGTTAGGACTCACGTTGATGACAAACGAACGCAACGGAATCACCTAAACCCGTTGATCACGTGGCCAACGAACCTAGTATTGTAGAAGACGCCACAATCTGGCGCGGTTCTAGATTGATAAGTCGATGGTATGACAAAGAAATGAATCTAAAATACTCAAGGATGCTTCAATGAAGCTTTGAGAGAATTCTCAAGTGTTTTTATTAATCATCATAAAACTGAATGTAAACAATGACTTAAGGCTATTTGTAGCCGTGACTAAGACCTAGTAAAGCTTGGAAAAACTTGAAGTCCGGCGAGCCCTTGGGCTTCTCTTTTGGCCGGCACTAGCCCAACAACATACATTGGAGTATGTTGTGGAAAAATCCAAGGAAATCCGGGTCTTGTTTCCTTGATTACTCTTGTGGAAAAGCATGGTGACAATTGTTGGATCTTTGCGGCATTTCTCGACTACCCAATCCGACGGGTAAGGAATTTTTGGTAAGATCATTGGAGTATTTTGAGTGGGAAAACGAGGGAGAGTGCAAACACTCAGGGAGTGAAGTGAGATTATATTTATCCTATTTTCTTGTTCACTAACCTTTTGCAGGACCAAACGACAGTCATGGAGCAAGCTCATCCGACCACTGACTACTCAATGATGTTCACCGCCATGAAAAACTAGCTTAAGCGGATTAGTGTGTAACAAATGGAGGAGAGGCACAACCGCTTTGACGAGCTCTCCAAGGGCTTCACAAGGGGCCCCCATTCTCGATCTCGCAACCGAAGTAACCATGGCACCAAAGGAGCAAACTATGAGGAGTACTCTCGGCAAGTGAAGATGTGGTAAGAGCCTAGAGGCCTAAAAGGGACACGTCTAAGAACGAGCTCAAGGGACTTAAAATTCAAGTCTCTACGTTACGAGGGAAAAGTGACCCTGAGGCTTAGTTGGAATGGGAAGGCCGCATCGAGATGGTCTTCGATTGCTATGAGTTTAGCGAGGAACAAAAGGTGAAGGTTGCCATTGTTGAGTTCACCGACTGCGCACTAGTTTGGTGGGACCAAGTCAGGACTAATCGGAGGCGAAATGGTGAACTCAAGGCACTAATGCATAAGCTGTTTGTTCCAAGCCACTACAACCGCGATCTCCACTCTCAGCTTCAAACACTCACTCAAGGCAACATGAGTGTAGAGGACTACTCCAAGGAGATCAAGATGGCCATGATGAGGGCGAACATTCAAGAAGATAGTGTGGCTACCATGACAAGGTTCCTTAGAGGTCTCAACCCCGTCCTTCAAGAAGCCTTGGAGCTCCAACATTACTTGGACATGCATGATCTTCTTGAACTAGCCATCAAGGCCGAGAGGGGGAAGAAATTGAGGCGAGGAGGCCGTACCTTCTAAGCATCCAACTCTCCTTCATAGAAGGGCAACCCACCAAGGAGAACATCACATGATACTGGAAATGCGACTACACCAAGCCCTTCTAGCCGCACACCTGGTAAAATCTCTAACCGCAATTCCAATTTTACCCCTAATAAGCTTGTTGATGCATCCAGGTCCACTTCTAAGACCACTCATGAAACTCCTAAAACTAGGAGTAGAGATATCAAGGGCTTCAATTGCCAATGGTTGGACATATTGATACGAACGGCACCAATCTTGTGATGCAACCCGTACAGAAAGGCTAGGATCTAGAAGGTTGGGACTCACGTTGATGACAAACGAACGCAGTGGAATCACCTAAACCCGGTGATCACGCGGCCAACGAACCAGGTATTGTAGAAGACGCCGCAATCTGGCGCGGTCCTAGATTGATAAGTCAATGGTATGCCAAAGAAATGAATCTAAAATACTCAAGGATGCTTCAATGAAGCTTTGAGAGAATTCTCAAGTGTTTTTATTAATCATCATAAAACTGAATGTAAACAATGACTTAAGGCAATTTGCAGCCGTGACTATGACCTTGTAAAGCTTGGAAAAACTTGAAGGAAATCCGGCCAGCCATTGGGCTTCTCTTTTGGCTGGCACTAGCCCAACAACATACATTGGAGTATGTTGTGGAAAAATCCAAGGAAATCCGTATCTTGTTTCCATGATTACTCTTGGGGAAAAGCTTGGTGACAATTGTAGGATCTTTGCGGCATTTCTCGACTGCCCAATCCGACGGGTAAGGAATTTTTGGTAAGATCATTGGAGTATTTTGAGTGGAAAAATGAGTGAGAGTGAAAACACTAAGGGAGTGAATTGAGATTATATTTGTCCTATTTTCTTGTTCACTAACCTTTTACAGGACCAAACGACAGTCATGGAGCAAGCTCATCCGACCACTGACTACTCATTGATGTTCACCGCCATGAAAAACGAGCTAAAGCGGATTAGTGAGCAACAAATGGCGGAGAGGCACAACCGCTTAGACGAGCTATCCAAGAGCTTCACAAGGGGCTCTCGTTCTCGATCTCGCAACCGAAATAACCATGGCACCAAAGGAGCAAACTATGAGGAGTACTCTCGGCTGGTGAAGATGTGGAAATAGCCGACAGGCCTAAAAGGGACACGTCTAAGAACGAGCTGAAGGGACGTAAAATTCAAGTCTGCACGTTCCAAGGCAAAATTGACCCTGAGGCTTAGTTGGAATGGGAAGGCCGCATCGAGATGGTCGTCGATTGCTATGAGTTTATCGAGGAACAAAAAGGTGAAGGTTGCCACGGTTGAGTTCACCGACTACGCACTAGTTTGGTGGGACCACCAAGTCAGGACTAATCGGAGGCTAAATGGTGAACACAAGGCACTAATGCATAAGCGATTTGTTCCAAGCCACTACAACCGCGATCTCCACTCTCAGTTTCAAACCCTCACTCAAGGCAACATGAGGGTGGAGGACTATTTCAAGGAGATCAAGATGGCCATGATGAGGGAGAACATTCAAGAAGATAGTGAGGCTACCATGGCAAGGTTCCTTAGAGGTCTCAACCCCGACCTTCAAGAAGCCTTGGAGCTCCAACATTACTTGGATATGCATGATCTTCTTGAACTAGCCATCAAGGCTGAGAAGGGGAAGAAATTGAGGCGAGGAGACCGTATCTTCCAAGCTTCCAACTCGCCTTCATGGAAGGGCAACCCACCAAGGAGAATCTCACATGATACAGGAAATGCGACTACACCAAGCCCTTCTAGCCTCACACCTGGAAATTTCTCTAACTGCAATTCCATTTTTACCCCTAACAAGCTTGTTGATGCATCCAGGTCCACTTCTAAGACCCCTCATGAAACTCCTAAAACTAGGAATAGAGATATCAAGGGCTTCAAGTGCCATTGGTTTGGACATATTGACACGAACGGCACCAATCTTGTGATGCGACCCCTACAGAAAGGCTAGGATCTAGAAGGTTAGGACTCACGTTGATGACAAACGAACGCAACGGAATCACCTAAACCCGTTGATCACGTGGCCAACGAACCTAGTATTGTAGAAGACGCCACAATCTGGCGCGGTTCTAGATTGATAAGTCAATGGTATGACAAAGAAATGAATCTAAAATACTCAAGGATGCTTCAATGAAGCTTTGAGAGAATTCTCAAGTGTTTTTATTAATCATCATAAAACTGAATGTAAACAATGACTTAAGGCTATTTGTAGCCGTGACTAAGACCTAGTAAAGCTTGGAAAAACTTGAAGTCCGGCGAGCCCTTGGGCTTCTCTTTTGGCCGGCACTAGCCCAACAACATACATTGGAGTATGTTGTGGAAAAATCCAAGGAAATCCGGGTCTTGTTTCCTTGATTACTCTTGTGGAAAAGCATGGTGACAATTGTTGGATCTTTGCGGCATTTCTCGACTACCCAATCCGACGGGTAAGGAATTTTTGGTAAGATCATTGGAGTATTTTGAGTGGGAAAACGAGGGAGAGTGCAAACACTCAGGGAGTGAAGTGAGATTATATTTATCCTATTTTCTTGTTCACTAACCTTTTGCAGGACCAAACGACAGTCATGGAGCAAGCTCATCCGACCACTGACTACTCAATGATGTTCACCGCCATGAAAAACTAGCTTAAGCGGATTAGTGTGTAACAAATGGAGGAGAGGCACAACCGCTTTGACGAGCTCTCCAAGGGCTTCACAAGGGGCCCCCATTCTCGATCTCGCAACCGAAGTAACCATGGCACCAAAGGAGCAAACTATGAGGAGTACTCTCGGCAAGTGAAGATGTGGTAAGAGCCTAGAGGCCTAAAAGGGACACGTCTAAGAACGAGCTCAAGGGACTTAAAATTCAAGTCTCTACGTTACGAGGGAAAAGTGACCCTGAGGCTTAGTTGGAATGGGAAGGCCGCATCGAGATGGTCTTCGATTGCTATGAGTTTAGCGAGGAACAAAAGGTGAAGGTTGCCATTGTTGAGTTCACCGACTGCGCACTAGTTTGGTGGGACCAAGTCAGGACTAATCGGAGGCGAAATGGTGAACTCAAGGCACTAATGCATAAGCTGTTTGTTCCAAGCCACTACAACCGCGATCTCCACTCTCAGCTTCAAACACTCACTCAAGGCAACATGAGTGTAGAGGACTACTCCAAGGAGATCAAGATGGCCATGATGAGGGCGAACATTCAAGAAGATAGTGTGGCTACCATGACAAGGTTCCTTAGAGGTCTCAACCCCGTCCTTCAAGAAGCCTTGGAGCTCCAACATTACTTGGACATGCATGATCTTCTTGAACTAGCCATCAAGGCCGAGGGGGGAAGAAATTGAGGCTAGGAGGCCGTACCTTCCAAGCATCCAACTCTCCTTCATAGAAGGGCAACCCACCAAGGAGAACATCACATGATACTGTAAATGCGACTACACCAAGCCCTTCTAGCCGCACACCTGGTAAAATCTCTAACCGCAATTCCAATTTTACCCCTAATATGCTTGTTGATGCATCCAGGTCCACTTCTAAGACCACTCATGAAACTCCTAAAACTAGGAGTAGAGATATCAAGGGCTTCAATTGCCAATGGTTGGACATATTGATACGAACGGCACCAACCTTGTGATGCAACCCGTACAGAAAGGCTAGGATCTAGAAGGTTGGGACTCACGTTGATGACAAACGAACGCAGTGGAATCACCTAAACCCGGTGATCACGCGGCCAACGAACCAGGTATTGTAGAAGACGCCGCAATCTGGCGCGGTCCTAGATTGATAAGTCAATGGTATGCCAAAGAAATGAATCTAAAATACTCAAGGATGCTTCAATGAAGCTTTGAGAGAATTCTCAAGTGTTTTTATTAATCATCATAAAACTGAATGTAAACAATGACTTAAGGCAATTTGCAGCCGTGACTATGACCTTGTAAAGCTTGGAAAAACTTGAAGGAAATCCGGCCAGCCATTGGGCTTCTCTTTTGGCTGGCACTAGCCCAACAACATACATTGGAGTATGTTGTGGAAAAATCCAAGGAAATCCGTATCTTGTTTCCATGATTACTCTTGGGGAAAAGCTTGGTGACAATTGTAGGATCTTTGCGGCATTTCTCGACTGCCCAATCCGACGGGTAAGGAATTTTTGGTAAGATCATTGGAGTATTTTGAGTGGAAAAATGAGTGAGAGTGAAAACACTAAGGGAGTGAATTGAGATTATATTTGTCCTATTTTCTTGTTCACTAACCTTTTACAGGACCAAACGACAGTCATGGAGCAAGCTCATCCGACCACTGACTACTCATTGATGTTCACCGCCATGAAAAACGAGCTAAAGCGGATTAGTGAGCAACAAATGGCGGAGAGGCACAACCGCTTAGACGAGCTATCCAAGAGCTTCACAAGGGGCTCTCGTTCTCGATCTCGCAACCGAAATAACCATGGCACCAAAGGAGCAAACTATGAGGAGTACTCTCGGCTGGTGAAGATGTGGAAATAGCCGAGAGGCCTAAAAGGGACACGTCTAAGAACGAGCTGAAGGGACGTAAAATTCAAGTCTGCACGTTCCAAGGCAAAATTGACCCTGAGGCTTAGTTGGAATGGGAAGGCCGCATCGAGATGGTCGTCGATTGCTATGAGTTTATCGAGGAACAAAAGGTGAAGGTTGCCACGGTTGAGTTCACCGACTACGCACTAGTTTGGTGGGACCACCAAGTCAGGACTAATCGGAGGCTAAATGGTGAACACAAGGCACTAATGCATAAGCAATTTGTTCCAAGCCACTACAACCGCGATCTCCACTCTCAGTTTCAAACCCTCACTCAAGGCAACATGAGGGTGGAGGACTATTTCAAGGAGATCAAGATGGCCATGATGAGGGAGAACATTCAAGAAGATAGTGAGGCTACCATGGCAAGGTTCCTTAGAGGTCTCAACCCCGACCTTCAAGAAGCCTTGGAGCTCCAACATTACTTGGATATGCATGATCTTCTTGAACTAGCCATCAAGGCTGAGAAGGGGAAGAAATTGAGGCGAGGAGACCGTATCTTCCAAGCTTCCAACTCGCCTTCATGGAAGGGCAACCCACCAAGGAGAATCTCACATGATACAGGAAATGCGACTACACCAAGCCCTTCTAGCCTCACACCTGGAAATTTCTCTAACTGCAATTCCATTTTTACCCCTAACAAGCTTGTTGATGCATCCAGGTCCACTTCTAAGACCCCTCATGAAACTCCTAAAACTAGGAATAGAGATATCAAGGGCTTCAAGTGCCATTGGTTTGGACATATTGACACGAACGGCACCAATCTTGTGATGCGACCCCTACAGAAAGGCTAGGATCTAGAAGGTTAGGATTCACGTTGATGACAAACGAACGCAACGGAATCACCTAAACCCGTTGATCACGTGGCCAACGAACCTAGTATTGTAGAAGACGCCACAATCTGGCGCGGTTCTAGATTGATAAGTCAATGGTATGACAAAGAAATGAATCTAAAATACTCAAGGATGCTTCAATGAAGCTTTGAGAGAATTCTCAAGTGTTTTTATTAATCATCATAAAACTGAATGTAAACAATGACTTAAGGCTATTTGTAGCCGTGACTAAGACCTAGTAAAGCTTGGAAAAACTTGAAGTCCGGCCAGCCCTTGGGCTTCTCTTTTGGCCGGCACTAGCCCAACAACATACATTGGAGTATGTTGTGGAAAAATCCAAGGAAATCCGGGTCTTGTTTCCTTGATTACTCTTGTGGAAAAGCATGGTGACAATTGTTGGATCTTTGCGGCATTTCTCGACTACCCAATCCGACGGGTAAGGAATTTTTGGTAAGATCATTGGAGTATTTTGAGTGGGAAAACGAGGGAGAGTGCAAACACTCAGGGAGTGAAGTGAGATTATATTTATCCTATTTTCTTGTTCACTAACCTTTTGCAGGACCAAACGACAGTCATGGAGCAAGCTCATCCGACCACTGACTACTCAATGATGTTCACCGCCATGAAAAACTAGCTTAAGCGGATTAGTGTGTAACAAATGGAGGAGAGGCACAACCGCTTTGACGAGCTCTCCAAGGGCTTCACAAGGGGCCCCCATTCTCGATCTCGCAACCGAAGTAACCATGGCACCAAAGGAGCAAACTATGAGGAGTACTCTCGGCAAGTGAAGATGTGGTAAGAGCCTAGAGGCCTAAAAGGGACACGTCTAAGAACGAGCTCAAAGGACTTAAAATTCAAGTCTCTACGTTACGAGGGAAAAGTGACCCTGAGGCTTAGTTGGAATGGGAAGGCCGCATCGAGATGGTCTTCGATTGCTATGAGTTTAGCGAGGAACAAAAGGTGAAGGTTGCCATTGTTGAGTTCACCGACTGCGCACTAGTTTGGTGGGACCAAGTCAGGACTAATCGGAGGCGAAATGGTGAACTCAAGGCACTAATGCATAAGCTGTTTGTTCCAAGCCACTACAACCGCGATCTCCACTCTCAGCTTCAAACACTCACTCAAGGCAACATGAGTGTGGAGGACTACTCCAAGGAGATCAAGATGGCCATGACGAGGGCGAACATTCAAGAAGATAGTGAGGCTACCATGACAAGGTTCCTTAGAGGTCTCAACCCCGTCCTTCAAGAAGCGTTGGAGCTCCAACATTACTTGGACATGCATGATCTTCTTGAACTAGCCATCAAGGCCGAGGGGGGAAGAAATTGAGGCTAGGAGGCCGTACCTTCCAAGCATCCAACTCTCCTTCATAGAAGGGCAACCCACCAAGGAGAACATCACATGATACTGGAAATGCGACTACACCAAGCCCTTCTAGCCGCACACCTGGTAAAATCTCTAACCGCAATTCCAGTTTTACCCCAAATAAGCTTGTTGATGCATCCAGGTCCACTTCTAAGACCACTCATGAAATTCCTAAAACTAGGAGTAGAGATATCAAGGGCTTCAAGTGCCAATGGTTGGACATATTGATACGAACGGCACCAACCTTGTGATGCAACCCGTACAGAAAGGCTATGATCTAGAAGGTTGGGACTCACGTTGATGACAAACGAACGCAGTGGAATCACCTAAACCCGGTGATCACGTGGCCAACGAACCAGGTATTGTAGAAGACGCCGTAATCTGGCGCGGTCCTAGATTGATAAGTCAATGGTATGCCAAAGAAATGAATCTAAAATACTCAAGGATGTTTCAATGAAGCTTTGAGAGAATTCTCAAGTGTTTTTATTAATCATGATAAAACTGAATGTAAACAATGACTTAAGGCTATTTGCAGCCGCGACTATGACCTTGTAAAGCTTGGAAAACTTGAAGGAAATCCGGCCAACCCTTGGGCTTCTCTTTTGGCCGACACTAGCCCAACAACATACAATGGAATATGTTGTGGAAAAATCCAAGGAAATCCGTGTCTTGTTTCCTTGATTACTCTTGGGGAAAAGCTTGGTGACAATTGTTGGATCTTTGCGGCATTTCTCGACTACCCAATCCGACGGGTAAGGAATTTTTGGTAAGATCATTGGAGTATTTTGAGTGGAAAAACGAGGAAGAGTGAAAACACTAAGGGAGTGAAGTGAGATTATATTTGTCCTATTTTCTTGTTCACTAACCTTTTGCAGGACCAGACGAGAGTCATGGAGCAAGCTCATCCGACCACTGACTACTCATTGATGTTCACCGCCATGAAAAACGAGGTTAAGCAGATTAGTGAGCAACAAATAAAGGAGAGGCACAACCGCTTTGACGAGCTCTCTAAGAGCTTCACAAGGGGTTCCCGTTCTCGATCTCGCAACCGAAGTAAGCATGGCACCAAAGGAGCAAACTATGAGGAATACTCTCGGCTAGTGAAGATGTGGAAAGTGCCGAGAGGCCTGCCTAAAAGGGACACGTCTAAGATCGAGCTCAAGGGACATAAAATTCAAGCCTCTACGTTCCGAGGGAAAAGTGACCCTGAGGCTTAGTTGGAATGGGAAGTGATACGAACGTCGCCAACCTTGTGACGAAACCCGTAAAAGATTAGTTTCAGGATCGACAAGAGGACACCAAGTTTGGAGCGGATGACCTCAACCCGTTAATCACGTGGTTAACGAACCTTGGTATAATGGTAGAAGACGCCACAACCTAGTGCGATTCTAGATTGATAAGTCACGAACACCTAGAGAAATTCTAAGGTATTCAAGAAGCCTTGGAGAAACCAAGAAGACTCTCAAAGTCTGATTTATTGATTGAATGCCTAAAACCATTGGAAGTGTGGGCTATTTATAGCCTTACATAGAGATGAACAACTAAATGTGGAACTAGTCTAGAGTTGTGGTCTTGACTAAGACTAACAATTGTAGGCTTGACTATTTCCATAAGACTAAGAATTGTGGGCTTGACCACACCTTATGAGGTCATCGCTTAGGTAAATAACCTTATGAGGTCATCGCTTAGGTAATTAAAGCAAGACTATGGACCATTAAGCCCTTATTACAATGACTTAACTAAAACAGCAAATGTGACTAGAGAAGGGTCACACATGGTTCTCTTTGACGTGCACTACATGGATGACTTTCATTCCTTCATGCTCAAGACTCTCAATGACCTTGGGGACAATTTCTTGGCCTTGTATCTCATGAACAAGTCCTTGGAGTTCCTCCCTCATCTTGTTAGCTCGTGCTCGAGTTACCAGTCCTAGTGGGACTTGAACCTTATCCGATGGCATAGCTTGACTCGTATCATTCCCCTTCTCTTGAAAGCAATTTGCCCACAAATTGAAGCATGAATGATGATAAGAAGAGTTACATGCCGTCGAGTCAATTTTGTTATGATTACCACAATTTTCATCCAATGCATAAACCACTTGCTAAGCTGGAAAGTAAACATTGTTGAACCTTGAATCTCACGAACCAGTTTCAATGTATGCCCAACTTGATCGCTTGTGATCATGAGGTAAGGATCCTCAACGTGATGCGATGTAGATCCTATGAAATCATACTCCTCAAACTTGAATAAGCTTGCAAAGTATGGAAGCTGACTTGGTGAAGTTGGAGCTTCAAGTGGACTAGGTGCAAGATGAGCATAGGTATTGTAGTGACCATTGAAGACCTCGCTCCTTGTGTAAACTCGTGGAACATGGTCGGTTCTAAGGTCTTGAGGGTACACATAGTTTGATCCTCCAAAGACGTGAACAACATTGAAATTATCTGATTCCATGAATGGGAACCAAATTGATCTAACTCCTAGAAGACAAACTCCATGGAAACTCGCAAATTGCACAAGCGTCTTTGGGATGGAACATTGTAAGATCAAAACGATTGCACTTTGCTTAACCTGCACAAAACAAGGAACACTAGACAGAGCAATGTTAAGGTTGTTAGAATGGCAATAAGTCCCCTCACTCTCATTTTTGTTGAAACTTAAAATCAGTGCATTATCCCTTCTTTCTTTCGCTTCCTCAGTCAACACTTTGGATTTTTCAATCTCTTTCTCATGCTCAATAGCTGTCTTTTTCCTCTCATTATTCTCAGCCTCTTTCTCCTTTTCAACTCCCTCAGATTTTACCTCATCAGTCACAATTCCCTCATCTAGCTCTTTCTTCATACTATAACGCTCATGTTCACTTCTCATGTATGCTAGATCAATACAAAGTTGGTCATAAATAAGTGGTACAAGTGCAGAACGACGACCATTAAATAAGAAGGAATACTTATTAGTATGTCTATCATATTTAACTTCTCGCCTCAACATCCACGCTTTACCTAGCAACACATGTGTCACTTGAATTGGGACTACATCACACAACACCTCATCCACATATTTGCCAATTTGAATAGGTACAAGTGTGTGTTTAGTAACCCAAACATCACCATGAGCACTCGACAACTTATACGGTTGAAGATGATCAATGGTTGGAAGATTTAATTTGTGAACCATGATAGCGCTTGCAAGATTGACTTCACAACTCCTATCAATGGCCAAGCTGCATGTTTTATCTTTAACACCACAACGAGTATAAAACCAACAATGCAACTGAGATTTGACGATGTCCAACTGCTCATTTACACCACGTAATGCCACTTCTTCGACTCCCTTAGGATCAGGAAGAAGATGTTGTAAGCTAGCTTTTAAATGCCTCGTATTCGCCATGATGTATTGAGGAAACCTGCAAAAATTTAGTGAAACAAAAGATATTTTTCCTTACCACACAAGCTCACATGTTTACACTCGTCACTCGTGTATCACTCAAGTGTTTAAAACACTCTAATGTTCTCAAGGTTCTGCTTGCTTCCCTTGAAGAAAGTAGAAAATTTCCCTGAAAAGTTCAACTAGCTTCGCACAAGAATCTACTCAAATGTGGCTCGTTATAAGCTGGAAATTTGAGGAGGTATAAGACAAAAATGACTCAAAAGAACTGGAAAAAATAATCTGCTGGAATTTGTTGGAAAAAATGCGTAGATGCACGACAAAAGGACTACTAGTTATGCAACACAAAAACTTGGCAAATGACTCTATACAAGAGCTGGAAATTTGGACACTACTCTGGCTGGAAATTACTGGAAAAAATAAGCAGAACAACTGATTCAAGAAAGCTATAAAGATTTGACTCAATAACAACTGCCTAAAGAGTGCACCAACACTTGCTCTTGTTGCAGCAATTTAGGAAATAATGGATAGTGGAAATTTTTGGATTATTCCGGAACTAATCCCCTTTTCCTATCCCAAAAAGGATTTAACAGGCTGTAAAAACGAAATTGAAGTAAATCTGGACAGCCTTATTCAAGTTGGACTAAACTAATCAAATCCAACTTGGAATTGGAGTAGGGTTGGTGGTTGTTTTGGTGCTCTTTTTTTTTTTTTTGATGGTCAGCTTTTAGGAAGGCATTTATCACAATCAATGGTCAAATTTGGAAGCTTTCAAGAGTCAAATTTCGTGGCTTAGGAAGGCTGGCTTTCAAGAATCAAATTTCATGGCTGAATGTTCTTCTTCTTATCAATGGTTAATTCTGGAGGCTTTCAAAAATCCCAACTAAAGTTTCAAGAACTTCAAGATTGTGGTTTTAAACAATCAAGAACTTCAAAAAACCCAAGTTTTGATCAAGACAGATTTTCAAGAATTTTGTAAGGTCAGCCAGCTATATTTTTTTTTTTCGGATGAACAGTAACCTCGGATGATCAAATAGAACAAAAGACTGGAATTAAATGGATATAACAGGATAGAAACAAGACACAAACACAAACAAAGAATCAAGAATAAGACACAAAAAAAAAGGCTGGACTAAACAAGGCTAACCACAGCAATTAACAACAACTAGACGCAAGTTTATGATGCAACAAAGGCTGGACTAAACAAGGCTAACCACAGCAATTAACAACAACTGGACGCAAGTTTATGATGCAACAAATCTGGAAAAATAACGCAAGAACACGATGCAACAAATCTGGAAATTGCGGATAGCAAACTTAGAACACGAAAACAGAATTTTGGACAACTTGACTCGAAAGGAAATAAATAAAGGGATATAACGTGATACCTCTTAACTAGCTCTGATTACCAACTGATACGAACGTCGCCAACCTTGTGACGAAACCCGTAAAAGATTAGTTTCAGGATCGACAAGAGGACACCAAGTTTGGAGCGGATGACCTCAACCCGTTAATCACGTGGTTAACGAACCTTGGTATAATGGTAGAAGACGCCACAACCTAGTGCGATTCTAGATTGATAAGTCACGAACACCTAGAGAAATTCTAAGGTATTCAAGAAGCCTTGGAGAAACCAAGAAGACTCTCAAAATCTGATTTATTGATTGAATGCCTAAAACCATTGGAAGTGTGGGCTATTTATAGCCTTACATAGAGATGAACAACTAAATGTGGAACTAGTCTAGAGTTGTGGTCTTGACTAAGACTAACAATTGTAGGCTTGACTATTTCCATAAGACTAAGAATTGTGGGCTTGACCACACCTTATGAGGTCATCCCTTAGGTAAACAACCTTATGAGGTCATCGCTTAGGTAAATAACCTTATGAGGTCATCGCTTAGGTAATTAAAGCAAGACTATGGACCATTAAGCCCTTATTACAATGACTTAACTAAAACAGCAAATGTGACTAGAGAAGGGTCACACATGGTTCTCTTTGACGTGCACTACATGGATGACTTTCATTCCTTCATGCTCAAGACTCTCAATGACCTTGGGGACAATTTCTTGGCCTTGTATCTCATGAACAAGTCCTTGGAGTTCCTCCCTCATCTTGTTAGCTCGTGCTCGAGTTACCAGTCCTAGTGGGACTTGAACCTTATCCGATGGCATAGCTTGACTCGTATCAGGAAGGCCGCATCGAGATGGTCTTCGATTGCTATGAGTTTAGCGAGAAACAAAAGGTGAAGGTTGCCACGGTTGAGTTCACCGACTACGCACTAGTTTGGTGGGACCACCAAGTCAGGACTAATCGGAGGCGAAATGGTGAACACAAGGCACAAATGCACAAGCGATTTGTTCCAAGCCACTACAACCGCGATCTCCACTCTCAGTTTCAAACCCTCACTCAAGGCAACATGAGGGTGGAGGACTATTCCAAGGAGATCAAGATGGCCATGATGAGGGAGAACATTCAAGAAGATAGTGGGGCTACCATGGCAAGGTTCCTTAGAGGTCTCAACCCCGACCTTCAAGAAGCCTTGGAGCTCCAACATTACTTGGATATGCATGATCTTCTTGAACTAGCCATCAAGGCCGAGAAGGGGAAGAAATTGAGGCGAGGAGACCGTATCTTCCAAGCTTCCAACTCGCCTTCATGGAAGGGCAACCCACCAAGGAGAATCTCACATGATACAGGAAATTCGACTACACCAAGCCCTTCTAGCCTCACACCTGGAAATTTCTCTAACCGCAATTCCATTTTTACCCCTAACAAGCTTGTTGATGCATCCAGGTCCACTTCTAAGACCCCTCATGAAACTCCTAAAACTAGGACTAGAGATATCAAGGGCTTCAAGTGCCAATGGTTTGGACATATTGTCACGAACGGCACCAATCTTGTGATGCAACCCCTACAGAAAGGCTAGGATCTAGAAGGTTAGGACTCACGTTGATGACAAACGAACGCAACGGAATCACCTAAACCCGTTGATCACGTGGCCAACGAACCTGGTATTGTAGAAGACGCCACAATCAAGGATGCTTCAATGAAGCTTTGAGAGAATTCTCAAGTGTTTTTATTAATCATCATAAAACTGAATGTAAACAATGACTTAAGGCTATTTGTAGCCGTGACTAAGACCTAGTAATGTAACGACCCCACCTCCCCCTAAGGCGTACCAGAGGGTTCGGCGGGCCGCCTGCCCAACTCTCGCCGGGACTCAGTCGTTCGCTACTGTCCTCAATTAAAAATTGAAATAAATCACAAGAATAAATAGGGCATTGATCCAAACTTAAAGCGGAACTTATATACATTGCCAACCCAAAAGAGAATATAAACATCAAATATACAAGGGTTCTCAATCCTTCATACGTCCAGCCCGTGCCAAGCACTAGGCGAGAACCACTACAAAAGAAACAAAAGAAACAAAACTAGATTGGCTAGTCTATCTCAAGCTCACGTCCTCGCTCGCCTTTCCCTGTAAGGAAAACAAAACTAAAGGGATGAGCTAAAAGCCCAGTGAGGTTCCGAACACATAATCAGATAATCAATCCAATACATTAAACATGGAGTATCAATAATTCAAGAAACATTTACAATGGAAAGCGATAGTAACACATTCATTAAAAGGATACGGCTCACAAGGAGCAATTCGTTATTTCGTTCATTCGTTCTCCTGACATTTCCCCTTATTCCTCCAATCATTTGAAACTGCATTTTTCGTTTATCAATAACCCTCGTTCGATCGTTCGTTCATTCATTCATTCATTCACCCCCGTCCTGGCCGTTGGCCAGTCTCCACCAGCCTACAGGGTAATACTCGAGTATACCGAACGTTCACCCAAGTCCCTAATCGCCCGACCGAGTCCGCTTCTGGCTCGAGACGACCGGTAACAAGGGGCAATGGCCAGTTCAGCCCAAAAGGCTTACATTCATGCGCAAGTAACATTTCAATCATTAAATCCTTGAAAATTGCACAGTTATTTAGGTCGAGTGCGATAAAGTACACACTCGCCTAGGAAGCTCGTTTTGGAAATCATTAAAAGCACTTAACACATTAGCAAATGATAACAACAAGCCATAGAATCAAATAAGGAACACTCACCTAGAAATGCAAAATATCGTGCAAAATATCCTTCCGGATATTACCCTTAATCACCAATGAAACCTAAGGTTGAACAAGAGAACATATTACAGTTTATCGCGCAAAACATTTAAAGGAAACAAAGAAACCCGACTAATTAGGAGTAAAACGTGTAAAGATGACTTTCAAGTAAGAAGAGGGTTGTTTGAACCCAAGGATGAAAAATCATGTTTTAAAATGGAAAACCGGTCATGGTATTGGCCAAACAAAAGTATACAAGTTCAAATAGAAACCTAGCCATCGGGCGAAAATTTGGGCAGCACGCCCTTTGTGTTTACCTAATTTTCCAGCCATTTTGGCTTCATTATTTTTCCTCAACCACAACCCAACATCACACATAAGCAATTCAAGTCAAGAGCCGTTCCATAGGCTCACAATATCATAAGAATAAGAAATACAGTAATAACAAGTGCAGAAATTCAATTTAGCAAAAGATAGATTTGACGTGCGAATGCGGAAATAACATATCCGAGGCTACGCTTATCAGATTGAGGCGAAACCTATGCCGTTTCGAAGCTAAGACTCAGGGCTACAATGTTCATGAAGGTCACTTAGTCCAGTTTCTAATGTAACTTGGTCAAATTCTCGAATTACTAAACCAGAAACCAATTCGTCGGCTGCTTAATCGTAGAACACTGTAATGGTCATAACGCAGTGTACAAAAGTCCAATTCAGGTGTTCTTAGAGGCATTTTAAAGCTAATTCAGAACACTACAACTTTAATGTTTTGGCCAAGAGCTAAATCAGAATGGATCCTGGTCAAAAAACGTGATAAGATGGACTTAACTGATGAAACGGACTGCTGGGAAATACTTAGAACAGTAAGGGTATTTTGGACTTTTCACGTCCTACGTTGCTCCGATTGAGCTGAAATTTTGTAGGCACCTATAAAATACCATTATATACAACTTTTCTTCTTTGACCTAAGGCCAAATCGGCCTCTAACACACAGATACAAATTCGGACAGAATGTTGGGCAAATTTTCCAGATTCTGGAATTTCTAGTTTTTAGTAAATCTTTCCTTAATTTCTTGGTCCAATCACTACCAAAACACCTTATATAATCTTATATTCAACATATAGTAACCATATAACAAGTTTGGGCAGAAATTTATCAAATCCTAACTCACTTATATCATCCAAAAATCATCACAACAACTTGTATAACTTGTAATCTAACCCAAAACATGAACTATTTAACATCTTAAACAAGAGTAAAATGATCAAAGCCATAGATCAGATTTTATACCTCAAACACAAAGCTTGGAAGAGTGATACTTCACCTCCTTTGGAAATTTTAGTTCCCCTAGCTTCCCAAGATCACAACTCACTCTTTAATCGGTTTAAAATTTCATTTCCTCACTTGGTTAGTGCAAATCAAGAAGAAAAAAAATGGTTTCTCTTGCTCTCCCTTTTCTCTCTCAACAATTTCGTCCATAAGTAAGAAAAAATGAAGAAGAAAGAGCTTAGTTTGTCTTATAAGAAGGTAGGAGAGATAAGGTTTAATTTAGTCCACATGTTGGCCAACACTTGGCTCAACCTCAACCACACAATTTTCTCTTTCTTTCCTTGCATTTTGGGCCACATATGTTGGTCAATAGGTAATCATGAGAGGGAAGATATTTTGCTCAATTAGTGATAATCTTGTATGGCAAGAAAGTGGTGGTCAAGTGGTGGTTAAATCGGTAGTACCCGGTACACGTCGATTCGCACTGTTTTTCCTTAAATCCCCCGTACTAGGATTTTTACTTCCTATTCACCAACTTTATATCATTGCTCCTAATCACATATTATTTCTCACTTAAAAGTCACTTTTAATCACCAAATTTAGTCCTTGCTTCGTACCGAAAATTCATCCGGCGGAAAATCGCGAAAACCCTAATTTTGCTCCAAACTTGAAACCGAAGCGTAAAACCCTATTTTCTAGGTTTACTTACACTTATTGTGAAGTAATTGGGTAGTGGGCTTTGATAAATAATAATTTTCAAATAAAAGGGTATTTTTGAGAAAAATAAAAGAAATTTGCGAGTCCTCACAAGTAAAGCTTGGAAATACTTGAAGTCCGGCCAGCCCTTGGGCTTCTCTTTTGGCCGGCACTAGCCCAACAACATACATTGGAGTATGTTGTGGAAAAATCCAAGAAAATCCGGGTCTTGTTTCCTTGATTACTCTTGTGGAAAAGCTTGGTGACAATTGTTGGATCTTTGCGGCATTTCTCGACTACCCAATCCGACGGGTAAGGAATTTTTGGTAAGATCATTGGAGTATTTTGAGTGGGAAAACGAGGGAGAGTGAAAACACTCAGGGAGTGAAGTGAGATTATATTTGTCCTATTTTCTTGTTCACTAACCTTTTGCAGGACCAAACGATAGTCATGGAGCAAGCTCATCCGACCACTGACTACTCAATGATGCTCGCCGCCATGAAAAACGAGCTTAAGCGGATTAGTGTGTAACAAATGGAGGAGAGGCACAACTGCTTGGACGAGCTCTCCAAGGGCTTCACAAGGGGCCCCCATTCTCGATCTCACAACCGAAGTAACCATGGCACCAAAGGAGCAAACTATGAGGAGTACTCTCGGCAAGTGAAGATGTCGTAAGAGCCTAGAGGCCTAAAAGGGACACGTCTAAGAACGAGCTCAAGGGACTTAAAATTCAAGTCTCTACGTTACGAGGGAAAAGTGACCCTGAGGCTTAGTTGGAATGGGAAGGGCGCATCGAGATGGTCTTCGATTGCTATGAGTTTAGCGAGGAACAAAAGGTGAAGGTTGCCAATGTTGAGTTCATCGACTGCGCACTAGTTTGGTGGTACCAAGTCAGGACTAATTGGAGGCGAAATTGTAAACTCAAGGCACTAATGCATAAGCGGTTTGTTCCAAGCCACTACAACCGCGATCTCCACTCTCAGCTTCAAACCCTCACTCAAGGCAACATGAGTGTGGAGGACTACTCCAAGGAGATCAAGATGGCCATGATGAGGGCGAACATTCAAGAAGATAGTGAGGCTACCATGACAAGGTTCCTTAGAGGTCTCAACCCCGTCCTTCAAGAAGCCTTGGAGCTCCAACATTACTTGGACATGCATGATCTTCTTGAACTAGCCATCAAGGCCGAGAGGGGGAAGAAATTGAGGCGAGGAGGCCGTACCTTCCAAGCATCCAACTCTCCTTCATAGAAGGGCAACCCACCAAGGAGAACATCACATGATACTGGAAATGCGACTACACCAAGCCCTTCTAGCCGCACACCTGGTAAAATCTCTAACCGCAATTCCAATTTTACCCCCAATAAGCTTGTTGATGCATCCAGGTCCACTTCTAAGACCACTCATGAAATTCCTAAAACTAGGAGTAGAGATATCAAGGGCTTCAAGTGCCAATGGTTTGGACATCTTGATACGAACTGCACCAACCTTGTGATGCAACCCGTACAGAAAGGGTAGGATCTAGAAGGTTAGGACTCACGTTGATGACAAACAAACGCAGCGGAATCACCTAAACCCATTGATCACGTGGCCAACGAACCTGGTATTGTAGAAGACGCCACAATCTGGCGCGGTCCTAGATTGATAAGTCAATGGTATGCCAAAGAAATGAATCTAAAATACTCAAGGATGCTTCAATGAAGCTTTGAGAGAATTCTCAAGTGTTTTTATTAATCATCATAAAACTGAATGTAAACAATGACTTAAGGCTATTTGTAGCCGTGACTAAGACCTAGTAAAGCTTGGAAAAACTTGAAGGAAATCCGGCCAGCCCTTGGTCTTCTCTTGTGGCCGACATTAGCCCAACAACATACATTGGAATATGTTGTGGAAAAATCCAAGGAAATCCGTGTCTTGTTTCCTTGATTACTCTTGTGGAAAAGCTTGGTGACAATTGTTGTATCTATGTGGCATTTCTGGACTACCCGATCCGACGGGTAAGGAATTTTTGGTAAGATCATTGGAGTATTTTGAGTGGAAAAATGAGTGAGAGTGAAAACATTAAGGGAGTGAATTGAGATTATATTTGTCCTATTTTCTTGTTCACTAACCTTTTACAGGACCAAACGATAGTCATGGAGCAAGCTCATCCGACCACTGACTACTCATTGATGTTCACCGCCATGAAAAACGAGCTAAAGCGGATTAGTGAGCAACAAATGGCGGAGAGGCACAACCGCTTTGACGAGCTATCCAAGAGCTTCACAAGGGGCTCTCATTCTCGATCTCGCAACCGAAATAACCATGGCACCAAAGGAGCAAACTATGATGAGTACTCTCGGCTGGTGAAGATGTGGAAATAGCCGAGAGGCCTAAAAGGGACACGTCTAAGAACGAGTTCAAGGGATATAAAATTCAAGTCTGCACGTTCCAAGGCAAAATTGACCCTGAGGCTTAGTTGGAATGGGAAGGCCGCATCGAGATGGTCTTCGATTGCTATGAGTTTAGCGACGAACAAAAGGTCAAAGTTGCCATTGTTGAGTTCACCGACTACGCACTAGTTTGGTTGGATCAAGTCAGGACTAATCGGAGGCGAAATGGTGAACTCAAGGCACTAATGCATAAGCGGTTTGTTCCAAGCCACTACAACCGCGATCTCCATTCTCAGTTTCAAACCCTCACTCAAGGCAACATGAGTGTGGAGGACTACTCCAAGGAGATCAAGATGGCCATGATGAGGGCGAACATTCAAGAAGATAGTGAGGCTTCCCTGGCAAGGTTCCTTAGAGGTCTCGACCCCGACCTTCAAGAAGCCTTGGAGCTCCAACATTACTTGGACATGCATGATCTTCTTGAACTAGCCATCAAGGCCGAGAGGGGGAAGAAATTGAGGCGAGGAGGCCGTACCTTCCAAGCTTCCAACTCGCCTTCATAGAAGGGCAACCCACCAAGGAGAACCTCACATGATACTGGAAATGCGACTACACCAACCCCTGCTAGCCGCACACCTGGTAAGTTCTCTAACCGCAATTCCAATTTTACCCCTAACAAGCGGGTTAATGCATCCAGGTCCACTTCTAAGACCCCTCATGAAACTCCTAAAACTAAGAGTAGAGATATAAAGGGCTGCAAGTGCCAATGGTTTGGAAATATTAATACGAATGGCACCAACCTTATGATGCAACCTGTACAGAAAGGCTATGATCTAGAAGGTTAGGACTCATGTTGATGACAAACGAACGCAGCGGAATCACCTAAACCCGTTGATCACGTGTCCAACGTACCTGGTATTGTAGAAGACGCCACAATCTGGCGCGGTTCTAGATTGATAAATCAATGGTATGACAAAGAAATGAATCTAAAATACTCAAGGATGCTTCAATGAAGCTTTGAGAGAATTCTCAAGTGTTTTTATTAATCATCAAAAAACTGAATGTAAACAACGACTTAAGGCTATTTGTAAACCTTGGAAAAACTTGAAGGAAATCCGGCCAGCCATTGGGCTTCTCTTTTGGCTGGCACTAGCCCAACAACATACATTGGAGTATGTTGTGGAAAAATCCAAGGAAATCCGCATCTTGTTTCCTTGATTACTCTTGGGGAAAAGCTTGGTGACAATTGTAGGATCTTTGCGGCATTTCTTGACTGCCCAATCCGACGGGTAAGGAATTTTTGGTAAGATCATTGGAGTATTTTGAGTGGAAAAATGAGTGAGAGTGAAAACACTAAGGGAGTGAATTGAGATTATATTTATCCTATTTTCTTGTGCACTAACCTTTTACAGGACCAAACGATAGTCATGGAGCAAGCTCATCCGACCACTGACTACTCATTGATGTTCACCGCCATGAAAAACGAGCTAAAGCGGATTAGTGAGCAACAAATGGTGGAGAGGCACAACCGCTTAGACGAGCTATCCAAGAGCTTCACAAGGGGCTCTCGTTCTCGATCTCGCAACCGAAATAACCATGGCACCAAAGGAGCAAACTACGAGGAGTACTCTCGGCTGGTGAAGATGAGGGAAACGTCTAAGAACGAGCTCAAGGGACGTAAAATTCAAGTCTGCACGTTCCAAGGCAAAATTGACCCTGAGGCTTAGTTGGAATGGGAAGGCCGCATCGAGATGGTCGTCGATTGCTATGAGTTTATCGAGGAACAAAAGGTGAAAGTTGCCACGGTTGAGTTCACCGACTACGCACTAGTTTGGTGGGACCACCAAGTCAGGACTAATCGGAGGCGAAATGGTGAACACAAGGCACTAATGCATAAGCGATTTGTTCCAAGCCACTACAACCGCGATCTCCACTCTCAGTTTCAAACCCTCACTCAAGGCAACATGAGGGTGGAGGACTATTGCAAGGAGATCAAGATGGCCGTGATGAGGGAGAACATTCAAGAAGATAGTGAGGCTACCATGGCAAGGTTCCTTAGAGGTCTCAACCCCGACCTTCAAGAAGCCTTGGAGCTCCAACATTACTTGGATATGCATGATCTTCTTGAACTAGCCATCAAGGCCGAGAAGGGGAAGAAATTGAGGCGAGGAGACCGTATCTTCCAAGCTTCCAACTCGCCTTCATGGAAGGGCAACCCACCAAGGAGAATCTCACATGATACAGGAAATTCGACTACACCAAGCCCTTCTAGCCTCACACCTGGAAATTTCTCTAACCGCAATTCCATATTTACCCCTAACAAGCTTGTTGATGCATCCAGGTCCACTTCTAAGACCCCTCATGAAACACCTAAAACTAGGAGTAGAGATATCAAGGGCTTCAAGTGCCAATGGTTTGGACATATTGACATGAACGACACCAATCTTGTGATGCAACCCCTACAGAAAGGCTAGGATCTAGAAGGTTAGGACTCACGTTGATGACAAACGAACGCAACGGAATCACCTAAACCCGTTGATCACGTGGCCAACGAACCTGGTATTGTAGAAGACGCCACAATCTGGCGCAGTTCTAGATTGATAAGTCAATGGTTTGACAAAGAAATGAATCTAAAATACTCAAGGATGCTTCAATGAAGCTTTGAGAGAATTCTCAAGTGTTTTTATTAATCATCATAAAACTGAATGTAAACAATGACTTAAGGCTATTTGTAGCCGTGACTAAGACCTAGTAAAGCTTGGAAAAACTTGAAGTCCGGCCAGCCCTTGGGCTTCTCTTTTGGCCGGCACTAGCCCAACAATATACATTGGAGTATGTTGTGGAAAAATCCAAGGAAATCCGGGTCTTGTTTCCTTGATTACTCTTGTGGAAAAGCATGGTGACAATTGTTGGATCTTTGCGGCATTTCTCGACTACCCAATCCGACGGGTAAGGAATTTTTGGTAAGATCATTGGAGTATTTTGAGTGGGAAAACGAGGGAGAGTGAAAACACTCAGGGAGTGAAGTGAGATTATATTTGTCCTATTTTCTTGTTCACTAACCTTTTGCAGGACCAAACGATAGTCATGGAGCAAGCTCAACCGACCACTGACTACTCAATGATGTTCACCGCCATGAAAAATGAGCTTAAGCGGATTAGTGTGTAACAAATGGAGGAGAGGCACAACCGCTTGGACGAGCTCTCCAAGGGCTTCACAAGGGGCCCCCATTCTCGATCTCGCAACCGAAGTGACCATGGCACCAAAGGAGCAAACTATGAGGAGTACTCTCGGCAAGTGAAGATATGGTAAGAGCCTAGAGGCCTAAAAGGGACACGTCTAAGAACGAGCTCAAGGGACTTAAAATTCAAGTCTCTACGTTACGAGGGAAAAGTGACCCTGAGGCTTAGTTGGAATGGGAAGGCCGCATCGAGATGGTCTTCGATTGCTATGAGTTTAGCGAGGAACAAAAGGTGAAGGTTGCCATTGTTGAGTTCACCGACTACGCACTACTTTGGTGGGACCAAGTCAGGACTACTCGGAGGCGAAATGGTGAACTCAAGGCACTAATGCATAAGCTGTTTGTTCCAAGCCACTACAACCGCGATCTCCACTCTCAGTTTCAAACCCTCACTCAAGGCAACATGAGTGTGGAGGACTACTCCAAGGTGATCAAGATGGCCATGATGAGGGCGAACATTCAAGAAGATAGTGAGGCTACCATGGCAAGGTTCCTTAGAGGTCTCGACCCCGACCTTCAAGAAGCTTTGGAGCTCCAACATTACTTGGACATGCATGATCCTCTTGAACTAGCCATCATGGCCGAGAGGGGGAAGAAATTGAGGCGAGGAGGCCGTACCTTCCAAGCTTCCAACTCGCCTTCATGGAAGGGCAACCCACCAAGGAGAACCTCACATGATACTGGAAATGCGACTAAACCAAGCCCTGCTAGCCGCACACCAGGAAAGTTCTCCAAACCGCAATTCCAATTTTACCCCTAACAAGCGTGTTGATGCATCCAGGTCCACTTCTAAGACCCCTCATGAAACTCCTAAAACTAAGAGTAGAGATATCAAGGGCTTCAAGTGCCAATGGTTTGGAGAAGGGGAAGAAATTGAGGCGAGGAGACCGTATCTTCCAAGCTTCCAACTCGCCTTCATGGAAGGGCAACCCACCAAGGAGAATCTCACATGATACAGGAAATGCGACTACACCAAGCCCTTCTAGCCGCACACCTGGAAATTTCTCTAACCGCAATTCCATTTTTACCCCTAACAAGCTTGTTGATGCATCCAGGTCCACTTCTAAGACCCCTCATGAAACTCCTAAAACTAGGAGTAGAGATATCAAGGGCTTCAAGTGCCAATGGTTTGGACATATTGACACGAACGGCACCAATCTTGTGATGCAACCCGTACAGAAAGGCTAGAATCTAGAAGGTTAGGTCTCACGTTGATGACAAACGAACGCAGCGGTCGAGACACGTAGCACGTTTGCCCAAGGATCTAGCGGGGATGTCCTACGCTTGGATTGCGGAACCCTTACTCAAACGGACAACTCGATTTGATTGTAGGTGGTAGACGACACTCCGATGAAGGTGACTACTCCAGGGGAATAGGTCGGATGACCAATCAAGGACAGGACGCGAGATTGCTCAATAACCCTTGCCAAGCAAGTTGAAAGGCACGAATTCTTTATGAAAGAAAACGAATGCACTAAGAATTTAATTCATCAAAAACTAGTTTTTAACCTTACAAGGCTAGCCTATTTATAGGCTTAATGAAACAACTAAAAACCCTAAAGAAACCTAAAGGGGAGGTCGGCTTCCTTGTCATCAAGATGGGCCGGCCTCAAGCCTTCTACGGACAATTAGTCCAACCAAAATGGAAACAACGACTAAGGCCCTACTCGGCCGATTCGTAAGGAGGCCCACTGGAGTCTTCCTGGGCTTGGACCAAAGTGCAAGTTGCTTGATTGATCCTTTCCAAGCCTTCAATATCTCTATAGCCTCCATGTTGATCGTGGACAACTCGAACAAGGGCTTGGAGGGATTCCTTGAATAGCTTGGCCCGTGCACGTGTGACTGGGCCTAATGGGACTTGGACTGGGCCCTGGTTCATGCACACATCAGTCCCCTCCTCTTGTGAAGGATTTGCCCTCAAATCTGGATCCCCCTCACCAAGAAACGGGCTCAAGTCTGCGACATTGAAGGTCGCGCTAACATTGTACTCCCCAGGTAGCTCCAATTTGTAGGCGTTGTCATTAACCCGGTGGAGCACACGAAAAGGTCCATCCCCTCTGGGGGATAATTTGCTTTGTCGCTGCTTGGGGAACCTCTCTTTGCGTAAGTGTAACCAAACCCAATCACCAGGCTCGAAGATCATTTTGCGGCGGTGCTTGTTAGCCTGCTGGGTGTATTGCTGAGTACGCCTTTCAAAGTTTGCTCGAACAGCTTCATGTAACCTGCGCACAAAATCGGCCTTCTTTTTCCCATCTAAGCTTGTGTGCTCAGAGGAAGGTAAGGGTACTAAATCAAGAGGGGTTAGCGGGTTAAAGCCATAAACAATCTCAAAAGGTGAGTAGTGTGTAGCACTATGAACAACTCGATTGTAGGCGAATTCAACATGAGGCAAACACTCTTCCCAAGTCTTAAGATTCTTTTTAATCAATGCCCGAAGTAGTGTGCCAAGTGTGCGATTGACAACTTCAGTTTGTCCATCGCTTTGTGGATGACTGGTGGTGGAGAATAGTAACCGGGTGCCAAGTTTAGACCACAGAGTCTTCCAAAAATAACTCAGAAATTTCACATCCCTATCACTAACAATGGTCCTAGGCATACCATGCAGACGAACAATTTCTTTGAAGAATAGAGTAGCAATATGAGAGGCATCGTCAGTTTTGTGACATGGAACAAAATGAGCCATCTTAGAAAACCTATCAACCACCACAAAGATGGAGTCATTACCTCTTGGCGATCTAGGCAAACCTAGAATAAAGTCCATAGACAAGTCAACCCAGGGATGGTGAGGGATAGGTAATGGGGTATACAAGCCATATGGATTTGTTTTGGACTTTGCCTTGTGGCAAGTAGCACACCTACCAACCATGCGGTCAACATCCCTACGCATATGGGGCCAGTAAAAGTGCTCTTGCAACATAGCCAGTGTCTTGGCAATGCCGAAGTGGCCCATGAGACCACCACTATGTGCCTCTCGAATCAAAAGATCACGAATGGAAGAGTTAGGCACACACAGTTTATCTACATGGAATAGAAATCCATCATGCAAAAAGTACTTTCCATGCGGATTCTTAACACACACGGCATAGATATCACCAAAGTCATGATCATTAGTGTAGAGGTCCTTTATCATTTCGAACCCAAGCAATTTGGCATCAAGACAGGCAAGCAAGGAGTGCCTACGTGACAAGGCGTCAGCTACCACATTCGTTTTGCCAGTCTTATATTTAATCACATAGGAGAAAGTGTCAATGAAGCTTACCCACTTGGCATGTCTCTTGCTTAGCTTGGGTTGGCCTTTGAGGTACTTCAATGACTCGTGATCGGTATGTATCACGAACTCCCGAGGCCGAAGGTAGTGTTACCAGGTCTCCAAGGCCCTCACTAAGGCGTACAACTCCTTGTCGTACGTAGGGTAGTTCAGTGCAGCTCCTCCCAATTTCTCGCTAAAGAAGGCACACGGCCTCTTGTCTTGCATGAGGACTGCTCCAATACCTACACCGGAAGCATCACAGTCAATTTCAAAGGTCTTGTTAAAGTTTGGTAATGCTAACACATGTGCATGGGTGAGTGTGTCCTTAAGGACAAGGAACGCTTGTTCTTGGGATTCCCCCCAGTGGAACTTGTCATCCTTCTTTGTCACGGCGGTCATTGGGGCGGCAATAGTGCTAAAGTTTTTGACAAATCGCCGATAAAAGCCCGCCAATCCAAGAAAGCTGCGCACGTCAGGGACGGATGTAGGGGTTGGCCATTGCTCGATGGCCTCAATCTTGGATTTGTCCACCTTGATGCCCTGCGAACTCACGACATAGCCTAGAAACACAAGCTCGTTAGTACAAAAGGTGCACTTTTTGAGGTTAGTGTATAGACGCGCCTGTCGAAGTGCGTCGAGAACTAATCTTACATGCTCCAAGTGCTCATGCTCACTACGACTATAGATCAGAATGTCATCAAAGTAAACAATGACAAATTTACCAATAAAATGTCTCAAAACATGGTTCATGAGGCGCATGAAGGTGCTAGGAGCGTTAGTTAAGCCAAAAGGCATCACTAACCACTCATAGAGACCATGTTTGGTTTTGAAGGCCGTCTTCCATTCGTCGCCTTCCTTCATCCTAATTTGATGATAGCCACTCCTCAAGTCAATTTTGGTGAAAATAATAGCACCATCGAGTTCATCCAACATATCATCAAGTCTAGGAATGGGATGCCGATATTTGACAGTGATAGCATTGACAGCCCGACAGTCAGTGCACATGCGCCAAGTACCGTCCTTCTTGGGAACAAGTATCACAGGTACAGCGCATGGGCTTAGACTTTCCTTTACCCAACCCTTACCTAGGAGGCCATCAACTTTCCTTTGAAGCTCTTTGGTCTCCTCGGGGCCCATGCGGTAAGCAGGTTTGTTGGGCAATGGTGCTCCAGGAACGAGGTCGATTTGGTGTTCAATTCCCCGAATGGGTGGTAAGCCATCAGGGACTTCGTCAGGAAAAACATCCTCAAATTCCTGCAAAAGAGCAACTATGCTTGCAGGCAACGCCTTGTCGAGCTCAGCAACATCCAAAAGCACATGCTTGCAAATCATGAGAAGTATAGGCTGATTAGAGTTCACCACTTTTCTAACATCTTTAGCCTTAATAATCATGTTATGCTTCCTAGTGGGAGGTGCGGCAGGTGGTTTGTCGCGTATACCCCTAGGTGCGCTCCCTTGACCCTTGGTTGATGGCTCATTTGTAGACGTGGAGCCTTGACCAGGGTCGACCGCCTTGAGTTTCCTCCTTTGTCGGTCTTGTTCACACTCCCTTTGCAGCAGTAGTTGGTCCTCATAAACTTGCGCAGGCGTGAGAGGTGTAAGGACCTTCCGTTTGCCTTCGTGCAAAAGCGTGTACTTATTTGCTCTTCCATCGAATGTGACGTGTTTGTCAAATTGCCAGGGCCTTCCCAAGATGATATGTGTAGCATGCATTGGCACCACGTCGCACACGATTTCATCAATGTAAGTACCAATGGAGAAGGGAATGCGTACTTGTTTGAAGACTCGTACTTCACCATCCTCACTTAGCCATTGGAGGCGGTAAGGATGTGGATGCCTGGTAGTGGGGAGTGTGAGAACCCGTAAAACTCTAATTATTTTCCTAGGGTTTATTTCCCCTTAATTGCATGTTTTCTGCATTTTCGGGCCTAGGAATATTTTTCTGGTAGATTTTATGAGTAATTATAGTTTTTAGATGATTTTTCTAGTATTGGTGAGTTTTTAGAAAATTGCATACTTTACTTCGAAATTGCATACTGGCATTGAATGGTTTTGCTTATGTGATCTTAATTGCTATTGTGATAGTTGCTCACTGAGCTTTAGCTCACCCCGTTCCTTTTGTTTTCCTTATAGGAATATGACTCTTTTGGAATGAATTTTGATAAATGGTTGCCAAATGAACTAGATGAATGACTCTTTTGTATTGTATATAAAATGGGACCCTAAATGTATCATTAGGGCCGTTTTCACTTTTGTCTTGGCAAACCATATATGTAGCGACTTTTGTATCACTTTTAAATGTCATTTTGGTTTGTAAAGGCTAAATGTTATGGGGTATATGTAATTCGATGTTTGGTTGGGTTCGGACGAGTCGGTTACTATTCATGGCCGACTCCGGGTTTCATTTTCTTTTATTTTGGGTTATTTTGCCCTTTTGCCTTATTTGCGCGCGTTATAAGTTCCGGAACGTGAAAGATCGCTCTATACTGCACCGTTAGTCCTGGCGAGAGCTGGGCAGGCAGTCCGCTAACCTCTTTGGTTCGCCTTAGGGGAAGGTGGGGCTGTCACAGGGAGTCCTAGACTTTCAACCATGAGCAAACTGGCCACGTTCGTGCAACTCCCACCGTCGATGATGAGACTACATACTTTGTCTCCTACCTTACAGCGGGTGTAGAATAGGTTTTCACGTTGTAGCTGCTCATCCTCCTTGACGCGGGCAGTTAGCACTCGTCGTGCTACTAGGCAACCTACTTCTCCTCGTGTAGGTGAGCAAGCCTCCCCAGCTGGCTCTTCTTCCAGGCAGGCATCTTCTACTAGTTCGGGCATGTCCTCACATTCGTCATCATCCGACACGATTTCGCCATTGTGAGTTATCAGCATTACCCGTTGGTTTGGACATTGAGATTGAATATGCCCAAACCCTTGGCACTTAAAGCATTTGATGTCCCTACTCCTAGCTTTAGGAGTTTCTTGTGGTGCCTTAGAAGTAGACCTGGACACATCAGAAACCTTGTTAGGTGTAGAATACGCATTACGGGTAGAAGCATTACCTTGGAAGCGGTTAGAATAGGTTGGTGTGGTCGCATTTCCAACTTCGTGGGTCACTCTTCGTGGTTGGTTGCCTTTCCACGAAGTGGTGGTAGACGATTGGAAAGTACGGGCTCCCCGTCTTAATTTCTTCCCCCGTTCGGCCTTAATGGCAAGTTCTAGAAGGTCGTGCATGTCCAAGTAGTGTTGAAGCTCCAAGGCATCCTGAAGGTCAGGATTGAGACCCCTAAGGAACCTAGCCATGGTGGCTTCATTGTCTTCTTGAATGTTGGCCCTCATCATGGCCATCTCGATTTCTTTGTGGTAATCCTCCACACTCATGTTGCCTTGCGTGAGTGTTTGAAGCTTAGAGTGGAGATCACGATTGTAGTAGCTAGGAACAAATCGCTTGCGCATTAGTGCCTTGAGTTCTCGCCAAGTCCGGACACGTGGTTCTCCCATCCTCCTCCTCGTGGTCCGCACTTGATCCCACCAGACTAGTGCGTAGTCGGTGAACTCCACGGTGGCAACCTTCACTTTTTGTTCCTCGCTATAGTCGTAGCAGTCGAAGACCATCTCGATGCGGCCTTCCCACTCCAAGTAAACCTCAGGGTCACTTTTGCCTTTAAATGCGGGAACTTGAATTTTAAGCCCCTTGATTTCGTTTTTGGGCATGTCCCTTGTAGGCCTCTCGGGTCGTTCCTCATCCTCACTAGCGAAGTAGTCTTCGCCAGTTGTCTCAACTGATACGTTCCTCGATCAACACGTTTCGAGACACGTAGCACGTTTGCCCAAGGATCTAGCGAGGACGTCCAACGCTTGGAATTGCGGGATCTAGAACCAAACGGACGACACGATTTGATTCAAGACGGTAGACGACACTCCGATGAAGGTGAATACTCCAGGGGAATAGGTCGGTAGAACAATCTAGGACAGGACGCAAGACTGCTCAAAACCCTTGCCAAAGCAAGTAAAGGGGTCGAATCTCTCTCTCAAGAAGAATCGAAAATATGCAAAACTTTATTGATAAAACGTCTCCATTTGTTGCTCACTGATTCGCCGGAGCTCATTCTTCATGGCGGCGAATAGTAACGAGGTATCGGTGGGGGCTTGGTGTTGCTCCATGTTTTTCTTGTAGACCTGCAAAAGGTTAGGAACAAACAAAGAAGTGCAAGTGTAACCTCACTTCGCTCCCTTAGTGTATCTCTCGCGCTCGTGTAGTGCTCAAGTCACTCTATAAACTCACCAAGTACCTTACCTGTTGGTTTAGGTAGTTGAGTAAGGTTGCTCGAGTCCAGTAATTGTCACCAACTTATCCCCACAAGAGTACGCAAGAATTCTTTGTTTTGTTTCGGTGAAGGAAAAGACGGTTTTGGAGAGCTTAAGGGTGGCGGACAGATTTGGAAAAATATTTCCAAGAAAGGAAACTCTAAGAATGCCTAAGATGTAGGAGTGGTTTCCTTAAAAAGGATGAGAAAACGTAGTAGGATATCCTAAAATGGAGGAGAAAATATAGGAGATGTCCAAAAGTTTATCCAAGTATATTGCTTAGTCTCCTAAACGAAGTTGGAAAACAAGTTGGAGTTGGAAACTTCCTAATTCTTCTCAAGACAGATTCGGTTCCTCCTCTCTCCTACCCGCAAGCTTCCAGAAATTTCCCTCTCAAACCCACCCCAAGGTCGGTTCAAATCCCACTTAGCAGCCGCACACTTTACTCTCAACACCAACCAGTTTTAGAACCCTAAAATTTCCAGAATTCTCCTCTTTGGACCCCTTCCCAAAGTCGGCTATATTCCCTATAATATCTCTCCCACACAGCCGCACTTTACCCACGGATTTCGACACCCTCTCTACCCCAAGAACCAGCAATTCGGCCCTCTCTCCTACAAGACAGATTTGGTGTTTATTGCTCCAGAAATTCGGCTCCTAATGGACTCCCAAGGCCATGCGAGTGATGGTACTCAAGAATCTCCCAAGAAGTTCACTCCGAAACCACGGAAACCCCGTATGGATGCAAGGTCATACAAGCAACTCTTTATTCGAAGAGAGGTGCAGTTGTTTAAAGTTCAAGATGATCAAGAACCACAAACAAAGGTTGTTCAAGTAATCAAGGCTCAAGGTAACCAAGAATTTCAAGAAGAGGTTGGCCAAAACTTTTAACTTCCTTTCCTTGATGTAATTTCTGGTTTGGGTATGGGATGCAATAAGACAGATTCGGGAAAAAAATGCAGCGTTCTCTCTTGTTCTTTCTTGCTACCCTATTGCTCTTCTTTTTTTTTTTCCCTCTTCGGTTCTGTTTTCTTTTGCTTTGTTTTGTTCCTTTTTTTTTTCCCACTTGGTAATAGACTACACCTGGCCGAATGAGTAAAAACAATCCCAGAAACAAGGTCTGCCCGAAACACACAAGAACGCACCACCCTACTCCCTCAAACTAACAAAGTTTTTCCAAGGCTTTCAAGAAGTTCAAGAAAGTGTTCAAGAACTTCAAGAACCCTACAAACCTTGCGGGTGCTATTCAAGATTCACCAACCCAACAAGTTTTACCCCCAAATCAGTTTAGACAAGGTAAGCAAACAACTTGGATAATCAATAACTACTTGGACAGATTCGGACAAACAACAAAACCCTAGCCGCAAAACCCTAGCCGTGCCTGTTTTGTTTTTTTTTTTTCTTGTATGCAGATTCGGCAAGGCTAATTGCTGGGCAGAATGGATGTCACTAGAGTATGAAATCTGGGCAGATTGGGATTAGCAACAATAACTCACTACTGTCCAGAAATTTACGCGACACAAGGACAAGAACTAACGGACAGATTTTTTTTTGACAAGCGATGCAAACAGATTTTTGGTTGTTTTTTTTTTTTTTTTTTGACGAACAAGGCAGCAACGGACAGACTTGCAGACACAAAATGAACAGATATGGATACGCAAAACAAAACAAAAACAATGACCAGAATTCTAGATAACAAACGAAGGAACGGCTCAACAAGTAACAAATCGAACAGAAAAATATATATATATATTTTTTTTTTGTAAAACAAGGCAGCGGAAATAAAAGAACTCTAAGACAAACTACGGATATAACGGAAGATACCTCTACCAAAGCTCTGATACCAACTGATACGTTCCTCGATCCACGGTCGAGACACGTAGCACGTTTGCCCAAGGATCTAGCGGGGATGTCCTACGCTTGGATTGCGGAACCCTTACTCAAACGGACAACTCGATTTGATTGTAGGTGGTAGACGACACTCCGATGAAGGTGACTACTCCAGGGGAATAGGTCGGATGACCAATCAAGGACAGGACGCGAGATTGCTCAATAACCCTTGCCAAGCAAGTTGAAAGGCACAAATTCTTTATGAAAGAAAACGAATGCACTAAGAATTTAATTCATCAAAAACTAGTTTTTAACCTTACAAGGCTAGCCTATTTATAGGCTTAATGAAACAACTAAAAACCCTAAAGAAACCTAAAGGGGAGGTCGGCTTCCTTGTCATCAAGATGGGCAGGCCTCAAGCCTTCTACGGACAATTAGTCCAACCAAAATGGAAACAACGACTAAGGCCCTACTCGGCCGATTCGTAAGGAGGCCCACTGGAGTCTTCCTGGGCTTGGACCAAAGTGCAAGTTGCTTGATTGATCCTTTCCAAGCCTTCAATATCTCTATAGCCTCCATGTTGATCGTGGACAACTCGAACAAGGGCTTGGAGGGATTCCTTGAATAGCTTGGCCCGTGCACGTGTGACTGGGCCTAATGGGACTTGGACTGGGCCCTGGTTCATGCACACATCAACTTTGGTGGGACCAAGTCAGGACTACTCGGAGGCGAAATGGTGACCTCAAGGCACTAATGCATAAGCTGTTTGTTCCAAGCCACTACAACCGCGATCTCCACTCTCAGTTTCAAACCCTCACTCAAGGCAACATGAGTGTGGAGGACTACTCCAAGGAGATCAAGATGGCCATGATGAGGGCGAACATTCAAGAAGATAGTGAGGCTACCATGGCAAGGTTCCTTAGAGGTCTCGACCCCGACCTTCAAGAAGCTTTGGAGCTCCAACAATACTTGGACATGCATGATCCTCTTGAACTAGCCATCATGGCCGAGAGGGGGAAGAAATTGAGGCGAGGAGGCCGTACCTTCCAAGCTTCCAACTCGCCTTCATGGAAGGGCAACCCACCAAGGAGAACCTCACATGATACTGGAAATGCGACTAAACCAAGCCCTGCTAGCCGCACACCAGGAAAGTTCTCCAAACCGCAATTCCAATTTTACCCCTAACAAGCGTGTTGATGCATCCAGGTCCACTTCTAAGACCCCTCATGAAACTCCTAAAACTAAGAGTAGAGATATCAAGGGCTTCAAGTGCCAATGGTTTGGAGAAGGGGAAGAAATTGAGGCGAGGAGACCGTATCTTCCAAGCTTCCAACTCGCCTTCATGGAAGGGCAACCCACCAAGGAGAATCTCACATGATACAGGAAATGCGACTACACCAAGCCCTTCTAGCCGCACACCTGGAAATTTCTCTAACCGCAATTCCATTTTTACCCCTAACAAGCTTGTTGATGCATCCAGGTCCACTTCTAAGACCCCTCATGAAACTCCTAAAACTAGGAGTAGAGATATCAAGGGCTTCAAGTGCCAATGGTTTGGACATATTGACACGAACGGCACCAATCTTGTGATGCAACCCGTACAGAAAGGCTAGAATCTAGAAGGTTAGGTCTCACGTTGATGACAAACGAACGCAGCAGAATCACCTAAACCCGTTGATCACGTGGCCAACGAACCTGGTATTGTAGAAGACACCGCAATCTGGCGCGGTCCTAGATTGATAAGTCAATGGTATGCCAAAGAAATGAATCTAAAATACTCAAGGATGCTTCAATGAAGCTTTGAAAGAATTCTCAAGTGTTTTTGTTAATCATCATAAAACTGAATGTAAACAATGACTTAAGGCTATTTGTAGCCGTGACTAAGACCTAGTAAAGCTTGGAAAAACTTGAAGGAAATCCGGCCAGCCCTTGGTCTTCTCTTTTGGCCGACACTAGCCCAACAACTTATGTGGAAAAGCTTGGTGACAATTGTTGTATCTATGCGGCATTTCTGGACTACCCGATCCGACGGGTAAGGAATTTTTGGTAAGATCATTGGAGTATTTTGAGTGGAAAAATGAGGGTGAGTGAAAACACTAAGGGAGTGAAGTGAGATTATATTTGTCCTATTTTCTTGTTCACTAACCTTTTGCAGGACCAAACGATAGTCATGGAGCAAGATCATCCGACCACTGACTACTCATTGATGTACACCACCATGAAAAACGAGCTGAAGCAGATTAGTGAGCAACAAATGGAGGAGCGGCACAATCGCTTTGACGAGCTCTCCAAGAGCTTCACAAGGAGCTCCCGTTCTCGATCTCGCAACCGATGTAACCATGGCACCAAAAGAGCAAACTATGAGGATTACTCTCGGCTATTGAAGATGTGGAAAGTGCCGAGAGGCCTAAAAGGGACACGTCTAAGAACGAGCTCAAGGGACTTAAAATTCAAGTCTCTACGTTCCGAGGGAAAAGTGACCCTGAGGCTTAGTTGGAATGGGAAGGCCGAATCGAGATGGTCTTCGATTGCTATGAGTTTAGCGAGGAACAAAAGGTGAAGCGTGCCACTGTTGAGTTCACCAACTGCGCGCTAGTTTGGTGGGACCAAGTCAGGACTAATCGGAGGCGAAATGGTGAACTCAAGGCACTAATGCATAAGTGGTTTGTTCCAAGCCACTACAACCACGATATCCACTCTCAGTTTCAAACCCTCACTCAAGGCAACATGAGTGTGGAGGACTACTCCAAGGAGATCAAGATGGCCATGATGAGGGCGAACATTCAAGAAGATAGTTAGGCTACCATGGCAAGGTTCCTTAGAGGTCTCAACCCCGACCTTCAAGAAGCGTTGGAGCTCCAACATTACTTGGACATGCATGATCTTCTTGAACTAGCGATCAAGGCCGAGATGGGGAAGAAATTGAGGCGAGGAGGCCGTACCTTCCAAGCTTCCAACTCGCCTTCATGGAAGGGCAACCCACCAGGGAGAACCTCACATGATACTGGAAATGCGACTACACAAAGCCCTTCTTGCAGCACACCTGGTAATTTCTCTAACCACAATTCCAATTTTACCCCTAACAATCTTGTTGATGCATCCAGGTCCACTTCTAAGACCCCTCATGAAACTCCTAAAACTAGGAGTAGAGATATCAAGGGCCTCAGGTGCCAATGGTTTGGACATATTGATACGAACGGCACCAACCTTGTGATGCAACCCGTACATAAAGGCTAGGATCTAGAAGGTTGGGACTCATGTTGATGACAAACGAACGCAGCGGAATCACCTAAACCCGTTGATCACGTGGCCAACGAACCAAGTATTGTAGAAGACGCCACAATCTGGCGCGGTCCTAGATTGATAAGTCAATGGTATGCCAAAGAAATGAATCTAAAATACTCAAGGATGCTTCAATGATGCTTTGAGAGAATTCTCAAGTGTTTTTATTAATCATCATAAAACTGAATGTAAACAATGACTTAAGGCTATTTGTAGTCGTGACTAAGACTAGTAAAGCTTGGAAAAACTTGAAGCAAAATCCGGCCAGCCCTTGGGCTTCTCTTTTGGCCGACACTAGCCCAACAACATACAATGGAATATGTTGTGGAAAAATCCAAGGAAATCCATATTTTGTTTCCTTGATTACTCTTGTGGAAAAGCTTGGTGACAATTAATTGTTGGATCTTTGCGGCATTTCTCGACTACCCAATCCGACGGGTAAGGAATTTTTGGTAAGATCATTGGAGTATTTTGAGTGGGAAAACGAGGGAGAGTGAAAACACTCAGGGAGTGAAGTGAGATTATATTTGTCCTATTTTCTTGTTCACTAACCTTTTGCAGGACCAAACGATAGTCATGGAGCAAGCTCATCCGACCACTGACTACTCAATGATGTTCACCGCCATGAAAAATGAGCTTAAGCGGATTAGTGTGTAACAAATGGAGGAGAGGCACAACCGCTTGGACGAGCTCTCCAAGGGCTTCACAAGGGGCCCCCATTCTCGATCTCGCAACCGAAGTGACCATGGCACCAAAGGAGCAAACTTTGAGGAGTACTCTCGGCAAGTGAAGATATGGTAAGAGCCTAGAGGCCTAAAAGGGACACGTCTAAGAACGAGCTCAAGGGACTTAAAATTCAAGTCTCTACGTTACGAGGGAAAAGTGACCCTGAGGCTTAGTTGGAATGGGAAGGCCGAATCGAGATGGTCTTCGATTGCTATGAGTTTAGCGAGGAACAAAAGGTGAAGCGTGCCACTGTTGAGTTCACCAACTGCGCGCTAGTTTGGTGGGACCAAGTCAGGACTAATCGGAGGCGAAATGGTGAACTCAAGGCACTAATGCATAAGTGGTTTGTTCCAAGCCACTACAACCGCGATATCCACTCTCAGTTTCAAACCCTCACTCAAGGCAACATGAGTGTGGAGGACTACTCCAAGGAGATCAAGATGGCCATGATGAGGGCGAACATTCAAGAAGATAGTGAGGCTACCATGGCAAGGTTCCTTAGAGGTCTCGACCCCGACCTTCAAGAAGCTTTGGAGCTCCAACATTACTTGGACATGCATGATCCTCTTGAACTAGCCATCATGGCCGAGAGGGGGAAGAAATTGAGGCGAGGAGGCCGTACCTTCCAAGCTTCCAACTCGCCTTCATGGAAGGGCAACCCACCAAGGAGAACCTCACATGATACTGGAAATGCGACTAAACCAAGCCCTGCTAGCCGCACACCAGGAAAGTTCTCTAAACCGCAATTCCAATTTTACCCCTAATAAGCTTGTTGATGCATCCAGGTCCACTTCTAAGACCCCTCATGAAACTCCTAAAACTAAGAGTAGAGATATCAAGGGTTTCAAGTGCCAATGGTTTGGAGAAGGGGAAGAAATTGAGGCGAGGAGACCGTATCTTCCAAGCTTCCAACTCGCCTTCATGGAAGGGCAACCCACCAAGGAGAATCTCACATGATACAGGAAATGCGACTACACCAAGCCCTTCTAGCCGCATACCTGGAAATTTCTCTAACCGCAATTCCATTTTTACCCCTAACAAGCTTGTTGATGCATCCAGGTCCACTTCTAAGACCCCTCATGAAACTCCTAAAACTAGGAGTAGAGATATCAAAGGCTTCAAGTGCCAATGGTTTGGACATATTGACACGAACGGCACCAATCTTGTGATGCAACCCGTACAGAAAGGCTAGAATCTAGAAGGTTAGGTCTCACGTTGATGACAAACGAACGCAGCAGAATCACCTAAACCCGTTGATCACGTGGCCAACGAACCTGGTATTGTAGAAGACACAGCAATCTGGCGCGGTCCTAGATTGATAAGTCAATGGTATGCCAAAGAAATGAATCTAAAATACTCAAGGATGCTTCAATGAAGCTTTGAAAGAATTCTCAAGTGTTTTTATTAATCATCATAAAACTGAATTTAAACAATGACTTAAGGCTATTTGTAGCCGTGACTAAGACCTAGTAAAGCTTGGAAAAACTTGAAGGAAATCCGGCCAGCCCTTGGTCTTCTCTTTTGGCCGACACTAGCCCAACAACTTATGTGGAAAAGCTTGGTGACAATTGTTGTATCTATGCGGCATTTCTGGACTACCCGATCCGACGGGTAAGGAATTTTTGGTAAGATCATTGGAGTATTTTGAGTGGAAAAATGAGGGAGAGTGAAAACACTAAGGGAGTGAAGGGAGATTATATTTGTCCTATTTTCTTGTTCACTAACCTTTTGCAGGACCAAACGATAGTCATGGAGCAAGATCATCCGACCACTGACTACTCATTGATGTACACCACCATGAAAAACGAGCTGAAGCAGATTAGTGAGCAACAAATGGGGGAGCGGCACAATCGCTTTGACGAGCTCTCCAAGAGCTTCACAAGGAGCTCCCGTTCTCGATCTCGCAACCGATGTAACCATGGCACCAAAGGAGCAAACTATGAGGATTACTCTCGGCTAGTGAAGATGTGGAAAGTGCCGAGAGGCCTAAAAGGGACACATCTAAGAACGAGCTCAAGGGACTTAAAATTCAAGTCTCTACGTTCCGAGGGAAAAGTGACCCTGAGGCTTAGTTGGAATGGGAAGGCCGAATCGAGATGGTCTTCGATTGCTATGAGTTTAGCGAGGAACAAAAGGTGAAGCGTGCCACTGTTGAGTTCACCAACTGCGCGCTAGTTTGGTGGGACCAAGTCAGGACTAATCGGAGGCGAAATGGTGAACTCAAGGCACTAATGCATAAGTGGTTTGTTCCAAGCCACTACAACCGCGATATCCACTCTCAGTTTCAAACCCTCACTCAAGGCAACATGAGTGTGGAGGACTACTCCAAGGAGATCAAGATGGCCATGATAAGGGCGAACATTCAAGAAGATAGTTAGGCTACCATGGCAAGGTTCCTTAGAGGTCTCAACCCCGACCTTCAAGAAGCGTTGGAGCTCCAACATTACTTGGACATGCATGATCTTCTTGAACTAGCGATCAAGGCCGAGATGGGGAAGAAATTGAGGCGAGGAGGCCGTACCTTCCAAGCTTCCAACTCGCCTTCATGGAAGGGCAACCCACCAGGGAGAACCTCACATGATACTGGAAATGCGACTACACAAAGCCCTTCTTGCAGCACACCTGGTGATGTGTGCACGGATAGCGAGATGGATGGCGGCCCTGACTCAAGGTGATACGTTCCTCGATCAACACGTTTCGAGACACGTAGCACGTTTGCCCAAGGATCTAGCGAGGATGTCCAACGCTTGGAATTGCGGGATCTAGAACCAAACGGACGACACAATTTGATTCAAGACGGTAGACGACACTCCGATGAAGGTGAATACTCCAGGGGAATAGGTCGGTAGAACAATCTAGGACAGGACGCAAGACTGCTCAAAACCCTTGCCAAAGCAAGTAAAGGGGTCGAATCTCTCTCTCAAGAAGAATCGAAAATATGCAAAACTTTATTGATAAAACGTCTCCTTTTATGCTTACAAAGGAAGCCTTTATATAGGCAAAACTAACGAAACCCTAATATCGCAAGGCTAGAGGGTCGGCCACTCTTTGGACAAGGTGGGCCGACCCATGGACTCAATAAAAAGGGCCTAGTGGTTCGGCCATCCTTAGACAAAGGTGGGCCGAATCCATGGCTAACAAAAGGACTAATCTAAACTTAAGACTCCTAACACTAAGGCTTATGGCCCTATTCGGCCAACTCACTTGGAGGCCCACTTGACTCTTCATGGCTTGGATCATGGTGTAGATAACTTGACTCTTCATGGGCTTGGATCATGGTGTAGATAACTTGATTGTCTCCTTCCAAGCCTTCAATATCTCTATGAAAGCCTTGAGTCAGGGCCGCCATCCATCTCGCTATCCATGCACACATCAGTCCCCTCCTCCTGAGAAGGATTTGTCCTCAAATCTGGATGGATATGAATGATACTAACAAGAGATAGTAGCATGACACCTCAAATCTCCACATATTGGCCCTCTTAGATTGAATGATACTTGCATATGTTATGATTAAGATAATTCGGTGCACATGTCTCTTGGTCAGCTTCAAGGGGTTCTCAAACAAGGACATTCTCCAAGGTAGGAAGGAACGTGTATAAGGCTTGTGAACGTTCCAGGTTGCAACCCAAAGCTCGCTAATTAGCCTTCGCACCCGGACATTCACATGCACTTCATAACGATATTCATTGAAACTAGAAAAGCCTCGAACCTGGTTGTGCAAGGTGGTGTAATTTAGCCCCAGGCACTGAATCGGCACAACTTGCCACTCTGGAGGTGGGACACTGAGCCACCCGTGTTGCACATCCATAGAAACACGAACTAGTGAGGTAAGAACAGCACTCAGATCTTGATTGACACCCTTGCGGGCATCACCCAACATAAGCGGCAAGAATGAAGTGAAATTCACCCCATACGAATCACATGCATTCGCGTAACACGCAGCTGGAACAAGCATGAAATCAGGCTGCAACTCTTTAGTCGTAGTTGGAAAATTTTGGATAGCTTTACAATACTTCTCGTCAAAATAATGGGCTCGAATGACTCCTCCCATGGCGCGGACAGGTTTGAATGGAGATTGTTCCATGGATTGATACCAAAGAGATTTAGCTCCTAGGAGACAAACTCCATGGAAACTCGCAAAGTGTCCAAGTGACTTCGGAATGGAACATGCCATGACCAACTCTACTTGACTTTGTTTAATCTGCACAAAAGAAGAGGTACTAAACACAACACATGTTAGCTTGTTAGCAAACAAAACGTCCACACTTTCAACTTTTGCGAACATGGCCAACTCCTCCTCTTTACTCAGCAATAAGGCCAAATTATTCTTGCCTTTTCCCACTTCATTCTTCTTGGACATTTGTTCATTTATTGCACTTGAGTTCGGATTTTTATTGGCTAGCTCTTGTTCATGGCTCGGTGGCAACTCATTCGTACATGGCTCTTCAATCAACGAGGGACTAGACTGAATTTTCCCCTTATCACCACCAGTTGGCACATGGGTAAGTTGCTCCAAGTGTGAATCCAACACTTGGCTAAGTCTTTCCATCATATCATCAATCAATGCTTCAGTCCGACTCCGGAATTTATCCTTTGATTCACGAAGCTTTGCCTCAATTCGAGAGTTCGCGAACGCCTTGCCTTGATTGTCAAGGCACTTCGTAGATGAATCTTGTTTGCTTGAGGTTGATCTCAATTTAGATGTTCGGTGCAAACTTCTTTGCTCCTTCTCATACTCATCACAATCTCGTTTATACCTTTCATATACACACGAAGCACGGTAACGTTCCATCTCCTCCCGGAGTGAGCGAAACTCACGTTGTGAACTAGATTCCATGGAACTGTGCTTGGGAGTAGGCCGCTTGGAACCCCTCCTCTTGAGAGGCTCATTCTCCAAGAATTCTGGGTTGTATGAGTAAGAAGCAACTCCCCTTGGCATGATTACGTGACCTGCAAAAATGGTTAGCAAAGAAAAGGAGATTCCTCACGACACACAAGCTCACGTGTATGTACTCATCACTCGTGTATCACTCAAAGCACTCAAATAAGCTTACCAAAATTCCTTTACTTGTCGGATTGGGTAGTTGAGAAATGCCGCACAAGTCCAATAAACGTCACCGACTTTTCCCTCAAGAGTAATCACGGAGATGTAGGAGAAAGTGTAGGGAAGTGTTCCTAAAAACTAGGAGAAAATATAGGAGAAAGTGTAGGAAGTGTTCCTAAAATCTAGGAAGAGAATATAGGAGAGTTTCCTAAAGTGGATGAGAGAATATAGGAGAGTTTCCTAAAGTGGATGAGAGAATATAGGAAAGGTCCTAAAAATGGATGAGAGAATTTTAGGTGAGTTTCCTAAAAATGGATGAGAGAATTTAGGAAAGTTTCCAAAAAAATGGATGAAAGAGTTTAGGAAAATTTCCTAAAAATGGATGAGAGAGTTTGGGAAAGTTTCCAAAAAAAATGGATGAGAGAATTTAGGAAAGTTTCCAAAAAAATGGATGAAAGAGTTTAGGAAAATTTCCTAAAAATGGATGAGAGAATATAGGAAAGTTTCCTAGAATGGATGAGAGAATATAGGAAAGTTTCCTAAAATGGATGAGAGATTATAGGAGAGTTTCCTAAAATGGATGAGAGATTATAGGAGAGTTTCCTAAAATGGATGAGAGAATATAGGAAAGTTTCCTAGAATGGATGAGAGAATATAGGAAAGTTTCCTAAAATGGATGAGAGATTATAGAAGAGTTTCCTAAAATGGATGAGAGAATATATACAAGTTTCCTAAAATGGATGAGAGAATGTAGGAGAGTGTTCCTAAAATATAGGAGAGAATGTAGGAGAGTGCCCCAAAATATAGGAGAGTGTCCAAGTGAAAACAAAGAAACCCTAGCGCAAATGAAACCCTAGCCGCAAGTAGAAAACCCTAGCCGCAAGGAAAACCCTAGCAAGAGAAGGAAACCCTAGCAAGATAAGGAAACCCTAGCAGCCGTCACGTTATTGTTCTTGCTGCCCAAGCGACAACCAATTAACGAGACAGATTTGGGAGCAACGTTGAAACACCAACAAACCAGAATTTTTTTGATGCACAAACGACTCAAACGCAAGAAACAAGTTGTGGACAGAAATTATCAACAAACTAGACACAACACAAAGGAGATAACACACCAACAGATTTTTGTGTTCGGATGAACAGTAACGTGAACAGTGTCGTATGAACAGTAGCGGGTGAACAGTGTCGGATGAACAGTGATGTTTTTTTTTTTTTTTTTTGTAAAACAAGGCAGCGGAAACAAGGAAAACTAAGACAAAACTACGGATATAACGGAAGATACCTCCACCAAAGCTCTGAAGCCAACTGATACGTTCCTCGATCAACACGTTTCGAGACACGTAGCACGTTTGCCCAAGGATCTAGCGAGGATGTCCAACGCTTGGAATTGCGGGATCTAGAACCAAACGGACGACACGATTTGATTCAAGACGGTAGACGACACTCCGATGAAGGTGAATACTCCAGGGGAATAGGTCGGTAGAACAATCTAGGACAGGACGCAAGACTGCTCAAAACCCTTGCCAAAGCAAGTAAAGGGGTCGAATCTCTCTCTCAAGAAGAATCGAAAATATGCAAAACTTTATTGATAAAACGTCTCCCTTTATGCTTACAAAGGAAGCCTTTATATAGGCAAAACTAACGAAACCCTAATATCGCAAGGCTAGAGGGTCGGCCACTCTTTGGACAAGGTGGGCCGACCCATGGACTCAATAAAAAGGGCCTAGTGGTTCGGCCATCCTTAGGCAAAGGTGGGCCGAATCCATGGCTAACAAAAGGACTAATCTAAACTTAAGACTCCTAACACTAAGGCCTAAGGCCCTATTCGGCCAACTCACTTGGAGGCCCACTTGACTCTTCATGGCTTGGATCATGGTGTAGATAACTTGACTCTTCATGGGCTTGGATCATGGTGTAGATAACTTGATTGTCTCCTTCCAAGCCTTCAATATCTCTATGAAAGCCTTGAGTCAGGGCCGCCATCCATCTCGCTATCCGTGCACACATCAGTCCTCTCCTCTTGAGAAGGATTTGTCCTCAAATCTGGATGGAGATGAATGATACTAACAAGAGGTAGTAGCATGACACCTCAAATCTCCACATATTGGCCCTCTTAGATTGAATGATACTTGCATATGTTATGATTAAGATAATTCGGTGCACATGTCTCTTGGTCAGCTTCAAGGAGTTCTCAAACAAGGACATTCTCCAAGGTAGGAAGGAACGTGTATAAGGCTTGTGAACGTTCCAGGTTGCAACCCAAGGCTCGTTAATTAGCCTTCGCACCCGGACATTCACATGCACTTCATAACGATGTTCATTGAAACTAGAAAAGCCTCGAACCTGGTTGTGCAAGGTGGTGTAATTCAGCCCTAGGCACTGAATCGGCGCAACTTGCCACTCTGGAGGTGGGACACTGAGCCACCCGTGTTGCACATCCATAGAAACACGAACCAGTGAGGTAAGAACAGCACTCGAATCTTGATTGACACCCTTGCGGGCATCACCCAACATCAGCGGTAGTAATAAAGTGAGACGCACTCCATACGGATCACATGCGTTCGCGCCACATGCATCTGGAACAAGCATGAAATCAGGCTGCAACTCTTTAGTCGTAGTTGGAAAATTTTGGATAGCTTTACAATACTTCTCGTCAAAATAATGGGCTCGAATGACTCCTCCCATGGCGCGGACAGGTTTGAATGGAGATTGTTCCATGGATTGATACCAAAGAGATTTAGCTCCTAGGAGACAAACTCCATGGAAACTCGCAAAGTGTCCAAGTGACTTCGGAATGGAACATGCCATGACCAACTCTACTTGACTTTGTTTAATCTGCACAAAAGAAGAGGTACTAAACACAACACATGTTAGCTTGTTAGCAAACAAAACATCCACACTTTCAACTTTTGCGAACATGGCCAACTCCTCCTCTTTACTCAGCAATAAGGCCAAATTATTCTTGCATTTTCCCACGTCATTCTTCTTGGACATTTGTTCATTTATTGCACTTGAGTTCGGATTTTTATTGGCTAGCTCTTGTTCATGGCTCGGTGGCAACTCATTCGTACATGGCTCTTCAATCAACGAGGGACTAGACTGAATTTTCCCCTTATCACCACCAGTTGGCACATGGGTAAGTTGCTCCAAGTGTGAATCCAACACTTGGCTAAGTCTTTCCATCATATCATCAATCAATGCTTCAGTCCGACTCCGGAATTTATCCTTTGATTCACGAAGCTTTGCCTCAATTCGAGAGTTCGCGAACGCCTTGCCTTGATTGTCAAGGCACTTCTTAGATGAATCTTGTTTGCTTGAGGTTGATCTCAATTTAGATGTTCGGTGCAAACTTCTTTGCTCCTTCTCATACTCATCACAATCTCGTTTATACCTTTCATATACACACGAAGCACGGTAACGTTCCATCTCCTCCCGGAGTGAGCGAAACTCACGTTGTGAACTAGATTCCATGGAACTGTGCTTGGGAGTAGGCCGCTTGGAACCCCTCCTCTTGAGAGGCTCATTCTCCAAGAATTCTGGGTTGTATGAGTAAGAGGCAACTCCCCTTGGCATGATTACGTGACCTGCAAAAATGGTTAGCAAAGAAAAGGAGATTCCTCACGACACACAAGCTCACGTGTATGTACTCATCACTCGTGTATCACTCAAAGCACTCAAATAAGCTTACCAAAATTCTTTTACTTGTCGGATTGGGTAGTTGAGAAATGCCGCTCAAGTCCAACAACCGTAACCAACCTTTCCACAAGTGTAACCACAAGAATGTAGGAGAAAATGTAGGAAAGTGTTCCTAAAATCTAGGAGAAAATATAGGAGCAAATGTAGGAGAAAATGTAGGAAAGTTTCCTAAAAAGGTAGGAGAGAGAGTGTCCAAGTGAGTACAAAGAGTTATCCAAGTGCTTTACTTAGTTTCCTAATTGATTTTGGAAACAAGTTAGTTTTGGAAACCCTTTGAAAATCCTTTTCCTCTTGAACAACTTTTGGTAACCTTCCAAGAACTCCAAGATCTTTCAAGAACTTTCAAGGAAGTTGTCAGGAACTTCAGAAATTTCAAGATTGTGGTCAAGAATTCAAGAAGCTCAAGATTATTGTAAGTTCTCTTCAAGATTCACAAAATTCCAACAAGTTTTGCCAAAATCTAGATTTGAAAACCAAGTAAACAAGTTGGATAACACAAACAACAAGGCTGGACAGATTTATATTCGGATGAACAGTATCGGTGAACAGTAACGGTGAACAGTGTCGAGTGAACAGTCGGTGAACAGTGATTTTTTTTTTTTTTTGGGAACAAGGCAGCGGAAAGTACTAATAATTCTACGACACAACTACGAAAAATATGGATATAACGAAAGATACCTCTACCAAAGCTCTGAAGCCAACTGATACGTTCCTCGATCAACACGTTTCGAGACACGTAGCACGTTTGCCCAAGGATCTAGCGAGGATGTCCAACGCTTGGAATTGCGGGATCTAGAACCAAACGGACAACACGATTTGATTCAAGACGGTAGACGACACTCCGATGAAGGTGAATACTCCAAGGGAATAGGTCGGTAGAACAATCTAGGACAGGACGCAAGACTGCTCAAAACCCTTGCCAAAGCAAGTAAAGGGGTCGAATCTCTCTCTCAAGAAGAATCGAAAATATGCAAAACTTTATTGATAAAACGTCTCCTAAAAACCTTACAAAGCAAGCCTTTATATAGGCAAAACTAATGACACCCTAATATCGCAAGGCTAGATGGTCGGCCACTAAGACAAGGTGGGCCGACCCATGGACTCAATAAAAAGGGCCTAGTGGTTCGGCCATCCTTAGGCAAAGGTGGGCCGAATCCATGGCTAACAAAAGGACTAATCTAAACTTAAGACTCCTAACACTAAGGCCTAAGGCCCTATTCGGCCAACTCACTTGGAGGCCCACTTGACTCTTCATGGCTTGGATCATGGTGTAGATAACTTGACTCTTCATGGGCTTGGATCATGGTGTAGATAACTTGATTGTCTCCTTCCAAGCCTTCAATATCTCTATGAAAGCCTTGAGTCAGGGCCGCCATCCATCTCGCTATCCGTGCACACATCACCTGGTAATTTCTCTAACCACAATTCCAATTTTACCCCTAACAATCTTGTTGATGCATCCAGGACCACTTCTAAGACCCCTCATGAAACTCCTAAAACTAGGAGTAGAGATATCAAGGGCCTCAGGTGCCAATGGTTTGGACATATTGATACGAACGGCACCAACCTTGTGATGCAACCCGTACATAAAGGCTAGGATCTAGAAGGTTGGGACTCATGTTGATGACAAACGAACGCAGCGGAATCACCTAAACCCGTTGATCACATGGCCAACGAACCAAGTATTGTAGAAGACGCCACAATCTGGCGCGGTCCTAGATTGATAAGTCAATGGTATGCCAAAGAAATGAATCTAAAATACTCAAGGATGCTTCAATGATGCTTTGAGAGAATTCTCAAGTGTTTTTATTAATCATCATAAAACTGAATGTAAACAATGACTTAAGGCTATTTGTAGTCGTGACTAAGACTAGTAAAGCTTGGAAAAACTTGAAGCAAAATCCGGCCAGCCCTTGGGCTTCTCTTTTGGCCGACACTAGCCCAACAACATACAATGGAATATGTTGTGGAAAAATCCAAGGAAATCCGTATTTTGTTTCCTTGATTACTCTTGTGGAAAAGCTTGGTGACAATTAATTGTTGGATCTTTGCGGCATTTCTTGACTACCCAATCCGACGGGTAAGGAATTTTTGGTAAGATCATTGGAGTATTTTGAGTGGGAAAACGAGGGAGAGTGAAAACACTCAGGGAGTGAAGTGAGATTATATTTGTCCTATTTTCTTGTTCACTAACCTTTTGCAGGACCAAACGATAGTCATGGAGCAAGCTCATCCGACCACTGACTACTCAATGATGTTCACCGCCATGAAAAATGAGCTTAAGCGGATTAGTGTGTAACAAATGGAGGAGAGGCACAACCGCTTGGACGAGCTCTCCAAGGGCTTCACAAGGGGCCCCCATTCTCGATCTCGCAACCGAAGTGACCATGGCACCAAAGGAGCAAACTTTGAGGAGTACTCTCGGCAAGTGAAGATATGGTAAGAGCCTAGAGGCCTAAAAGGGACACGTCTAAGAACGAGCTCAAGGGACTTAAAATTCAAGTCTCTACGTTACGAGGGAAAAGTGACCCTGAGGCTTAGTTGGAATGGGAAGGCCGCATCGAGATGGTCTTCGATTGCTATGAGTTTAGCGAGAAACAGAAGGTGAAGGTTGCCATTGTTGAGTTCACCGACTACGCACTACTTTGGTGGGACCAAGTCAGGACTACTCGGAGGCGAAATGGTGAACTCAAGGCACTAATGCATAAGCTGTTTGTTCCAAGCCACTACAACCGCGATCTCCACTCTCAGTTTCAAACCCTCACTCAAGGCAACATGAGTGTGGAGGACTACTCCAAGGAGATCAAGATGGCCATGATGAGGGCGAACATTCAAGAAGATAGTGAGGCTACCATGGCAAGGTTCCTTAGAGGTCTCGACCCCGACCTTCAAGAAGCTTTGGAGCTCCAACAATACTTGGACATGCATGATCCTCTTGAACTAGCCATCATGGCCGAGAGGGGGAAGAAATTGAGGCGAGGAGGCCGTACCTTCCAAGCTTCCAACTCGCCTTCATGGAAGGGCAACCCACCAAGGAGAACCTCACATGATACTGGAAATGCGACTAAACCAAGCCCTGCTAGCCGCACACCAGGAAAGTTCTCCAAACCGCAATTCCAATTTTACCGCTAACAAGCGTGTTGATGCATCCAGGTCCACTTCTAAGACCCCTCACGAAACTCCTAAAACTAAGAGTAGAGATATCAAGGGCTTCAAGTGCCAATGGTTTGGAGAAGGGGAAGAAATTGAGGCGAGGAGACCGTATCTTCCAAGCTTCCAACTCGCCTTCATGGAAGGGCATCCCACCAAGGAGAATCTCACATGATACAGGAAATGCGACTACACCAAGCCCTTCTAGCCGCACACCTGGAAATTTCTCTAACCGCAATTCCATTTTTACCCCTAACAAGCATCCAGGTCCACTTCTAAGACCCCTCATGAAACTCCTAAAACTAGGAGTAGAGATATCAAGGGCTTCAAGTGCCAATGGTTTGGACATATTGACACGAACGGCACCAATCTTGTGATGCAACCCGTACAGAAAGGCTAGAATCTAGAAGGTTAGGTCTCACGTTGATGACAAATGAACGCAGCAGAATCACCTAAACCCGTTGATCACGTGGCCAACGAACCTGGTATTGTAGAAGACACCGCAATCTGGCGCGGTCCTAGATTGATAAGTCAATGGTATGCCAAAGAAATGAATCTAAAATACTCAAGGATGCTTCAATGAAGCTTTGAAAGAATTCTCAAGTGTTTTTATTAATCATCATAAAACTGAATGTAAACAATGACTTAAGGCTATTTGTAGCCGTGACTAAGACCTAGTAAAGCTTGGAAAAACTTGAAGGAAATCCGGCCAGCCCTTGGTCTTCTCTTTTGGCCGACACTAGCCCAACAACTTATGTGGAAAAGCTTGGTGACAATTGTTGTATCTATGCGGCATTTCTGGACTACCCGATCCGACGGATAAGGAATTTTTGGTAAGATCATTGGAGTATTTTGAGTGGAAAAATGAGGGTGAGTGAAAACACTAAGGGAGTGAAGTGAGATTATATTTGTCCTATTTTCTTGTTCACTAACCTTTTGCAGGACCAAACGATAGTCATGGAGCAAGATCATCCGACCACTGACTACTCATTGATGTACACCACCATGAAAAATGAGCTGAAGCAGATTAGTGAGCAACAAATGGAGGAGCGGCACAATCGCTTTGACGAGCTCTCCAAGAGCTTCACAAGGAGCTCCCGTTCTCGATCTCGCAACCGATGTAACCATGGCACCAAAGGAGCAAACTATGAGGATTACTCTCGGCTAGTGAAGATGTGGAAAGTGCCGAGAGGCCTAAAAGGGACACGTCTAAGAACGAGCTCAAGGGCCTTAAAATTCAAGTCTCTACATTCCGAGGGAAAAGTGACCCTGAGGCTTAGTTGGAATGGGAAGGCCGAATCGAGATGGTCTTCGATTGCTATGAGTTTAGCGAGGAACAAAAGGTGAAGCGTGCCACTGTTGAGTTCACCAACTGCGCGCTAGTTTGGTGGGACCAAGTCAGGACTAATCGGAGGCGAAATGGTGAACTCAAGGCACTAATGCATAAGTGGTTTGTTCCAAGCCACTACAACCGCGATATCCACTCTCAGTTTCAAACCCTCACTCAAGGCAACATGAGTGTGGAGGACTACTCCAAGGAGATCAAGATGGCCATGATGAGGGCGAACATTCAAGAAGATAGTTAGGCTACCATGGCAAGGTTCCTTAGAGGTCTCAACCCCGACCTTCAAGAAGCGTTGGAGCTCCAACATTACTTGGACATGCATTATCTTCTTGAACTAGCGATCAAGGCCGAGATGGGGAAGAAATTGAGGCGAGGAGGCCGTACCTTCCAAGCTTCCAACTCGCCTTCATGGAAGGGCAACCCACCAGGGAGAACCTCACATGATACTGGAAATGCGACTACACAAAGCCCTTCTTGCAGCACACCTGGTAATTTCTCTAACCACAATTCCAATTTTACCCCTAACAATCTTGTTGATGCATCCAGGTCCACTTCTAAGACCCCTCATGAAACTCCTAAAACTAGGAGTAGAGATATCAAGGGCCTCAGGTGCCAATGGTTTGGACATATTGATACGAACGGCACCAACCTTGTGATGCAACCCGTACATAAAGGCTAGGATCTAGAAGGTTGGGACTCATGTTGATGACAAACGAACGCAGCGGAATCACCTAAACCCGTTGATCACGTGGCCAACGAACCAAGTATTGTAGAAGACGCCACAATCTGGCGTGGTCCTAGATTGATAAGTCAATGGTATGCCAAAGAAATGAATCTAAAATACTCAAGGATGCTTCAATGATGCTTTGAGAGAATTCTCAAGTGTTTTTATTAATCATCATAAAACTGAATGTAAACAATGACTTAAGGCTATTTGTAGTCGTGACTAAGACTAGTAAAGCTTGGAAAAACTTGAAGCAAAATCCGGCCAGCCCTTGGGCTTCTCTTTTGGCCGACACTAGCCCAACAACATACAATGGAATATGTTGTGGAAAAATCCAAGGAAATCCGTATTTTGTTTCCTTGATTACTCTTGTGGAAAAGCTTGGTGACAATTAATTGTTGGATCTTTGCGGCATTTCTCGACTACCCAATCCGACGGGTAAGGAATTTTTGGTAAGATCATTGGAGTATTTTGAGTGGGAAAACGAGGGAGAGTGAAAACACTCAGGGAGTGAAGTGAGATTATATTTGTCCTATTTTCTTGTTCACTAACCTTTTGCAGGACCAAACGATAGTGTCATGGAGCAAGCTCATCCGACCACTGACTACTCAATGATGTTCACCGCCATGAAAAATGAGCTTAAGCGGATTAGTGTGTAACAAATGGGGGAGAGGCACAACCGCTTGGACGAGCTCTCCAAGGGCTTCACAAGGGGCCCCCATTCTCGATCTCGCAACCGAAGTGACCATGGCACCAAAGGAGCAAACTTTGAGGAGTACTCTCGGCAAGTGAAGATATGGTAAGAGCCTAGAGGCCTAAAAGGGACACGTCTAAGAACGAGCTCAAGGGACTTAAAATTCAAGTCTCTACGTTACGAGGGAAAAGTGACCCTGAGGCTTAGTTGGAATGGGAAGGCCGCATCGAGATGGTCTTCGATTGCTATGAGTTTAGCGAGGAACAGAAGGTGAAGGTTGCCATTGTTGAGTTCACCGACTACGCACTACGTTGGTGGGACCAAGTCAGGACTACTCGGAGGCGAAATGGTGAACTCAAGGCACTAATGCATAAGCTGTTTGTTCCAAGCCACTACAACCGCGATCTCCACTCTCAGTTTCAAACCCTCACTCAAGGCAACATGAGTGTGGAGGACTACTCCAAGGAGATCAAGATGGCCATGATGAGGGCGAACATTCAAGAAGACAGTGAGGCTACCATGGCAAGGTTCCTTAGAGGTCTCGACCCCGACCTTCAAGAAGCTTTGGAGCTCCAACATTACTTGGACATGCATGATCCTCTTGAACTAGCCATCATTGCCGAGAGGGGGAAGAAATTGAGGCGAGGAGGCCGTACCTTCCAAGCTTCCAACTCGCCTTCATGGAAGGGCAACCCACCGAGGAGAACCTCACATGATACTGGAAATGCGACTAAACCAAGCCCTGCTAGCCGCACACCAGGAAAGTTCTCCAAACCGCAATTCCAATTTTACCGCTAACAAGCGTGTTGATGCATCCAGGTCCACTTCTAAGACCCCTCATGAAACTCCTAAAACTAAGAGTAGAGATATCAAGGGCTTCAAGTGCCAATGGTTTGGAGAAGGGGAAGAAATTGAGGCGAGGAGACCGTATCTTCCAAGCTTCCAACTCGCCTTCATGGAAGGGCAACCCACCAAGGAGAATCTCACATGATACAGGAAATGCGACTACACCAAGCCCTTCTAGCCGCACACCTGGAAATTTCTCAAACCGCAATTCCATTTTTACCCCTAACAAGCATCCAGGTCCACTTCTAAGACCCCTCATGAAACTCCTAAAACTAGGAGTAGAGATATCAAGGGCTTCAAGTGCCAATGGTTTGGACATATTGACACGAACGGCACCAATCTTGTGATGCAACCCGTACAGAAAGGCTAGAATCTAGAAGGTTAGGTCTCACGTTGATGACAAACGAACGCAGCAGAATCACCTAAACCCGTTGATCACGTGGCCAACGAACCTGGTATTGTAGAAGACACCGCAATCTGGCGCGGTCCTAGATTGATAAGTCAATGGTATGCCAAAGAAATGAATCTAAAATACTCAAGGATGCTTCAATGAAGCTTTGAAAGAATTCTCAAGTGTTTTTATTAATCATCATAAAACTGAATGTAAACAATGACTTAAGGCTATTTGTAGCCGTGACTAAGACCTAGTAAAGCTTGGAAAAACTTGAAGGAAATCCGGCCAGCCCTTGGTCTTCTCTTTTGGCCGACACTAGCCCAACAACTTATGTGGAAAAGCTTGGTGACAATTGTTGTATCTATGCGGCATTTCTGGACTACCCGATCCGACGGATAAGGAATTTTTGGTAAGATCATTGGAGTATTTTGAGTGGAAAAATGAGGGTGAGTGAAAACACTAAGGGAGTGAAGTGAGATTATATTTGTCCTATTTTCTTGTTCACTAACCTTTTGCAGGACCAAACGATAGTCATGGAGCAAGATCATCCGACCACTGACTACTCATTGATGTACACCACCATGAAAAACGAGCTGAAGTAGATTAGTGAGCAACAAATGGAGGAGCGGCACAATCGCTTTGACGAGCTCTCCAAGAGCTTCACAAGGAGCTCCCGTTCTCGATCTCGCAACCGATGTAACCATGGCACCAAAGGAGCAAACTATGAGGATTACTCTCGGCTAGTGAAGATGTGGAAAGTGCCGAGAGGCCTAAAAGGGACACGTCTAAGAACGAGCTCAAGGGCCTTAAAATTCAAGTCTCTACATTCCGAGGGAAAAGTGACCCTGAGGCTTAGTTGGAATGGGAAGGCCGAATCGAGATGGTCTTCGATTGCTATGAGTTTAGCGAGGAACAAAAGGTGAAGCGTGCCACTGTTGAGTTCACCAACTGCGCGCTAGTTTGGTGGGACCAAGTCAGGACTAATCGGAGGCGAAATGGTGAACTCAAGGCACTAATGCATAAGTGGTTTGTTCCAAGCCACTACAACCGCGATATCCACTCTCAGTTTCAAACCCTCACTCAAGGCAACATGAGTGTGGAGGACTACTCCAAGGAGATCAAGATGGCCATGATGAGGGCGAACATTCAAGAAGATAGTTAGGCTACCATGTCAAGGTTCCTTAGAGGTCTCAACCCCGACCTTCAAGAAGCGTTGGAGCTCCAACATTACTTGGACATGCATGATCTTCTTGAACTAGCGATCAAGGCCGAGATGGGGAAGAAATTGAGGCGAGGAGGCCGTACCTTCCAAGCTTCCAACTCGCCTTCATGGAAGGGCAACCCACCAGGGAGAACCTCACATGATACTGGAAATGCGACTACACAAAGCCCTTCTTGCAGCACACCTGGTAATTTCTCTAACCACAATTCCAATTTTACCCCTAACAATCTTGTTGAATCATCCAGGTCCACTTCTAAGACCCCTCATGAAACTCCTAAAACTAGGAGTAGAGATATCAAGGGCCTCAGGTGCCAATGGTTTGGACATATTGATACGAACGGCACCAACCTTGTGATGCAACCCGTACATAAAGGCTAGGATCTAGAAGGTTGGGACTCATGTTGATGACAAACGAACGCAGCGGAATCACCTAAACCCGTTGATCACGTGGCCAACGAACCAAGTATTGTAGAAGACGCCACAATCTGGCGCGGTCCTAGATTGATAAGTCAATGGTATGCCAAAGAAATGAATCTAAAATACTCAAGGATGCTTCAATGATGCTTTGAGAGAATTCTCAAGTGTTTTTATTAATCATCATAAAACTGAATGTAAACAATGACTTAAGGCTATTTGTAGTCGTGACTAAGACTAGTAAAGCTTGGAAAAACTTGAAGCAAAATCCGGCCAGCCCTTGGGCTTCTCTTTTGGCCGACACTAGCCCAACAACATACAATGGAATATGTTGTGGAAAAATCCAAGGAAATCCGTATTTTGTTTCCTTGATTACTCTTGTGGAAAAGCTTGGTGACAATTAATTGTTGGATCTTTGCGGCATTTCTCGACTACCCAATCCGACGGGTAAGGAATTTTTGGTAAGATCATTGGAGTATTTTGAGTGGGAAAACGAGGGAGAGTGAAAACACTCAGGGAGTGAAGTGAGATTATATTTGTCCTATTTTCTTGTTCACTAACCTTTTGCAGGACAAAACGATAGTGTCATGGAGCAAGCTCATCCGACCACTGACTACTCAATGATGTTCACCGCCATGAAAAATGAGCTTAAGCGGATTAGTGTGTAACAAATGGAGGAGAGGCACAACCGCTTGGACGAGCTCTCCAAGGGCTTCACAAGGGGCCCCCATTCTCGATCTCGCAACCGAAGTGACCATGGCACCAAAGGACCAAACTTTGAGGAGTACTCTCGGCAAGTGAAGATATGGTAAGAGCCTAGAGGCCTAAAAGGGACACGTCTAAGAACGAGCTCAAGGGACTTAAAATTCAAGTCTCTACGTTACGAGGGAAAAGTGACCCTGAGGCTTAGTTGGAATGGGAAGGCCGCATCGAGATGGTCTTCGATTGCTATGAGTTTAGCGAGGAACAGAAGGTGAAGGTTGCCATTGTTGAGTTCACCGACTACGCACTACTTTGGTGGGACCAAGTCAGGACTACTCGGAGGCGAAATGGTGAACTCAAGGCACTAATGCATAAGCTGTTTGTTCCAAGCCACTACAACCGCGATCTCCACTCTCAGTTTCAAACCCTCACTCAAGGCAACATGAGTGTGGAGGACTACTCCAAGGAGATCAAGATGGCCATGATGAGGGCGAACATTCAAGAAGACAGTGAGGCTACCATGGCAAGGTTCCTTAGAGGTCTCGACCCCGACCTTCAAGAAGCTTTGGAGCTCCAACATTACTTGGACATGCATGATCCTCTGGAACTAGCCATCATGGCCGAGAGGGGGAAGAAATTGAGGCGAGGAGGCCGTACCTTCCAAGCTTCCAACTCGCCTTCATGGAAGGGCAACCCACCAAGGAGAACCTCACATGATACTGGAAATGCGACTAAACCAAGCCCTGCTAGCCGCACACCAGGAAAGTTCTCCAAACCGCAATTCCAATTTTACCGCTAACAAGCGTGTTGATGCATCCAGGTCCACTTCTAAGACCCCTCATGAAACTCCTAAAACTAAGAGTAGAGATATCAAGGGCTTCAAGTGCCAATGGTTTGGAGAAGGGGAAGAAATTGAGGCGAGGGGACCGTATCTTCCAAGCTTCCAACTCGCCTTCATGGAAGGGCAACCCACCAAGGAGAATCTCACATGATACAGGAAATGCGACTACACCAAGCCCTTCTAGCCGCACACCTGGAAATTTCTCTAACCGCAATTCCATTTTTACCCCTAACAAGCATCCAGGTCCACTTCTAAGACCCCTCATGAAACTCCTAAAACTAGGAGTAGAGATATCAAGGGCTTCAAGTGCCAATGGTTTGGACATATTGACACGAACGGCACCAATCTTGTGATGCAACCCGTACAGAAAGGCTAGAATCTAGAAGGTTAGGTCTCACGTTGATGACAAACGAACGCAGCAGAATCACCTAAACCCGTTGATCACGTGGCCAACGAACCTGGTATTGTAGAAGACACCGCAATCTGGCGCGGTCCTAGATTGATAAGTCAATGGTATGCCAAAGAAATGAATCTAAAATACTCAAGGATGCTTCAATGAAGCTTTGAAAGAATTCTCAAGTGTTTTTATTAATCATCATAAAACTGAATGTAAACAATGACTTAAGGCTATTTGTAGCCGTGACTAAGACCTAGTAAAGCTTGGAAAAACTTGAAGGAAATCCGGCCAGCCCTTGGTCTTCTCTTTTGGCCGACACTAGCCCAACAACTTATGTGGAAAAGCTTGGTGACAATTGTTGTATCTATGCGGCATTTCTGGACTACCCGATCCGACGGATAAGGAATTTTTGGTAAGATCATTGGAGTATTTTGAGTGGAAAAATGAGGGTGAGTGAAAACACTAAGGGAGTGAAGTGAGATTATATTTGTCCTATTTTCTTGTTCACTAACCTTTTGCAGGACCAAACGATAGTCATGGAGCAAGATCATCCGACCACTGACTACTCATTGATGTACACCACCATGAAAAACGAGCTGAAGCAGATTAGTGAGCAACAAATGGAGGAGCGGCACAATCGCTTTGACGAGCTCTCCAAGAGCTTCACAAGGAGCTCCCGTTCTCGATCTCGCAACCGATGTAACCATGGCACCAAAGGAGCAAACTATGAGGATTACTCTCGGCTAGTGAAGATGTGGAAAGTGCCGAGAGGCCTAAAAGGGACACGTCTAAGAACGAGCTCAAGGGCCTTAAAATTCAAGTCTCTACATTCCGAGGGAAAAGTGACCCTGAGGCTTAGTTGGAATGGGAAGGCCGAATCGAGATGGTCTTCGATTGCTATGAGTTTAGCGAGGAACAAAAGGTGAAGCGTGCCACTGTTGAGTTCACCAACTGCGCGCTAGTTTGGTGGGACCAAGTCAGGACTAATCGGAGGCGAAATGGTGAACTCAAGGCACTAATGCATAAGTGGTTTGTTCCAAGCCACTACAACCGCGATATCCACTCTCAGTTTCAAACCCTCACTCAAGGCAACATGAGTGTGGAGGACTACTCCAAGGAGATCAAGATGGCCATGATGAGGGCGAACATTCAAGAAGATAGTTAGGCTACCATGTCAAGGTTCCTTAGAGGTCTCAACCCCGACCTTCAAGAAGCGTTGGAGCTCCAACATTACTTGGACATGCATGATCTTCTTGAACTAGCGATCAAGGCCGAGATGGGGAAGAAATTGAGGCGAGGAGGCCGTACCTTCCAAGCTTCCAACTCGCCTTCATGGAAGGGCAACCCACCAGGGAGAACCTCACATGATACTGGAAATGCGACTACACAAAGCCCTTCTTGCAGCACACCTGGTAATTTCTCTAACCACAATTCCAATTTTACCCCTAACAATCTTGTTGAATCATCCAGGTCCACTTCTAAGACCCCTCATGAAACTCCTAAAACTAGGAGTAGAGATATCAAGGGCCTCAGGTGCCAATGGTTTGGACATATTGATACGAACGGCACCAACCTTGTGATGCAACCCGTACATAAAGGCTAGGATCTAGAAGGTTGGGACTCATGTTGATGACAAACGAACGCAGCGGAATCACCTAAACCCGTTGATCACGTGGCCAACGAACCAAGTATTGTAGAAGACGCCACAATCTGGCGCGGTCCTAGATTGATAAGTTAATGGTATGCCAAAGAAATGAATCTAAAATACTCAAGGATGCTTCAATGATGCTTTGAGAGAATTCTCAAGTGTTTTTATTAATCATCATAAAACTGAATGTAAACAATGACTTAAGGCTATTTGTAGTCGTGACTAAGACTAGTAAAGCTTGGAAAAACTTGAAGCAAAATCTGGCCAGCCCTTGGGCTTCTCTTTTGGCCGACACTAGCCCAACAACATACAATGGAATATGTTGCGGAAAAATCCAAGGAAATCCGTATTTTGTTTCCTTGATTACTCTTGTGGAAAAGCTTGGTGACAATTAATTGTTGGATCTTTGCGGCATTTCTCGACTACCCAATCCGACGGGTAAGGAATTTTTGGTAAGATCATTGGAGTATTTTGAGTGGGAAAACGAGGGAGAGTGAAAACACTCAGGGAGTGAAGTGAGATTATATTTGTCCTATTTTCTTGTTCACTAACCTTTTGCAGGACCAAACGATAGTGTCATGGAGCAAGCTCATCCGACCACTGACTACTCAATGATGTTCACCGCCATGAAAAATGAGCTTAAGCGGATTAGTGTGTAACAAATGGAGGAGAGGCACAATCGCTTGGACGAGCTCTCCAAGGGCTTCTGTGACGCCCCGGAAAAAAATGAGTTTGAGAACCCGAAAATTTTCTAATTTTCTAGGGTTTATTTATTTAATCGCCCGCCTTTTCTACATTTTCTTGATTAGAAAAATTCCCCAGATAAAGTTTATGAGCAAAGATAGTTTTAAAATGATTTTTCTAGTATCGGTTAGTTTTTGAGAAATTAAGAGCGTATTTTGAACGTGGGACCCGCAAGTGCGGTAAATGTAATATATTTTTGATAACTTGTTGGAGTTTTGTGCTAAGTGATATTTTTCTACAAGGTGTTAAGAGATATTTATGGATTGGTGTGAGAGGGAACAAAGAGATAGAGATTCATTATTTAAGTGACAAGTGTCGCTTGGCCATTGGGTGGAATTTTTGACTTTTATGCCATGTCTTACCATTTGACTTAATAAACTAAAACTTTACCAAAAATTTGCTCCATTTCCAAGCTTCATGGCCGAACCTCTCTCAAGAAAGGAAGAAAGGAAAGCTTTCATCTTACTTCTTCATTTCTTGCTTCAATCAAACAATTTAACCGATTAAACTTGGATTTGCTCCATAAAAACCTTTCTCTTGGTAGTATTAAGGTGTGTAGTGAAGTGGTTTGAGAAGCAAAGGTGCTAAGTTGGGTCTTTTCTTGGGTTTGTAAGGTAAGTGACTAAGGAACCTTTCCTTTGATCTTGATAATGTTCAATTAGTGATTGGTGGTGGTTGAATAAGTGATTTTATGGTTGATTTCCTGATTTTGGTTGAAAATGATGAAGTTTTATTATTTTTGGGGATTTTTCTGTTTTCATATGGATATGATTGTGTGGCTATATATGATGATTGGAAATGATGTTTAAGGACTCTATGAGGTGGAAAAAGTGATTAATTGCAATCAATTTCTGTTTTGGAAGAAATTTCAGAAAATCAGGGTTTTGTGATGAACATTCTGTCCGAATTTTTAGGTCCTAGATAGAGGCCGAATTGGCCTTTGCTTAAAACATGAAAGTTGTAGGGAATGACATTTTAAAGGTGACTACAAAATTTCAGGTCAATCGGAGCAGTGTGGAATGAGAAAAGTCGAAATTACTATTGCTGTTCTGGTTTTACCCGAAATTGAGAAGTGCGTCTGTAATTGGTTGTTTTGGCTGGAATTGCTTCCGAATTAGTTGTTGAGGCCTTCTGATGAAATTTAACCCTGTTTCTTAGCTTTCATCTGGTTTTGGAATTGCTGGATTTGGATTTGGAGAGCCTGAGTTATGATGTTTCCGCTAGAATGCATTTTGTGAATCTGTTTTTGTGATTCTGGTGTGGTATCTTGCATTTTTGACCTGGTTACACTCGAAACTGGGTTGAGTGACCTTCTGAAATATTGTAAACCTATCTCTTAGCTTCGAAACGGTGCATCTTTCACCTTCATCCGACAATCGTAGCGCCTTTGGTACCATTACCGTAAAATGACGTCAAAACTGTTTTTCTGGTTTTGAGTGTAACTTTCATTTCTGGACTTTTCCCTAGCTTGACTTGTCTTTGTACTACTTGGAGCTTGCTGAATGACTATTGGATGAACTTGTTGTTGTGTGTGTACCTTTGGGACTGGCTGAGGAAATAATGAAGCCATGATGGCTGGAAAAGTAAGCAAATTTAGGGGAAGTGCTGTCCGAACTTTTAAAGGGTTTGATTGCTTTGAGTTTGTGATCTAAGACTTGGATTTGAGCAAGGCAATGTTATATGATGGATGATTTCTGAGCCATGGAGGTGAGTGACCCTAAACTGTTTCCAAAGTTACTTTTGAAATGTTCCTTGCATTGTTTCTTTGGTTTGCATATCATGTGTGCGCGCATACGAGTTCTTGACATGGTTTGGCTTTAATGAGTTCTTGAGGAGTCTTGTGCTGGACACCAACGTCTCCACCACTTTCGTGAGTTTGTGATATGATCTGGAGCACCGATGCTGCTCCCCTTTAATGTTTATGGTTTCGTGATCTGTTTGAGCGTTGGGTGTATAGTTTCAATGATTTCACTGGCTCACGAGAGCAAAAATACGTGCATTTGATACTTGAATCATGACATCATGACATCATCGAAATGAATTATTGTGAAAGATATTTGATTACTGGTTTTATTTGGTTACTCGCTGAGCTTCAAGCTCACCCCAAAAATATTTTATTCCCCTCCACAGGGCTCAAGGCGAAGGCAGGACTTGTTGTGCTTATTCATGTGAATGGATGGATTATCTCGTGTATGGTTTGAATTTGGATTTCCTTTTGTGTAATAGTTATTATTAGGGATTGTAATGAATGTTTGGAATCGATCGGATGTATACATACGTTCCACGCTTGGAATTAGTTTCCGCTTCGTTTTGTTTATATGTAAATATTGGAGATTTACATTGTAATATTTGAGGTTTATTCTTGTAATATATTTGAGGATTGTAGTGAACGACTGAGTCCCGGCGAGAGCTGGGCAGGCGGCCCGCCGAACCCTCTGGTTCGCCTCAGGGGGAGGTGGGGCCGTCACAGTTGGTATCAGAGCTTAGGTTTCAGATCTCTGTAGTGTATCCTAGGCTTGAAGTTTAGGATGCCGGACTGTGGGTTTGGTTTGCAATAGTAGTGATTCTTGCGGGATGTCTTGACTTGATTGGTACAAGAGGGAATGTCGAGGACGACATTCTTTTAAGGAGGGGAGATTGTGACGCCCCGGAAAAAAATGAGTTTGAGAACCCGAAAATTTTCTAATTTTCTAGGGTTTATTTATTTAATCGCCCGCCTTTTCTACATTTTCTTGATTAGAAAAATTCCCCAGATAAAGTTTATGAGCAAAGATAGTTTTAAAATGATTTTTCTAGTATCGGTTAGTTTTTGAGAAATTAAGAGCGTATTTTGAACGTGGGACCCGCAAGTGCGGTAAATGTAATATATTTTTGATAACTTGTTGGAGTTTTGTGCTAAGTGATATTTTTCTACAAGGTGTTAAGAGATATTTATGGATTGGTGTGAGAGGGAACAAAGAGATAGAGATTCATTATTTAAGTGACAAGTGTCGCTTGGCCATTGGGTGGAATTTTTGACTTTTATGCCATGTCTTACCATTTGACTTAATAAACTAAAACTTTACCAAAAATTTGCTCCATTTCCAAGCTTCATGGCCGAACCTCTCTCAAGAAAGGAAGAAAGGAAAGCTTTCATCTTACTTCTTCATTTCTTGCTTCAATCAAACAATTTAACCGATTAAACTTGGATTTGCTCCATAAAAACCTTTCTCTTGGTAGTATTAAGGTGTGTAGTGAAGTGGTTTGAGAAGCAAAGGTGCTAAGTTGGGTCTTTTCTTGGGTTTGTAAGGTAAGTGACTAAGGAACCTTTCCTTTGATCTTGATAATGTTCAATTAGTGATTGGTGGTGGTTGAATAAGTGATTTTATGGTTGATTTCCTGATTTTGGTTGAAAATGATGAAGTTTTATTATTTTTGGGGATTTTTCTGTTTTCATATGGATATGATTGTGTGGCTATATATGATGATTGGAAATGATGTTTAAGGACTCTATGAGGTGGAAAAAGTGATTAATTGCAATCAATTTCTGTTTTGGAAGAAATTTCAGAAAATCAGGGTTTTGTGATGAACATTCTGTCCGAATTTTTAGGTCCTAGATAGAGGCCGAATTGGCCTTTGCTTAAAACATGAAAGTTGTAGGGAATGACATTTTAAAGGTGACTACAAAATTTCAGGTCAATCGGAGCAGTGTGGAATGAGAAAAGTCGAAATTACTATTGCTGTTCTGGTTTTACCCGAAATTGAGAAGTGCGTCTGTAATTGGTTGTTTTGGCTGGAATTGCTTCCGAATTAGTTGTTGAGGCCTTCTGATGAAATTTAGCCCTGTTTCTTAGCTTTCATCTGGTTTTGGAATTGCTGGATTTGGATTTGGAGAGCCTGAGTTATGATGTTTCCGCTAGAATGCATTTTGTGAATCTGTTTTTGTGATTCTGGTGTGGTATCTTGCATTTTTGACCTGGTTACACTCGAAACTGGGTTGAGTGACCTTCTGAAATATTGTAAACCTATCTCTTAGCTTCGAAACGGTGCATCTTGCACCTTCATCCGACAATCGTAGCGCCTTTGGTACCATTACCGTAAAATGACGTCAAAACTGTTTTTCTGGTTTTGAGTGTAACTTTCATTTCTGGACTTTTCCCTAGCTTGACTTGTCTTTGTACTACTTGGAGCTTGCTGAATGACTATTGGATGAACTTGTTGTTGTGTGTGTACCTTTGGGACTGGCTGAGGAAATAATGAAGCCATGATGGCTGGAAAAGTAAGCAAATTTAGGGGAAGTGCTGTCCGAACTTTTAAAGGGTTTGATTGCTTTGAGTTTGTGATCTAAGACTTGGATTTGAGCAAGGCAATGTTATATGATGGATGATTTCTGAGCCATGGAGGTGAGTGACCCTAAACTGTTTCCAAAGTTACTTTTGAAATGTTCCTTGCATTGTTTCTTTGGTTTGCATATCATGTGTGCGCGCATACGAGTTCTTGACATGGTTTGGCTTTAATGAGTTCTTGAGGAGTCTTGTGCTGGACACCAACGTCTCCACCACTTTCGTGAGTTTGTGATATGATCTGGAGCACCGATGCTGCTCCCCTTTAATGTTTATGGTTTCGTGATCTGTTTGAGCGTTGGGTGTATAGTTTCAATGATTTCACTGGCTCACGAGAGCAAAAATACGTGCATTTGATACTTGAATCATGACATCATGACATCATCGAAATGAATTATTGTGAAAGATATTTGATTACTGGTTTTATTTGGTTACTCGCTGAGCTTCAAGCTCACCCCAAAAATATTTTATTCCCCTCCACAGGGCTCAAGGCGAAGGCAGGACTTGTTGTGCTTATTCATGTGAATGGATGGATTATCTCGTGTATGGTTTGAATTTGGATTTCCTTTTGTGTAATAGTTATTATTAGGGATTGTAATGAATGTTTGGAATCGATCGGATGTATACATACGTTCCACGCTTGGAATTAGTTTCCGCTTCGTTTTGTTTATATGTAAATATTGGAGATTTACATTGTAATATTTGAGGTTTATTCTTGTAATATATTTGAGGATTGTAGTGAACGACTGAGTCCCGGCGAGAGCTGGGCAGGCGGCCCGCCGAACCCTCTGGTTCGCCTCAGGGGGAGGTGGGGCCGTCACAGCTTCACAAGGGGCCCCCATTCTCGATCTCGCAACCGAAGTGACCATGGCACCAAAGGACCAAACTTTGAGGAGTACTCTCGGCAAGTGAAGATATGGTAAGAGCCTAGAGGCCTAAAAGGGACACGTCTAAGAACGAGCTCAAGGGACTTAAAATTCAAGTCTCTACGTTACGAGGGAAAAGTGACCCTGAGGCTTAGTTGGAATGGGAAGGCCGCATCGAGATGGTCTTCGATTGCTATGAGTTTAGCGAGGAACAGAAGGTGAAGGTTGCCATTGTTGAGTTCACCGACTACGCACTACTTTGGTGGGACCAAGTCAGGACTACTCGGAGGCGAAATGGTGAACTCAAGGCACTAATGCATAAGCTGTTTGTTCCAAGCCACTACAACCGCGATCTCCACTCTCAGTTTCAAACCCTCACTCAAGGCAACATGAGTGTGGAGGACTACTCCAAGGAGATCAAGATGGCCATGATGAGGGCGAACATTCAAGAAGACAGTGAGGCTACCATGGCAAGGTTCCTTAGAGGTCTCGACCCCGACCTTCAAGAAGCTTTGGAGCTCCAACATTACTTGGACATGCATGATCCTCTTGAACTAGCCATCATGGCCGAGAGGGGGAAGAAATTGAGGCGAGGAGGCCGTACCTTCCAAGCTTCCAACTCGCCTTCATGGAAGGGCAACCCACCAAGGAGAACCTCACATGATACTGGAAATGCGACTAAACCAAGCCCTGCTAGCCGCACACCAGGAAAGTTCTCCAAACCGCAATTCCAATTTTACCGCTAACAAGCGTGTTGATGCATCCAGGTCCACTTCTAAGACCCCTCATGAAACTCCTAAAACTAAGAGTAGAGATATCAAGGGCTTCAAGTGCCAATGGTTTGGAGAAGGGGAAGAAATTGAGGCGAGGAGACCGTATCTTCCAAGCTTCCAACTCGCCTTCATGGAAGGGCAACCCACCAAGGAGAATCTCACATGATACAGGAAATGCGACTACACCAAGCCCTTCTAGCCGCACACCTGGAAATTTCTCTAACCGCAATTCCATTTTAACCCCTAACAAGCTTGTTGATGCATCCAGGTCCACTTCTAAGACCCCTCATGAAACTCCTAAAACTAGGAGTAGAGATATCAAGGGCTTCAAGTGCCAATGGTTTGGACATATTGACACGAACGGCACCAATCTTGTGATGCAACCCGTACAGAAAGGCTAGAATCTAGAAGGTTAGGTCTCACGTTGATGACAAACGAACGCAGCAGAATCACCTAAACCCATTGATCACGTGGCCAACGAACCTGGTATTGTAGAAGACACCGCAATCTGGCGCGGTCCTAGATTGATAAGTCAATGGTATGCCAAAGAAATGAATCTAAAATACTCAAGGATGCTTCAATGAAGCTTTGAAAGAATTCTCAAGTGTTTTTATTAATCATCATAAAACTGAATGTAAACAATGACTTAAGGCTATTTGTAGCCGTGACTAAGACCTAGTAAAGCTTGGAAAAACTTGAAGGAAATCCGGCCAGCCCTTGGTCTTCTCTTTTGGCCGACACTAGCCCAACAACTTATGTGGAAAAGCTTGGTGACAATTGTTGTATCTATGCGGCATTTCTGGACTACCCGATCCGACGGGTAAGGAATTTTTGGTAAGATCATTGGAGTATTTTGAGTGGAAAAATGAGGGAGAGTGAAAACACTAAGGGAGTGAAGTGAGATTATATTTGTCCTATTTTCTGGTTCACTAACCTTTTGCAGGACCAAACGATAGTCATGGAGCAAGCTCATCCGACCACTGACTACTCAATGATGTTCACCGCCATGAAAAATGAGCTTAAGCGGATTAGTGTGTAACAAATGGAGGAGAGGCACAACCGCTTGGACGAGCTCTCCAAGGGCTTCACAAGGGGCCCCCATTCTCGATCTCGCAACCGAAGTGACCATGGCACCAAAGGAGCAAACTATGAGGAGTACTCTCGGCTAGTGTAGATGTGGAAAGTGCCGAGAGGCCTAAAAGGGACACGTCTAAGAACGAGCTCAAGGGACTTAAAATTCAAGTCTCTACGTCCCGAGGGAAAAGTGACCCTGAGGCTTAGTTGGAATGGGAAGGCCGAATCGAGATGGTCTTCGATTGCTATGAGTTTAGCGAGGAACAAAAGGTGAAGCGTGCCACTGTTGAGTTCACCAACTGCGCGCTAGTTTGGTGGGACCAAGTCAGGACTAATCGGAGGCGAAATGGTGAACTCAAGGCACTAATGCATAAGTGGTTTGTTCCAAGCCACTACAACCGCGATATCCACTCTCAGTTTCAAACCCTCACTCAAGGCAACATGAGTGTGGAGGACTACTCCAAGGAGATCAAGATGGCCATGATGAGGGCGAACATTCAAGAAGATAGTTAGGCTACCATGGCAAGGTTCCTTAGAGGTCTCAACCCCGACCTTCAAGAAGCGTTGGAGCTCCAACATTACTTGGACATGCATGATCTTCTTGAACTAGCGATCAAGGCCGAGATGCGGAAGAAATTGAGGCGAGGAGGCCGTACCTTCCAAGCTTCCAACTCGCCTTCATGGAAGGGCAACCCACCAGGGAGAACCTCACATGATACTGGAAATGCGACTACACAAAGCCCTTCTTGCAGCACACCTGGTAATTTCTCTAACCACAATTCCAATTTTACCCCTAACAATCTTGTTGATGCATCCAGGTCCACTTCTAAGACCCCTCATGAAACTCCTAAAACTAGGAGTAGAGATATCAAGGGCCTCAGGTGCCAATGGTTTGGACATATTGATACGAACGGCACCAACCTTGTGATGCAACCCGTACATAAAGGCTAGGATCTAGAAGGTTGGGACTCATGTTGATGACAAACGAACGCAGCGGAATCACCTAAACCCGTTGATCACGTGGCCAACGAACCAAGTATTGTAGAAGACGCCACAATCTGGCGCGGTCCTAGATTGATAAGTCAATGGTATGCCAAAGAAATGAATCTAAAATACTCAAGGATGCTTCAATGATGCTTTGAGAGAATTCTCAAGTGTTTTTATTAATCATCATAAAACTGAATGTAAACAATGACTTAAGGCTATTTGTAGTCGTGACTAAGACTAGTAAAGCTTGGAAAAACTTGAAGCAAAATCTGGCCAGCCCTTGGGCTTCTCTTTTGGCCGACACTAGCCCAACAACATACAATGGAATATGTTGCGGAAAAATCCAAGGAAATCCGTATTTTGTTTCCTTGATTACTCTTGTGGAAAAGCTTGGTGACAATTAATTGTTGGATCTTTGCGGCATTTCTCGACTACCCAATCCGACGGGTAAGGAATTTTTGGTAAGATCATTGGAGTATTTTGAGTGGGAAAACGAGGGAGAGTGAAAACACTCAGGGAGTGAAGTGAGATTATATTTGTCCTATTTTCTTGTTCACTAACCTTTTGCAGGACCAAACGATAGTGTCATGGAGCAAGCTCATCCGACCACTGACTACTCAATGATGTTCACCGCCATGAAAAATGAGCTTAAGCGGATTAGTGTGTAACAAATGGAGGAGAGGCACAACCGCTTGGACGAGCTCTCCAAGGGCTTCACAAGGGGCCCCCATTCTCGATCTCGCAACCGAAGTGACCATGGCACCAAAGGACCAAACTTTGAGGAGTACTCTCGGCAAGTGAAGATATGGTAAGAGCCTAGAGGCCTAAAAGGGACACGTCTAAGAACGAGCTCAAGGGACTTAAAATTCAAGTCTCTACGTTACGAGGGAAAAGTGACCCTGAGGCTTAGTTGGAATGGGAAGGCCGCATCGAGATGGTCTTCGATTGCTATGAGTTTAGCGAGGAACAGAAGGTGAAGGTTGCCATTGTTGAGTTCACCGACTACGCACTACTTTGGTGGGACCAAGTCAGGACTACTCGGAGGCGAAATGGTGAACTCAAGGCACTAATGCATAAGCTGTTTGTTCCAAGCCACTACAACCGCGATCTCCACTCTCAGTTTCAAACCCTCACTCAAGGCAACATGAGTGTGGAGGACTACTCCAAGGAGATCAAGATGGCCATGATGAGGGCGAACATTCAAGAAGACAGTGAGGCTACCATGGCAAGGTTCCTTAGAGGTCTCGACCCCGACCTTCAAGAAGCTTTGGAGCTCCAACATTACTTGGACATGCATGATCCTCTTGAACTAGCCATCATGGCCGAGAGGGGGAAGAAATTGAGGCGAGGAGGCCGTACCTTCCAAGCTTCCAACTCGCCTTCATGGAAGGGCAACCCACCAAGGAGAACCTCACATGATACTGGAAATGCGACTAAACCAAGCCCTGCTAGCCGCACACCAGGAAAGTTCTCCAAACCGCAATTCCAATTTTACCGCTAACAAGCGTGTTGATGCATCCAGGTCCACTTCTAAGACCCCTCATGAAACTCCTAAAACTAAGAGTAGAGATATCAAGGGCTTCAAGTGCCAATGGTTTGGAGAAGGGGAAGAAATTGAGGCGAGGAGACCGTATCTTCCAAGCTTCCAACTCGCCTTCATGGAAGGGCAACCCACCAAGGAGAATCTCACATGATACAGGAAATGCGACTACACCAAGCCCTTCTAGCCGCACACCTGGAAATTTCTCTAACCGCAATTCCATTTTAACCCCTAACAAGCTTGTTGATGCATCCAGGTCCACTTCTAAGACCCCTCATGAAACTCCTAAAACTAGGAGTAGAGATATCAAGGGCTTCAAGTGCCAATGGTTTGGACATATTGACACGAACGGCACCAATCTTGTGATGCAACCCGTACAGAAAGGCTAGAATCTAGAAGGTTAGGTCTCACGTTGATGACAAACGAACGCAGCAGAATCACCTAAACCCATTGATCACGTGGCCAACGAACCTGGTATTGTAGAAGACACCGCAATCTGGCGCGGTCCTAGATTGATAAGTCAATGGTATGCCAAAGAAATGAATCTAAAATACTCAAGGATGCTTCAATGAAGCTTTGAAAGAATTCTCAAGTGTTTTTATTAATCATCATAAAACTGAATGTAAACAATGACTTAAGGCTATTTGTAGCCGTGACTAAGACCTAGTAAAGCTTGGAAAAACTTGAAGGAAATCCGGCCAGCCCTTGGTCTTCTCTTTTGGCCGACACTAGCCCAACAACTTATGTGGAAAAGCTTGGTGACAATTGTTGTATCTATGCGGCATTTCTGGACTACCCGATCCGACGGGTAAGGAATTTTTGGTAAGATCATTGGAGTATTTTGAGTGGAAAAATGAGGGAGAGTGAAAACACTAAGGGAGTGAAGTGAGATTATATTTGTCCTATTTTCTGGTTCACTAACCTTTTGCAGGACCAAACGATAGTCATGGAGCAAGCTCATCCGACCACTGACTACTCAATGATGTTCACCGCCATGAAAAATGAGCTTAAGCGGATTAGTGTGTAACAAATGGAGGAGAGGCACAACCGCTTGGACGAGCTCTCCAAGGGCTTCACAAGGGGCCCCCATTCTCGATCTCGCAACCGAAGTGACCATGGCACCAAAGGAGCAAACTATGAGGAGTACTCTCGGCTAGTGTAGATGTGGAAAGTGCCGAGAGGCCTAAAAGGGACACGTCTAAGAACGAGCTCAAGGGACTTAAAATTCAAGTCTCTACGTCCCGAGGGAAAAGTGACCCTGAGGCTTAGTTGGAATGGGAAGGCCGAATCGAGATGGTCTTCGATTGCTATGAGTTTAGCGAGGAACAAAAGGTGAAGCGTGCCACTGTTGAGTTCACCAACTGCGCGCTAGTTTGGTGGGACCAAGTCAGGACTAATCGGAGGCGAAATGGTGAACTCAAGGCACTAATGCATAAGTGGTTTGTTCCAAGCCACTACAACCGCGATATCCACTCTCAGTTTCAAACCCTCACTCAAGGCAACATGAGTGTGGAGGACTACTCCAAGGAGATCAAGATGGCCATGATGAGGGCGAACATTCAAGAAGATAGTTAGGCTACCATGGCAAGGTTCCTTAGAGGTCTCAACCCCGACCTTCAAGAAGCGTTGGAGCTCCAACATTACTTGGACATGCATGATCTTCTTGAACTAGCGATCAAGGCCGAGATGCGGAAGAAATTGAGGCGAGGAGGCCGTACCTTTCAAGCTTCCAACTCGCCTTCATGGAAGGACAACCCACCAGGGAGAACCTCACATGATACTGGAAATGCGACTACACAAAGCCCTTCTTGCAGCACACCTGGTAATTTCTCTAACCACAATTCCAATTTTACCCCTAACAAGCTTGTTGATGCATCCAGGTCCACTTCTAAGACCCCTCATGAAACTCCTAAAACTAGGAGTAGAGATATCAAGGGCCTCAGGTGCCAATGGTTTGGACATATTGATACGAACGGCACCAGCCTTGTGATGCAACCCGTACATAAAGGCTAGGATCTAGAAGGTTGGGACTCATGTTGATGACAAACGAACGCAGCGGAATCACCTAAACCCGTTGATCACGTGGCCAATGAACCAAGTATTGTAGAAAACGCCACAATCTGGCGCGGTCCTAGATTGATAAGTCAATGGTATGCCAAAGAAATGAATCTAAAATACTCAAGGATGCTTCAATGATGCTTTGAGAGAATTCTCAAGTGTTTTTATTAATCATCAAAAAACTGAATGTAAACAATGACTTAAGGCTATTTGTAGTCGTGACTAAGACTAGTAGAGCTTGGAAAAACTTGAAGCAAAATCCGGCCAGCCCTTGGGCTTCTCTTTTGGCCGACACTAGCCCAACAACATACAATGGAATATGTTGTGGAAAAATCCAAGGAAATCCGTATTTTGTTTCCTTGATTACTCTTGTGGAAAAGCTTGGTGACAATTAATTGTTGGATCTTTGCGGCATTTCTCGACTACCCAATCCGACGGGTAAGGCATTTTTGGTAAGATCATTGGAGTATTTTGAGTGGGAAAACAAGGGAGAGTGAAAACACTCAGGGAGTGAAGTGAGATTATATTTGTCCTATTTTCTTGTTCACTAACCTTTTGCAGGACCAAACGATAGTCATGGAGCAAGCTCATCCGACCACTGACTACTCAATGATGTTCACCGCCATGAAAAATGAGCTTAAGCGGATTAGTGTGTAACAAATGGAGGAGAGGCACAACCGCTTGGACGAGCTCTCCAAGGGCTTCACAAGGGGCCCCCATTCTCGATCTCGCAACCGAAGTGACCATGGCACCAAAGGAGCAAACTTTGAGGAGTACTCTCGGCAAGTGAAGATATGGTAAGAGCCTAGAGGCCTAAAAGGGACACGTCTAAGAACAAGCTCAAGGGACTTAAAATTCAAGTCTCTACGTTACGAGGGAAAAGTGACCCTGAGGCTTAGTTGGAATGGGAAGGCCGCATCGAGATGGTCTTCGATTGCTATGAGTTTAGCGAGGAACAGAAGGTGAAGGTTGCCATTGTTGAGTTCACCGACTACGCACTACTTTGGTGGGACCAAGCTGTTTGTTCCAAGCCACTACAACCGCGATCTCCACTCTCAGTTTCAAACCCTCACTCAAGGCAACATGAGTGTGGAGGACTACTCCAAGGAGATCAAGATGGCCATGATGAGGGCGAACATTCAAGAAGATAGTGAGGCTACCATGACAAGGTTCCTTAGAGGTCTCGACCCCGACCTTCAAGAAGCTTTGGAGCTCCAACATTACTTGGACATGCATGATCCTCTTGAACTAGCCATCATGGCCGAGAGGGGGAAGAAATTGAGGCGAGGAGGCCGTACCTTCCAAGCTTCCAACTCGCCTTCATGGAAGGGCAACCCACCAAGGAGAACCTCACATGATACTGGAAATGCAACTAAACCAAGCCCTGCTAGCCGCACACCAGGAAAGTTCTCTAAACCGCAATTCCAATTTTACCCCTAACAAGCGTGTTGATGCATCCAGGTCCACTTCTAAGACCCCTCATGAAACTCCTAAAACTAAGAGTAGAGATATCAAGGGCTTCAAGTGCCAATGGTTTGGAGAAGGGGAAGAAATTGAGGCGAGGAGACCGTATCTTCCAAGCTTCCAACTCGCCTTCATGGAAGGGCAACCCACCAAGGAGAATCTCACATGATACAGGAAATGCGACTACACCAAGCCCTTCTAGCCGCACACCTGGAAATTTCTCTAACCGCAATTCCATTTTTACCCCTAACAAGCTTGTTGATGCATCCAGGTCCACTTCTAAGACCCCTCATGAAACTCCTAAAACTAGGAGTAGAGATATCAAGGGCTTCAAGTGCCAATGGTTTGGACATATTGACACGAACGGCACCAATCTTGTGATACAACCCGTACAGAAAGGCTAGAATCTAGAAGGTTAGGTCTCACGTTGATGACAAACGAACGCAGCAGAATCACCTAAACCCGTTGATCACGTGGCCAACGAACCTGGTATTGTAGAAGACACCGCAATCTGGCGCGGTCCTAGATTGATAAGTCAATGGTATGCCAAAGAAATGAATCTAAAATACTCAAGGATGCTTCAATGAAGCTTTGAAAGAATTCTCAAGTGTTTTTATTAATCATCATAAAACTGAATGTAAACAATGACTTAAGGCTATTTGTAGCCGTGACTAAGACCTAGTAAAGCTTGGAAAAACTTGAAGGAAATCCGGCCAGCCCTTGGTCTTCTCTTTTGGCCGACACTAGCCCAACAACTTATGTGGAAAAGCTTGGTGACAATTGTTGTATCTATGCGGCATTTCTGGACTACCCGATCCGACGGATAAGGAATTTTTGGTAAGATCATTGGAGTATTTTGAGTGGAAAAATGAGGGTGAGTGAAAACACTAAGGGAGTGAAGTGAGATTATATTTGTCCTATTTTCTTGTTCACTAACCTTTTGCAGGACCAAACGATAGTCATGGAGCAAGATCATCCGACCACTGACTACTCATTGATGTACACCACCATGAAAAACGAGCTGAAGCAGATTAGTGAGCAACAAATGGAGGAGCGGCACAATCGCTTTGACGAGCTCTCCAAGAGCTTCACAAGGAGCTCCCGTTCTCGATCTCGCAACCGATGTAACCATGGCACCAAAGGAGCAAACTATGAGGAGTACTCTCGGCTAGTGTAGATGTGGAAAGTGCCGAGAGGCCTAAAAGGGACACGTCTAAGAACGAGCTCAAGGGACTTAAAATTCAAGTCTCTACGTCCCGAGGGAAAAGTGACCCTGAGGCTTAGTTGGAATGGGAAGGCCGAATCGAGATGGTCTTCGATTGCTATGAGTTTAGCGAGGAACAAAAGGTGAAGCGTGCCACTGTTGAGTTCACCAACTGCGCGCTAGTTTGGTGGGACCAAGTCAGGACTAATCGGAGGCGAAATGGTGAACTCAAGGCACTAATGCATAAGTGGTTTGTTCCAAGCCACTACAACCGCGATATCCACTCTCAGTTTCAAACCCTCACTCAAGGCAACATGAGTGTGGAGGACTACTCCAAGGAGATCAAGATGGCCATGATGAGGGCGAACATTCAAGAAGATAGTTAGGCTACCATGGCAAGGTTCCTTAGAGGTCTCAACCCCGACCTTCAAGAAGCGTTGGAGCTCCAACATTACTTGGACATGCATGATCTTCTTGAACTAGCGATCAAGGCCGAGATGCGGAAGAAATTGAGGCGAGGAGGCCGTACCTTTCAAGCTTCCAACTCGCCTTCATGGAAGGACAACCCACCAGGGAGAACCTCACATGATACTGGAAATGCGACTACACAAAGCCCTTCTTGCAGCACACCTGGTAATTTCTCTAACCACAATTCCAATTTTACCCCTAACAAGCTTGTTGATGCATCCAGGTCCACTTCTAAGACCCCTCATGAAACTCCTAAAACTAGGAGTAGAGATATCAAGGGACTCAGGTGCCAATGGTTTGGACATATTGATACGAACGGCACCAACCTTGTGATGCAACCCGTACATAAAGGCTAGGATCTAGAAGGTTGGGACTCATGTTGATGACAAACGAACGCAGCGGAATCACCTAAACCCGTTGATCACGTGGCCAATGAACCAAGTATTGTAGAAAACGCCACAATCTGGCGCGGTCCTAGATTGATAAGTCAATGGTATGCCAAAGAAATGAATCTAAAATACTCAAGGATGCTTCAATGATGCTTTGAGAGAATTCTCAAGTGTTTTTATTAATCATCATAAAACTGAATGTAAACAATGACTTAAGGCTATTTGTAGTCGTGACTAAGACTAGTAGAGCTTGGAAAAACTTGAAGCAAAATCCGGCCAGCCCTTGGGCTTCTCTTTTGGCCGACACTAGCCCAACAACATACAATGGAATATGTTGTGGAAAAATCCAAGGAAATCCGTATTTTGTTTCCTTGATTACTCTTGTGGAAAAGCTTGGTGACAATTAATTGTTGGATCTTTGCGGCATTTCTCGACTACCCAATCCGACGGGTAAGGCATTTTTGGTAAGATCATTGGAGTATTTTGAGTGGGAAAACGAGGGAGAGTGAAAACACTCAGGGAGTGAAGTGAGATTATATTTGTCCTATTTTCTTGTTCACTAACCTTTTGCAGGACCAAACGATAGTCATGGAGCAAGCTCATCCGACCAATGACTACTCAATGATGTTCACCGCCATGAAAAATGAGCTTAAGCGGATTAGTGTGTAACAAATGGAGGAGAGGCACAACCGCTTGGACGAGCTCTCCAAGGGCTTCACAAGGGGCCCCCATTCTCGATCTCGCAACCGAAGTGACCATGGCACCAAAGGAGCAAACTTTGAGGAGTACTCTCGGCAAGTGAAGATATGGTAAGAGCCTAGAGGCCTAAAAGGGACACGTCTAAGAACGAGCTCAAGGGACTTAAAATTCAAGTCTCTACGTTACGAGGGAAAAGTGACCCTGAGGCTTAGTTGGAATGGGAAGGCCGCATCGAGATGGTCTTCGATTGCTATGAGTTTAGCGAGGAACAGAAGGTGAAGGTTGCCATTGTTGAGTTCACCGACTACGCACTACTTTGGTGGGACCAAGTCAGGACTACTCGGAGGCGAAATGGTGAACTCAAGGCACTAATGCATAAGCTGTTTGTTCCAAGCCACTACAACCGCGATCTCCACTCTCAGTTTCAAACCCTCACTCAAGGCAACATGAGTGTGGAGGACTACTCCAAGGAGATCAAGATGGCCATGATGAGGGCGAACATTCAAGAAGATAGTGAGGCTACCATGACAAGGTTCCTTAGAGGTCTCGACCCCGACCTTCAAGAAGCTTTGGAGCTCCAACATTACTTGGACATGCATGATCCTCTTGAACTAGCCATCATGGCCGAGAGGGGGAAGAAATTGAGGTGAGGAGGCCGTACCTTCCAAGCTTCCAACTCGCCTTCATGGAAGGGCAACCCACCAAGGAGAACCTCACATGATACTGGAAATGCAACTAAACCAAGCCCTGCTAGCCGCACACCAGGAAAGTTCTCTAAACCGCAATTCCAATTTTACCCCTAACAAGCGTGTTGATGCATCCAGGTCCACTTCTAAGACCCCTCATGAAACTCCTAAAACTAAGAGTAGAGATATCAAGGGCTTCAAGTGCCAATGGTTTGGAGAAGGGGAAGAAATTGAGGCGAGGAGACCGTATCTTCCAAGCTTCCAACTCGCCTTCATGGAAGGGCAACCCACCAAGGAGAATCTCACATGATACAGGAAATGCGACTACACCAAGCCCTTCTAGCCGCACACCTGGAAATTTCTCTAACCGCAATTCCATTTTTACCCCTAACAAGCTTGTTGATGCATCCAGGTCCACTTCTAAGACCCCTCATGAAACTCCTAAAACTAGGAGTAGAGATATCAAGGGCTTCAAGTGCCAATGGTTTGGACATATTGACACGAACGGCACCAATCTTGTGATGCAACCCGTACAGAAAGGCTAGAATCTAGAAGGTTAGGTCTCACGTTGATGACAAACGAACGCAGCAGAATCACCTAAACCCGTTGATCACGTGGCCAACGAACCTGGTATTGTAGAAGACACCGCAATCTGGCGCGGTCCTAGATTGATAAGTCAATGGTATGCCAAAGAAATGAATCTAAAATACTCAAGGATGCTTCAATGAAGCTTTGAAAGAATTCTCAAGTGTTTTTATTAATCATCATAAAACTGAATGTAAACAATGACTTAAGGCTATTTGTAGCCGTGACTAAGACCTAGTAAAGCTTGGAAAAACTTGAAGGAAATCCGGCCAGCCCTTGGTCTTCTCTTTTGGCCGACACTAGCCCAACAACTTATGTGGAAAAGCTTGGTGACAATTGTTGTATCTATGCGGCATTTCTGGACTACCCGATCCGACGGATAAGGAATTTTTGGTAAGATCATTGGAGTATTTTGAGTGGAAAAATGAGGGTGAGTGAAAACACTAAGGGAGTGAAGTGAGATTATATTTGTCCTATTTTCTTGTTCACTAACCTTTTGCAGGACCAAACGATAGTCATGGAGCAAGATCATCCGACCACTGACTACTCATTGATGTACACCACCATGAAAAACGAGCTGAAGCAGATTAGTGAGCAACAAATGGAGGAGCGGCACAATCGCTTTGACGAGCTCTCCAAGAGCTTCACAAGGAGCTCCCGTTCTCGATCTCGCAACCGATGTAACCATGGCACCAAAGGAGCAAACTATGAGGAGTACTCTCGGCTAGTGTAGATGTGGAAAGTGCCGAGAGGCCTAAAAGGGACACGTCTAAGAACGAGCTCAAGGGACTTAAAATTCAAGTCTCTACGTTCCGAGGGAAAAGTGACCCTGAGGCTTAGTTGGAATGGGAAGGCCGAATCGAGATGGTCTTCGATTGCTATGAGTTTAGCGAGGAACAAAAGGTGAAGCGTGCCACTGTTGAGTTCACTAACTGCGCGCTAGTTTGGTGGGACCAAGTCAGGACTAATCGGAGGCGAAATGGTGAACTCAAGGCACCAATGCATAAGTGGTTTGTTCCAAGCCACTACAACCGCGATATCCACTCTCAGTTTCAAACCCTCACTCAAGGCAACATGAGTGTGGAGGACTACTCCAAGGAGATCAAGATGGCCATGATGAGGGCGAACATTCAAGAAGATAGTTAGGCTACCATGGCAAGGTTCCTTAGAGGTCTCAACCCCGACCTTCAAGAAGCGTTGGAGCTCCAACATTACTTGGACATGCATGATCTTCTTGAACTAGCGATCAAGGCCGAGATGGGGAAGAAATTGAGGCGAGGAGGCCGTACCTTCCAAGCTTCCAACTCGCCTTCATGGAAGGACAACCCACCAGGGAGAACCTCACATGATACTGGAAATGCGACTACACAAAGCCCTTCTTGCAGCACACCTGGTAATTTCTCTAACCACAATTCCAATTTTACCCCTAACAATCTTGTTGATGCATCCAGGTCCACTTCTAAGACCCCTCATGAAACTCCTAAAACTAGGAGTAGAGATATCAAGGGCCTCAGGTGCCAATGGTTTGGACATATTGATACGAACGGCACCAACCTTGTGATGCAACCCGTACATAAAGGCTAGGATCTAGAAGGTTGGGACTCATGTTGATGACAAACGAACGCAGCGGAATCACCTAAACCCGTTGATCACGTGGCCAACGAACCAAGTATTGTAGAAGACGCCACAATCTGGCGCGGTCCTAGATTGATAAGTCAATGGTATGCCAAAGAAATGAATCTAAAATACTCAAGGATGCTTCAATGATGCTTTGAGAGAATTCTCAAGTGTTTTTATTAATCATCATAAAACTGAATGTAAACAATGACTTAAGGCTATTTGTAGTCGTGACTAAGACTAGTAAAGCTTGGAAAAACTTGAAGCAAAATCCGGCCAGCCCTTGGGCTTCTCTTTTGGCCGACACTAGCCCAACAACATACAATGGAATATGTTGTGGAAAAATCCAAGGAAATCCGTATTTTGTTTCCTTGATTACTCTTGTGGAAAAGCTTGGTGACAATTAATTGTTGGATCTTTGCGGCATTTCTCGACTACCCAATCCGACGGGTAAGGAATTTTTGGTAAGATCATTGGAGTATTTTGAGTGGGAAAACGAGGGAGAGTGAAAACACTCAGGGAGTGAAGTGAGATTATATTTGTCCTATTTTCTTGTTCACTAACCTTTTGCAGGACCAAACGATAGTCATGGAGCAAGCTCATCCGACCACTGACTACTCAATGATGTTCACCGCCATGAAAAATGAGCTTAAGCGGATTAGTGTGTAACAAATGGAGGAGAGGCACAACCGCTTGGACGAGCTCTCCAAGGGCTTCACAAGGGGCCCCCATTCTCGATCTCGCAACCGAAGTGACCATGGCACCAAAGGAGCAAACTTTGAGGAGTACTCTCGGCAAGTGAAGATATGGTAAGAGCCTAGAGGCCTAAAAGGGACACGTCTAAGAACGAGCTCAAGGGACTTAAAATTCAAGTCTCTACGTTACGAGGAAAAGTGACCCTGAGGCTTAGTTGGAATGGGAAGGCCGCATCGAGATGGTCTTCGATTGCTATGAGTTTAGCGAGGAACAGAAGGTGAAGGTTGCCATTGTTGAGTTCATCGACTACGCACTACTTTGGTGGGACCAAGTCAGGACTAATCGGAGGCGAAATGGTGAACTCAAGGCACTAATGCATAAGCTGTTTGTTCCAAGCCACTACAACCGCGATCTCCACTCTCAGTTTCAAACCATCACTCAAGGCAACATGAGTGTGGAGGACTACTCCAAGGAGATCAAGATGGCCATGATGAGGGCGAACATTCAAGAAGATAGTGAGGCTACCATGGCAAGGTTCCTTAGAGGTCTCAACCCCGACCTTCAAGAAGCTTTGGAGCTCCAACATTACTTGGACATGCATGATGATCCTCTTGAACTAGCCATCATGGCCGAGAGGGGGAAGAAATTGAGGCGAGGAGGCCGTACCTTCAAAGCTTCCAACTCGCCTTCATGGAAGGGCAACCCACCAAGGAGAACCTCACATGATACTGGAAATGCGACTAAACCAAGCCCTGCTAGCCGCACACCAGGAAAGTTCTCTAAACCGCAATTCCAATTTTACCCCTAACAAGCGTGTTGATGCATCCAGGTCCACTTCTAAGACCCCTCATGAAACTCCTAAAACTAAGAGTAGAGATATCAAGGGCTTCAAGTGCCAATGGTTTGGAGAAGGGGAAGAAATTGAGGCGAGGAGACCGTATCTTCCAAGCTTCCAACTCGCCTTCATGGAAGGGCAACCCACCAAGGAGAATCTCACATGATACAGGAAATGCGACTACACCAAGCCCTTCTAGCCGCACACCTGGAAATTTCTCTAACCGCAATTCCATTTTTACCCCTAACAAGCTTGTTGATGCATCCAGGTCCACTTCTAAGACCCCTCATGAAACTCCTAAAACTAGGAGTAGAGATATCAAGGGCTTCAAGTGCCAATGGTTTGGACATATTGACACGAACGGCACCAATCTTGTGATGCAACCCGTACAGAAAGACTAGAATCTAGAAGGTTAGGTCTCACGTTGATGACAAACGAACGCAGCAGAATCACCTAAACCCGTTGATCACGTGGCCAACGAACCTGGTATTGTAGAAGACACCGCAATCTGGCGCGGTCCTAGATTGATAAGTCAATGGTATGCCAAAGAAATGAATCTAAAATACTCAAGGATGCTTCAATGAAGCTTTGAAAGAATTCTCAAGTGTTTTTATTAATCATCATAAAACTGAATGTAAACAATGACTTAAGGCTATTTGTAGCCGTGACTAAGACCTAGTAAAGCTTGGAAAAACTTGAAGGAAATCCGGCCAGCCCTTGGTCTTCTCTTTTGGCCGACACTAGCCCAACAACTTATGTGGAAAAGCTTGGTGACAATTGTTGTATCTATGCGGCATTTCTGGACTACCCGATCCGACGGGTAAGGAATTTTTGGTAAGATCATTGGAGTATTTTGAGTGGAAAAATGAGGGAGAGTGAAAACACTAAGGGAGTGAAGGGAGATTATATTTGTCCTATTTTCTTGTTCACTAACCTTTTGCAGGACCAAACGATAGTCATGGAGCAAGATCATCCGACCACTGACTACTCATTGATGTACACCACCATGAAAAACGAGCTGAAGCAGATTAGTGAGCAACAAATGGAGGAGCGGCACAATCGCTTTGACGAGCTCTCCAAGAGCTTCACAAGGAGCTCCCGTTCTCGATCTCGCAACCGATGTAACCATGGCACCAAAGGAGCAAACTATGAGGAGTACTCTCGGCTAGTGTAGATGTGGAAAGTGCCGAGAGGCCTAAAAGGGACACGTCTAAGAACGAGCTCAAGGGACTTAAAATTCAAGTCTCTACGTTCCGAGGGAAAAGTGACCCTGAGGCTTAGTTGGAATGGGAAGGCCGAATCGAGATGGTCTTCGATTGCTATGAGTTTAGCGAGGAACAAAAGGTGAAGCGTGCCGCTGTTGAGTTCACCAACTGCGCGCTAGTTTGGTGGGACCAAGTCAGGACTAATCGGAGGCGAAATGGTGAACTCAAGGCACTAATGCATAAGTGGTTTGTTCCAAGCCACTACAACCGCGATATCCACTCTCAGTTTCAAACCCTCACTCAAGGCAACATGAGTGTGGAGGACTACTCCAAGGAGATCAAGATGGCCATGATGAGGGCGAACATTCAAGAAGATAGTTAGGCTACCATGGCAAGGTTCCTTAGAGGTCTCAACCCCGACCTTCAAGAAGCGTTGGAGCTCCAACATTACTTGGACATGCATGATCTTCTTGAACTAGAGATCAAGGCCGAGATGGGGAAGAAATTGAGGCGAGGAGGCCGTACCTTTCAAGCTTCCAACTCGCCTTCATGGAAGGGCAACCCACCAGGGAGAACCTCACATGATACTGGAAATGCGACTACACAAAGCCCTTCTTGCAGCACACCTGGTAATTTCTCTAACCACAATTCCAATTTTACCCCTAACAATCTTGTTGATGCATCCAGGTCCACTTCTAAGACCCCTCATGAAACTCCTAAAACTAGGAGTAGAGATATCAAGGGCCTCAGGTGCCAATGGTTTGGACATATTGATACGAACGGCACCAACCTTGTGATGCAACCCGTACATAAAGGCTAGGATCTAGAAGGTTGGGACTCATGTTGATGACAAACGAACGCAGCGGAATCACCTAAACCCGTTGATCACGTGGCCAACGAACCAAGTATTGTAGAAGACGCCACAATCTGGCGCGGTCCTAGATTGATAAGTCAATGGTATGCCAAAGAAATGAATCTAAAATACTCAAGGATGCTTCAATGATGCTTTGAGAGAATTCTCAAGTGTTTTTATTAATCATCATAAAACTGAATGTAAACAATGACTTAAGGCTTTTTGTAGTCGTGACTAAGACTAGTAAAGCTTGGAAAAACTTGAAGCAAAATCCGGCCAGCCCTTGGGCTTCTCTTTTGGCCGACACTAGCCCAACAACATACAATGGAATATGTTGTGGAAAAATCCAAGGAAATCCGTATTTTGTTTCCTTGATTACTCTTGTGGAAAAGCTTGGTGACAATTAATTGTTGGATCTTTGCGGCATTTCTCGACTACCCAATCCGACGGGTAAGGCATTTTTGGTAAGATCATTGGAGTATTTTGAGTGGGAAAACGAGGGAGAGTGAAAACACTCAGGGAGTGAAGTGAGATTATATTTGTCCTATTTTCTTGTTCACTAACCTTTTGCAGGACCAAACGATAGTCATGGAGCAAGCTCATCCGACCACTGACTACTCAATGATGTTCACCGCCATGAAAAATGAGCTTAAGCGGATTAGTGTGTAACAAATGGAGGAGAGGCACAACCGCTTGGACGAGCTCTCCAAGGGCTTCACAAGGGGCCCCCATTCTCGATCTCGCAACCGAAGTGACCATGGCACCAAAGGAGCAAACTTTGAGGAGTACTCTCGGCAAGTGAAGATATGGTAAGAGCCTAGAGGCCTAAAAGGGACACGTCTAAGAACGAGCTCAAGGGACTTAAAATTCAAGTCTCTACGTTACGAGGGAAAAGTGACCCTGAGGCTTAGTTGGAATGGGAAGGCCGCATCGAGATGGTCTTCGATTGCTATGAGTTTAGCAAGGAACAGAAGGTGAATGATACGTTCCTCGATCAACACGTTTCGAGACACGTAGCACGTTTGCCCAAGGATCTAGCGAGGATGTCCAACGCTTGGAATTACGGGATCTAGAACCAAACGGACGACACGATTTGATTCAAGACGGTAGACGACACTCCGATGAAGGTGAATATTCCAGGGGAATAGGTCGGTAGAACAATCTAGGACAGGACGCAAGACTGCTCAAAAACCCTTGCCAAAGCAAGTAAAGGGGTTGAATCTCTCTCTCAAGAAGAATCGAAAATATGCAAAACTTTATTGATAAAACGCCTTCCTTTATGCTTACAAAGCAAGCCTTTATATAGGCAAAACTAATGAAACCCTAATATCGCAAGGCTAGATGGTCGGCCACTCTTTGGACAAGGTGGGCCGACCCATGGACTCAATAAAAAGGGCCTACTGGTTCGGCCATCCTTAGACAAAGGTGGGCCGAATCCATGGCTAACAAAAGGACTAATCTAAACTTAAGACTCCTAACACTAAGGCCTAAGGCCCTATTCGGCCAACTCACTTGGAGGCCCACTTGACTCTTCATGGCTTGGATCATGGTGTAGATAACTTGACTCTTCATGGGCTTGGATCATGGTGTAGATAACTTGATTGTCTCCTTCCAAGCCTTCAATATCTCTATGAAAGCCTTGAGTCAGGGCCGCCATCCATCTCGCTATCCGTGCACACATCAGTCCCCTCCTCTTGAGAAGGATTTGTCCTCAAATCTGGATGGAGATGAATGATACTAACAAGAGATAGTAGCATGACACCTCAAATCTCCACATATTGGCCCTCTTAGATTGAATGATACTTGCATATGTTATGATTAAGATAATTCGGTGCACATGTCTCTTGGTTAGCTTCAAGGGGTTCTCAAACAAGGACATTCTCCAAGGTAGGAAGGAACGTGTATAAGGCTTGTGAATGTTCCAGGTTGCAACCCAAAGCTCGCTAATTAGCCTTCGCACCCGGACATTCACATGCACTTCATAACGATGTTCATTGAAACTAGAAAAACCTCGAACCTGGTTGTGCAAGGTGGTGTAATTCAGCCCTAGGCACTGAATCGGCGCAACTTGCCACTCTGGAGGTGGGACACTGAGCCACCCGTGTTGCACATCCATAGAAACACGAACTAGTGAGGTAAGAACAGCACTCGGATCTTGATTGACACCCTTGCGGGCATCACCCAACATAAGCGGTAGCAATGAAGTGAGACGCACTCCATACGAATCACATGCGTTCGCGCCACATGCATCTGGAACAAGTACGAAATCAGGTTGCAACTCCTTAGTCATAGTTGGGGAGTTTTGGCCAACTTTACAACCTACAAACACAAAATAACCTTCAACTTGAAACAATTCAGAAATTGGATAAAGAAATAAGGGAACATTATTAACTAAATAGTAAGAAGGTTTAGAGCAAGATTGAAATGTGAGAACTCCCTTTGACACTTCAATATTCCTTCCACTAATTGATTCAACTTGAGAGTCCAGTGCTAGTCCTTCCTCATCAAGATCTACGTAAGAGCAACAAGAGTTAGTGCTAGTAACATGCTCAAAATAAGGCAAAGGTGATGAATGACCCATAGGTAAAGGACAAGAAGTAGAATCTGGAATGTCCCTTTTAAGATGAGCTCGAATGAATCCTCCGATGGCGCGGACAGATTTGATTGGACATTGTTCCATGAATTGATACCAAAGAGATTTAGTTCCTAAAAGACAAACTCCATGGAAACTCACAAAGTGTCCAAGTGACTTCAGGATGGAACATGCCATGACCAACTCTACTTGACTTTGTGTAATCTGCACAAAAGAAGAGATGCTAAACAAAGCAAAGGTGAGTTCGTTAGGAAAATGATAGGCCCTTTTTTTTTCTAGTTCATCAGCTGACCTTTTTTTCTCATTGCGTTCAACTCCCTCGGATTTTACCTCTTCGGGCACAATTCCCTCATTTAGCTTTTTCTCTATTCCATAACGCTCAAGCTCACTTTTCATTAATGCCAGATCAATACAAAGCTGGTCATGAGTAAGCGATATAAGTGCAAAACGACGACCATTAAATAAGAGGGAATACTCATTAGTATGTCCGTCATATTTAACTTCTCGCCTCAATATCCATGCTTTGCCCAACAACACGTGGGTCACCTGAATTGGGACTACATCACACAACACCTCATCCACATATTTGCCGATTTGAATAGGTACAAGCGTGTGCTTAGTAACCCAAACATCACCATGAGTACTCATCAACTTGTACGGTTGAAGATGATCAATGGTCGGAAGATTTAATTTCTCCACCATGATAGCACTTGCAAGGTTGACTTCACAACTCTCATCAATGGCCAAGCTACAAATTTTATCTTTGACACCGCAACGAGTATAAAACCAACCAAGTGATTGCGATGTGACGATGTCCAATTGCTCATCTAAGCCACGTAACGCCACTTCTTTGACTCCCTTAGGATCAGGAAGACAATGTTGTGAGTTAGCTTTTATGCGTCTTGTACTCGCCATGATGTATGAGGGATCCTGCAACAAGTTAGTAACGAAAAGGAATTTTCCTCCCACACACAAGCTCACGTATGTACACTCTACTCTCGTGTATCACTCATCCTCGTGTGTATCACTCAAATAAAACACTCTAAGGGACTTACCAAATACCTTTACCTGTTGATTTAGGTAGTTGAGAAATGTTGCTCAAACCCAATAATTGTCACCAACTTAACCACAAGCGTAATCACGAAAAGCAAGACACAATTGGGTGTGCGAATTGAAGTGGATTGGCTGGATCTTGGAAGGCCAAGGACGGTCAAGAATGGTGCCGAAGTGAGCACAATAAGAAAGGAAACCCTAGCTTCCTAAAATGTAGGAGGAAATGTAGGCGAGTGGTTTCCTAAAATGTAGGAGAAAATGTAGGAGAGAATGTAGGAGAGAATGTAGGAGAGTGATCCTAACATGTAGGAGAGAATATAGGAAGGTGATGCCTAAGATGTAGGAGTAGTTTCCTAAAGTGGAGGAGAATATCCGAAAATGAAGGAGAAAAAAATAGGAGATGTCCAAGAGCTATCCAAGTAGGTTACTTAGTCTCCTAAACTAAGTTGGCAAACAAGTTAGAGTTGGAAACTTCCTTTGAAGACCTTGCTTAAGCAACTTCCTAATTCTTCTCAAAACAACTTGGTTTCTTCCCTCCTTCAACCGAAAATTTCCAGAATTCCTCCCTCTTATTCCCTTCCCAAAGTCGGCTAAAAGAACCCCTTTAAACCCTCTTAAGCAGCCGCCCACTATGCTCGCAACACAACCAGAATTGGACCACTGAAATTTTCCAGATTTCTTTCTTCTTGAACTCCTCTCAAAGTCGGCTATTGCTCTCTATTAAACCTCCCCTCACAGCCGCACACTTCACCCAAGAAGTTCGGCTCTCTCTCTACTCTCAAAACACAAACAGTTCGGCTCCTTCTTTCGTGACAAGAGCAAGACAGTTTCGGCTGCTGTGTCAAGTCAATGGCGTCTCAAGACAGCGTGAACCAAGTCTCTCAAGGTTCTTTCCCACGGGTTGCTCAAGAAACTCTCAAGGAATTTATTCCTAAACCAAGAAAACCCCGTATGGATGCAAGAACTGACAAGAAACTCTTTATTCGAAGAGAAGTGCAAGTCTTCAAAACCCTTGATGATCAAGAACCTCAAGAATCCCAAAAGGTAGTGCAAGTAATCAAAGTTCAAGGTGTTCAAGAATTTCAAGAAGAGGTTGGCCAAAACTTTTGAATTCTTTTTTCTTCTACTTGCTGTAATTTTCTGGTTTGGGTACAAGATGCAATAAGACAGATTTGGCAATAAGAAGTGCGGGTTTCCTTCTTGGTTTTCTTGCTACCCGATTGCCCTTCTTGTTTCTTTTTCGGTTCTGTTTTTTTTTTTTTTAACTTGGCAATAGAACTACACCTGGCCGAAAGGGTTCAAAACCAGATTCTGATCAAGTCCTAATTTACTACAACCAACAGCCCCAAACTCCAAGATTTTATCAAGAACTTCCAAGAACTTCAAGATTAAGTTCAAGAAACTCAAGAAACCTAAAAACTCTTGTAGATTTCCTTCAAGATTCACAACTCCAACAAGTTTGATCCACAAGTCAGTTTAGAAAACTAATTAAAACAACTTGGATGAACAATCAAACACTTGGACAGATTTGGACAAACAACAAAACCCTAGCCGCAAAACCCTAGCCGTGCCTGTTTTGTTTTTTTTTTTTCTTGTATGCAGATTCGGCAAGGCTAATTGCTGGGCAGAATGGATGTCACTAGAGTATGAAATCTGGGCAGATTGGGATTAGCAACAATAACTCACTACTGTCCAGAAATTTACGCGACACAAGGACAAGAACTAACGGACAGATTTTTTTTTGACAAGCGATGCAAACAGATTTTGGTTTGTTTGTTTTTTTTTTTTTTTTTTTTTGACGAACAAGGCAGCAACGGACAGACTTGCAGACACAAAACGAACAGATATGGATACGCAAAACAAAACAAAAACAACGACCAGAATTCTAGATAACAAACGAAGGAACGGCTCAACAAGTAACAAATCGAACAGAAAAATATATATTTTTTTTTTTTGTAAAACAAGGCAGCGGAAATAAAAGAACTCTAAGACAAACTATGGATATAACGGAAGATACCTCTACCAAAGCTCTGAAGCCAACTGATACGTTCCTCGATCAACACGTTTCGAGACACGTAGCACGTTTGCCCAAGGATCTATCGAGGATGTCCAACGCTTGGAATTGCGGGATCTAGAACCAAACGGACGACACGATTTGATTCAAGACGGTAGACGACACTCCGATGAAGGTGAATACTCCAAGGGAATAGGTCGGTAGAACAATCTAGGACAGGACGCAAGACTGCTCAAAAACCCTTGCCAAAGCAAGTAAAGGGGTCGAATCTCTCTCTCAAGAAGAATCGAAAATATGCAAAACTTTATTGATAAAACGCCTTCCTTTATGCTTACAAAGCAAGCCTTTATATAGGCAAAACTAATGAAACCCTAATATCGCAAGGCTAGATGGTCGGCCACTCTTTGGACAAGGTGGGCCGACCCATGGACTCAATAAAAAGGGCCTACTGGTTCGGCCATCCTTAGACAAAGGTGGGCCGAATCCATGGCTAACAAAAGGACTAATCTAAACTTAAGACTCCTAACACTAAGGCCTAAGGCCCTATTCGGCCAACTCACTTGGAGGCCCACTTGACTCTTCATGGCTTGGATCATGGTGTAGATAACTTGACTCTTCATGGGCTTGGATCATGGTGTAGATAACTTGATTGTCTCCTTCCAAGCCTTCAATATCTCTATGAAAGCCTTGAGTCAGGGCCGCCATCCATCTCGCTATCCGTGCACACATCAGTGAAGGTTGCCATTGTTGAGTTCACCGACTACGCACTACTTTGGTGGGACCAAGTCAGGACTACTCGGAGGCGAAATGGTGAACTCAAGGCACTAATGCATAAGCTGTTTGTTCCAAGCCACTACAACCGCGATCTCCACTCTCAGTTTCAAACCCTCACTCAAGGCAACATGAGTGTGGAGGACTACTCCAAGGAGATCAAGATGGCCATGATGAGGGCGAACATTCAAGAAGATAGTGAGGCTACCATGGCAAGGTTCCTTAGAGGTCTCGACCCCGACCTTCAAGAAGCTTTGGAGCTCCAACATTACTTGGACATGCATGATCCTCTTGAACTAGCCATCATGGCCGAGAGGGGGAAGAAATTGAGGCGAGGAGGCCGTACCTTCCAAGCTTCCAACTCGCCTTCATGGAAGGGCAACCCACCAAGGAGAACCTCACATGATACTGGAAATGCGACTAAACCAAGCCCTGCTAGCCGCACACCAGGAAAGTTCTCTAAACCGCAATTCCAATTTTACCCCTAACAAGCGTGTTGATGCATCCAGGTCCACTTCTAAGACCCCTCATGAAACTCCTAAAACTAAGAGTAGAGATATCAAGGGCTTCAAGTGCCAATGGTTTGGAGAAGGGGAAGAAATTGAGGCGAGGAGACCGTATCTTCCAAGCTTCCAACTCGCCTTCATGGAAGGGCAACCCACCAAGGAGAATCTCACATGATACAGGAAATGCGACTACACCAAGCCCTTCTAGCCGCACACCTGGAAATTTCTCTAACCGCAATTCCATTTTTACCCCTAACAAGCTTGTTGATGCATCCAGGTCCACTTCTAAGACCCCTCATGAAACTCCTAAAACTAGGAGTAGAGATATCAAGGGCTTCAAGTGCCAATGGTTTGGACATATTGACACGAACGGCACCAATCTTGTGATGCAACCCGTACAGAAAGGCTAGAATCTAGAAGGTTAGGTCTCACGTTGATGACAAACGAACGCAGCAGAATCACCTAAACCCATTGATCACGTGGCCAACGAACCTGGTATTGTAGAAGACACCGCAATCTGGCGCGGTCCTAGATTGATAAGTCAATGGTATGCCAAAGAAATGAATCTAAAATACTCAAGGATGCTTCAATGAAGCTTTGAAAGAATTCTCAAGTGTTTTTATTAATCATCATAAAACAGAATGTAAACAATGACTTAAGGCTATTTGTAGCCGTGACTAAGACCTAGTAAAGCTTGGAAAAACTTGAAGGAAATCCGGCCAGCCCTTGGTCTTCTCTTTTGGCCGACACTAGCCCAACAACTTATGTGGAAAAGCTTGGTGACAATTGTTGTATCTATGCGGCATTTCTGGACTACCCGATCCGACGGGTAAGGAATTTTTGGTAAGATCATTGGAGTATTTTGAGTGGAAAAATGAGGGAGAGTGAAAACACTAAGGGAGTGAAGTGAGATTATATTTGTCCTATTTTCTTGTTCACTAACCTTTTGCAGGACCAAACGATAGTCATGGAGCAAGATCATCCGACCACTGACTACTCATTGATGTACACCACCATGAAAAACGAGCTGAAGCAGATTAGTGAGCAACAAATGGAGGAGCGGCACAATCGCTTTGACGAGCTCTCCAAGAGCTTCACAAGGAGCTCCCGTTCTCGATCTCGCAACCGATGTAACCATGGCACCAAAGGAGCAAACTATGAGGAGTACTCTCGGCTAGTGTAGATGTGGAAAGTGCCGAGAGGCCTAAAAGGGACACGTCTAAGAACGAGCTCAAGGGACTTAAAATTCAAGTCTCTACGTTCCGAGGGAAAAGTGACCCTGAGGCTTAGTTGGAATGGGAAGGCCGAATCGAGATGGTCTTCGATTGCTATGAGTTTAGCGAGGAACAAAAGGTGAAGCGTGCCACTGTTGAGTTCACTAACTGCGCGCTAGTTTGGTGGGACCAAGTCAGGACTAATCGGAGGCGAAATGGTGAACTCAAGGCACCAATGCATAAGTGGTTTGTTCCAAGCCACTACAACCGCGATATCCACTCTCAGTTTCAAACCCTCACTCAAGGCAACATGAGTGTGGAGGACTACTCCAAGGAGATCAAGATGGCCATGATGAGGGCGAACATTCAAGAAGATAGTTAGGCTACCATGGCAAGGTTCCTTAGAGGTCTCAACCCCGACCTTCAAGAAGCGTTGGAGCTCCAACATTACTTGGACATGCATGATCTTCTTGAACTAGCGATCAAGGCCGAGATGGGGAAGAAATTGAGGCGAGGAGGCCGTACCTTCCAAGCTTCCAACTCGCCTTCATGGAAGGGCAACCCACCAGGGAAAACCTCATATGATACTGGAAATGCGACTACACAAAGCCCTTCTTGCAGCACACCTGGTAATTTCTCTACCCACAATTCCAATTTTACCCCTAACAAGCTTGTTGATGCATCCAGGTCCACTTCTAAGACCCCTCATAAAACTCCTAAAACTAGGAGTAGAGATATCAAGGGCCTCAGGTGCCAATGGTTTGGACATATTGATACGAACGACACCAACCTTGTGATGCAACCCGTACATAAAGGCTAGGATCTAGAAGGTTGGGACTCATGTTGATGACAAACGAACGCAGCGGAATCACCTAAACCCGTTGATCACGTGGCCAACGAACCAAGTATTGTAGAAGACGCCACAATCTGGCGCGGTTCTAGATTGATAAGTCAATGGTATGCCAAAGAAATGAATCTAAAATACTCAAGGATGCTTCAATGATGCTTTGAGAGAATTCTCAAGTGTTTTTATTAATCATCATAAAACTGAATGTAAACAATGACTTAAGGCTATTTGTAGTCGTGACTAAGACTAGTAAAGCTTGGAAAAACTTGAAGCAAAATCCGGCCAGCCCTTGGGCTTCTCTTTTGGCCGACACTAGCCCAACAACATACAATGGAATATGTTGTGGAAAAATCCAAGGAAATCCGTATTTTGTTTCCTTGACTACTCTTGTGGAAAAGCTTGGTGACAATTAATTGTTGGATCTTTGCGGCATTTCTCGACTACCCAATCCGACGGGTAAGTAATTTTTGGTAAGATCATTGGAGTATTTTGAGTGGAAAAATGAGGGAGAGTGAAAACACTAAGGGAGTGAAGTGAGATTATATTTGTCCTATTTTCTTGTTCACTAACCTTTTGCAGGACCAAACGATAGTCATGGAGCAAGTTCATCCGACCACGGACTACTCATTGATGTTCATCACCATGAAAAACCAGCTTAACCGGATTAGTGAGAAACAAACGGAGGAGAGTCACAACCGCTTTGACGAGCTCTCGAAGAGCTTCACAAGGGGCTCCCGTTCTCGAACTCGCAACCGAAGTAAGCATGGCACCAAAGGAGCAAACTATGAGGAGTACTCTTGGCTAGTGAAGATGTGGAAAGAGCCGAGAGGCCTAAAGGGACACGTCTAAGAACGAACTCAAGGGACTTAAAATTCAAGTCTCTACGTTCCAAGGGAAAAGTGACCCTGAGGCTTAGTTGGAATGGGAAGGCCGCATCGAGATGGTCTTCGATTGCTATTAGTTTAGCGAGGAACAAAAGGTGAAGGTTGCCATTATTGAGTTATTCGACTGCGCACTAGTTTTGTGGGACCAAGTCAGGACTAATCGGTGGCGAAATGGTAAACTCAAGGCACTAATGCATAAGCGATTTGTTCCAAGCCACTACAACCACGATCTCCACTCTCAGCTTCAAACCCTCACTCAAGGCAACATGAGTGTGGAGGACTACTCCAAGGAGATCAAGATGGCCATGATGAGGGCGAACATTCAAGAAGATAGTGAGGCTACCATGGCAAGGTTCCTTAGAGGTCTCAAGAAGCCTTGGAGCTCCAACATTACTTGGACATGCATGATCTTCTTGAACTAGCCATCAAGGCCGAGAGGGGGAAGAAATTGAGGCGAGGAGGCCGTACCTTCCAAGCATCCAACTCTCCTTCATAGAAGGGCAACCCACCAAGGAGAACATCACATGATACTGGAAATGCGACTACACCAAGCCCTTCTAGCCGCACACCTGGTAATTTCTCTAACCGTAACAACATTGGTGTATGTTGTGGAAAAATCCAGGGAAATCCGTGTCTTGTTTCCTTGATTACTCTTGTGGAAAAGCTTGGTGACAATTGTTGGATCTTTGCGGTATTTCTCGATTACCCAATCCGACGAGTAAGGAATTTTTGGTAAGATCATTGGAGTATTTTGAGTGGAAAAACGAGGGAGAGTGAAAATATTAAGGGAGTGAAGTGAGATTATATTTGTCATATTTTCTTGTTCACTAACCTTTGCCGGACCAAACGATAGTCATGGAGCAAGCTCATCCGACCACTGACTACTAAGCGGATTAGTGAGCAACAAATGGTAGAGATGCACAATCGCTTTGTCGAGCTCTCGAAGAGCTGTAACTCTCGAATGTAAGAGAAAACAATGCTGAAATTTATCATAAAATGACTACCCTAAAACCTTACAAAGCAAGCCTATTTATAGGCTAAAGTGACTGAAACCAATGATACGAACAAGAGGAGCCACTGGAGCCATGATACGAACTAGAGGAGCCACTGGAGCCATGATACCAACCCTTGTTCGTGTCATTCATTTCCATCTAGATTTGAGGACAAATCCTGCTCAAGTGGAGGGGACTGATGTGTGCACGGACCTTAGCCCAAGTAATAACCCTGTCCGAGTTCCATTGGGCCCAGTCACACGTGCACGAGCCAAGCTCTTCAAAGAATCCCTCCAAGCCCATGTTTGAATTGTCCAAAACCAACATGGAGTCCATAGAGATATTGAAGGCTTGAAGGATTTTAATCGAGTTATCTACACCATGACCCAAGCCCATGAAGAGTCAAGTGGGCCTCCAAATGAGTTGGCCGAATAGGGCCTTAGGCCTTAGTAGTTATTTAGCAATTGATTAGTGTTTAAGTAAGAGCATGGGCCGGCCCATCTTGTCCCAAGACCATGGGCCGACTTTTCCCTTTCCTAGTCCCTTTAGGGTTTTAGGGTAGTCGTTTTATGATAAATTTCAGCATTGTTTTCTCTTACATTCGAGAGTTACAATTCCTTTACTTGTTTTGGCAAGGGTTTTGAGCAGTCTTGCGTCCTGTCCTAGATTGTTCGACCGACCTATTCCCCTGGAGTATTCACCTTCATCGGAGTGTCGTCTACCGTCTTGAATCAAATCGTGTCGTCCGTTTGGTTTTAGACCCCGCAACTCCAAGCGTTGGACATCCTCGCTAGATCCTTTGGCAAACGAGCTACGTGTCTCGAAACGTGTTGATCGAGGAACGTATCAGCTTCACAAGGGGCTCCCGTTCTCGATCTCGCAACCGAAGTAACCGTGGCACCAAAGGAGCAAACTATGAGGAGTACTCTCAACTAGTGAAGATGAGGAAAGAGCCGAGAGGCCTAAAAGGGACACGTCTAAAAACGAGCTGAAGGGACTTAAAATTCAAGCCCCTGCGTTCCAAGGCAAAAGTGGCCCTGAGACTTAGTTGGAATGGGAATGCCGCATCGAGATGGTCTTCGATTGCTATGAGTGTAGCGAGGAAAAAATGGTGAAGGTTGCCACTATTGAATTCACCGACTACGCACTAGTTTGTTGGGACCAAGTCAGGACTAATCGGAGGCGAAATGGTGAACCACGAGTCCGAATTTGGCGAGAACTCAAGGCACTAATGCGCAAGCTGTTTGTTCCAAGCCACTGCAACCGCGATCTCCACTCTTAGCTTCAAACCCTCACTCAAGGCAACATGTGATACGGTCCTCGATCAACACGTTTCGAGACACGTAGCACGTTTGCCCAAGGATCTAGCAAGGTTGTCCAACGCTTGGATTGCGGGACATAAAATCAACACGGACGACACGAGTTGGTTTAAGGTGGTAGAACGACGACTCCAATCGAGATGAATACTCAAGTGGATAGGTCGGACGAACAATCAAGGACAACACGGGATTGCTCAAGAACCCTTGCCAAAAGCAAGTAAAGGAACGAAATTCTCACAAGAAGAAAATCGAAAAAAGACAATTTTATTAATCAATCGAGTCTACACTTAATGCTTACAGAGCAAGCCTTTATATAGGTAAACTAACGAAACCCTAATGCTAGTAAAAAGGAAATAAAGGTTCGGCCAGGCCTTGGATAAGGTGGGCCGAATCCATGACTCAACAAGCCCCACAACTAGTAACAGATCCAAATAATAACTTGACGGCTCAAGACTAAAATCGCCCAACAGTTGGCCGACTCCCTTTAATTGGAAAAACTACAAAGACTAACTAGCGGGCTAGAGCCCAAACTAAAAACTATCACTTGGCTCCTCCTGGGCTTGGATCAATGTGTAGGTAACTTGATTAACATCCTTCAAGCCTTCAAGGTCCCGCCACCCTGCACACATCAACATGAGTATGGTGGACTACTACAAGGAGATCGAGATGGCCATGATGACGACGAACATTCAAGAAGATTGTGAGGCTACCATGGCAAGGTTCCTTAGAGGTCTCAACCCCGACCTTCAAGAAGCCTTTGGGAGCTCCAACATTACTTGGACATGCATGACCTTCTTGAACTAGCCATCAAGGCCGAGAGGGGGAAGAAATTGAGGCGAGGAAGCCGTACCTTCCAAACATCCAACTCGCCTTCATGGAAGGCCAACCCACCAAGGAGAACCTCACATGATACTGGAAATGCGACTACACCAAGCCCTTCTAGCCGTACACCTGGTAATTTCTCTAACCGCAATTCCAATTTTACCCCTAACAAGCTTGTTGATGCTTCCAGGTCCACTTCTAAGACCCCTCATGAAAATCCTAAGACTAGGAGTAGAGATATCAAGTGCTTCAAGTGCCAAGGGTTTAGACATATTGATACGAACGGCACCAACCTTGTGATGCAACCCGTACAGAATGGCTAGGATCTAGAAGGTTAGGACTCAGTTTGATGACAAACGAACGCAGCAGAATCTCCTAAACCCGTTGATCACGTGGCCAATGAACCTCGGTTTTGTAGAAGACGCCACAATCTGGCGCGGTCCTAGATTGATAAGTCAATGGAATTCCAAAGAAATGAATCTAAGATACTCAAGGATGCTTCAATGAAGCTTTGAGAGAATTCTCAAGTGTTTTTATTAATCATCATAAAACTGAATGTAAACAATGACTTAAGGCTAATTGTAGCCGTGACTAAGACCTAGTAAAGGTTGGAAAAACATGAAGGAAATCCGGCCAGTCCTCGGGCATCTCTTTCGGCCGACACTAGCCCAACAACATACATTGGAGTATGTTGTGGAAAAATCCCAGGAAATCTGTATCTTCTTTCCTTGATTACTCTTGTGGAAAAGCTTGGTGACAATTGTTGGATCTTTACGGCATTTCTCGACTACCCAATCCGACGGGTAAGGAATTTTTGGTAAGATCATTGGAGTATTTTGAGTGGAAAGACAAGGGAGAGTGAAAACACTAAGGGAGTGAAGAGAGATTATATTTGTCCTATTTTCTTGTTCACTAACCTTTTGCAGGACCAAACGATAGTCATGGAGCAAGCTTATCCGACCACTGACTACTCATTGATGTTCACTGCCATGAAAAAAGAGCTGAAGCAGATTAGTGAGCAACAAATGGAGGAGCGGCACAATCGCTTTGACGAGCTCTCGAAGAGCTTCACAAAGGGCTCCCGTTCTCGATCTCGCAACCGAAGTAACCATGGCACCAAAAGAGCAAACTATGAGGAGTACTCTCGGCTAGTGAAGATGAGGAAAGTGCCGAGAGGCCTAAAAGGGAGACGTCTAAGAACGAGTTCAAGGGACTTAAAATTCAAGTCCCTACGTTCCAAGGCAAAAGTGACCCTGAGGCTTAGTTGGAATGGGAAGGCCGCATCGAGATGGTCTTCGATTGCTATGAGTATAGCGAGTAACAAAAGGTGAAGGTTGCCACTGTTGAGTTCACCGACTTCGTACTAGTTTGGTGGGACCAAGTCAAGACTAATCGGAGGCGAAATGGGGAACCACGAGTCCGAACTTCGCGAGAACTCAAGGCACTAATGCGCAAGCGGTTTGTTCCAGGCCTGTACAACCGCGATCTCCACTCTCAGCTTCAAAGCCTCACTCAAGGCAACATGAGTGCGGAGGATTACTACAAGGAGATCGAGATGGCCATGATGAGGGCGAACATTCAAGAAGATAGTGAGGCTACCAGGGCAAGGTTCCTTAGAGGTCTCAACCCCGACCTTCAAGAATTCTTGGAGCTCCAACATTACTTGGACATGCATGATCTTCTTGAACTAGAGGGGGAAGAAATTTAGGCGAGGAGGCCGTACCTTCCAAGCTTCCAACTCGCCTTCATGGAAGGGCAACCAACCAAGGAGAATCTCACATGATACTGGATATGCACCTACACCAAGGCTTTCTAGCCGCACACCTGGTAATTTCTCTAACCGTAATTCCAATTTTACCCCTAACAAGCTTGTTGATGCATCCAGGTCCACTTCTAAGACCCCTCATGAAACTCCTAAGATTAGGAGTAGAGATATCAAGTGCTTCAAGTGCCAAGGGTTTGGACATATTGATACGAACGGCACCAAACTTGTGATGCAACCCGTACAGAAAGGCTAGGATCTAGAAGGTTAGGACTCGCATTGATGACAAACGAATGCAGCGAAATCACCTAAACCCGTTGATCACGTGGCCAACGAACCTCGGTATTGTAGAAGACGCCACAATCTGGCGCGGTCCTAGATTGATAAGTCAATGGAATACCAAAGAAATGAATATAAGATTCTGAAGGATGCTTCAATGAAGCTTTGAGAGGATTCTCTAGTGTTTTTATTAATCATCATAAAACTGAATGTAAACAATGACTTAAGGCTAATTGTAGCCGTGACTAAGACCTAGTAAAGGTTGAAAAAACATGAAGGAAATCCGTCCAGCGCTTGGGCTTCTCTTGTGGCCGACACTAGCCCAACAACATACATTGGAGTATGTTGTGGAAAATCCAAGGAAATCCGTTCCCTGTTTACTTGATTACTCTTGTGGAAAAACTTGGTGACAATTGTTGGATCTTTGCGGCGTTTCTCAACCCCCCAATCCGACGGGAAAGGAATTTTTGGTAAGATCATTGGAGTATTTTGGGTGAAAAAATGAGGGAGAGTGAAAACACTATGGGAGTGAAGTGAGATTATATTTGTCTTATTTTCTTGTTCACTAACCTTTTGCAGGACCAAACGATAGTCTTGGAGCAAGCTCATCCGGCCACTGACTACTCATTGATGTTCACTGCCATGAAAAACGAGTTTAAGCGGATTAGTAAGCTACAAATGGAGGAGATGCACAACCGCTTTGACGAGCTCTCCAAGAGCTTCACAAGGGACTCCCGTTCTCGATCTCGCAACCGAAGTAACCTTGGCACCAAAGGAGCAAACTATGAGGAGTACTCTCGGCTAGTGAAGATGAGGAAAGAGCCGAGAGGCCTAAAAGGGACACGTCTAAGAACAAGTTCAAGGGACTTAAAATTCAAGTCCCTACGTTCAAAGGCAAAAGTGACCCTGAGGCTTAGTTGGAATGGGAAGGCCGCAGCGAGATGGTCTTCGATTGCTATGAGTATAGCTAGGAACAAAAGGTGAAGGTTGCCACTGTTGAGTACACCGACTTCGCACTAGTTTGGTGGGACCAAGTCAGGACTAATCGGAGGCGAAATGGTAAAACCACGAGTCCGACCTTGGCGAGAACTGAAGGCACTTATGCGCAAGTGGTTTGTTCCAGGCCAGTACAACCGCGATCTCCACTCTCAACTTCAAACCCTCACTCCAGGCAACATGAGTGCGAAGGACTACTACAAGGAGATCGAGATGGCCATGATGAGGGCAAACATTCAAGAAGATAGTGAGGCTACCATGGCAAGGTTCCTTAGAGGTCTCAACCCCGACCTTCAAGAAGCCTTGGAGCTCCAACATTACTTGGACATGCATGATCTTCTTGAACTAGCCATCAAGGCCGAGAGGGGGAAGAAATTGTGGCGAGGAGGCCGTACCTTCCATGCTTCTAAATCACCTTCATGGAAGGGCAACCCACCAAGGAGAACCTCACATGATACTGGAAATGCGACTACACCAAGCCCTTCTAGCCACACACCTGGTAATTTCTCTAACCGCAATTCCAATTTTACCCCTAACAAGCTTGTTGATGCATCCCGGTCCACTTCTAAGACCCCTCATGAAACTCCTATGACAAGGAGTAGAGATGTCAAGTGCTTCAAGTGCCAAGGGTTTGGACATATTGATACGAACGGCACCAACCTTGTTATGCAACCCGTACAGAAAGGCTAGGATCTAAAAGGTTAGGACTCGCATTTATGACAAACGAACGCAGCGAAATCACCTAAACCCATTGATCACGTGGCCAACGAACCTCGGTATCGTAGAAGACGCCACAATCTGGTGCGGTCCTAGATTGATAAGTCAATGGAATACCAAAGAAATGATTCTAAGATACTGAAGGATGCTTCAATGAAGCTTTGAGAGGATTCTCAAGTGTTTTTATTAATCATCATAAAACTGAATGTAAATAATGACTTAAGGCTAATTGTAGCCGTGACTAAGACCTAGTAAAGGTTGGAAAAACATGAAGGAAATCCAGCCAGCTCTTGGGCATCTCTTTTGGCCAACACTAGCCCAACAACATACATTGGAGTATGTTGTGGAAAAATCCAAGGAAATCCGTGTCTTGTTTCCTTGATTACTCTTGTGGAAAAGCTTGGTGACAATTGTGGGATCTTTGCGGCATTTCTCGATTACCCAATCCGACGAGTAAGGAATTTTTGGTAAGATCATTGGAGTATTTTGGGTGAAAAAATGAGGGAGAGTGAAAACACTATGGGAGTGAAGTGAGATTATATTTGTCTTATTTTCTTATTCACTAACCTGTTGCAGGACCAAACGATAGTCTTGGAGCAAGCTCATCCGGCCACTGACTACTCATTGATGTTCACTGCCATGAAAAACGAGTTTAAGCGGATTAGTAAGCTACAAATGGAGGAGATGCACAACCGCTTTGACGAGCTCTCCAAGAGCTTCACAAGGGACTCCCGTTCTCGATCTCGCAACCGAAGTAACCTTGGCACCAAAGGAGCAAACTATGAGGAGTACTCTCGGCTAGTGAAGATGAGGAAAGAGCCGAGAGGCCTAAAAGGGACACGTCTAAGAACAAGTTCAAGGGACTTAAAATTCAAGTCCCTACGTTCAAAGGCAAAAGTGACCCTGAGGCTTAGTTGGAATGGGAAGGCCGCAGCGAGATGGTCTTCGATTGCTATGAGTATAGCTAGGAACAAAAGGTGAAGGTTGCCACTGTTGAGTACACCGACTTCGCACTAGTTTGGTGGGACCAAGTCAGGACTAATCGGAGGCGAAATGGTAAAACCACGAGTCCGACCTTGGCGAGAACTGAAGGCACTTATGCGCAAGTGGTTTGTTCCAGGCCAGTACAACCGCGATCTCCACTCTCAACTTCAAACCCTCACTCCAGGCAACATGAGTGCGAAGGACTACTACAAGGAGATCGAGATGGCCATGATGAGGGCAAACATTCAAGAAGATAGTGAGGCTACCATGGCAAGGTTCCTTAGAGGTCTCAACCCCGACCTTCAAGAAGCCTTGGAGCTCCAACATTACTTGGACATGCATGATCTTCTTGAACTAGCCATCAAGGCCGAGAGGGGGAAGAAATTGTGGCGAGGAGGCCGTACCTTCCAAGCTTCTAAATCACCTTCATGGAAGGGCAACCCACCAAGGAGAACCTCACATGATACTGGAAATGCGACTACACCAAGCCCTTCTAGCCGCACACCTGGTAATTTCTCTAACCGCAATTCCAATTTTACCCCTAACAAGCTTGTTGATGCATCCCGGTCCACTTCTAAGACCCCTCATGAAACTCCTATGACAAGGAGTAGAGATGTCAAGTGCTTCAAGTGCCAAGGGTTTGGACATATTGATACGAACGGCACCAACCTTGTTATGCAACCCGTACAGAAAGGCTAGGATCTAAAAGGTTAGGACTCGCATTTATGACAAACGAACGCAGCGAAATCACCTAAACCCATTGATCACGTGGCCAACGAACCTCGGTATCGTAGAAGACGCCACAATCTGGTGCGGTCCTAGATTGATAAGTCAATGGAATACCAAAGAAATGAATCTAAGATACTGAAGGATGCTTCAATGAAGCTTTGAGAGGATTCTCAAGTGTTTTTATTAATCATCATAAAACTGAATGTAAATAATGACTTAAGGCTAATTGTAGCCGTGACTAAGACCTAGTAAAGGTTGGAAAAACATGAAGGATATCCAGCCAGCTCTTGGGCATCTCTTTTGGCCAACACTAGCCCAACAACATACATTGGAGTATGTTGTGGAAAAATCCAAGGAAATCCGTGTCTTGTTTCCTTGATTACTCTTGTGGAAAAGCTTGGTGACAATTGTTGGATCTTTGCGGCATTTCTCGATTACCCAATCCGACGAGTAAGGAATTTTTGGTAAGATCATTGGAGTATTTTGAGTGGAAAAATGAGGGAGAGTGAAAACATTAAGGGAGTGAAGTGAGATTATATTTGTCCTATTTTCTTGTTCACTAACCTTTGCAGGACCAAACGATAGTCATGGAGCAAGCTCATCCGACCACTGACTACTAAGCGGATTAGTGAGCAACAAATGGAGGAGATGCACAATCGCTTTGTCGAGCTCTCGAAGAGCTTCCCAAGGGGCTCCCGTTCTCGATCTCGCAACCGAAGTAACCGTGGCACCAAAGGAGCAAACTATGAGGAGTACTCTCAACTAGTGAAGATGAGGAAAGAGCCGAGAGGCCTAAAAGGGACACGTCTAAGAACGAGCTGAAGGGAGTTAAAATTCAATCTCCTACGTTCCAAGGTAAAAGTGGCCCTGAGACTTAGTTGGAATGGGAATGCCGCATCGAGATGGTCTTCGATTGCTATGGGTGTAGCGAGGAAAAAAAGGTGAAGGTTGCCACTATTGAATTCACCGACTACGCACTAGTTTGTTGGGACCAAGTCAGGACTAATCGGAGGCGAAATGGTGAACCACGAGTCCGAATTTGGCGAGAACTCAAGGCACTAATGCGTAAGCTGTTTGTTCCAAGCCACTGCAACCGCGATCTCCACTCTTAGCTTCAAACCCTCACTCAAGGCAACATGTGATACGGTCCTCGATCAACACGTTTCGAGACACGTAGCACGTTTGCCCAAGGATTTAGCGAGGTTGTCCAACGCTTGGATTGCGGGACATAAAATCAACACGGACGACACGAGTTGGTTTAAGGTGGTAGAACAACGACTCCAATCGAGATGAATACTCAAGTGGATAGGTCAGACGAACAATCAAGGACAACACGGGATTGCTCAAGAACCCTTGCCAAAGCAAGTAATGGAACGAAATTCTCACAAGAAGAAAATCGAAAGAAGACAATTTTATTAATCAATCGAGTCTACACTTAATGCTTACAGAGCAAGCCTTTATATAGGCAAACTGACGAAACCCTAATGCTAGTAAAAAGGAAATAAAGGTTCGGCCAGGCCTTGGACAAGGTGGGCCGAATCCATGACTCAACAAGCCCTAGAACCAGTAACTGATCCAAATAATAACTTGACGGCTCAAGACTAAAAAGGCCCAACAGTTGGCCGACTTCCTTTAAATGGAAAAACTACAAAGACTAACTAGTGGGCTAGAGCCCAAACTAAAAACTATCACTTGGCTCCTCGTGGGCTTGGATCAATGTGTAGGTAACTTGATTAACATCCTTCAAGTCTTCAAGGTCCCGCCACCCTGCACACATCAACATGAGTATGGAGGACTACTACAAGGAGATCGAGATGGCCATGATGAGGACGAACATTCAAGAAGATTGTGAGGCTACCATGGCAAGGTTCCTTAGAGGTCTCAACCCTGACCTTCAAGAAGCCTTGGAGCTCCAACATTACTTGGACATGCATGACCTTCTTGAACTAGCCATCAAGGCCGAGAGGGGGAAGAAATTGAGGCGAGGAGGCCGTACCTTCCAAGCTTCCAACTCGCCTTCTTGGAAGGGTAACCCACCAAGGAGATCCTCACATGATACTGGAAATGCGACTACACCAAGCCCTTCTAGCCGTACACCTGGTAATTTCTCTAACCGCAATTCCAATTTTACCCCTAACAAGCTTGTTGATGCATCCAGGTCCACTTCTAAGACCCCTCATGAAACTCCTAAGACTAGGAGTAGAGATTTCAAGTGCTTCAAGTGCCAAGGGTTTAAACATATTGATACGAATGGCACCAACCTTGTGATGCAACCCGTACAGAATGGCTAGGATCTAGAAGGTTAGGACTCAGTTTGATGACAAACGAACGCAGCGGAATCTCCTAAACCCGTTGATCACGTGGCCAAGGAACCTCGGTTTTGTAGAAGACGCCACAATCTGGCGCGGTCCTAGATTGATAAGTCAATGGAATTCCAAAGAAATGAATCTAAGATACTGAAGGATGCTTCAATGAAGCTTTGAGAGAATTCTCAAGTGTTTTTATTAATCATCATAAAACTGAATGTAAACAATGACTTAAGGCTAATTGTAGCCGTGACTAAGACCTAGTAAAGGTTAGAAAAACATGAAGGAAATCCGGCCAGTCCTCGGGCATCTCTTTCGGCCGACACTAGCCCAACAACATACATTGGAGTATGTTGTGGAAAAATCCAAGGAAATCTGTATCTTCTTTCCTTGATTACTCTTGTGGAAAAGTTTGGTGACAATTGTTGGATCTTTGCGGCATTTCTCGACTACCCAATCCGACGGGTAAGGAATTTTTGGTAAGATCATTGGAGTATTTTGAGTGGAAAGACAAGGGAGAGTGAAAACACTAAGGGAGTGAAGAGAGATTATATTTGTCCTATTTTCTTGTTCACTAACCTTTTGCAGGACCAAACGATAGTCATGGAGCAAGCTTATCCGACAACTGACTACTCATTGATGTTCACCGCCATGAAAAAAGAGCTGAAGCAGATTAGTGAGCAACAAATGGAGGAGCGGCACAATCGCTTTGACGAGCTCTCGAAGAGCTTCACAAGGGGCTCCCGTTCTCGATCTCGCAACCGAAGTAACCATGGCACCAAAAGAGCAAACTATGAGGAGTACTCTCGGCTAGTGAAGATGAGGAAAGTGCCGAGAGGCCTAAAAGGGAGACGTCTAAGAACGAGTTCAAGGGACTTAAAATTCAAGTCCCTACGTTCCAAGGCAAAAGTGACCCTGAGACTTAGTTGGAATGGGAAGGCCGCATCGAGATGGTCTTCGATTGCTATGAGTATAGCGAGTAACAAAAGGTGAAGGTTGCCACTGTTGAGTTCACCGACTTCGCACTAGTTTGGTGGGACCAAGTCAAGACTAATCGGAGGCGAAATGGTGAACCACGAGTCCGAACTTGGCGAGAACTCAAGGCACTAATGCGCAAGCGGTTTGTTCCTGGCCAGTACAACCGCGATCTCCACTCTCAGCTTCAAACCCTCACTCAAGGCAACATGAGTGCGGAGGACTACTACAAGGAGATCGAGATGGCCATGATGAGGACGAACATTCAAGAAGATTGTGAGGCTACCAGGGCAAGGTTCCTTAGAGGTCTCAACCTCGACCTTCAAGAATTCTTGGAGCTCCAACATTACTTGGACATGCATGATCTTCTTGAACTAGAGGGGGAAGAAATTTAGGCGAGGAGGCCGTACCTTCCAAGCTTCCAACTCGCCTTCTTGGAAGGGCAACCCACCAAGGAGATCCTCACATGATACTGGAAATGCGACTACACCAAGCCCTTCTAGCCGTACACCTGGTAATTTCTCTAACCGCAATTCGAATTTTACCCCTAACAAGCTTGTTGATGCATCCAGGTCCACTTCTAAGACCCCTCATGAAACTCCTAAGACTAGGAATAGAGATATCAAGTGCTTCAAGTGCCAAGGGTTTGGACATATTGATACGAACGGCACCAAACTTGTGATGCAACCCGCATAAAAAGGCTAGGATCTAGAAGGTTAGGACTCGCATTGATGACAAACGAACGCAGCGGAATCACCTAAACCCGTTGATCACGTGGCCAACGAACCTCGGTATTGTAGAAGACGCCACAATCTGGCGCGGTCCTAGATTGATAAGTCAATGGAATACCAAAGAAATGAATCTAAGATACTGAAGGATGCTTCAATGAAGCTTTGAGAGGATTCTCAAGTGTTTTTATTAATCATCGTAAAACTGAATGTAAACAATGACTTAAGGCTAATTGTAGCTGTGACTAAGACCTAGTAAAGGTTGGAAAAACATGAAGGAAATCCGGCCAGCTCTTGGGCATCTCTTTCGGCCGACACAAGCCCAACAACATACATTGGAGTATGTTGTGGAAAAATCCAAGGAAATCCGTGTCTTGTTTCCTTGATTACTCTTGTGGAAAAGCTTGGTGACAATTGTTGGATCTTTGCGGCATTTCTCGATTACCCAATCCGACGAGTAAGGAATTTTTGGCAAGATCATTGGAGTATTTTGATTGGAAAAACGAGGGAGAGTGAAAACACTGAGAGAGTGAAGTGAGATTATATTTGTCCTATTTTTTTGTTCACTTACCTTTGCAGGACCAAACGATAGTCATGGAGCAAGCTCATCCGACCACTGACTACTAAGCGGATTAGTGAGCAACAAATCTAGGAGATGCACAATCGCTTTGTCGAGCTCTCGAAGAGCTTCACAAGGGGCTCCCGTTCTCGATCTCGCAACCGAAGTAACCGTGGCACCAAAGGAGCAAACTATGAGGAGTACTCTCAACTAGTGAAGATGAGGAAAGAGCCGAGAGGCCTAAAAGGGACACGTCTAAGAACGAGCTGAAGGGACTTAAAATTCAAGCCCCTACGTTCCAAGGCAAAAGTGGCCCTGAGACTTAGTTGGAATGGGAATGCCGCATCGAGATGGTCTTCGATTGCTATGAGTGTAGCGAGGAAAAAAAGGTGAAGGTTGCTACTATTGAATTCACCGACTACGCACTAGTTTGTTGGGACCAAGTCAGGACTAATCGGAGGTGAAATGGTGAACCACGAGTCCGAATTTGGCGAGAACTCAAGGCACTAATGCGCAAGTTGTTTGTTCCATGCCACTGCAACCGCGATGTCCACTCTTAGCTTCAAACCCTCACTCAAGGCAACATGTGATACGGCTCTCAATCAAAACGTTTCGCGATACGTAGCACATTTGCCCAAGGATTTAGCGAGGTTGTCCAACGCTTGGATTGCGGGACATAAAATCAACACGGACGACACGAGTTGGTTTAAGGTGGTAGAACGACGACTCCAATCGAGATGAATACTCAAGGGGATAGGTCGGACGAACAATCAAGGACAACACGGGATTGCTCAAGAACCCTTGCCAAAAGCAAGTAAAGGAATGAAATTCTCACAAGAAGAAAATCGAACGAAGACAATTTTATTAATCAATCGAGTCTACACTTAATGCTTACAGAGCAAGCCTTTATATAGGTAAACTAACGAAACCCTAATGCTAGTAAAAAGGAAATAAAGGTTCGGCCAGGCCTTGGACAAGGTGGGCCGAATCCATGACTCAACAAGCCCCATAACTAGTAACTGATCCAAATAATAACTTGACGGCTCAAGACTAAAAAGGCCCAACAGTTGGCCGACTCCCTTTAATTGGAAAAACTACAAAGACTAACTAGCGGGCTAGAGCCCAAACTAAAAACTATCACTTGGCTCCTCCTGGGCTTGGATCAATGTGTAGGTAACTTGATTAACATCCTTCAAGCCTTCAAGGTCCCGCCACCCTGCACACATCAACATGAGTATGGAGGACTACTACAAGGAGATCGAGATGGCCATGATGAGGACGAACATTCAAGAAGATTGTGAGGCTACCATGTCAAGGTTCCTTAGAGGTCTCAACCCCGACCTTCAAGAAGCCTTGGAGCTCCAACATTACTTGGACATGCATGACCTTCTTGAACTAGCCATCAAGGCCGAGAGGGGGAAGAAATTGAGGCGAGGAGGCCGTACCTTCCAAGCTTCCAACTCGCCTTCATGGAAGGGCAACCCACCAAGGAGATCCTCACATGATACTGGAAATGCGACTACACCAAGCCCTTCTAGCCGTACACCTGGTAATTTCTCTAACCGGAATTCCAATTTTACCTCTAACAAGCTTGTTGATGCATCCAGGTCCACTTCTAAGACCCCTCATGAAACTCCTAAGACTAGGAGTAGAAATATCAAGTGCTTCAAGTGCCAAGGGTTTGGACATATTGATACGAACGGCACCAACCTTGTGATGCAACCCGTACAGAATGGCTAGGATCTAGAAGGTTAGGACTCGGTTTGATGACAAACGAACGCAGCAGAATCACCTAAACCCGTTGATCACGTGGCCAATGAACCTCAGTTTTGTAGAAGACGCCACAATCTGGCGCGGTCCTTGATTGATAAGTCAATGGAATTCCAAAGAAATGAATCTAAGATACTGAAGGATGCTTCAATGAAGCTTTGAGAGGATTCTCAAGTGTTTTTATTAATCATCATAAAACTGAATGTAAACAATGACTTAAGACTATTTGTAGCCGTGACTAAGACCTAGTAAAGGTTGGAAAAACATGAAGGAAATCCGGCCAGCTCTTGGGCATCTCTTTTGGCCGACACAAGCCCAACAACATACATTGGAGTATGTTGTGGAAAAATCCAAGGAAATCCGTGTCTTGTTTCCTTGATTACTCTTGTGGAAAAGCTTGGTGACAATTGTTGGATCTTTGCGGCATTTCTCGATTACCCAATCCGACGAGTAAGGAATTTTTGGTAAGATCATTGGAGTATTTTGAGTGGAAAAACGAGGGAGAGTGAAAACACTGAGGGAGTGAAGTGAGATTATATTTGTCCTATTTTCTTGTTCACTAACCTTTGCAGGACCAAACGATAGTTATGGAGCAAGCTCATCCGACCATTGACTACTAAGCGGATTAGTGAGCAACAAATCTAGGAAATGCACAATCGCTTTGTCGAGCTCTCGAAGAGCTTCACAAGGGGCTCCCGTTCTCGATCTCGCAACCGAAGTTACCGTGGCACCAAAGGAGCAAACTATGAGGAGTACTCTCAACTAGTGAAGATGAGGAAAGAGCTGAGAGGCCTAAAAGGGACACGTCTAAGAACGAGCTGAAGGGACTTAAAATTCAAGCCCCTACGTTCCACGGCAAAAGTGGCCCTGAGACTTAGTTGGAATGGGAATGCCGCATCGAGATGGTCTTCGATTGCTATGAGTGTAGCGAGGAAAAAAAGGTGAAGGTTGCCACTATTGAATTCACCGACTACGCAATAGTTTGTTGGGACCAAGTCAGGACTAATCGGAGGCGAAATGGTGAACCACGAGTCCGAATTTGGCGAGAACTCAAGGCACTAATGCGCAAGCTGTTTGTTCCATGCCACTGCAACCGCGATCTCCACTCTTAGCTTCAAACCCTCACTCAAGGCAAAATGTGATACGGTCCTCGATCAACACGTTTCGAGACACGTAGCACGTTTGCCCAAGGATCTAGCGAGGTTGTCCAACGCTTGGATTGCGGGACATAAAATCAACACGGACGACACGAGTTGGTTTAAGGTGGTAGAACGACGACTCCAATCGAGATGAATACTCAAGTGGATAGGTCAGACGAACAATCAAGGACAACACGGGATTGCTCAAGAACCCTTGCCAAAAGCAAGTAAAGGAACGAAATTCTCACAAGAAGACAATTTTATTAATCAATTGAGTCTACACTTAATGCTTACCGAGCAAGCCTTTATATAGAATTTGGAAGTTACCAAAAGTTGTTTCAAGAAGATTACCAAAGGTTGTTTCAAGAAGATTACCAAAAGTTGTTTCAAGAAGATTACCAAAAGTTGTTTCAAGAAGGTTACCAAAAGTTGTTCAAGAGGAAGAGGATTTTCAAAAGGTTTCCAAAAACTAACTTGTTTCCAAAATCAATTAGGAAACTAAGTAAAGCACTTGGATAACTCTTTGTACTCCCTTGGACACTCTCTCTCTTACCTTTTTAGGAAACTTTCCCAAACTCTCTCATCCATTTTTTTGGAAACTTTCCTAAACTCTCTCATCCATTTTTTGGAAACTTTCCTAAATTCTCTCATCCATTTTTTAGGAAACTCTCCTAAAATTCTCTCATCCATTTTTAGGACCTTTCCTATATTCTCTCATCCACTTTAGGAAACTCTCCTATATTCTCTTCCTAGATTCTAGGAACACTTTCCTACATTTTCTCCTACATTCTTGTGATTACACTTGTAGAAAGGTTGGTAACGGTTGTTGGACTTGAACAGCATTTCTCAACTACCTAACCCAACAGGTAAAGGTATTTGGTAAGTCCATTAGAGTGACATCCATATACACGAGTGCGAGTGGATACACGTAAGGGAGCGTGAAAGGCAATATCTTCGGTTTCGTTGCTAACTTTTTGCAGGTTCCCTCATACGTCATGGCGAGTATAAGATGCATAAAAGCTAGCCCACAACATTGTCTTCCTGATCCTAAGGGAGTCAAAGAAGTGGCATTACGTGGTGTAGATGAGCAATTGGACCTCGTCAAATCTCAATTGCTTGGTTGGTTTTATACTCGTTGCGGTGTCAAAGATAAAATTTGTAGCTTGGCCATTGATGGTAGTTGTGAAGTCAATCTTGCAAGTGCTATCATGGTTGAGAAATTAAATCTTCCAACCATTGATCATCTTCAACCGTACAAGTTGACGAGCACTCATGGGGATGTTTGGGTTACTAAGCACACACTTGTACCTATTCAAATCGGCAAATATGTGGATGAGGTGTTGTGTGATGTAGTCCCAATTCAAGTGACACATGTGTTGTTGGGTAAAGCATGGATGTCGAGGCGAGAAGTTAAAATTGATGGACATACTAATAAGTATTCATTCTTATTTAATAGTCGTCGTCTTGCACTTGTATTACTTACTTATGACCAACTTTGTATTGATCTAGTATGCATGAAAAGTGAGCTTGAGCGTTATAGAATGGAGAAAAAGCTAGATGAGGGAATTGTGCCTGCAGAGGTAAAACCCGAGGAAGTTGAAAGTAATGAGATAAAAGGGTCAGCTGTTGAACTAGAAAAAGAGATGGAAAAATCTAATGAGATGGGTGGTAAAAAGGACAAAGAAAGAGGAAGTGCGCGGGTGACAAGAAAGAAAAGGAAATCGTGTTCTTTATTGCCAAGATCTGATTTGCTACACTTTGTTTCTTGAATATTGATCCGAAAAAAAAAAAAGAAAAAAGGGGCTTAAAAATTCTGACCAACCTCCTCTTGAAGGTCTCCAACACTTGGCCTCTTGATTATTTGTATCACCCTTTGAGATTCTTGATCATCTTGATTCTTGAAGACTTGTACCTCCCTTCGTACAAAAAGTTTCTTGTACGCTCTTGCATCCATACAGGGCTTTCTTGTTTTAGGAGAAAATTTCTTGGAGGTTTCTTGGGCAAGCCGCTTGGGGAATTCTTGTGTAACATCACTTGCATTATCTTGTGACGCCATTGCTTAGGACCATGAGTCAAATCTGTCCTTGTGTGGTGCGAAGGGAAGGGGCCGAATTGCTTGTCTTTGGGGGAGTAAGGGACAAAATTTGGGAGCAAGGAGAGGGGAGTATAGCCGAGTTTATGGAGGGGTTTTAGCAGCAAATTTCTGGAATTTTCGGAGGATAGTTTCGGGTAGAATAGGAAGCTACCAAAATCTGTTTTACACTTGGTTGACCAGCCGACTTTAGGAAGGGAATAAGGAGAAGGAAATCTGGAAAATTTTTGGAAATAATCCTGATTTGGTATAGCCGATTTTGAGGAAGGTTAAGGGGTACGAAATCTGGAAAATTTTTGGTAACAATTCAGATTTGGTTAGCCGACTTTAAGGAATTTTCCAAATAAATCCAACACCTAACTTGGTTCCCAAAATCAATTAGAAAATTAAGTAAACACTTGGGAAACTCCATCATTGTACTTGGACATTTTTTTTTACATCAATTTTTCCTCGTTCCATTCCTTATCGAATTCATTACTTGAGCTTTTTGTTTCTACTCTTGCTTCTTGTTCCTTTGGTACAATTGGATACTATTTGATTAAGGTTCGATTGAACTTCTTTGAGAAAATTTCTGATTTCCTCAAAGGAAACAATCAAGTGGCTTGAGAAGTAAATTGGTGAGAGCATTAGAGTGATATAAGCACTTGAGTGAAAACACGAGAGGAGTGAAACACTTAAGGGAGCAAGTGAGGCATTTTCTACTAACAATTTGTCAAGTTTTGCAGGTTTCACCATGTCTCAGGAAAATGAACTTACCATTGCTCAGTTATCACGTAAAATGGATGATACGTGGAAGGAAATGCAGAGGAGATTTGACCAAAGGCTGGAAACAATCCATGAGCAGATTGATCAACTAAGTTCATCTAGGGTTTCTTCTAGGAAATCTAGGGGAAAATCCACCCTGGAGGAATCTAGTGATTCCAATGCCGATTCAGAACATGAGGCATACGGGCAAGGAAGACCGAAGCAAAACATAAGAGCAATCGGTGATGCAATCAAGGGGATTAAGATGAAGATTCCTCCTTTTCAAGGCAAATCTGATCCGGATACATACCTTGAATGGGAGAGCCGAGTAGAGCTAGTATTCGATTGTAATCACTACACCGATGCACAAAAATTGAGACTTGCCGTAGTAGAATTCACCGACTATGCCATAGTTTGGTGGGAACAAGTGGCTACAAGCAGGAGAAGGTGTGGAGAACCATCTATAACCACTTGGACTGAGCTCAAGAGACTGATGAAGAAGCGATTTGTACCAAGTCACTACCATAGAGACTTGTACCAAAAACTTCAAACCTTGACACAAGGTCAACGCTCAGTTGAGGACTACTACAAGGACATGGAAATCTCCATGTTGAGAGCTGATATTCAAGAAGATCGAGAGGCTACAATGGCAAGATTTCTCAGTGGTCTGAGGGTTGAAATAGCCGATCAACTCGAGCTTCAATACTATGTGGAGATAGAAGATATAGTGGAAAAGGCTATCAAGATTGAGCAAAGGCTCAAGCGGAGGGGTACCACCAGAAATTATAACCCTAATCCGCAACCATTTACTCGACCATTCCAGCCCAAAAGGGAGGAGAGAGGTCCGAACGCTTGGAACCCTCCAAAGCCGAAGCAAGATCACGGGTCAAGCTTACGGCCACCTTTTACCAAAACCGACTCCAAGGTTGTTTCCAAGCCAACAATTGAAACTCCAAAACCTAGGAATCGTGACACCAAATGTTGGAGGTGTCAAGGAGTTGGGCATATTGCAAGCCAATGTCCAAACCCAAGGACCATGCTTGTCCTACCAAATGGAGACATTGTCACTGATGATGAAGAGGAGGATTACAAAGACATGCCTCCCTTGGTTGAAGAGGAAGATGAGATAGAGGAAGTTCCATGTGAGGACCTAGTCCGTTCGTACGTTGAGATTAGGGTTATTCATTATTTGTACGGTTAAATTAAGGTTTTAGGGCTAAGGAGAAACCCTAATCTCGGCCAAGATTGAACACCCTAACTTTGCTTACGATAAAACCCTAGTTTATGCGGTATTCTAGTGTGTGTTTTGGCACAAGAAAAAAATAGGATTCGTTATAGTTTACAGAGGTTTAACAAGTTTGAAAATGGTTAGTAAACTCTGGATTAGCAAACCTCTAGTGTTACAATATTAGAAAGCTTAAATGGAGTTTTGTTTATCGCCCGTCTTTTCCACATTTTCTTTATTAGAACATTCCCCAGATAATTTTATTGAGTGAATATACGTTTTAGATGATTTTTCTAGTATCGGTTAGTTTTTGAGACATTAAGAACGTATGTCGGATGTGGGACCCACTAGTGCGAAAAGTTCGGAAAAATTCGGCCAACTAGGTTAAGTTTTGAATACCGGGTTTAAATTACCGGGTGTGATGAGATATTTATTGGTATCAAATGGATTAGTGTGAGAGAGACAAAAAGTTAGGCATGAAATAATTATAGTGACAAGTGCCACTTTGTGATTGGGTTGGACTTTGACCTTTGGACCAACTTTACCAATAAATCAAAAAATTGACCAAAATTCATTCATTTTCTTGTCTTCCTTGGCTGAATTAGAGAGAGAGAAAAGAGAGAAAATCCCTTCATCTTCCACTTCAATTTCTTGTCCAAATTTTGAGTTTTAACCGATTAATTTGCAAACTACTCCATAAAACTTGCTTTCCATGTAGTTTCCAAGGTGTTTATGGAAGGATTTTTGGAGGACAAAGCCTAAGCTACCATTTTTCTTGAGTTTTCAAGGTATTTTACCAAGAACCTCTTCTTTACTTCAATTAATTGGTAATTAGTGGTTGAAAGTTGTAGTTTTGGTAGTTTATGAGTATATTTCATAGTTGGAAGTAGTATTATGGAAATTCCAGTTTAAGGTTTCATTTTTCCCCTTTCTGTCCGTTTCTGTTCGACCAGGTTAGAGGCCGAATTGGCCTTAGCACAAAACATAAAAGTTGTAGAGAATGCTGTTTGGTAGTTGTCTGTAAAATTTCAGCCCAATCGGAGCAACGTAGCCTGTGAAAAGACCGAAATACCCCTGCTGCCCTGTTTCTATCCGAGAATGATAATCAGCTTCTGTAATTGGTTGTTTTGACCAGGAATACTACTGATTTGGTTGTTGATGTCTTCTTAACATTTATAGCCTTGTATTTTAGCTTTCCAATGGCTTTGGAATCACTTCAATTGGAGTTGTAGGTGCTGAGATATGACTGCATAAGTCAGGACTGCTGCAGTACACTTTGAACTGGAAAATCTTGGGTTGTTTTGGTAAATTTGACCTAGTTAGGATGAGAACTGGAATGTATTGTCTTCATTAAAGTTGTATATATTGATGTGTTTGAGGTTCCTGTAAAATTTCAGGCCAATCGGAGTAGCGTAGCTCATGAAAAGACGGAATTACCCTTGCTGTCCTGTTTTTACCCGAACTTGAAAACTGCTTCAGTAATTGGCTATTTTGGTTGGGATTACTTCTGATTTGGGTTTTGGTGCCTTCTTAGGAAATGTAGCCCCTTGAGTCCTGAGTATGCCTGTAAAATTTCAGGTCAAACAAGTTAGCGTATTCTGAGTTATAGACAAAACCCTCAGGCCTGTTTTAGACATTGGTTTGTGTACGTTTTGAATTTCAGCTTCTGCCCGTGATTTTTCGGTTTTGATCCCGTACGAACTGGGTGCTGATCCCTTCATAAGAAATTTAGATCTTGATCTTAGCTTCGAAACGGTATAAAGTACGCCGAAATCCGAGTTCCGTAGCCCCTGTTATGATCAAAACAATATCGCTCGTCAGAACTGCCTTGTATCTGGACAGTTCTGACGGGTACCTTGGCACTCGATTTTCGTTCTGTTCTGAGTGGATTCAAGTCTTGGCCAAAACATCAAAGTTTTAACCTTATATTTCAGCTTTCTAACGCCTCTGGAATTTCTTGATTTCGATTCCTGAGCCGTGAGTTATGGCCTTGCAAACAGGGCCTGTGTGGTAAACCGCAATGAAACAGCTGGCACTATTTCGTGCATTTTTGACCTATACCTATTGAGATCTGGGTTGAGATGTCTAAAGGGAAGTTGTAGCCCTTCCTCTTAGCTTCGCAACGGTACCTCATGTACCTTGATCCGATACTCCTAGCCTAACTTTTGACCAAAACGGTTTGAGATGGCAGTTGTGGCCGTTTCCGTTTGCCGTTCCGCGCGCGCGCGTGCGCCCCTTTTTGCCGTTTCCGCAAATTACGTGTGCCAATTTTGCCGTTTTACTTGTTTTGGATCGGTTCGTAGCCGTTTGTGACATAAGTGATAAAATCTTGTATTTCAGATAGTGGTGAGCTAGGCGGAGCCGGTGGGGCCCACTACTAGCGATCACGCGCGAAGCAATCTTGTACTACTTTTGGTATTTTGAGTAAGTATTCAGGCCAGTTTGGTGTGTTTTCTTTGCTATGTGTTTGAGATATGTGAAAAGGGCACTTAGACGAGGGTGTACTTTATCGCACTCGACCTAAACCCTAATTTGGATGTATAATTGTACTTGGCATATGTATATGAACCTTTTGGAACCAAAACCCTTGAGCTAGTGGCTCGGGGCGACTTTCGTATAAAGTTTGTGAAGTTTGCAAAGTTTGTGATTTTGAATACTTTTGTGAAGTTGTGAGTTTGGGGCGAACTCTTGACCTGGTTGGACTATTCGAGCCGGTTAGGGCTTGGTCGAAAGCAGTCCAACTTAGTCTGAGGTCACCAAGTTTGTAGGTTCATGTTATGAACCAATTTTGTAAATCCGGTTCACCGAGAAGGTGACCAAGTTTGTGACCCGAGCTTGTGACTCAAGCTCAAGTTTGTGATTTCGTTCGCCCGGGCAAGTTTGTGAGGTGACTGGCCAGTGAGGGTGATAAGGTGTCGGTGGGTGTACAAGTGAAGTTCTACGGACCATTATTTGCAGTCGACGGAGTGTCGGCAGGAGATCACGCATGGCACATGACTTGGCTTTGGAGCCATCTGTATCCTTATTATGTGATGTTACTTTTCTGCTTTTGCTTTACTCTAAATGTGTAACTGTTACGTGAAATTTATGCTTTCACCCCTGTTTACTTACTAAGCATATAGCTTACCCCATTCCTTTTGTTTTCCTTAGCAGGGGCCGACGCGGGGACTTTTGGCTCGTATACTAGTATAGTAAGATTGGCTTGTAATAGTTGAACAGTTAGGATGTTTGTTTTTTTTTGTTTTGGTGGTTTGACTCGATACTTTTGGAGAATGTAATTATAACTCTTTTGGGGTTGTATATATTGTTTTTAGTGCTCTTTCAAACTTTAAGTTTTGAGTCCTGGCGCGAGCTAGGCAGGCGGCCCGCCGATACCCTTGGGTTCGCCCTTGGGAGAAGTGGGGTCGTCACAGTTGGTATCAGAGCTTAGGCTTCCGATCTCTGTAGTGTATCCTAGGCTTGAAGTTTAGGATGCCGGACTGTGGGATACTTGGCTATTAAGGTAAATATTGAATGCTAAGATTTTGATATTGACTTTTGTATTTTTTTTCCATAAGGCAAAGTGGGGATTGAGTTGATTGCACTTGGAGATGGCCAGTCCCAGTGTGAATCGATTTGGTTCTTACTTAATATTGAAGTTAGCTATTTGGACCTATTCTTTAGGTTTGCACCCTAGGGCTGCCGGGGCGGTGCTAGTGGATTAGGTAGGTTCCGTAGGGGAGGCGCGTAGGGCCGTTGATGGGTTTTCCTTTTGACTATCTGATATGTTTATTTTGTTATATCTGCCATGTTATTTTGTTGTAACCAGTATGCCTGGTTTCATTTGTTACCCGGTGATTGACTACATTTTTGGAGCCGTAGTGCTCACGTAAATAATGGATTTTGCACCAACCGGATGTCGGATAACTTGTATATTTTTAGTGTGACTTTGTAAAAATATGTATATTTGAGTATAATCTTTTGAGCTTATTTGTTTGAACCCGGCTTTTGAACTTATTTGAGTACTTGTGTGGTTGTAGACCGGCTACTACTCGTGTGGTTGAACTTTTGAGGAATTACCTGTTGTGTACTTGACTGCTTTTGAGGATTATTTGATCTGATTAGTGCAAGTTGGAATTTCGAGGACGAAATTCTTTTAAGTGGGGGAGATTGTGAGGACCTAGTCCGTTCGTACGTTGAGATTAGGGTTATTCATTATTTGTACGGTTAAATTAAGGTTTTAGGGCTAAGGAGAAACCCTAATCTCGGCCAAGATTGAACACCCTAACTTTGCTTACGATAAAACCCTAGTTTATGCGGTATTCTAGTGTGTGTTTTGGCACAAGAAAAAAATAGGATTCGTTATAGTTTACAGAGGTTTAACAAGTTTGAAAATGGTTAGTAAACTCTGGATTAGCAAACCTCTAGTGTTACAATATTAGAAAGCTTAAATGGAGTTTTGTTTATCGCCCGTCTTTTCCACATTTTCTTTATTAGAAAATTCCCCAGATAATTTTATTGAGTGAATATACGTTTTAGATGATTTTTCTAGTATCGGTTAGTTTTTGAGACATTAAGAACGTATGTCGGATGTGGGACCCACTAGTGCGAAAAGTTCGGAAAAATTCGGCCAACTAGGTTAAGTTTTGAATACCGGGTTTAAATTACCGGGTGTGATGAGATATTTATTGGTATCAAATGGATTAGTGTGAGAGAGACAAAAAGTTAGGCATGAAATAATTATAGTGACAAGTGCCACTTTGTGATTGGGTTGGACTTTGACCTTTGGACCAACTTTACCAATAAATCAAAAAATTGACCAAAATTCATTCATTTTCTTGTCTTCCTTGGCTGAATTAGAGAGAGAGAAAAGAGAGAAAATCCCTTCATCTTCCACTTCAATTTCTTGTCCAAATTTTGAGTTTTAACCGATTAATTTGCAAACTACTCCATAAAACTTGCTTTCCATGTAGTTTCCAAGGTGTTTATGGAAGGATTTTTGGAGGACAAAGCCTAAGCTACCATTTTTCTTGAGTTTTCAAGGTATTTTACCAAGAACCTCTTCTTTACTTCAATTAATTGGTAATTAGTGGTTGAAAGTTGTAGTTTTGGTAGTTTATGAGTATATTTCATAGTTGGAAGTAGTATTATGGAAATTCCAGTTTAAGGTTTCATTTTTCCCCTTTCTGTCCGTTTCTGTTCGACCAGGTTAGAGGCCGAATTGGCCTTAGCACAAAACATAAAAGTTGTAGAGAATGATGTTTGGTAGTTGTCTGTAAAATTTCAGCCCAATCGGAGCAACGTAGCCTGTGAAAAGACCGAAATACCCCTGCTGCCCTGTTTCTATCCGAGAATGATAATCAGCTTCTGTAATTGGTTGTTTTGACCAGGAATACTACTGATTTGGTTGTTGATGTCTTCTTAACATTTATAGCCTTGTATTTTAGCTTTCCAATGGCTTTGGAATCACTTCAATTGGAGTTGTAGGTGCTGAGATATGACTGCATAAGTCAGGACTGCTGCAGTACACTTTGAACTGGAAAATCTTGGGTTGTTTTGGTAAATTTGACCTAGTTAGGATGAGAACTGGAATGTATTGTCTTCATTAAAGTTGTATATATTGATGTGTTTGAGGTTCCTGTAAAATTTCAGGCCAATCGGAGTAGCGTAGCTCATGAAAAGACGGAATTACCCTTGCTGTCCTGTTTTTACCCGAACTTGAAAACTGCTTCAGTAATTGGCTATTTTGGTTGGGATTACTTCTGATTTGGGTTTTGGTGCCTTCTTAGGAAATGTAGCCCCTTGAGTCCTGAGTATGCCTGTAAAATTTCAGGTCAAACAAGTTAGCGTATTCTGAGTTATAGACAAAACCCTCAGGCCTGTTTTAGACATTGGTTTGTGTACGTTTTGAATTTCAGCTTCTGCCCGTGATTTTTCGGTTTTGATCCCGTACGAACTGGGTGCTGATCCCTTCATAAGAAATTTAGATCTTGATCTTAGCTTCGAAACGGTATAAAGTACGCCGAAATCCGAGTTCCGTAGCCCCTGTTATGATCAAAACAATATCGCTCGTCAGAACTGCCTTGTATCTGGACAGTTCTGACGGGTACCTTGGCACTCGATTTTCGTTCTGTTCTGAGTGGATTCAAGTCTTGGCCAAAACATCAAAGTTTTAACCTTATATTTCAGCTTTCTAACGCCTCTGGAATTTCTTGATTTCGATTCCTGAGCCGTGAGTTATGGCCTTGCAAACAGGGCCTGTGTGGTAAACCGCAATGAAACAGCTGGCACAATTTCGTGCATTTTTGACCTATACCTATTGAGATCTGGGTTGAGATGTCTAAAGGGAAGTTGTAGCCCTTCCTCTTAGCTTCGCAACGGTACCTCATGTACCTTGATCCGATACTCCTAGCCTAACTTTTGACCAAAACGGTTTGAGATGGCAGTTGTGGCCGTTTCCGTTTGCCGTTCCGCGCGCGCGCGTGCGCCCCTTTTTGCCGTTTCCGCAAATTACGTGTGCCAATTTTGCCGTTTTACTTGTTTTGGATCGGTTCGTAGCCGTTTGTGACATAAGTGATAAAATCTTGTATTTCAGATAGTGGTGAGCTAGGCGGAGCCGGTGGGGCCCACTACTAGCGATCACGCGCGAAGCAATCTTGTACTACTTTTGGTATTTTGAGTAAGTATTCAGGCCAGTTTGGTGTGTTTTCTTTGCTATGTGTTTGAGATATGTGAAAAGGGCACTTAGACGAGGGTGTACTTTATCGCACTCGACCTAAACCCTAATTTGGATGTATAATTGTACTTGGCATATGTATATGAACCTTTTGGAACCAAAACCCTTGAGCTAGTGGCTCGGGGCGACTTTCGTATAAAGTTTGTGAAGTTTGCAAAGTTTGTGATTTTGAATACTTTTGTGAAGTTGTGAGTTTGGGGCGAACTCTTGACCTGGTTGGACTATTCGAGCCGGTTAGGGCTTGGTCGAAAGCAGTCCAACTTAGTCTGAGGTCACCAAGTTTGTAGGTTCATGTTATGAACCAATTTTGTAAATCCGGTTCACCGAGAAGGTGACCAAGTTTGTGACCCGAGCTTGTGACTCAAGCTCAAGTTTGTGATTTCGTTCGCCCGGGCAAGTTTGTGAGGTGACTGGCCAGTGAGGGTGATAAGGTGTCGGTGGGTGTACAAGTGAAGTTCTACGGACCATTATTTGCAGTCGACGGAGTGTCGGCAGGAGATCACGCATGGCACATGACTTGGCTTTGGAGCCATCTGTATCCTTATTATGTGATGTTACTTTTCTGCTTTTGCTTTACTCTAAATGTGTAACTGTTACGTGAAATTTATGCTTTCACCCCTGTTTACTTACTAAGCATATAGCTTACCCCATTCCTTTTGTTTTCCTTAGCAGGGGCCGACGCGGGGACTTTTGGCTCGTATACTAGTATAGTAAGATTGGCTTGTAATAGTTGAACAGTTAGGATGTTTGTTTTTTTTTGTTTTGGTGGTTTGACTCGATACTTTTGGAGAATGTAATTATAACTCTTTTGGGGTTGTATATATTGTTTTTAGTGCTCTTTCAAACTTTAAGTTTTGAGTCCTGGCGCGAGCTAGGCAGGCGGCCCGCCGATACCCTTGGGTTCGCCCTTGGGAGAAGTGGGGTCGTCACAGTTGGTATCAGAGCTTAGGCTTCCGATCTCTGTAGTGTATCCTAGGCTTGAAGTTTAGGATGCCGGACTGTGGGATACTTGGCTATTAAGGTAAATATTGAATGCTAAGATTTTGATATTGACTTTTGTATTTTTTTTCCATAAGGCAAAGTGGGGATTGAGTTGATTGCACTTGGAGATGGCCAGTCCCAGTGTGAATCGATTTGGTTCTTACTTAATATTGAAGTTAGCTATTTGGACCTATTCTTTAGGTTTGCACCCTAGGGCTGCCGGGGCGGTGCTAGTGGATTAGGTAGGTTCCGTAGGGGAGGCGCGTAGGGCCGTTGATGGGTTTTCCTTTTGACTATCTGATATGTTTATTTTGTTATATCTGCCATGTTATTTTGTTGTAACCAGTATGCCTGGTTTCATTTGTTACCCGGTGATTGACTACATTTTTGGAGCCGTAGTGCTCACGTAAATAATGGATTTTGTACCAACCGGATGTCGGATAACTTGTATATTTTTAGTGTGACTTTGTAAAAATATGTATATTTGAGTATAATCTTTTGAGCTTATTTGTTTGAACCCGGCTTTTGAACTTATTTGAGTACTTGTGTGGTTGTAGACCGGCTACTACTCGTGTGGTTGAACTTTTGAGGAATTACCTGTTGTGTACTTGACTGCTTTTGAGGATTATTTGATCTGATTAGTGCAAGTTGGAATTTCGAGGACGAAATTCTTTTAAGTGGGGGAGATTGTGAGGACCTAGTCCGTTCGTACGTTGAGATTAGGGTTATTCATTATTTGTACGGTTAAATTAAGGTTTTAGGGCTAAGGAGAAACCCTAATCTCGGCCAAGATTGAACACCCTAACTTTGCTTACGATAAAACCCTAGTTTATGCGGTATTCTAGTGTGTGTTTTGGCACAAGAAAAAAATAGGATTCGTTATAGTTTACAGAGGTTTAACAAGTTTGAAAATGGTTAGTAAACTCTGGATTAGCAAACCTCTAGTGTTACAATATTAGAAAGCTTAAATGGAGTTTTGTTTATCGCCCGTCTTTTCCACATTTTCTTTATTAGAAAATTCCCCAGATAATTTTATTGAGTGAATATACGTTTTAGATGATTTTTCTAGTATCGGTTAGTTTTTGAGACATTAAGAACGTATGTCGGATGTGGGACCCACTAGTGCGAAAAGTTCGGAAAAATTCGGCCAACTAGGTTAAGTTTTGAATACCGGGTTTAAATTACCGGGTGTGATGAGATATTTATTGGTATCAAATGGATTAGTGTGAGAGAGACAAAAAGTTAGGCATGAAATAATTATAGTGACAAGTGCCACTTTGTGATTGGGTTGGACTTTGACCTTTGGACCAACTTTACCAATAAATCAAAAAATTGACCAAAATTCATTCATTTTCTTGTCTTCCTTGGCTGAATTAGAGAGAGAGAAAAGAGAGAAAATCCCTTCATCTTCCACTTCAATTTCTTGTCCAAATTTTGAGTTTTAACCGATTAATTTGCAAACTACTCCATAAAACTTGCTTTCCATGTAGTTTCCAAGGTGTTTATGGAAGGATTTTTGGAGGACAAAGCCTAAGCTACCATTTTTCTTGAGTTTTCAAGGTATTTTACCAAGAACCTCTTCTTTACTTCAATTAATTGGTAATTAGTGGTTGAAAGTTGTAGTTTTGGTAGTTTATGAGTATATTTCATAGTTGGAAGTAGTATTATGGAAATTCCAGTTTAAGGTTTCATTTTTCCCCTTTCTGTCCGTTTCTGTTCGACCAGGTTAGAGGCCGAATTGGCCTTAGCACAAAACATAAAAGTTGTAGAGAATGATGTTTGGTAGTTGTCTGTAAAATTTCAGCCCAATCGGAGCAACGTAGCCTGTGAAAAGACCGAAATACCCCTGCTGCCCTGTTTCTATCCGAGAATGATAATCAGCTTCTGTAATTGGTTGTTTTGACCAGGAATACTACTGATTTGGTTGTTGATGTCTTCTTAACATTTATAGCCTTGTATTTTAGCTTTCCAATGGCTTTGGAATCACTTCAATTGGAGTTGTAGGTGCTGAGATATGACTGCATAAGTCAGGACTGCTGCAGTACACTTTGAACTGGAAAATCTTGGGTTGTTTTGGTAAATTTGACCTAGTTAGGATGAGAACTGGAATGTATTGTCTTCATTAAAGTTGTATATATTGATGTGTTTGAGGTTCCTGTAAAATTTCAGGCCAATCGGAGTAGCGTAGCTCATGAAAAGACGGAATTACCCTTGCTGTCCTGTTTTTACCCGAACTTGAAAACTGCTTCAGTAATTGGCTATTTTGGTTGGGATTACTTCTGATTTGGGTTTTGGTGCCTTCTTAGGAAATGTAGCCCCTTGAGTCCTGAGTATGCCTGTAAAATTTCAGGTCAAACAAGTTAGCGTATTCTGAGTTATAGACAAAACCCTCAGGCCTGTTTTAGACATTGGTTTGTGTACGTTTTGAATTTCAGCTTCTGCCCGTGATTTTTCGGTTTTGATCCCGTACGAACTGGGTGCTGATCCCTTCATAAGAAATTTAGATCTTGATCTTAGCTTCGAAACGGTATAAAGTACGCCGAAATCCGAGTTCCGTAGCCCCTGTTATGATCAAAACAATATCGCTCGTCAGAACTGCCTTGTATCTGGACAGTTCTGACGGGTACCTTGGCACTCGATTTTCGTTCTGTTCTGAGTGGATTCAAGTCTTGGCCAAAACATCAAAGTTTTAACCTTATATTTCAGCTTTCTAACGCCTCTGGAATTTCTTGATTTCGATTCCTGAGCCGTGAGTTATGGCCTTGCAAACAGGGCCTGTGTGGTAAACCGCAATGAAACAGCTGGCACTATTTCGTGCATTTTTGACCTATACCTATTGAGATCTGGGTTGAGATGTCTAAAGGGAAGTTGTAGCCCTTCCTCTTAGCTTCGCAACGGTACCTCATGTACCTTGATCCGATACTCCTAGCCTAACTTTTGACCAAAACGGTTTGAGATGGCAGTTGTGGCCGTTTCCGTTTGCCGTTCCGCGCGCGCGCGTGCGCCCCTTTTTGCCGTTTCCGCAAATTACGTGTGCCAATTTTGCCGTTTTACTTGTTTTGGATCGGTTCGTAGCCGTTTGTGACATAAGTGATAAAATCTTGTATTTCAGATAGTGGTGAGCTAGGCGGAGCCGGTGGGGCCCACTACTAGCGATCACGCGCGAAGCAATCTTGTACTACTTTTGGTATTTTGAGTAAGTATTCAGGCCAGTTTGGTGTGTTTTCTTTGCTATGTGTTTGAGATATGTGAAAAGGGCACTTAGACGAGGGTGTACTTTATCGCACTCGACCTAAACCCTAATTTGGATGTATAATTGTACTTGGCATATGTATATGAACCTTTTGGAACCAAAACCCTTGAGCTAGTGGCTCGGGCCGACTTTCGTATAAAGTTTGTGAAGTTTGCAAAGTTTGTGATTTTGAATACTTTTGTGAAGTTGTGAGTTTGGGGCGAACTCTTGACCTGGTTGGACTATTCGAGCCGGTTAGGGCTTGGTCGAAAGCAGTCCAACTTAGTCTGAGGTCACCAAGTTTGTAGGTTCATGTTATGAACCAATTTTGTAAATCCGGTTCACCGAGAAGGTGACCAAGTTTGTGACCCGAGCTTGTGACTCAAGCTCAAGTTTGTGATTTCGTTCGCCCGGGCAAGTTTGTGAGGTGACTGGCCAGTGAGGGTGATAAGGTGTCGGTGGGTGTACAAGTGAAGTTCTACGGACCATTATTTGCAGTCGACGGAGTGTCGGCAGGAGATCACGCATGGCACATGACTTGGCTTTGGAGCCATCTGTATCCTTATTATGTGATGTTACTTTTCTGCTTTTGCTTTACTCTAAATGTGTAACTGTTACGTGAAATTTATGCTTTCACCCCTGTTTACTTACTAAGCATATAGCTTACCCCATTCCTTTTGTTTTCCTTAGCAGGGGCCGACGCGGGGACTTTTGGCTCGTATACTAGTATAGTAAGATTGGCTTGTAATAGTTGAACAGTTAGGATGTTTGTTTTTTTTTGTTTTGGTGGTTTGACTCGATACTTTTGGAGAATGTAATTATAACTCTTTTGGGGTTGTATATATTGTTTTTAGTGCTCTTTCAAACTTTAAGTTTTGAGTCCTGGCGCGAGCTAGGCAGGCGGCCCGCCGATACCCTTGGGTTCGCCCTTGGGAGAAGTGGGGTCGTCACATTCCAACTCAAGACAAAGTTGGATTGGTAGCAAGAAGGGCCCTAGCTACTCAAGCTAGTAAAGATGAGCTTCAACGTGACAACATCTTTTACACTAGGTGCCATGTGACCAACAAGGTATGCAGCTTGGTGATTGACCCCGGAAGTTGCACTAATGTTGCTAGTGCATTGATGGTGGAGAAACTAAACTTGCCAACTAGTGAGCACCCCCGTCCCTACAAGCTTCAGTGGTTAAACAACAGTGGAGAGGTACGTGTTCATAAACAAGTTTTGGTTACTTTTCGCATTGATAGGTATGAAGATGATGTTATGTGTGATGTAGTACCAATGCAAGCTGCACATATACTCTTAGGGCATCCTTGGCAATTTGACAAAAGAGTCACTTTTGATGGTTTCTTGAACAAATACTCTTTCATACATAATTGTAAAAAGATTACACTTGCACCTCTTACACCTCAACAAGTGCATGAGGATCAAGTTAGTCTACAAAAAGAGTATGACTTGCATACTACCACCAAGAAGGACAACGCCAAAGCTAAGAAATTAGTGACGGCCGACCCTTCTTCAAGCAAGTTGGATCACTCTCATTCGGCCTTAGAGCCCACACAGGAGAGAAAACCCAGCATGCTTGCCAAGGTGAAAAATGTGAGACAGACCTTGCATTCTAATCAGATTTTATTTATTTTATTTGGCAAGGAATCCTTACTCACTAATGCTCTTGATGCTTCTTTGCCTAGTATTATTACTAACCTCTTACAGGAGTATCAAGATGTCTTTCCTGAGGATATACCTACTAGTTTGCCTCCATTAAGGGGAATTGAACATCAAATTGATTTCATTCCTGGATCTTCCCTTCCAAACAAGGCACCATATAGGACCAATCCTGAGGAAACCAAGGAGAAACAACGACAAGTGGAGTAGTTGCTTAGTAAGGGTTGGATTCAGGAGAGTCTAAGCCCTTGTGCTGTACCAGTTCTACTTGTTCCAAAGAAAGATGGAGGATGGAGAATGTGTACTGATTGTAGGGCAATTAATGCCATCACGGTAAAGTACCGCCATCCCATACCTCGTTTGGATGACATGCTTGATGAATTACATGGTGCTATCATTTTTACTAAGATTGATTTGAAAAGTGGTTACCATCAAATTCGTATGAAAGAAGGAGATGAATGGAAAACTGCATTTAAGACAAAACATGGACTTTTTGAGTGGTTGGTCATGCCTTTTGGGCTAACCAATGCACCAAGTACTTTTATGAGACTCATGAATCATGTTTTACGCTCTTTCATTGGTAAATTTGTGGTCGTTTACTTTGATGACATTTTGATCTATAGTAAGACTCTATATGAGCATGTTGTGCATTTACAAATGATCCTCGATGCACTTCGCAAGGCAAGCCTCTACGCTAACCTTAAGAAGTGTACCTTTTGCACAAATCAATTGGTTTTCCTAGGATATGTTGTTAGTGAGCAGGGAATTCATGTTGATCAAGAAAAGGTGAAGGCTATTAGTGAATGGCCAACCCCTACCAATGTAAGTGAGGTGCGAAGCTTCCATGGCTTGGCAAGCTTCTATAGGCGTTTTGTCAAGGACTTTAGCACAATTGCTGCCCCACTTACGTCGATTGTCAAGAAAGATGTGCAATTTCATTGGGGAGAGGAACAAGCTAAGTCTTTCCAATTACTTAAACACAAGCTCACACATGCACCCGTTCTTAGTTTACCTAATTTTGACAAAGCTTTTGAAGTAGAGTGTGATGCTTCTGGTATAGGTATTGGAGCTGTTTTACTCCAAGAGGGTCGCCCGGTTGCCTACTTTAGCGAGAAGTTGAATGGAGCTGCTCTAAATTACTCAACCTATGATAAGGAACTAATGGCCTTAGTGCGAGCTCTACAAACATGGCAACATTACCTTCGCCCTCGTGAGTTTGTCTTGCACACAGATCATGAGTCACTCAAGCATATCAAGTCTCAAGACAAGTTAAGTAAGCGACATGCACGATGGATTACCTTCATTGACAGTTTTACCTTTGTGATCAAATACAAGACAGGTAAGACGAATGTAGTGGCTGATGCACTCTCGCGAAGGCATACATTTATCACTACATTAGATGCTAAGTTGCTTGGTTTTGAATTTCTTAAAGACCTTTATGCAACTGACTCAGATTTTGGTGAGATTTTTTCATCCTTGCCACGACACTCTCGTGAGCATTATTTCATCTCTCAAGGGTTCTTATACTATAAGGACAGGCTTTGCATTCCCAAGAGCTCCATACGCACACTCCTAGTAAGAGAATCTCATGGAGGAGGGCTAATGGGACACTTCGGCATTGCCAAGACCTTAATGATTCTCCAAGAACATTTCTTCTGGCCACGCATGAGGAGTGACGTGGAACGACACATCGAAAGGTGCGTGACTTGTCACCAAGCAAAATCAAAGGTACACCCTTATGGTCTCTATACACCTTTGCCAATTCCACAGGAACCATGGGTTGATCTGTCAATGGATTTTGTGCTTGGACTACCTAGAACTAGAAAAGGACATGATTCAATCTATGTGGTAGTTGACCGCTTCTCCAAAATGGCCCATTTTATTCCTTGTCTTAAAACAGATGATGCTAAGCATGTTGCAGATTTATTCTTTCGTGAGATAGTTAGATTACATGGCATGCCACGCACTATTGTTTCTGATAGGGACGCCAAATTCCTTAGCTATTTTTGGAAAACTTTGTGGTGTAAACTAGGTACTAAATTGCTATTTTCTACTTCTAGCCACCCACAAACTGATGGTCAAACCGAAGTGGTTAATAGGACTTTATCTACCCTATTGCGCGCAGTTATTAAAAAGAACATTAAATCTTGGGAAGATTGCTTACCACATGTGGAATTTGCATACAATCGCACTGTCCATTCTGCTACACGTTATTCGCCGTTTGAAATTGTGTATGGTTTTAACCCTCTCACACCTTTGGATTTAACTCCTTTACCTGTTCATGAGAGAGTTAACTTGGATGGTAAGACCAAGGCTGCATATGTACGTGAGTTACACACTAAGGTGCGGGCCAACATCGAGAAGCGTACACTTCAATACATCCAAAGTGCCAACAAGGGGCGCCGCAAGATGGTCTTTGAGCCTGGCGATTGGGTATGGATACACATGCGTAAAGAGAGGTTCCCAGTCAAACGGCGTAGTAAGCTACTTCCACGGGAGATGGTCCATTCCAAGTCCTGGAGCGTATAAATGACAATGCCTACAAACTTGAACTTCCAGGTGAGTATGGGGTACATGCTACTTTTAATGTATCTGACTTGAGTCCTTTTCATGCAGACGATGAGTTTGATTTGGGGACAAATCGCCTTTAAGAGAAGGGGACTAATGAGGAAGGGCTCAAGGCTGCTCAAACTTCTAGTGCTCAGGTCATGCAAATACCCAGTGGTCCAATTACAAGAGCGCGTGCTAGGAGAATTCAAGAATCACTTCAAGCTCTTGTTTGCACGATTCAAGAACGAGTTGGTGATGACTTGAGGACCATTGAAGGATTACATAATGGAGAAACTACTCTATACATTTTCCTTCAAATGGAAGAACCAAGTGAAGACTAGTTCACGGAGCACTAGCTTGCTAATTAGGGTTTTGGTTACCATTATTAGTTGTTTGTTAGCATTAATAATTTCGGTCAATTTTCACTTCACTTTGGCCGAATTCAGAGTCTTAATTTTAGTCAATTAGTTGTTAGATATTTTCACCCTTAATGAAGGGCAAGGTCGTCCATTGGACATTCTAGGGTTTGAGTCCTGTAAGGCTATATATAGCCTAGGTTTTCATTCATTAGGGGACGATTCAGATTTTATAAAATATATGTGAGTTTTTTTCACTCTCTCTTGCCTCAAGAGAATTTCCTTTGAATACTTGAGAATCAATCTCAAGCTGTTCATTGAACTTATCAATCAAGTAGTCTCCTTGGTTGTGGCGTTCTTCTAACTATACTTTTGGTTCACTAAATTCGCTAGTCTTGGGTTAAGGATTATCCTTAGTTCGTGACTTGTGATTCTAGAAGGTTAAAGTTCCGCATATCGATTCAACTTGGTGTTCGAATGACTTCGGGATAGGTAAAGAACAAGAAGTAGAATCTGGAATTTCCCTTTTAAGATGAGCTCGAATGAATCCTCCAATGGTGCGAACAGATTTGATTGGACGTTGTTCCACGAATTGATACCAAAGAGATTTAGTTCCTAGAAGACAAACTACATGGAAACTCACAAAGTGTCCAAGTGACTTCGGGATGGAACATGCCATGACCAACTTTACTTGACTTTGTTTAACCTGCACAAACGAGGATATACTAAACAAAACACATGTTATCCGGTTAGCAAACAAAGTGTTCACACATTCAATGTTTGCAGACATGGTCAACTCTTTTTCTTGACTCTTCACTAAGGCCAAATTGTTCTTGCTTATCCCCACTCCCTTCTTCTCGGACCATTGATCCTTCATTGCACTTGAGTTTTGTTTTTCATTGGGGAGCTCTTGTTCACGGCTCGGCAGCAACTCATTCGTACGTGGCTCTTCAATCAACGAGGGACTAGACTGAATTTTTCCTTTATTACCACCGGTTGGCACATGGTTAAGTTGCTCCAAGTGTGAATCCAGCACTTGGCTAAGTCTTTCCATCATGTCATCAATCAATGATTTAGTCCGACTTCGGAATTTATCCTTTGATTCACGAAGCTTTGACTCAATTCGAGAATTCTCAAACTCCTCGTCTTGATTGTCAAGACACTTCTTAGATGCACCTCGTTTGCTTGAAGTTGACCTCGATTTAGATGCTCTACGCAGACTTCTTTGCTCCTTCTCATACTCATCACAATCTTGTTTATACCTTTCATATACACACAAAGCACGGTGGCGTTGCATCTCCTCCCGGAGTGAATGATACCCATGTTGTGAACTGGATTGCATGGAACTAGAGTACTTGTGAGTAGGCATCTTGAGACCCCTCCTCTTGAGAGGCTCATTCTCCAAGAATTCTTGGTTGTATGGGTAAGACGCAACTTCTCTAGGCATGAGTGCGTGACCTGCCAAAATGGTTAGCAAAGAAAAGGAGATTCCTCACGTCACACAAGCTCACGTGTATGTGCTCATCCCTCGTGTATCTCTCGAAGCGTTCTAATGGACTTACCAAATACCTTTACCTGTTGGATTAGGTAGTTGAGAAATGCTGCTCAAGTCCAACAACCGTAACCAACCTTTCCACAAGTGTAACCACAAGAATGTAGGAGAAAATGTAGGAAAGTTTCCTAAAATCTAGGAAGAGAATATAGGAGATTTTCCTAAAGTGGATGAGAGAATATAGGAGAGTTTCCTAAAGTGGATGAGAGAATATAGGAAAGGTCCTAAAAATGGATGAGAGAATTTGGGGAGAGTTCCCTAAAAAATGGATGAGAGAATTTAGGAAAGTTTCCAAAAAATAGATGAGAGAGTTTTAGGAAAATTTCCTAAAAATGGATGAGAGAATTTAGGAAAGTTTCCAAAAAATGGATGAGAGAGTTTTAGGAAAATTTCCAAAAAAATGGATGAGAGAATTTAGGAAAGTTTCCAAAAAATGGATGAGAGAATTTAGGAAAGTTTCCTAAAAATAGATGAGAGACCTTAGGAAAGTTTCCAAAAAAAATGGATGAGAGAGTTTGGGAAAGTTTCCTAAAAAGGTAGGAGAGAGAGTGTCCAAGTGAGTACAAAGAAACCCTAGCGCAAATGAAACCCTAGCTGCAAGTAGAAAACCCTAGCCGCAAGGAAAACCCTAGCAAGAGAAGGAAACCCTGGCAAGATAAGGAAACCCTAGCAGCCGTCATGTTATTGTTCTTGCTGCCCATGCGACAACCAACTAACGAGACAGATTTGGGAGCAACGTTGAAACACCAACAACCAGAATTTTTGATGCAACAAACGACTCAAACGCAAGAAACAAGTTGTGGACAGAAATTATCAACAAACTAGACACAACACAAAGGAGATAACACACCAACAGATTTTGTGTTCGGATGAACAGTAACATGAACAGTACGTGTGAACAGTGTCGGTGAACAGTGACTTTTTTTTTTTTTTTTTTTGTAAAACAAGGCAGCGGAAATAAGGGAAACTAAGACAAAACAACGGATATAACGAAAGATACCTCTACCAAAGCTCTGAAGCCAACTGATACGTTCCTCGATCAACACGTTTCGAGACACGTAGCACGTTTGCCCAAGGATCTAGCGAGGATGTCCAACGCTTGGAATTGCGGGATCTAGAACCAAACGGACGACACGATTTGATTCAAGACGGTAGGACGACTACTCCAACGAAGGTGGATACTCCACGGGATAGGTCGGTAGAACAATCTAGGATGAGATGCAAGACTGCTCAAAACCCTTGCCAAAGCAAGTAAAGGGGTCGAATCTCTCTCTCAAGAAGAATCGAAAATATGCAAAACTTTATTGATAAAACGTCTACCTTTATGCTTACAAAGCAAGCCTTTATATAGGCAAAACTAATGAAACCCTAATATCGCAAGGCTAGATGGTCGGCCACTCTTTGGACAAGGTGGGCCGACCCATGGACTCAATAAAATGGTTCGGCCATCCTTAGACAAAGGTGGGCCGAATCCATGGCTAACAAAAGGACTAATCTAAACTTAAGACTCCTAACACTAAGGCCTAAGGCCCTATTCGGCCAACTCACTTGGAGGCCCACTTGACTCTTCATGGCTTGGATCATGGTGTAGATAACTTGACTCTTCATGGGCTTGGATCATGGTGTAGATAACTTGATTGTCTCTTTCCAAGCCTTCAATATCTCTATGAAAGCCTTGAGTCAGGGCCGCCATCCATCTCGCTATCCATGCACACATCATAAAGGTTCGGCCAGGCCTTGGACAAGGTGGGCCGAATCCATGACTCAACAAGCCCTACAACTAGTAACTGATTCAAATAATAACTTGATGGCTCAAGACTAAAAAGGCTCAACAGTTGGCCGACTCCCTTTAATTGGAAAAACTACAAAGACTAACTAGCGGGCTAGAGCCCAAACTAAAAACTATCACTTGGCTCCTCGTGGGCTTGGATCAATGTATAGGTAACTTGATTAACATCCTTCAAGCCTTCAAGGTCCCGCCACCCTGCACACATCAACATGAGTATGGAGAAATACTACAAGGAGATCAAGATGGCCATGATGAGGACGAACATTGAAGAAGATTGTGAGGCTACCATGGCAAGGTTCCTTAGAGGTCTCAACCCCGACCTTCAAGAAGCCTTGGAGCTCCAACATGATGTGTGCATGGATAGCGAGATGGATGGCGGCCCTGACTCAAGGCTTTCATAGAGATATTGAAGGCTTGGAAGGAGACAATCAAGTTATCTACACCATGATCCAAGCCCATGAAGAGTCAAGTTATCTACACCATGATCCAAGCCATGAAGAGTCAAGTGGGCCTCCAAGTGAGTTGGCCGAATAGGGCCTTAGGCCTTAGTGTTAGGAGTCTTAAGTTTAGATTAGTCCTTTTGTTAGCCATGGATTCGGCCCACCTTTGTCTAAGGATGGCAGAACCACTAGGCCCTTTTTATTGAGTCCATGGGTCGGCCCACCTTGTCCAAAGAGTGGCCAACCATCTAGCCTTGCGATATTAGGGTTTCATTAGTTTTGCCTATATAAAGGCTTGCTTTGTAAGCATAAAGGTAGACGTTTTATCAATAAAGTTTTGCATATTTTCGATTCTTCTTGAGAGAGAGATTCGACCCCTTTACTTGCTTTGGCAAGGGTTTTGAGCAGTCTTGCGTCTCGTCCTAGATTGTTCTACCGACCTATCCCGTGGAGTATCCACCTTCATTGGAGTCGTCGTCCTACCGTCTTGAATCAAATCGTGTCGTCCGTTTGGTTCTAGATCCCGCAATTCCAAGCGTTGGACATCCTCGCTAGATCCTTGGGCAAACGTGCTACGTGTCTCGAAACGTGTTGATCGAGGAACGTATCACAACATTACTTGGACATACATGACCTTCTTGAACCAGCCATCAAGGCCGAGAGGGGGAAGAAATTGAGGCGAGGAGGCCGTACCTTCCAAGCTTCCAACTCGCCTTCATGGAAGGGCAACCCACCAAGGAGAACCTCACATGATACTGGAAATGCGACTACACCAAGCCCTTCTTGCCGTACACCTGGTAATTTTTCTAACCGCAATTCCAATTTTACCCCCAACAAGCTTGTTGATGCATCCAGGTCCACTTCTAAGACCCCTCATGAAACTCCTAAGACTAGGAGTAGAGATATCAAGTGCTTCAAGTGCCAAGGGTTTAGACATATTGATACGAACGGCACCAACCTTGTGATGCAACCCGTACAGAATGGCTAGGATCTAGAAGGTTAGGACTCAGTTTGATGACAAACGAACGCAGCGGAATCACCTAAACCCGTTGATCACGTGGCCAATGAACCTCGGTTTTGTAGAAGACGCCACAATCTGGCGCGGTCCTAGATTGATAAGTCAATGGAATTCCAAAGAAATGAATCTAAGATACTCAAGGATGCTTCAATGAAGCTTTGAGAGAATTCTCAAGTGTTTTTATTAATCATCATAAAACTGAATGTAAACAATGACTTAAGGCTAATTGTAGCCGTGACTAAGACCTAGTAAAGGTTGGAAAAACATGAAGGAAATCCGGCCAGTCCTCGGGCATCTCTTTTGGCCGACACTAGCCCAACAACATACATTGGAGTATGTTGTGGAAAAATCCAAGGAAATCCGTGTCTTCTTTCCTTGATTACTCTTGTGGAAAAGCTTGGTGACAATTGTTGGTTCTTTGCGGCATTTCTCGACTACCCAATCCGACGGGTAAGGAATTTTTGGTAAGATCATTGGAGTATTTTGAGTGGAAAGACGAGGGAGAGTGAAAACACTAAGGGAGTGAAGAGAGATTATATTTGTCCTATTTTCTTGTTCACTAACCTTTTGCAGGACCAAACGATAGTCATGGAGCAAGCTTATCCGACCACTGACTACTCATTGATGTTCACCGCCATGAAAAACGAGCTGAAGCAAATTAGTGAGCAACAAATGGAGGAGCGGCACAATCGGTTTGACGAGCTCTCGAAGAGCTTCACAAGGGGCTCCCGTTCTCGATCTCGCAACCGAAGTAACCATGGCACCAATGGAGCAAACTATGAGGAGTACTCTTGGCTAGTGAAGATGAGGAAAGTGCCGAGAGGCCTAAAAGGGAGACGTCTAAGAACGAGTTCAAGGGACTTAAAATTCAAGTCCCTACGTTCCAAGGCAAAAGTGACCCTGAGACTTAGTTGGAATGGGAAGGCCGCATCGAGATGGTCTTCGATTGCTATGAGTATAGCGAGTAACAAAAGGTGAAGGTTGCCACTGTTGAGTTCACCGACTTCGCACTAGTTTGGTGGGACCAAGTCAAGACTAATCGGAGGCGAAATGGTGAACCACGAGTACGAACTTGGCGAGAACTCAAGGTACTAATGCGCAAGCGGTTTGTTCCATGCCAGTACAACCGCGATCTCCACTCTCAGCTTCAAACCCTCACTCAAGGCAACATGAGTGCGGAGGACTACTACAAGGAGATCGAGATGGCCATGATGAGGGCGAACATTCAAGAAGATAGTGAGGCTACCTGGGCAAGGTTCCTTAGAGGTCTCAACCCTGACTTTCAAGAATTCTTGGAGCTTCAACATTACTTGGACATGCATGATCTTCTTGAACAAGAGGGGGAAGAAATTTAGGCGAGGAGGCCGTACCTTCCAAGCTTCCAACTCGCCTTCATGGAAGGGCAACCCACCAAGGAGAATCTCACATGATACTGGATATGCGCCTACACCAAGTCTTTCTAGCCGCACACCTGGTAATTTCTCTAACCGCAATTCCAATTTTACCCCTAACAAGCTTGTTGATGCATCCCGGTCCACTTCTAAGACCCCTCATGAAACTCCTATGACAAGGAGTAGAGATGTCAAGTGCTTCAAGTGCCAAGGGTTTGGACATATTGATACGAACGGCACCAACATTGTTATGCAACCCGTACAGAAAGGCTAGGATCTAAAAGGTTAGGACTCGCATTGATGACAAACGAATGCAGCGGAATCACCTAAACTCGTTGATCACGTGGCCAACGAACCTCGGTATTGTAGAAGACGCCACAATCTGGCGCGGTCCTAGATTGATAAGTCAATGGAATACCAAAGAAATGAATCTAAGATACTGAAGGATGCTTCAATGAAGCTTTGAGAGGATTCTCAAGTGTTTTTATTAATCATCATAAAACTGAATGTAAACAATGACTTAAGGCTAATTGTAGCCGTGACTAAGACCTAGTAAAGGTTGGAAAAACATGAAGGAAATCCGTCCAGCCCTTGGGCTTCTCTTGTGGCCGACACCAGCCCAACAACATACATTGGAGTATGTTGGGGGAAAATACTAGGAAATCTGTTCCCTGTTTACTTGATTACTCTTGTGGAAAAGCTTGGTGACAATTGTTGGATCTTTGCGGCATTTCTCAACCCCCCAATCCGACGGGTAAGGAATTTTTGGTAAGATCATTGGAGTAATTTGAGTGGAAAAACGAGGGAGAGTGAAAACACTATGGGAGTGAAGTGAGATTATATTTGTCTTATTTTCTTGTTCACTGCTAACCTTTTGCAGGACCAAACTTTAGTCTTGGAGCAAGCTCATCCGGCCACTGACTACTCATTGATGTTCACCGCCATGAAGAACGAGTTTAAGCGGTTTAGTAAGCTACAAATGGAGGAGATGCACAACCGCTTCACAAGGGGCTCCCGTTCTCGATCTCGCAATCGAAGTAACCTTGGCGCCAAAGGAGCAAACTATGAGGAGTACTCTCGGCTAGTGAAGATGAGGAAAGAGCCGAGAGGCCTAAATGGGACACGTCTAAGAACAAGTTCAAGGGACTTAAAATTCAAGTCCCTACGTTCAAAGGCAAAAGTGACCCTGAGGCTTAGTTGGAATGGGAAGGCCGCATCGAGATGGTCTTCGATTGCTATGAGTATAGCGAGGAACAAAAGGTGAAGGTTGCCACTGTTGAGTACACCAACTTCGCACTAGTTTGGTGGGACCAAGTCAGGACTACTCGGAGGCGAAATGGTGAACCACGAGTCCGAATTTGGCGAGAACTCAAGGCACTAATGCGCAAGCTGTTTGTTCCATGCCAGTACAATCGCGATCTCCACTCTCAGCTTCAAACCCTCACTCCAGGCAACATGAGTGCGAAGGACTACTACAAGGAGATCGAGATGGCCATGATGAGGGCAAACATTCAAGAAGATAGTGAGGCTACCATGGCAAGGTTCCTTAGAGGTCTCAACCCCGACCTTCAAGAAGCCTTGGAGCTCCAACATTACTTGGACATGCATGATCTTCTTGAACTAGCCATCAAGGCCGAGAGGGGGAAGAAATTGTGGCGAGGAGGCCGTACCTTCCAAGCTTCCAAATCGCCTTCATGGAAGGGCAACCCACCAAGGAGAACCTCACATGATACTGGAAATGCGACTACACCAAGCCCTTCTAGCCGCACACCTGGTAATTTCTCTAACCGCAATTCCAATTTTACCCCTAACAAGCTTGTTGATGCATCCCGGTCCACTTCTAAGACCCCTCATGAAACTCCTATGACAAGGAGTAGAGATGTCAAGTGCTTCAAGTGCCAAGGGTTTGAACATATTGATACGAACGGCACCAACCTTGTTATGCAACCCGTACAGAAAGGCTAGGATCTAAAAGGTTAGGACTTAGTTTGATGACAAACGAACGCAGCGGAATCACCTAAACTCGTTGATCACGTGGCCAACGAACCTCGGTATTGTAGAAGACGCCACAATCTGGCGCGGTCCTAGATTGATAAGTCAATGGAATACCAAAGAAATGAATCTAAGATACTGAAGGATGCTTCAATGAAGCTTTGAGAGGATTCTCAAGTGTTTTTATTAATCATCATAAAACTGAATGTAAACTTAAGGCATTATGTAGCCGTGACTAAGACCTAGTAAAACTTGGAAAAACATGAAGGAAATCCGGCCAGCTCTGGGGCATCTCTTTTGGCCAACATTAGCCCAACAACATACATTGGAGTATGTTGTGGAAAAATCCAAGGAAATCCGTGTCTTGTTTCCTTGATTACTCTTGTGGAAAAGCTTGGTGACAATTGTTGGATCTTTGCGGCATTTCTCGATTACCCAATCCGACGAGTAAGGAATTTTTGGTAAGATCATTGGAGTATTTTGAGTGGAAAAACGAGGGAGAGTGAAAACATTAAGGGAGTGAAGTGAGATTATATTTGTCCTATTTTCTTGTCCACTAACCTTTGCAGGACCAAACGATAGTCATGGAGCAAGTCATCCGACCACTAACTACTAAGCGGATTAGTGAGCAACAAATGGAGGAGATGCACAATCGCTTTGTCGAGCTCTCGAAGAGCTTCACAAGGGGCTCCCGTTCTCGATCTCGCAACCGAAGTAACCGTGGCACCAAAGGAGCAAACTATGAGGAGTACTCTCAACTAGTGAAGATGAGGAAATAGCCGAGAGGCCTAAAAGGGTCACGTCTAAAAACGAGCTGAAGGGACTTAAAATTCAAGCCCCTACGTTCCAAGGCAAAAGTGGCCCTGAGACTTAGTTGGAATGGGAATGCCGCATCGAGATGGTCTTAGATTGTTATGAGTGTAGCGAGGAAAAAAAGTGAAGGTTGCCACTATTGAATTCACCGACTACGCACTAGTTTGTTGGGACCAAGTCAGGACTAATCGGAGGCGAAATGGTGAACCACGAGTCTGAATTTGGCGAGAACTCAAGGCACTAATGCGCAAGCTGTTTGTTCCAAGCCACTGCAACCGCGATCTCCACTCTTAGCTTCAAACCCTCACTCAAGGCAACATGTGATACGGTCCACGATCAACACGTTTCGAGACACGTAGCACGTTTGCCCAAGGATTTAGCGAGGTTGTCCAACGCTTGGATTGCGGGACATAAAATCAACACGGACGACACGAGTTGGTTTATGGTGGTAGAACGACGACTCCAATCGAGATGAATACTCAAGTGGATAGGTCGGACGAATAATCAAGGACAACACGGGATTGCTCAAGAACCCTTGCCAAAAGCAAGTAAAGGAACGAAATTCTCACAAGAAGAAAATCGAAAGAAGACAATTTTATTAATCAATCGAGTCTACACTTAATGCTTACAGAGCAAGCATTTATATAGGCAAACTAACGAAACCCTAATGCTAGTAAAAAGGAAATAAAGGTTCGGCTAGGCCTTGGACAAGGTGGGCCGAATCCATGACTCAACAAGCCCTACAACTAGTAACTGATCCAAATAATAACTTGACGGCTCAAGAATAAAAAGGCCCAACAGTTGGCCGACTCCCTTTAATTGGAAAAACTACAAAGACTAACTAGCGGGCTAGAGCCCAAACTAAAAACTATCACTTGGCTCCTCGTGGGCTTGGATCAATGTGTAGGTAACTTGATTAACATCCTTCAAGCCTTCAAGGTCCCGCCACCCTGCACACATCAACATGAGTATGGAGGACTACTACAAGGAGATCGAGATGGCCATGATGAGGACGAACATTCAAGAAGATTGTGAGGCTACCATGGCAAGGTTCCTTAGAGGTCTCAACCCCGACCTTCAAGAAGCCTTGGAGCTACAACATTACTTGGACATGCATGACCTTCTTGAACTAGCCATCAAGGCCGAGAGGGGGAAGAAATTGAGGCGAGGAGGCCGTACCTTCCAAGCTTCCAACTCGCCTTCATGGAAGGGCAACTCACCAAGGAGAACTTCACATGATACTGGAAATGCGACTACACCAAGCCCTTCTAGCCGCACACCTGGTAATTTCTCTAACTGCAATTCCAATTTTACCCCTAACAAGCTTGTTGATGCATCCAGGTCCACTTCTAAGACCCCTCATGAAACTCCTAAGACTAGGAGTAGAGATATCAAGTGCTTCAAGTGCCAAGGGTTTGGACATATTGATACGAACGGCACCAACCTTGTCATGCAACCCGTACAGAATGGCTAGGATCTAGAAGGTTAGGACTTAGTTTGATGACAAACGAACGCAGCGAAACCACCTAAACCCGTTGATCACGTGGCCAATGACCTCGGTTTTGTAGAAGACGCCACAATCTGGCGCGGTCCTAGATTGATAAGTCAATTGAATTCCAAAAAAATGAATCTAAGTTACTCAAGGATGCTTCAATGAAGCTTTGAGAGAATTCTCAAGTGTTTTTTTTAATCATCATAAAACTGAATGTAAACAATGACTTAAGGCTAATTGTAGCCGTGACTAAGACCTAGTAAAGGTTGGAAAAACATGAAGGAAATCCGGCCAGTCCTCGGGCATCTCTTTTGGCCGACACTAGCCCAACAACATACATTGGAGTATGTTGTGGAAAAATCCAAGGAAATCCGTGTCTTCTTTCCTTGATTACTCTTGTGGAAAAGCTTGGTGACAATTGTTGGATCTTTGCGGCATTTCTCGACTACCCAATCCGACGGGTAAGGAATTTTTGGTAAGATCATTGGAGTATTTTGAGTGGAAAGACGAGGGAGAGTGAAAACACTAAGGGAGTGAAGAGAGATTATATTTGTCCTATTTTCTTGTTCACTAACCTTTTGCAGGACCAAACGATAGTCATGGAGCAAGCTTATCCGACCACTGACTACTCATTGATGTTCACCGCCATGAAAAACGAGCTGAAGCAAATTAGTGAGCAACAAATGGAGGAGCGGCACAATCGGTTTGACGAGCTCTCGAAGAGCTTCACAAGGGGCTCCCGTTCTCGATCTCGCAACCGAAGTAACCATGGCACCAAAAGAGCAAACTATGAGCAGTATTCTCGGCTAGTGAAGATGAGGAAAGTGCCTAGAGGCCTAAAAGGGACACGTCTAAGAACGAGTTCAAGGGACTTAAAATTCAAGTCCCTACGTTCCAAGGCAAATGTGACCCCGAGGCTTAGTTGGAATGGGAAGGCCGCATCGCGATGGTCTTCGATTGCTATGAGTATAGTGAGGAACAAAAGGTGAAGGTTGCCACTGTTGAGTTCACCGACTTCGCACTAGTTTGGTGGGACCAAGTCAGGACTAATCGGAGGCGAAATGGTGAACCATGAGTCCGAACTTGGCGAGAACTCAAGGCATTAATGCGCAAGCGGTTTGTTCCAGGCCAGTACAACCGCGATCTCCACTCTCAGCTTCAAACCCTCACTCAAGGCAACATGAGTGCGGAGGACTACTACAAGGAGATCGAGATGGCCATGATGAGGGCGAACATTCAAGAAGATAGTGAGGCTACCAGGGCAAGGTTCCTTAGAGGTCTCAACCCCGACCTTCAAGAATTCTTGGAGCTCCAACATTACTTGGACATCCATGATCTTCTTGAACTAGAGGGGGAAGAAATTTAGGCGAGGAGGCCGTACCTTCCAAGCTTCCAACTCGCCTTCATGGAAGGGCAACCCACCAAGGAGAACCTCACATGATACTGGAAATGCGACTACACCAAGCCCTTCTAGCCGCGCACCTGGTAATTTCTCTAACTGCAATTCCAATTTTACCCCTAACAAGCTTGTTGATGCATCCAGGTCCACTTCTAAGACCCCTCATGAAACTCCTAAGACTAGGAGTAGAGATATCAAGTGCTTCAAGTACCAAGGGTTTGGACATATTGATACGAACGGCACCAACCTTGTGATGCAACCCGTACAGAATGGCTAGGATCTAGAAGGTTAGGACTTAGTTTGATGACAAACGAACGCAGCGGAATCACCTAAACCCGTTGATCACGTGGCCAATGAACCTCGATTTTGTATAAGACGCCACAATCTGGCGCGGTCCTAGATTGATAAGTCAATTGAATTCCAAAGAAATGAATCTAAGATACTCAAGGATGCTTCAATGAAGCTTTGAGAGAATTCTCAAGTGTTTTTATTAATCATCATAAAACTGAATGTAAACAATGACTTAAGGCTAATTGTAGCCGTGACTAAGACCTAGTAAAGGTTGGAAAAACATGAAGGAAATCCGTCCAGCCCTTGGGCTTCTCTTTTGGCCGACACTAGCCCAACAACATACATTGGAGTATGTTGTGGAAAAATCCAAGGAAATCCGTGTCCTGTTTACTTGATTACTCTTGTGGAAAAGCTTGGTGACAATTGTTGGATCGTTGCGGCATTTCTCAACTACCCAATCCAATGGGTAAGGAATTTTTGGTAAGATCATTGGAGTATTTTTGAGTGGAAAAACGTGGGAGAGTGAAAGCACTAAGGGAGTGAAGTGAGATTATATTTGTCTTATTTTCTTGTTCACTAACCTTTTGCTGGACCAAACGATGGTCATGGAGCAAGCTCATCCGACCACTGACTACTCATTGATGTTCACCTCCATAAAAAATGAGTTTAAGCGGATTAGTAATCTACAAATGGAGGAGACGCACAACCGTTTTGACGAGCTCTCGAAGAGCTTCACAAGGGGCTCCCATTCTCGATCTCGCAACCGAAGTAACCATGGCACCAAAGGATCAAACTATGAGGAGTACTCTCGGCTAGTGAAGATGAGGAAAGAGCCGAGAGGCCTAAAAAGGACACGTCTAAGAACAAGTTCAAGGGACTTAAAATTCAAGTCCCTACGTTCCAAGGCAAAAGTGACCCTGAGGCTTAGTTGGAATGGGAAGGCCGCATCGAGATGGTCTTCGATTGCTATGAGTATAGCGAGGAACAAAAGGTGAAGGTTGACTACGCACTATTCCTTGTTTCATGTTTCAGGGTGCTGATTTCCCACCTTTGGAATCATTTGTAAAAAATGGTTCTAAACATACCCCAAAGATCCAAAATGCTGCTCCTATTGTCTTACCAACCGGAGAATCTGCTACTACAGATATTTCTTATGAAATCCTTAACTGGCAGACAGAAAACTCCTTGGTATAGAATTCAGCTCTTACCTCGATTCATCAAAATGTCTCAGAGGTATCCCAACAGGTAAGTACTCTTGGTACTTCCGTTAATCATTTGGATACTACAGTTAATTCTCAAAAAGAGGAAGTATCAAAAATGATTAGTGTTCTTGAAAAAAGGCTTGCCAGCATCAAATCTGATTCACCACTGAATGCATCCAATTTAGCAAATTTTGTTTTAAACCAAGAAAAAGAAACTGCTTTTCTTCAAAAACAAATTGCTACTTTAAAAACTACAGGTGAAATCCCCAAATATGATGTTGGCCCATCAGAACCTCCTCCACAGGTAAGCTCAGGGTTTGGAGCCATCCCTTTAAGGAATTGGCCTACTCCATTTTATTTTGGAAATGTAACCACTCCTAATCCTTCAGTTTTTTTCCCAGACCAGCCACAACCGGCTGCAAAACAACCTTGGGATATTGCCAAAGTACTTCGAGAATATCGGAGGAATAAAAAAGCTCAACAACAAGAAGAAAGGCAAACACAAAGGATTGAAGCTGAAAAAAAGAAGCAAGAGGAAGAAAGACAAAGAAAGGCAAAACAAGTTGCAACAGAAACTTCTTTGATGTATACTGTACAATCTAACCCTAACCCCTTTTGTCAAGAAAACCTTACCAGAAATTTTTTTTTTTTTATTCTAGATGATTTCAACAGCAAGAACGAGATGACACAAACAAGATCAAACACGGTGAAAACTCGAACAACCACCAACACATGCGAACAACAAGTAAGGATGCGGATGGCATGGAATTAGCTAACCCTAGTGGCTCTATGATCAATAACAACGACCAGATTTGGACAACTACTTAAGACAAGATGCGACAAGGTTAAGCACAAGAAACAAGACACGATTTGGGTATTTAAGACAGAACAAGAAACGAACAGCAATCCAGGGGTTAAGAAACAAGAACGACAAAGACAATCTAGTGAAACAATTATCAAAAAGTGAACGACTAGATTTGGAGACACAAAGAAACTTACAAGACTCGACAAAATATACTTGATAACGTCTGCTAGCTCTGATTACCAGCTGATACGAACCCACCTGGAGGTATGAACTCGTATCCCATGTAGTCCCGGATCTAAACGAAGAAAATCAAGTTGCAGATGTGGAATAGCACTTGATTCTTCTAGCCCTAAATTGCGAATCTTGAATTGAATCTTAACCGACAATCAATCGAGTAAGTGAATCAATGCTATGGTAGTAGAACGCCACAACCAAGGTGTGTACTTGATTGATAAGTTCGAAGAATACTTTCGAGTAATTCTCAAGTATTCAAAGAGACTCTCTTGGACAAGAGAAAGGTGTGTAACACTCAAATTCTGATTTATTCAATAACTAATGAAAACGTTGGACGTGTTTGGCTATTTATAGCCTTACATAGACTCTAGACCTAATGTGATTTAGAATCACTTATTACCTAAAATTAAATGACAAAGTCGGCCCATTTGGAACCCTAGCCTTGGCCGCATTTATGAAAATAATTAACAACTAAATTAAGCAAGGTAATTTATCATCAAAAACCTTGCTTAAGCAACACTAAACAAATGACTCAAATAATAACGCATTAAACCAGAAATTGAACATTTTAAACTTCGGACGAATCTCCCAACTTCGCTTCACTCGGATCAAGAGCTTGAATTAGAGTATAACGAATTGTTCTTTCTTTCTCAAGCTCGTGAATAATGTTTGCATGGTCAACTCCATTGTACGTGGCACAAACTAGAGCTTGCATTGTCTCCTTAAGCTTCTTGGCAAGTGCTCTAGTCATCGGACCACTTAGCTCAACTTGAACACCACTTGCCATGCCTTGGTCAGCCTTCCCTCTTGCATCATATATCATCTATGGATGATGTATTGGCATACTTAGACTTGGAAGATGCTGATATGGTAGGCTTCTTTTCCCTTTTCAGCGGTCTTTTCCCCTTTGATTCACCATATGTCGATCTATTGCGATTATGATGAAAGTCCTCAAAGATACAAGCTAATTTAGTTGAGGATGAGCTCCTTTTAGCTGTTTGGCACGTCCTCCTTTGGTTCTCTTTACAGTCATCACAAGTGTGTTTAAATTTCTCATAAACACTTAGTGCACGATCATGATCTATCTCCTCCTTGAGGGTTTGAAACTTTATCATAGCTAGATTGCATGGAACCCCTCCTCTTGAGAGATTCACTCCTGATTCTATCAAGCCTTTTATGCATGAGTTGGATTGATTTGTTTAACTTCATTTCAACTTCCCCCAATATGGATTCCAACATACGTGTAGGATCAAGGTGGTGTGAACTATCTTTGGTATTCATCTTTGACCTGTAAAATGGTTAGTAAAAACAAAGAAAAATTTCCTCACAACACACCTTCACGTGTATGCACTCGCACTCATGTACCACTCAAGTATTTAAAACACTCTAATAAACTCACCAAGCAACTCTCTTGGTCATTGATCTCCGTACTTGAAAAAAATCAGAAATTTCTCAAGTAGTTCAATGACTTAGCCAACAACACACAAGGAAGTGACGTAGATGGAATTTGGTACACTTGAGTTGAGATTTGGACACAACAAAGACTAATTTTGTGACGCCCCCACTTCTCCCAAGGGTGAATCCAAGGGTATCGGCGAGACGCCTACCCAACTCTCGCTAGGACTCGATACAGTTCTAATTCAAAATTAAGGACAAATGATCGAATAATGAAAGTCAAAGATATAAATAAAAGTCGCTTCCTTAGAATATTCAATCTTACATCACAAGTTACCAAAATACATCAACATTCCCAAAATATACAACTTCCAAAAGTTGTCTAAACGAATACATTTAAAATCCTAATCAAAAGACCATCAAGTTGGCTTCTCCAAGATTCTTTCAATTTCGGCTCCTGTTAAGGAAAACAAAGCTAATGGGATGAGCTATTGCTCAGTGAGGCCAAGAAAAACATGCAAGCATGTAGTTCAAGTAGCAATAGCACTTATGCAAGAAATAAAGCTATAACATTCAAGCAATTCACAATTTAATATAAACACACTCAATAAGGATACAGGAGCTCTCAGGAGCTAGGTTCCACTTGCTGTGCCAATGCTTGATCAAATACTTTCCCGCGATGACACTCTGTCAACCGGGTCAGTATTAAGTCTGTAGAACTCCACTTACTTCACAGTTCCTGTTCACCGTTACAACCCCCAGTCCCGGGCCTGCTCTTCTATAAAAGGCACTACTACTCGAGTAGGCCAAGTGAGATCTCTTAATAGATCAAGTTTACAATTTATCTCATGGTTCACCGAGCTTCTCGATCAAGCCCTTGCTGGCTCGAGTCGCAAGGTCGGCCAATTGAGATTTGGGTGTCCCCCAGTTCAGTTGTAGGTCGAGGAGATTCACTCCAAACGACATCCAGTCAACCAAATACAATTCAGTTATAAGCAGTTCAGTTATACAATCAGTTAAAAGAGAATGAGTGTGATAACGTACACACTCGACTCAACAATTAGGAACCATTCAATCCATAAGAAGCAATTCAAAAAAATTGCAATAATTCATGTACTTGACACTCACCAAGTCAAAATAAGGGAGTAAGTGTAAAAGATCTTTAGTGGTCGGCTACGGGAATCTCTTCAAGATCCTCTTGAGCACCTGAAGACATAACAATTATCCATCACCCATAAATACTTACAAACTCCTTGCCAAATAAGGAAGAATGTACGTTCGTTTTAAGTTAAGACAATGTCTCAAAAAGCCTCAATCTCTCAAAAATTGAGATTCAAAAGTGAGGGTTTAATAACACAAGAGAAACTGATTTCCTCCATGAAATCGAGTTTAAAACGATCAATCAATATCAAAGGATAGGGAAAAGTTTCCAAAAACTCATTTCCCAACATGTCAGAAAATTTCAGTTTGGCGCGTTAAATTTAGAAAAATCAGATCTTGCACTCGGTAGGTCCAAAAATGAAAAATTTATACTGTTGGAAACTAGATTCGAAGTACTAAAAATTCCTAGAAGATACATTTTCAAGATTCTAAACGGAAGGCATTCATTTTTCGGCTCAAAGTTTCAGTTCCTAGAAGACAGGTTTGAACCAGTCTTGTTTTTCAGCAATCTTTGAAATTCGACATAATTCACAGAAAGTGAATCATGTCTGAAATTTGTAACACAATAAGAGTTTTAAACAAGGTTTCAAACATGACAAATGGAACTAAATTCAGAGTTTTGGGCATCGAGATATAGCAGCTTAAAGTTGGCTGAAATTTGAACACTGATTAGAAATTTTACAGATTTGAAGAGCCACCTTTGGGGCGTTATTTGGGTATCGAAATGGCATTGAAATTTCACCAAATTTGGTACACTTAACCCTCCATATATGGACTACCTCTCTATCAAATTTCATGAGAAAAATCACGTGGGAAGGTAGTTAACAAAATGACCAAAGTTCGTAAAATGTTTCAAGGCTAATCTGCCCTCTTGCTTTTCTTTCCTTTTCAAACGTTTTACACAATGAAATCAGCCCCAATTCGATCCATTTTTGAAACCAAGGTTCTAGAAACATTTAATAAGTAATTGGTGGGTAATTGACACCAAAATTTTTGTAGCAAAACATCCCAGAACAAATCTAACCATTCGGCCAGCAAGAAGGGAAAAACTTTCCAGTTTCCAGTTTTGTTGCACTTTCAAAATCAGGCTATAGCTCACTCAATACAAGTTCAAATTAAGAATGGTTTAAGGAGTTGGAAACTAGGTTCAAAATGCTAAATTTTATCAGGAGAAAATGTTTCCAAAATCAATTCACAAGTGAGAGAAAATAGAGCCACAAAATGCAGCTTCTCCATTCCTCTTGGACAGACAATCAGAACAGGACAGTCAACTTTGTTGAATCACTACGGTTCACTCAGTTCGAACTAGCAAGTGAATTTTATACCGTTAGAAAGCTATGAATGTCTAGTTTTGAATGCCACTAACAACACTCAATTTTGACTTCTGTACAGAGAGATATGTTCTATACGGCTCTCCTGAACACCATTTCCAGATTTCTTCCATTTTTGAAAACCTTAGTTTTGAGCAACCAATTGAAACGATTTTCGGAAGACACTTTGTACACACAATATACCACATATATCCATCAATTTCACAGCCATACAAGCATAAAAAATTCGAATTAAAATAGAGCAACAATGGACAGAATTTTGGCCAGCTCTAGTCTCACCCATTTCTCAATTTTCTCTCAATTTCTAACCGTAGTTCCACTCATTTAACACATAAACACAACAATCAAGCACTTTAATCCTCAAGGCAGCTACCTATAATCCACCTCAAGACCGCTAGCCTAGTGGTTAAAGCAAGATAAATGATTTTCCTCAAGACCTCTATCTATTTCTTGCCTAGGGCTGCAAACCCATGCAATCTAAGCTTCATTCTTGAAGAAAATGGAAAGATTTGAAGGAGATGGAGGATACCTCTTGAACCCTTGAAGAAACCAAAAATTTCTCACCACAAAACCTCCAAGAAACTCCACTAGATGATGTCTTTCTCCAAGTTAGAACTAACCTCCAAGTAGTATGTGAGTTGGGTAAAGATTTGCAAGGGAAATGGAAGCAAAAATGGTGTGAGATGAAGAGAGCTTTCTTCTCTTCTTTTCCTTTGCTGTTCGGCCGACCAAGAGAGGGGAGAGAGAGAAGGGTTTGTGTTGTGAATCTTCCCTTGGAAGATTGGAGGGAAAAAGGTGCAAAAAGGTATCCAAGGTCAACTTTGAATAGTGCGCGAATAGTGTCCCGTACTACCACTGTTTTCTCTTGTTTGTTTCACTTGTGCACTAATCTTCAAATGTAATTCCTTTAACACTATAATTATTCACTCTTAGTAGTCTAATATAAATTTCTCAAATCTCCACTTAGTTGTTTCGACGTGAAATATGCGAACTTTCGATTCGCGCGTGATAAAGCGAAATTTAAAAGCAATTATGTAACAATAATATAATTAACTATTTCTAGGGTAAATAATTATAAAATTAATTATTTTAAGAATAAAAACATGAGTCTTCACAGATTTGAACGGCTCAAAAATGCTAAAACAAGGCTAGAAATTCCCAGGTTTTGTGACGCCCCACTTCTCCCAAGGGCGAACCCAAGGGTATCCGTGGAACGCCTGCCCAGCTCTCACCAGGATTCGCTACAATCCATAATTCAAAAGCTAGAAATACTTCAAATATTTTCAATATACATTTAAAGTACTCCAAAACATTTCATACTTACCATTAGTTAACTTTCAAGTTTAAATATAACCCAAAAGAATATGTATTACAATCATTGCTATAATACAACTTGAAGTCTCCAAAAGAAAACAACTTAGTACTATTCATAAGCACCCTCGGTCTTGAACCCTGTTAAGGAAAACAAAAGCGTGGAATGAGCTAAACAACCCAGTAAGGTTCCAAAACACCTAAGCAGTTCTAATAAATCAAGTAAGTTAAGCGTAACACATATACGGTTCAAGATTTCACATTGGCACATTAAGATGAGACATTTATCATTTTACAGAAATAAACACACATTAAAAGAATACGGTGTTCACATGGAACTGTTTCGGTCAGCTTCACCTTATAACTCCAATATTTCCCCCGATTTGTCTGGCCATCGCCTTATCCCTCCAGTGGTAATACTCGAGTATACTGAATCAGTGGCCCAGGGTTCCAACCTACCCGACTGAGCCCAGTGCTGGTTCAAGTAGGTTAGTAACCAAGGGCAGGGCCCAGTTTAGCTAAGAGCTTACAACATGTGCAAATAATCAAATAAACCAGTAAACGGTAGAAATTCACGGTTAAACGGTAGAAATTTATTATTTTCGTAGGTCAAGTGTGATAAAGTATGCACTCGCCTTAAAACGGTGGAAAATTACATAGAAGCAATTATAGATAACACTTAACACTTAAACACACAAGAAATATGCGGTAAACATGTAGCAAAACTATTCAAGTCACAAACACCTACAAGGAACACTCACCAAATCAAAAGTAAGTGAGTAAATAAGTCCTTTAGTGTTCTGCTCCGAGGTTTCCTTCAATATCCTCTTGAGCACTTGAAGAAATAGTGATCGATTATCACTCACAATCACTTAACATACAAGGAAGGAAATGTATTTGATTAAACTTAGAACAATGCCTCGAAAGATCTACACTCTATTGAAATTCAAGATTCAAAAGTAAGAGCTCAAAGTCACAAAGGATAACTCATATCCTCCATGAAATTGGACTCAAAACGAACTATCAATATCAAAAGGAAATGAAAAGTTCTTAAAAACTCATTTCCTAAGAAATCAAGAATTTTCAGCTTTGCGCGATAAACTTAGTAAAATCAGATCTTGAGTTTCATATGTCCAAAAATGGAAAACTTTATACCATTGGAAACTAGATCCAAAGTACTAAAAGTTCCTAGAAGACACTTTTCCAAGATTCTAAATGGAAAGCATTCATTTTTCAACTCAAAGTTACTGATTTAAACAAGCAAGACAGAACCAGTCTTGGTTTTCGGCGATATTTGGAAATTCGGCATAATTCACAAAAAGTGAATCAGTCCTTGAAATTCATAACACAATAAGAGTTTCAAACAGGGTTTCAAACACGCAAACGAAACTAAATTCGGAGTTTTGAGCTTCAAGATATAGCAGTTCAAAGTCAGTTAATTTCACTACAGTAAATTTCCAGATTTGAAAAGCCATCTTTGTAGCATCATTTGGATATCGAAAAGTTGTTGAAATAAAGCCAAATTTGGTACCCTCAAACTTCCATATGTGGACTACTTCTATATCAAATTTTACACAAAAACTTATGTGGGAAGGTAGTTAACAAAATAACCAAAGTTCGTAAAATGTTTCAATGCTAATCTGCCCTCTTGCTTTTCTTCCCTTTTTAAATGTTTGCACAATGAAATCAGCCCCAATTCGATCCATTTTTGAAACCAAGATCCTATAAATATCTAATAAGCAATTGGTGGAATTGACACCAAAATTTTCAAAGCAAAACATCCCACAACAAACCTGACCATTCGACCAGCAAGAAGGGAAAAACTTTCCAGTTTCCAGTTTTGTCGCACTTCAAAATCAGACCATATCTCACTCAATAAAAGTTCAAATTAAGAATGGTTAGTGGCGTTGGAAACTAGGTTCAAAATGCTATATTTCATTAGAAGGAAATGTTTTCAAAATCAGTTCACAAGTGAGAGAAAATAGAGCCACAAGATGCAGCTTCTCCATTCCTCTCGGACAGACAATCAGTACAGGACAGTCAAATTTGTTGAATCACTACGGTTCACTCAATTCGAACTAGCAAGTGAATTTTATACCATTAGAAAGCTACAGATGTCTAGTTTTGTATGCACTCAGTTTTGACTTTTGTACAGAGAGATATGTTCAGCCAAACAACTACTGTTCGGCCCTCCTGAACACCATTCCCAGATTTCTTTCAATTTCAAAAACCTTAGTTTTGAGCATCCAATTGAAACGATTTTCTGAAGACAGTTTGTACACACAATATACCACATATAACCATCAATTTCACAGCCAAACAAGCATAAAAAATTTGAAATCAAAACAGAACATCATAACTAGAAATTCGGCTAGCTCTCTCTTCTCTCACGGTTCCTCTCTTTCTTTTTCCTCTTCTAGTTCCTCCATTATAACTCATCACAAACACACTAACACACACATAAACATCATGGTAGCCCTCATATGACCAAGGTGGAAGTTCATAGAGCCCACTTCAACTAACCAAATCCAAGCAACAATAACAATAAGGAAACTACAAGATTCAAAACCAAGAAATAAAACAAGAAAGCAAGAGTTTTGGTGAGAGATGTTTATACCTTCAAAACCCAAGAAGAAACCCTAGATTAAGATCAGATTTTCCATCAAAAAATTTTCAAGAAAATCCACAAGATTGCTCCTTGCTCCTAGATGAAGTGTTACTCCAAGTAGTTTGCGATTTGGTGGAAGTTTTGTAGGTGAAATCAAGCTAAACAAATGGAGTTTTCTTCTCCCTTTTCCTTTGAGTTTCAGCCGGCCATGGAGAGAGAAAGAGAAAGGTTTGAGTGATGAAACTTGGGGAGAAAGAATGAGAAAAGTAGCTTTAGGTTGTGTGCAAAAAGTCAACTCTCACTAGTGGTCGTGCGAAGGTTTCGTACCACCATTTTCTCTCGGGTTTGATACACTCGTGCACTAATCCTCTAAGGTACTTTCTTTAACTCTGTAATTACTCACTTTTACTAGTCTAATATTAATTTCTCAATTCTCCAATTAGTCGTACCGGCGTGACTTTCGGGAAACTATTGACACGGCGCAGTAAAAACTTAATTTGAACTCACTCACATCTAATCCCTCAATTAACTTTTCTTAGTCTACTATTGATCATCCTTAGTTCTCCAAGACTACTGTACCCTCGGATCGAATTTACCTCGAAAAAATGTATATTCGCTATTTCTCGCTAAACGAGCCGTAGAAAAATTAAATTTGCTAACGAAACGTTTTAAAATTATAAAAGGGACATTTTTGCATACAAATAGACTTGAAACGAATGAAATAAATTATTTGGGATAAACGGGTGAATAAATAATTAAATAAGCCAATAAAATAAAATAAAAATAAGAAAAAATTCGGGTCTTCACAGGTTTGGTTGTGGAGAGTGGAACTCGAAGATCCTAACAAAATTTGGTGAAACTCGAACAGATTTGATGCTAGTTTGTGCCAATTTTGGACCAGATTTAAGACACAATTTACACTTAAATTCTTGTTGGAAATCAACACCAAAAACTTGATTTGATTTGGTGTTTAATTCGGCCAAGAAAGACACAAGACAAAGAGGACTCGAATTAGGAAACTATGGACTCAACTTAGGAAATTTACGAACTCTTGGACTCCAAAACTAATTTGGACTATTTGGACTCATTTAACAGCTGGACAAAGGACTTAAACACAGACTCTCAATGGTTGGACAAATTCAACAAACACTTGGCTTTTATTTAGAAACCTAGAAATCACTCTACTCGAATGTATATTGCTAGAAATTTAGAAGCTTGGCAGAAATTTAGAAACCTAGAAATCACTCTACTCGAATGTATATTGCTGGAAATTTAGAAGCTTGATCTGAATGACCTTTGGATTCACTTTAGGAAAATAAGATGCTGTTTTTAGGAGCTTTCCTAAGTGCATTTTTGGATTTTGCTGTTGGAAAATATAAACCATATGACGCCCCCACCTCTCCCTAGGGAGAACCCTAGGGTATCAGCGGGGTGCCTGCCCAACTCTCGTCAGGACTCATGAACTCATTCTAGCTTAATAGAGATCCACAAGTCAAACATAGATTTAGGATTAAAGGACTACTTCAAAAATACAAGCCAAATCCTTCTAAGGCTACCATTTACAATTACAATCCAAAAACCCAAGTATAACAAAATTTACACTTTAAATGCCTCCAATATCATACAAAAGGTTCACTAACTTCAACCAAAACTGCTAGTCTAGAGCTCCCAACTTCCACTTCCAAATCCTGTTAAGGAATAACAACTTAGGGTGAGCTAACGCTCAGTGAGGCCAAGAAAATCAAGTAAGCAAGCAAGTTGCACAAATTAAATCAAATATCACACTTAAAAGCGACATAACATGAAATTTCATTTAAGTGCACAAATAAGAAGCAAAACACAAGTAGAAAGGATACAGGAGCTCTCAGGAGCTATTCTCACGTCTCGGCCGGTTCAAACCATCTTTGGTTGACCCTCCGTCAACTCAAGTAGCATAACGTCCGTAAAGCAAGAATGCAAAGAGCTTCTAAAGTTTGGATTAATTGAACTTTCTGATTCTCAATGGGCATGTCAAGCATTCTACGTCAACAAGAGATCTGAATAGGTAAGAGGAAAGATGAGATTGGTAATCAATTACCAGCCTCTCAACATTTTTATTCTTGATGACAAATTTCCTGTTCCCAATAGATTTGCGCTTTTTGCCCAGATTTCCAAAGCAAAATGGTTTTCAAAGTTTGATTTAAAATCTGGTTTCTGGCAGTTGGGAATTCATCTTGATGATAGGCATAAAACTGGCTTTTGCATTCCAAATCATCATTTTCAATGGAAGGTCATGCCTTTTGGTCTCAAAACGACACCTTCACTTTTCCAGAAAGCCATGATAAAGATTTTTCAGCCTATACTACATTCAACCCTGATATATATTGATGATATTCTTCTTTTCAGCAATTCTTGGGAAGAACATTTCCAATTGCTTAATACCTTTCATAACATTGTTAAGCAATATGGAATTATGATTTCTGAAAAGAAAATGATTTTGGCAAAGCAAAAAATTTCATTCCTTGGAATGAAAGTTTCCAATGGTACTTGTACACCTGAACAATATGTTGGACAATCTATTAAAGATTTTCCAGAAGAAAATTTGACAAAAACCCAGGTGCAACAATTTCTTGGAGTTATTAACTATGTCCGGGAATTTATTCCTAAGATAGCAAAGCATATTAGTCATTTGACTAAAATGCTTAGACAGACTCCACCTCTATGGGGATCTTCTCAGACCCAAGCAATTCAAAAGCTCAAACAAGAATTGGTAAATCTTCCTACCCTCCATATCCCAGCAGAAGGTAAAAAGATATTACAGACTGATGCTAGTGACAAATATTGGGGAGCTGTACTTCTTGAAGAAGATAAACAAGGTACCAGACATTGTTGAAATTTTGCAAGTGGAAGGTTCAAAGTTTCTGAACAACATTACCATTCCACTTTCAAGGAGATTCATGCAGTAAGAAATGGAATTAAAAAATTCTCTTTCTTTCTTATATCTCATCACTTTTTCGTAGAAATGGATATGGGATCATTTCCTAAAATGCTGCATTTTAAACAAAAAACCATTCCTCACCCACAACTCCTTAGATGGTCAGCATGGTTCTCACAATATTCCTTTGATGTTAAACACATTAAGGGAAAGAAAAATATTGTTGCTGATTTCTTTTCCAGAAAAGAACCCATACCCCAACAAATCTCATCCTTTTTAATGTTTACAATAGTTCAACCAGTACCTTCCGAGATACATGAGATACCATACCCATGGGAAAAGGAAGACATTGAAAGAATCCGAAACAATTATGAACTCGAGCTTTTTAGTTCATATGGTGGATCAATGTTAAGTCCTTTTGGAACAAATCCTCAGTATCCTTACTGTCAAATCTTCATAGCCAATCCAACTGATTTTCCAAAAGAATTGTTATGGTATTTCTGGTGTTTATGCCACCACCATCATATTTTAATGGAATTTCAGTGTCCTTCCTTTAATAAGCCATTGACAAAAAATTTGAAAATATTTCTTCAATGGTTTAAACCTTTGTCCTATTGGTCTCAATTGTTTTCCTCAAACTCCAACCATGTAATTTTCCATTTCCATCGACCTTGTCATTTGATAATGATCAGATCCAAGCCTGTGCCAATGCAGTCATTTACAAGGAAAGCTCTCATACCATTTTAGATCAAGATGTTGAATATGGGGAGGCTCAAAGATATATATTCCAAGAAAATAGATGTATTCCTCCTGAAATTTGGCCAGGACCCTATGGCTCATGGAACTTTGAAAACAAACATCCTCAATGGGAAAAAATCCAACAAGCCAAGAGAAAAAGGAAGGACAAAATGAATTCATCTGATATGCAAGATTCTCAGGATCCAAATGAACCAGAAAGCTCACAATATAAGGGAAAAGATGAAACATCCTCTGAGGAATCATATGACCCATCTCATTATTTTTCCAGCATGACCGAAGAAGAAGCAATAAATATCGACAACATGATGGAAGGATAAGTAGGACCAATACTACTACTATTTGTCGGCCATTTGTCGGCCACTTGTCTGTAAAAAGACCAAAAGATTTTTTCTTTTGGATTATCACTTTATTTGCTTTTACGAAGAGTCGTTTACTATGTTTGTCTTGTTTACCGAAGAGTCGTTTGTCCTTTGAACTCCAAAGGCCGTTTGTCCAAGAATCGTTTGGAAAGGTCGTTTGTATATATTATAAATAGATGAACCTTACCTGAGAGGGAGGATCATCAGACTTTGTATCCTAGACTTTATATCAATAAATCTTAGAGTGTTTCCATAATCATGAAAGCTTAAGTTTTCTTTTATTTCCTTTGAACGCGGCAATGATAGTTGGCTAGATGGGTATCCAAAATCGCTTCATAAAAGTCCCTTGATCGTTGAAAAGCCGAGAGGATGGCTGTGTTGATCGAGAATATCTTGAAGGATGCTGGCAACTCTGATAGTTGGTATCAGAGCCATACGTTCAAAGGAAATAAGTTTTCATACTACTCATTTTCCAATATTCGGTCCTTATGAATATTGTCAATGAATATCGCAATACTATGCAATGGTTAGATTTACATAATAATTATGCTGCTTGGTATAATCATATTCGAGATCATATTTTCCAAGGTAATCATTGGTGTGCTTATGACAATTATAGTCAAGAAAATTGTTTAATGTTTATTGATATATATGAAAAAGAACAAAAAGATGCAGCAGAGTTTTTACATCCTATGTCTTATACTATAGTTAGTCGACAAGTTCGTATTGATTTACTTTATCATCGTCTTCATACTCTTCAGTGTGACGAGTTAGAAAGAAAAGAGTGAAAAATCAAAAAAGAGTCGTGTGATCATTGATCAGAATCTTAAAGTATATAGATCTTAAGTGTTTATTTACCATGTCTACTTCTAGTTCTTCTTCTGTAACTACTTCTGATGGGCTTGTATTAAATAAAGTTAATAGTAATAAATTAGATTACTTGCATGAAGTTTCTATTGAACCAGAGGCATCCTTCAAGATATTTCCGATCAACACAGCCATCCTCTCGGATTTTCAACAATCAAGGGACTTTTATGAAGCGATTTTGGATACCCATCTAGCCAACGATATCATTGCCGCGTTCAAAGGAAATAAAAGAAAACTTAAGCTTTCATGATTATGGAAACGCTCTAAGATTTATTGATATAAAGTCTAGGATACAAAGTCTGATGATCCTCCCTCTCAGGTAAGGTTCATCTATTTATAATATATACAAACGACCTTTCCAAATGACTCTTGGACAAACGGCCTTTGGAGTTCAAAGGACAAACGACTCTTCGGTAAACAAGACAAACATAGTAAACGACTCTTCGTAAAAGCAAATAAAGTGATAATCCAAAAGAAGGAATCTTTTGGTCTTTTTGCAGACAAGTGGCCGACAAATGGCTGACAAATAGTAGTAGTATTGGTCCTACTTATCCTTCCATCACGTTGTCGATGTTTATTGCTTCTTCTTCGGTCATGCTGGAAAAATAATGAGATGGGTCATATGATTCCTCAGAGGATGTTTCATCTTTTACCTTATATTGTGAGCTTTCTGGTTCATTTGGATCCTGAAAATCTTGCATATTAGATGAATTCATTTTGTCCTTCCATTTTCTCTTGGCTTCTTGGATTTTTTCCCATTGAGGATGTTTTTTTTTCAAAGTTCCATGAGCCATAGGGTCCTGGCCAAATTTCAGGAGGAATACATCTGTTTTCTTAGAATATATAACTTTGAGCCTCCCCATATTCAACATCTTGATCTAAAATGGTATGAGAGCTTTCCTTATAAATGACTGCATTGGCACAGGCTTGGATCTGATCATTTATCAAATGACAAGGTCGATGGAAATGGAAAATTACATGGTTGGGGTTTGAGGAAAACAATTGAGACCAATAGGACAAAGGTTTAAACCATTGAAGAAATATTTTCAAATTTTTTGTCAATGGCTTATTAAAGAAAGGACACTGAAATTCCATTAAAATATGATGGTGGTGGCATAAACACCAGAAATACCATAATAATTCTTTTGAAAAATCAGTTGGATTGGCTATGAAGATTTGACAGTAAGGATACTGAGGATTTGTTCCAAAAGGACTTAACATTGATCCACCATATGAACTAAAAAGCTTGAGTTCATAATTGTTTCGGATTCTTTCAATGTCTTCCTTTTCCCATGGGTATGGTATCTCATGTATCTTGGAAGGTATTGGTTGAATTGTTGTAAACATTAAAAAGGATGAGATTTGTTGGGGTATGGGTTCTTTTCTGGAAAAGAAATCAGCAACAATATTTTTCTTTCCCTTAATGTGTTTAACATCAAAGGAATATTGTGAGAACCATGCTGACCATCTAAGGAGTTGTGGGTGAGGAATGGTTTTTTGTTTAAAATGCAGCATTTTAGGAAATGATCCCATATCCATTTCTACCAAAAAGTGATGATGATACGGTCCTCGATCAACTCGTTTCGAGACACGTAGCACGCTTGCCCAAGGATCTAGCGAGGTTGTCCAACGCTTGGATTGCGGGACCTAAAACCAAAACGGACGACACGAATTGGTTGAAGGGTAGTAGAACGACGACTCCAACAGAGGTGATTACTCTAATGGATAGGTCGGTAGAACAATCAAGGACCTTCGCGAGATTGCTCAAGAACCCTTGCCAAAAGCAAGTAAAGGATCGAATGCTCTCAATAATTGAAGAGAAACAAATCAGAATTTTTATTATGAAAATTGTGTACCCGTTGACCGTACAAAGTGAGCCTTTATATAGGCTAAGGGGCTAATGAAACCCTAGGAAACTAGCTAAAGGAGGGTTGGCCACTCCTTGGACAAGGTGGGCCGGCCCATGACTCAAATGAAATAATCTAATCCAACTCTAAACAAGTGAACCTAATACTAAGACCTAGGGCCTAGTCGACCATCCCCACATGGGGGTCCACTCGACTCTTCATGGGCTCTCTTCGTGGGTTTGGATCATCGTGTAGACAACTTGATTATCACTTTCCAAGCCTTCAATATCCCGATGGACTCCTTGTTGGTCTTGAACATTTCACACAAGAGCTTGAAGGGACTCCTTGAAGCGCTTGGCCCGTGCACGTGTGACTGGGCCCATTGGAACTCGAACTGGATCATTACTTGGGCTAAGGTCCGTGCACACATCAGTCCCCTCCACTTGAGAAGGATTTGTCCTCAAATCTGGATCCTCGTCCTCAAGGAACGGGCTCAAGTCCGCGACATTGAAGGTCGCGCTGACATTGTACTCCCCAGGTAGCTCCAATTTGTAGGTGTTGTCATTGACTCGACAACCCAAAACTCTCTAATTGGCCTTCGAGCAAGGACTGTCATGATGTTACCTACACAATAAATTACATAGTGAGTAGTCATAGGTATAAAACTATGCAATGGCTTACCAGTCACATGCACAAGATAAGGATCTTCATAATGATGCTCATTGAAGCTAGAGAAATCCTGAATCGGGTTGTACAAGGTGGTATAGTTCGGCCCATCTTCGCAACATGCAGCTGGAACAAGCATGAAATCAGGTTGCAATTCTTTGGTCAAGGCTGAAAATTTTCGGATAGCTTGACTAACTACAAAAATGAAATAAGTTTCAACTTGTGTCGAACCAGAAATTGGATAAAGAAGCAATGGGGACATCATTAGCTAAATGGTAAGAAGATGTAGAACAAGATTTAAATGTGAAAACTCCCTTTGACCCTTCTACGTGCCTTCCACCACTTGATTTAACTTGAAAGTCTAGTGCAGGTTCTCTACACTTCTCATCAAAATCTACATAGGAGCGACAAGATTTAGGATGAGTAATGTACTCAAAATAAGCCAAAAATGATGAATGACCCATAGGTAAAGAACAAGAAGTGAAATCTGGAATTCCCCCTGTAAGATGAGCTCGAATCAATCCTCCAATGGTGTGGACATGTTTGAGTTGACATGGTTCCATGAATTGAGACCAAAGAGAGTTAGCTCCTAGAAGAAAAACTCTATGGAAACTCACAAAGTGTCCAAGTGACTTGGGAATGGAACATGTCATGATCAACTCTACTTGACTTTGTTTAATCTGCACAAAAGAAGAGGTACTAAACAAAACACATGTTAGCTTGTTAGCAAACAAAACGTCCACACTTTCAACTTTTGCGAACATGGCCAACTCCTCCTCTTTACTCGTCAATAAGTCCAAATTATTCTTGCCTTTTCCCACTCCATTCTTCTCAGACCATTGTTCATTCATTGCACTTGAGTTTGGATTTTTATTGTCTAGCTCATGTTTATGGCTCGGCTGCAACTCATTCATATATGGCTCTTCAATCAACGAGGGACTAGAATGAAATTTTCCTTTATTAGCACCGGTTGACACATGATTAAGTTGCTCCAATTGTAAATCCAGCACTTGGCTAGCTAATTCTTTCCATCATAGAATCAACCAATGCTTTAGTCCGACTTCGGAAATCATCGCTTGATTCACGAAGTTTTGACTCAATTTGAGAATTCTCAAACTCCTTGTCTTGATTGTCAAGACACTTCTTATATGAATCTCGTTTGCTTGAGGTTGACCTCGATTTAGATGCTCACAAACTTCTTTGCTCCTTCTCATACTCATCACAATCTCGTTTATACCTTTCATATACGCACAAAGCACGGTTACGTTCCATCTCCTCCCGAAGTGAACGAAACTCACGTTGTGAACTAGATTCATGGAACTAGAGTGCTTGGGAGTAGGTCACTTGGAACCCCTCCTCTTGAGAGGCTCATTCTCCAAAGACTCTTGGTTGTAGGAGTAAGAGGCAACTCCCCTAAGCATGATTACGTGACCTACCAAAATGGTTAGCAACGAAAAAAAAAGATTCCTCACGACACACAAGCTCACGTGTATGTGCTCATCACTCGTGTATCACTCAAAGCACTCAAATAAGCTTACCAAAATACCTTTACCTGTTGGATGAGGTAGTTGAGAAATGCCACAAAGTCTAATAAATGTCACCAACCATTTCCACAAGAGTATTGAAGTAACAAGACACAAATGTGGGTGCAAAATGAAGTGGAAATGGTCGACTCTGGAAGCCCAATAGTGGCGGACAGAAATGGAAGTGCGCCAATGGGAACACAAAAGAAAGAAACTCTAGCTTCCTAAAATGTAGGAGTGGGTTCCTAGCTTCCTAAAATGTAGGAGTGAGTTCCTAGAATGTAGGAAAGTATTCCTAAAATGTAGGAGAGAATGTAGGAGAGTATTCCTAAAATATAGGAGAGAATGTAGGAGAGTGTTCCTAAAATGTAGGAGAGTGTTCCTAAAATATATGAGAGAATGTAGGAGAGTATTCAAGTGAGAAAAGAGTCATCCAAGTGCTTTACTTAGTTTCCTAATTGACTTTGGAAAGCAAGTTAGTTTTGGAAACCTTTAGAAAATCCTTTTCCTCTTGGAAACAATTTTTAAGAAACTTCCAAACCCTAATCTAAGAAGGATTATAAATCAGGTTCGGCCCCTTGCCCACCAAAATCCTTAGCAAAGTCGGCGGCAACAAGCTTTAAAGCTCCCCCACCGCACAATCCGAACTCACACACCACACAAGTGCAATTCAGAATTTCTGATCTTAGTGCTCAAGATAATTCAGCTATTGGTCAAGGCAAGAAAATGGCGTCTCAAGAAGATGCGAGCAATGTCACTCAAGCTTCCCCCCAATGGGCTGCTCAAGAATTTCCCAAGAATTTTACTCCCAAACTAAGGAAGCCCTTCACCACCGCAAGAGAGTATAAAAAGATGTTTATTCGAAGGGTGGTGCAAGTTTCCAAGACACAAGGTGATCAGATTATTCGAAAGTGGTGCAAGTTTCCAAGACACAAGGTGATCAAGAACCTCAAGAAGAGGTAGGTCAAAACTTTTGAGTACTTTTCTTTTTCCTTTGCTTAATTTTCTGTTTTGGATTGGAAGCAAGATGCAAGAGACTGTTTTGGGCAATAAGATTCACTTTGCTCTCTTGTTTTCTTTGTATCTTGCCAATCGGATTCTCTTTTCTTTTTTTTTTGTTTCTGCTTTTTTTTGTTTTGACTTAACAAATGCCACAAACACTTGGCCGAATGGGTCAAGATCAAAATCTGGTCAGTCCCTCAATTCGCTCCAATGCACAACCACAACCCTTGAAGAACTAGCAAGACACTTCTCAAGATTTTCAAGAACTTCACGATAAGGATCAAGAAATTCAAGAAACTCTTAAATCCTGTAGATTCTCTCAAGATTCACAAACCACCAACTAGTTTTACCAAAAATCAGTTTGGAAAATTTAGTAAACAACTTGGATGAAGCAAGCAATACTTAGACAGATTTGAAACAAAGAAACCCTAGCGCAAATGAAACCCCAGCCGCAAGTAGAAACCCTAGCTGCAAGGAAAACCCTAGCCACCGCCCCACTTGTTTTCTTGTTGCTCAAGTGATGACTAACGACCAAGACAGATTTGGGAACACAACCTTACAGCAAATTTTGGACAGAAATTATCGACAAACTAGGCACAAACACAAAAGGGATAACACACCAATAGATTTTGTGTTCGAATGAACAATAACGTGAACAGTGTCCATGAACAGTACGATGAATAGTGTCGGTGAACAGTGTCTTTTTTTTTTTTTAACAAGGTAGCGGACAAAACACAAAAACCCTACAACACAACTGCGAAAACAAGGATACACAAGGATATAACGAAAGATACCTCAACCTAAACTCTGAAGCCAACTGATACGGTCCTCGATCAACTCGTTTTGAGACACGTAGCACGCTTGCCCAAGGATCTAGCAAGGTTGTCCAACGCTTGGATTGCGGGACCTAAAACCAAAACAGACGACAAGAATTGGTTGAAGGGTAGTACAATGACGACTCCAACAGAGGTGATTACTCTAATGGATAGGTCGGTAGAACAATCAAGGACCTTCGCGAGATTGCTCAAGAACCCTTGCCAAAAGCAAGTAAAGGATCGAATGCTCTCAATAATTGAAGAGAAACAAATCAGAATTTTTATTATGAAAATTGTGTACCCGTTGACCGTACAAAGTGAGCCGTTATATAGGCTAAAGGGCTAATGAAACCCTAGGAAACTAGCTAAAGGAGGGTCGGCCACTCTTTGACAAGGTGGGCCGGCCCATGACTCAAATGAAATAATCTAATCCAACTCTAAACAAGTGAACCTAACACTAAGGCCTAGGGCCTAGTCGACCATCCCTACATGGGGGTCCACTCGACTCTTCATGGGCTCTCTTCGTGGGCTTGGATCATCGTGCACCTTCCAAGCCTTCCATATCCCGATGGACTCCTTGTTGGTCTTGAACATTTCGCACAAGAGCTTGAAGGGACTCCTTGAAGCGCTTGGCCCGTGCACGTGTGACTGGGCCCAATGGAACTCGAATTGGATCATTACTTGGGCTAAGGTCCGTGCACACATCAGATGAGATATAAGAAAGAAAGAGAATTTTTTAATTCCATTTCTTACTGCAAGAATCTTCTTGAAAGTGGAATGGTAATGTTGTTCAGAAACTTTGAACCTTCCACTTGCAAAACCACAACAATGTCTGGTACCTTGTTTATCTTCTTCAAGAAGTACAGCTCCCCAATATTTGTCACTAGCATCAGTCTGTAATATCTTTTTACCGTCTGCTGGGATATGGAGGGTAGGAAGATTTACCAGTTCTTGTTTGAGCTTTTGATTTGCTTGGGTCTGAGAAGATCCCCATAGAGGTGGAGTCTGTCTAAGCATTTTAGTCAAAGGACTAATATGCTTTGCTGTCTTAGGAATAAATTCCCGGACATAGTTAATAACTCTAAGAAATTGTTGCACCTGGGTTTTTGTCAAATTTTCTTCTGGAAAATCTTTAATAGATTGTCCAACATGTTGTTCAGGTGTACAAGTACCATTGGAAATTTTCATTCCAAGAAATGAAATTTCTTGCTTTGCCAAAATCATTTTCTTTTTAGAAATCATAATTCCATATTGCTTAACAATGTTATGAAAGGTATTAAGCAATTGGAAATGTTCTTCCCAAGAATTGTTGAAAAGAAGAATATCATCAATGTATATCAGGGCTGAATGTAGTATAGGCTGAAAAATCTTTATCATGACTTTCTGGAAAAGTGAAGGTGCCGTTTTGAGACCAAAAGGCATGACCTTCCATTGAAAATGGAGGGTAGGAAGATTTACCAGTTCTTGTTTGAGCTTTTGATTTGCTTGGGTCTGAGAAGATCCCCATAGAGGTGGAGTCTGTCTAAGCATTTTGAGCTTTCTGGAAAAGTGAAGGTGCCGTTTTGAGACCAAAAAGCATGACCTTCCATTGAAAATGATGATTTGGAATGCAAAAGCCAGTTTTATGCCTATCATCAGGATGAATTCCCAACTGCCAGAAACCAAATTTTAAATCAAGCTTTGAAAACCATTTTGCTTTGGAAATCTGGGCAAAAAGCGCAAATTTGTTGGGAATAGGAAATGATGTGTGCATGGATCAGGGCCCACGCAATGACCCAGTCCGAGTCCCATTGGGCCCAGTCACACGTGCACGGGCCAAACTCTTCAAAGAATCCCTTCAAGCCCTCGTTCGAGTTGTCCAAGACCAACATGGAGCCCATAGAGATATTGAAGGCTTAGAAAGAGACAATCAAGTAACTTACACCTTGATCCAAGCCCATGAAGAGTCAAATGGGCCTCCTTGTGAGTTGGCCGAGTAGGGCTTTAGTCTTTATTACTTATTCAGTTGGAATAGTTGCTTAGTAGAAGGCATGGGCCGGCCCATCTTGGAGTCAAGATGGCCGACTCCCCTCTTAGGGTTTCTTTAGGGTTTTGTTTAGCCTATAAATAGGCTAGCTTTGTAAGATTAAGGAGACAAGTTTTCATGAATAAAGTTCTTAGTATCTTCATTTTCTTCTTAGGAGAGAATTCGAGCCTTTAACTTGCTTTGGCAAGGGTTCTTGAGCAATCTTGCGTTCTGTCCTTGATTGTTCAACCGACCGATTCCCCTGGAGTATTCACCTTCATCGGAGTGTCATTCTACCGCCTTTAATCAAACGTGTTGTCCGTTTGATTCTTGGTTCCGCAAACCAAGCGTAGGACAACCTCGCTAGATCCTTGGGCAAACGTGCTACGTGTCTCGAAACGAGTTGATCGAGGAACGTATCAGTTGGCTTCAGAGCTTTGGTAGAGGTATCTTTCGTTATATCCTTGTTTTTCGTAGTTGTGTCGTAGGATCTTGTGTTATTTTCCGCTGCCTTGTTTTAAAAAATAATAATAATTTCTGTTCGTGTTTACAACTTGTCGCAAGCCTTAAAATTTCTGTCCGTTTGTATTACTTCGTGGCTGGATTCTGTCCGTAACATTTGGGTCCAAATCTGTCCGCCTTTGTGTCATTGAACCTTGTTGCCAATCTGTCCGGCCACATCGTTACAAAAAAATATATATATATATTCTGTCCGCACTAATTTCGTTTGTTGTCGTGTCAAATTCTAGTTTTGGTTATGTGTTTAAATCTGACCATTTGTGTCCATTAGCATCCCATAGTTGCACTTCCAAAAGTTGTCCGCCCCTAGGTTCCTTGGTTGCAACAAATTTGTCCACGGCTTGTTGTCCTTGCAAATCGCTAGTCAATTTTTCCAATTCTGTCCAAAGTTGTGCATATTGTTGCTAGCTCTAATCTGACCAGATTTTGTGCTCTTGTTGCATCAATTCTGCCCAGCATTGGGTTATAGCTGAACTACAAAAAAAAAAAGGTGGCTAGGGTTTTCCAAGTTGCGGCTAGGGTTTTTCTTTGTTGTCAAATCTGTCCAAGCTTTGTTTGGGTCATCCAAGTTGCTTTAGTTAGTTTTCTAAACTGATTTGTGGATTAAACTTGTTGGAGTTGTGAATCTTGAAGGAAACTACAAGCATCTAGGGTTTCTTGAGTTTCTTGAAATTAATCTTGAAGTTCTTGAAAGTTCTTGATAAAATCTTGGAGTTTTGGGGGTGTTGGTTGTAGTAAGTTGGGGGCTGACCAGAACCTGGTTTTGAACCCTTTCGGCCAGGTGTAGTTATATTGCTAAGTCAAAAAAAAAAAACAGAATCGAAACGAAAACAAAAAAAAAAAAGGAAGAAGAACATTCTGGTGGAACAAAGGCCGAACAAGGGGAAGAGGGAAGTACTTGGGTTTTATTGCCAAAACAACAACCATTACATGTTTCCAAACAAACCAGAAAATTCGAACAGCAAACAGAAAGAAACTCAAAAGTTTTGGCCAACCTCTTCTTGAAAATCTTGATCACCTTGAGCCTTGATCGCTTGTATCACCCTTTGAGATTCTTGAGGTTCTTGGTCATCTTGAGTCTTGAAGACTTGCACCTCTCTTCGAATAAAAAGTTTCTTGTAAGATCTTGCATCCATACGAGGCTTTCTTGGTTTAGGCGTAAATTTCTTGGGAGTTCCTTGAACAAGTCGCTTGGGAGATTCTTGAATAACATTACTCGTGTTACCTTGGGAAGCCATTGTCTTGAACAAGGACCAAACTGTCTTGGAGGGGGAGGGGCCGAATTGAAACTGGTTTGGAGTAGAGAGAGAGCCGAACTTCTTGGAGGAAGGTGCGGCTGCCTAGGAGGGTTTTTATAGGAAGGTTAGCCGACTTTGGGAAGGACTTAAGAGGGAAGAAATCTGGAAATTTCAGAGGACCAATTTGGTTGAAGTAGGAAGCCACCAAATCTGGTTTGTATTGGGTGTGAAGTGTGCGGCTGTGAGAGGAGGTTTTATAGGGAGTCATAGCCGACTTTGGGAAAGGATTAAGTGGGAGGAAATTCTGGAAAATTTCGGCCAAAAGGGAGAAAGGCTGAATCTGATTTTGGAGAAGCCATTGGAAGTGTTAAAGGTTGGTCAAGGGAGGACTTCAAGGCTGACTTGTTTTCCCAAATGCTTTAGGAAACTAAGTAAGAACTTGGATAACTCTAAGATCACTTGGACACCTCCCTACTCTCTCTCCTTGATTTAGGGGACCACTCCTACTTACACTCCTACGTTTTAGGACCCACTCCTACATCTTAGGACTCCTAGGGTTTTGTTCTTCTTAACATTTTTTTTCCAAGTTTGTCCGTCCCAACAACCTTCAAATTCGACCACTCCATCTCAAATATATCATCCAATTGTGTCCTACACTCTTGCTTACTCTTGTGGGGAAAAGTTGGTAACGATTATTGGACTCGGGCAACATTTCTCAATTACCTAAACCAACAGGTAAAGGTACTTGGTAAGTCTAATAGAGTGAATTGAGCACTACACATGAGCGTGAGGGACACACTAAGGGAGTGAAGTGAGGCTATACTTGCACTTTCCTTGCTTGTTACTAACCTTTTGCAGGGGCATCAAGAAAGACATGGAGCAACAACAAGCAACCACCGATCACTCATTGTTGTTCGCCGCAATGAAGAATGAGCTCAGGCGAATTAGTGAGCAACAAATGGAGGAGTTACACACTCGTTTTGACGAGTTGTCCAGGAGTCTCACACGAGGCTCTCGTTCGAGATCCCACAACAGGAGTAACCATGGCACCAAAGAGGCACATAGCGAAGACTACTCCGCTAGTGAGGATGAGGAGCGACCCGAGAAGCCTAGAAGGGACATGCCCAAGAACGAACTAAAGGGGCTTAAGATTCAAATACCCGCGTTCAAAGGCAAGAGTGACCCTGAGGCGTACTTAGAGTGGGAAGGCCGCATCAAAATGGTCTTCGACTGCTACGACTATAGTGAGGAACAAAAAGTCAAAGTCGCCACCGTTGAGTTCACCGACTACGCCCTAGTTTGGTGGGACCAAGTGAGGACCCATAGGAGGAGAATGGGAGAACCGCGAGTCTGGACTTGGCGAGAGCTCAAGGCATTGATGTGAAAGCGATTCGTTCCAAGCTACTACAACCGAGACCTCCACTCCAAATTGCAAACCCTCACTCAAGGCAACATGAGTGTGGAGGACTACTACAAAGAGATTGAGATGGCCATGATGAGGGCGAACCTTCAAGAAGATAGCGAAGCAGCCATGGCTAGATTCCTTCTGTGACAGCCCCACCTTCCCCTAGGGCGAACCAAAGGGGTTAGCGGACTGCCTGCCCAGCTCTCGCCAGGACTAACGAGCAGTGACACGCGATCTAACACGTTTCGGGAAAGTAAAAGCGCGCTCGAACAAGCCACAAGGACCAAAATAACAAAATAATAAAAAAAATGAAAATGATGAATAGTGCCTGGAATAGTAGAATCCGAAATCCCACCAAACATTAATACATTGCAATGCAACATTTACAACCAAATTGGCATGTCAAAAACTATTCATCATGGATATACATGTTCGGATTGCCAAACAAAAGTCATTGAACCCAATACACATTCGGGTTTCATTCAAAGAGCTAAACAAAAGACATTTACACTAGCTCAACTTGGCAATCGACTATCCAATCCAATCCCAAAAGTAATTATATCCCTGTAAGGAAAACAAATGGAACGGAATGAGCTTAAGCCCAGTGAGTTACTACCACATAAGCAACAAAGAGCATAGAATATAACCTTTCATTTCAAGTACACAAATAAGGAATATAATAAGTTGGTAAAAGGATACGAACGGCTCTCAAGAGCCCATTTCCACGCTTACATTCTTGATCCAACCTCATTGACTCCGTCAATGTTAAAAGTACCAAACCGTAGACCTCACTTCACTTCCATTCCTTCCACCCAACATACCCCAACCGGGCCCGCACTCCAAACAGTAGCTTTAGGTGATACTCGAGTACACCGGAACCAAGGGTCTCATTACCACAAGATTCCCATTTCAGTCCCCGTGGCTAGTCAATTTTCACGATCAAGCCCTCGCTGACTCGATTCAATTGACTACCAACGGGGTTGAGCTCAGTAGTACAGTAGGGCCGTTGGATACTCATCCAACCGACACCCAAACAATTTCCCATGATTGGAATCCAATAAATCATATAGCAAGTACAGTAATACAGTGAAACGGTAAACAGTCATTCACAGGAATAAAAGGAATGAGGGCGGTCAAGTACACCCTCACCCTAATCATTTCCAATAGCCAAACAAGCCTTCAAGGCATCACAATCACATATAGCAAAGTCACATTATAAGCATCCATGTGAGTAGTATACTCACCAATCACGTAGGTGATGTTTCATGCACCGTCGTTAAAAAGGACGTCGTGAACCCTCGTCACGTCCTAAAACACGTAAACAAATGCAATGAGACTCGATAACGAGTCATAAAGCCATGCCAATCACAACCCCAATAAGGTTTCATATGCATATATAAGCATTATAGCAAACCAGAAAATCAGGAAATGTAACTCGTTTGGCCCAACAACAAAAACAGTTTTGTCCTCAATATGCGGTAATGGCACAAATTGCGCTACGCTTATCGGATGAGGGTGCAAGACCCACCATCTCGAAGCTAAAAGACAGGGCTACAACAATGTAGAAGGCCACTCAGTCCAAATCCTAGCACAACTAGGTCAAATATGCAAAATACCAAACCAGAACCTTAATTGCAGGTTTACAAATTACACTATGCTGTAATTAGTCCAACTCAGTCTATACAGGTCCGAATGCAGAAATTCCAAAGGCATATGATAGCTAGGACATCAAGTTACATTTCAGCAGAAGACACCAACATCCAAATCCAAAGCAATACCAGTCAAAACAGACGATTACAGGCGCAGTTCGGCCATCCTGATGAACCCAGAACAGCAATAGTAAATTCGATATTTCTCACTATACACTACTCCAAATGACCTGAAATTTTACAGGCACCTCAAACACATCAATACCTACAACTTTCATGTTTTAAGAAAAGGCCAATTCGGCCTCTAACCATATGATACAAAACCGGACAGAAAGGGGGTTATGAAACCCTAACTTTTCACATTTCCTTCCAAATCCAAAATTGGTTGCAATTACCAATCATTTACACCTACTAGAGTCATTACCCTTCATTACCAACCATCATAGATAACCACAATATCATGATCACATTAAACCAGAAAATTCCTCAATAAATTGAAAACTTCACCAAGTCATCTCAAACCAAGAAATAAACCACAAATTTCAGCACTTTAGCCACCACTAGGCACAAATTAAGCATCATTAAGTGTAGGAGGAAGTTCAAACACCACTTACCTAGAACACAAGAGAGGGAGAGTTGTAGGACACCTTAGCTTCCTTGAACACTTCCACAAAATCACTTACTAGCACCAAATGGAAGGATTTTATGGAGTAGAAACAAATTTCAACAATTGGTTTGGATGATTTGCACTAGATGGTAGCTAAAAGTTTGAAGAGTTTTCTTCCCTCTTAAGCTCAAGATGGCCGGCCAACATGGAGAAAGAAAGAGTGAATTTTTAGTCAATTTTGAGATATTTAATCAAATGGTAAAGAAAGGTCAAAAAGGTGAATAGTTGTCTTAGGCTTCAACCAATGGAAGTGTGACACTTGTCACTCTATTAAATGCATTTCTATCCTTTTGTTTCCTCTCACATCAATCACATCTCATCCTCCACTTATCTCTTAACACCCGATAAATTTCACCCAGTATCCGAAACTTAACCTTATTGGCCGAATTTTTCCGAACTTTTCGCACTAGTGGGTCCCACGTCCGTTATATATCCTTAATTTTTCAAAAACTATCCAATACTAGGAAAATCATCTAAAAACTATAATTACTCATAAAATCCACCAAGAAAATTTTTCTAAGCCAGAAAATGCAGAAAACATGCAATTAAGGGTAAAAACCCTAAGAAAATTATTAGGGAAATACGGGTTCTCACACTCTCTCCCCCTTAAAAGAATTTCGTCCTCGAAATTTCTCACCTTAACTCCCCAAAAGGTTTGGATACTTCTTTCGCATTTCTTCTTCCACTTCCCAAGTAGCTTCTTCTATCCCATGGTTTCTCCATAGCACTTTTACTAACGGAATCTGCTTGGTTCTGAGCTCTTTGACTTTTCGGTCAAGCACTTGAACAGGTTTCTCTTCGTAAGCAAGCGATTCGTCTACTTCAATCTCCTCCGGTTGTAATACATGGGATGGCTCGGGATGATACTTCTTTAACATCGAGATGTGGAACACATTGTGAACTCGAGAGAGACTGGATGGCAGTTCTAATCGATACGCGACCGCTCCTACCCTCTGAAGAATCTTGTAGGGTCCGACGTACCGCGGTTGGAGCTTCTTTCCTTTGCCCGCTTTAAGACTTCGTAAGGGTGTGATCTTGAGAAATACGTGGTCTCCAACTTCAAACTCCAAGTCTTTTCTTCGATTATCCGCGTAGCTCTTTTGTCGACTTTAGGCTGTTTGGAGTCGTTGCCGTATTAACTTGACCTTCTCTTGAGCTTCTTCCATCCATGGAATAGTTGTCGGGTCTAGTGTTTTCTTTTCGCCAACTTCGTCCCAGTAAATCGGTGACCGGCACTTGCGTCCGTAGAGGGCTTCGTATGGAGCCATTTGAATCGACGAATGAAAGCTATTGTTGTACGCAAACTCTACCAAGGTCATGTGTTGACCCCAGTTGCCTCCGAAATCCAGAATGCAAGTTCGTAGCATGTCCTCGAGAGTTTGAATTGTCCGCTCTGACTGTCCATCCGTCTGAGGATGATAGGTCGTGCTCAAATTAAGTTTAGTCCCCAGGGTTTCTTGAAACTTCTGCCAAAATCGAGATACGAACCGTGGATCCCGGTCGGAGACGATGCTCACAGGCACGCCGTGTAGCCTTACTATCTCGTCCATGTACAGTCGGGCCAACTTGTCCATGGAATACCTCATGAACCTTCTAGATCCTAGCCTTTCTGTACGGGTTGCATCACAAGGTTGGTGCCGTTCGTATCAATATGTCCAACCATTGGCACTTGAAGCCCTTGATATCTCTACTCCTAGTTTTAGGAGTTTCATGAGTGGTCTTAGAAGTGGACCTGGATGCATCAACAAGCTTATTAGGGGTAAAATTGGAATTGCGGTTAGAGATTTTACCAGGTGTGCGGCTAGAAGGGCTTGGTGTAGTCGCATTTCCAGTATCATGTGATGTTCTCCTTGGTGGGTTGCCCTTCTATGAAGGAGAGTTGGATGCTTAGAAGGTACGGCCTCCTCGCCTCAATTTCTTCCCCCTCTCGGCCTTGATGGCTAGTTCAAGAAGATCATGCATGTCCAAGTAATGTTGGAGCTCCAAGGCTTCTTGAAGGACGGGGTTGAGACCTCTAAGGAACCTTGTCATGGTAGCCACACTATCTTCTTGAATGTTCGCCCTCATCATGGCCATCTTGATCTCCTTGGAGTATTCCTCCACACTCATGTTGCCTTGAGTGAGGGTTTGAAGCTGAGAGTGGAGATCGCGGTTGTAGTGGCTTGGAACAAACCGCTTATGCATTAGTGCCTTGAGTTTACCATTTCAACTCATAGCAATCGAAGACCATCTCGATGCGGCCTTCCCATTCCAACTAAGCCTCAGGGTCACTTTTCCCTCGTAACGTAGAGACTTGAATTTTAAGTCCCTTGAGCTCGTTCTTAGACGTGTCCCTTTTAGGCCTCTAGGCTCTTACCACATCTTCACTTGCCGAGAGTACTCCTCATAGTTTGCTCCTTTGGTGCCATGGTTACTTCGGTTGCGAGATCGAGAATGGGGGCCCCTTGTGAAGCCCTTGGAGAGCTCGTCAAAGCGGTTGTGCCTCTCCTCCATTTGTTACACACTAATCCGCTTAAGCTCGTTTTTCATGGCGGTGAACATCATTGAGTAGTCAGTGGTCGGATGAGCTTGCTCCATGACTGTCGTTTGGTCCTGCAAAAGGTTAGTGAACAAGAAAATAGGACAAATATAATCTCACTTCACTCCCTAAGTGTTTTCACTCTCCCTCGTTTTCCCACTCAAAATACTCCAATGATCTTACCAAAAATTCCTTACCCGTCGGATTGGGTAGTCGAGAAATGCCGCAAAGATCCAACAATTGTCACCATGCTTTTCCACAAGAGTAATCAAGGAAACAAGACCCGGATTTCCTTGGATTTTTCCACAACATACTCCAATGTATGTTGTTGGGCTAGTGCCGGCCAAAAGAGAAGCCCAAGGGCTGGCCGGACTTCAACTTTTTCCAAGCTTTACTAGGTCTTAGTCACGGCTACAAATAGCCTTAAGTCATTGTTTACATTCAGTTTTATGATGATTAATAAAAACACTTGCGAATTCTCTCAAAGCTTAATTGAAGCATCCTTGAGTATTTTAGATTCATTTCTTTGTCATACCATTGACTTGTCAAACTAGAACCGCGCCAGATTGTGGCGTCTTCTACAATACCAGGTTCGTTGGCCACGTGATCAACGGGTTTAGGTGATTCCGTTGCGTTCGTTTGTCATCAACGTGAGTCCTAACCTTCTAGGTCCTAGCCTTTCTGTAGGGGTTGCATCACAAGATTGGTGCCGTTCGTGTCAATATGTCCAAACCATTGGCACTTGAAGCCCTTGATATCTCTACTCCTAGTTTTAGGAGTTTCATGAGGGGTCTTAGATGTGGACCTGGATGCATCAACAAGCTTGTTAGGGGTAAAAATGGAATTGCAGTTAGAGAAATTTCCAGGTGTGAGGCTAGAAGGGCTTGGTGTAGTCGCATTTCCTGTATCATGTGAGATTCTCCTTGGTGGGTTGCCCTTCCATGAAGGCGAGTTGGAAGCTTGGAAGATACGGTCTCCTCGCCTCAATAGCCTTGATGGCTAGTTCAAGAAGATCATGCATATCCAAGTAATGTTGGAGCTCCAAGGCTTCTTGAAGGTCGGGGTTGAGACCTCTAAGGAACCTTGCCATGGTAGCCTCACTATCTTCTTGAATGTTCTCCCTCATCATGGCCATCTTGATCTCCTTGAAATAGTCCTCCACCCTCATGTTGCCTTGAGTGAGGGTTTGAAACTGAGAGTGGAGATCGCGGTTGTAGTGGCTTGGAACAAATCGCTTATGCATTAGTGCCTTGTGTTCACCATTTCGCCTCCGATTAGTCCTGACTTGGTGGTCCCACCAAACTAGTGCGTAGTCGGTGAACTCAACCGTGGCAACCTTCACCTTTTGTTCCTCGATAAACTCATAGCAATCGACGACCATCTCGATGCGGCCTTCCCATTCCAACTAAGCCTCAGGGTCAATTTTGCCTTGGAACGTGCAGACTTGAATTTTACGTCCCTTCAGCTCGTTCTTAGACGTGTCCCTTTTAGGCCTCTCGGCTATTTCCACATCTTCACCAGCCGAGAGTACTCCTCATAGTTTGCTCCTTTGGTGCCATGGTTATTTCGGTTGCGAGATCGAGAACGAGAGCCCCTTGTGAAGCTCTTGGATAGCTCGTCTAAGCGGTTGTGCCTCTCCGCCATTTGTTGCTCACTAATCCGCTTTAGCTCGTTTTTCATGGCGGTGAACATCAATGAGTAGTCAGTGGTCGGATGAGCTTGCTCCATGACTGTCGTTTGGTCCTGTAAAAGGTTAGTGAACAAGAAAATAGGACAAATATAATCTCAATTCACTCCCTTAGTGTTTTCACTCTCACTCATTTTTCCACTCAAAATACTCCAATGATCTTACCAAAAATTCCTTACCCGTCGGATTGGGCAGTCGAGAAATGCCGCAAAGATCCTACAATTGTCACCAAGCTTTTCCCCAAGAGTAATCAAGGAAACAAGATACGGATTTCCTTGGATTTTTCCACAACATACTCCAATGTATGTTGTTGGGCTAGTGCCAGCCAAAAGAGAAGCCCAATGGCTGGCCGGATTTCCTTCAAGTTTTTCCAAGCTTTACAAGGTCATAGTCACGGCTGCAAATTGCCTTAAGTCATTGTTTACATTCAGTTTTATGATGATTAATAAAAACACTTGAGAATTCTCTCAAAGCTTCATTGAAGCATCCTTGAGTATTTTAGATTCATTTCTTTGGCATACCATTGACTTATCAATCTAGGACCGCGCCAGATTGCGGCGTCTTCTACAATACCTGGTTCGTTGGCCGCGTGATCACCGGGTTTAGGTGATTCCACTGCGTTCGTTTGTCATCAACGTGAGTCCCAACCTTCTAGATCCTAGCCTTTCTGTACGGGTTGCATCACAAGGTTGGTGCCGTTCGTATCAATATGTCCAACCATTGGCACTTGAAGCCCTTGATATCTCTACTCCTAGTTTTAGGAGTTTCATGAGTGGTCTTAGAAGTGGACCTGGATGCATCAACAAGCTTATTAGGGGTAAAATTGGAATTGCGGTTAGAGATTTTACCAGGTGTGCGGCTAGAAGGGCTTGGTGTAGTCGCATTTCCAGTATCATGTGATGTTCTCCTTGGTGGGTTGCCCTTCTATGAAGGAGAGTTGGATGCTTAGAAGGTACGGCCTCCTCGCCTCAATTTCTTCCCCCTCTCGGCCTTGATGGCTAGTTCAAGAAGATCATGCATGTCCAAGTAATGTTGGAGCTCCAAGGCTTCTTGAAGGACGGGGTTGAGACCTCTAAGGAACCTTGTCATGGTAGCCACACTATCTTCTTGAATGTTCGCCCTCATCATGGCCATCTTGATCTCCTTGGAGTATTCCTCCACACTCATGTTGCCTTGAGTGAGGGTTTGAAGCTGAGAGTGGAGATCGCGGTTGTAGTGGCTTGGAACAAACCGCTTATGCATTAGTGCCTTGAGTTTACCATTTCGCCTCCAATTAGTCCTGACTTGGTCCCACCAAACTAGTGCGCAGTCGGTGAACTCAACAATGGCAACCTTCACCTTTTGTTCCTCGCTAAACTCATAGCAATCGAAGACCATCTCGATGCGGCCTTCCCATTCCAACTAAGCCTCAGGGTCACTTTTCCCTCGTAACGTAGAGACTTGAATTTTAAGTCCCTTGAGCTCGTTCTTAGACGTGCCCCTTTTAGGCCTCTAAGCTCTTACCACATCTTCACTTGCCGAGAGTACTCCTCATAGTTTGCTCCTTTGGTTACTTCGGTTGCGAGATCGAGAATGGGGGCCCCTTCTGAAGCCCTCAGAGAGCTCGTCAAAGCGGTTGTGCCTCTCCTCCATTTGTTACACACTAATCCGCTTAAGCTCGTTTTTCATGGCGGTGAACATCATTGAGTAGTCAGTGGTCGGATGAGCTTGCTCCACGACTGTCGTTTGGTCCTGCAAAAGGTTAGTGAACAAGAAAATAGGACAAATATAATCTCACTTCACTCCCTGAGTGTTTTCACTCTCCCTCGTTTTCCCACTCAAAATACTCCAATGATCTTACCAAAAATTCCTTACCCGTCGGATTGGGTAGTCGAGAAATGCCGCAAAAATCCAACAATTGTCACCATGCTTTTCCACAAGAGTAATCAAGGAAACAAGACCCGGATTTCCTTGGATTTTTCCACAACATACTCCAATGTATGTTGTTGGGCTAGTGCCGGCCAAAAGAGAAGCCCAAGGGCTGGCCGGACTTCAAGTTTTTCCAAGCTTTACTAGGTCTTAGTCACGCCTACAAATAGCCTTAAGTCATTGTTTACATTCAGTTTTATGATGATTAATAAAAACACTTGAGAATTCTCTCAAAGCTTCATTGAAGCATCCTTGAGTATTTTAGATTCATTTCTTTGTCATACCATTGACTTGTCAATCTAGAACCGCGCCATATTGTGGCGTCTTCTACAATACCAGGTTCGTTGGCCACGTGATCAACGGGTTTAGGTGATTCCGTTGCGTTCGTTTGTCATCAACGTGAGTCCTAACCTTCTAGGTCCTAGCCTTTCTGTAGGGGTTGATCACAAGATTGGTGCCGTTCGCGTCAATATGTCCAAACCATTGGCACTTGAAGCCCTTGATATCTCTACTCCTAGTTTTAGGAGTTTCATGAGGGGTCTTAGAAGTGGACCTGGATGCATCAACAAGCTTGTTAGGGGTAAAAATGGAATTGCAGTTAGAGAAATTTCCAGGTGTGAGGCTAGAAGGGCTTGGTGTAGTCGCATTTCCTGTATCATGTGAGATTCTCCTTGGTGGGTTGCCCTTCCATGAAGGCGAGTTGGAAGCTTGGAAGATACGGTCTCCTCGCCTCAATAGCCTTGATGGCTAGTTCAAGAAGATCATGCATATCCAAGTAATGTTGGAGCTCCAAGGCTTCTTGAAGGTCGGGGTTGAGACCTCTAAGGAACCTTGCCATGGTAGCCTCACTATCTTCTTGAATGTTCTCCCTCATCATGGCCATCTTGATCTCCTTGAAATAGTCCTCCACCCTCATGTTGCCTTGAGTGAGGGTTTGAAACTGAGAGTGGAGATCGCGGTTGTAGTGGCTTGGAACAAATCGCTTATGCATTAGTGCCTTGTGTTCACCATTTCGCCTCCGATTAGTCCTGACTTGGTGGTCCCACCAAACTAGTGTGTAGTCGGTGAACTCAACCGTGGCAACCTTCACCTTTTGTTCCTCGATAAACTCATAGCAATCGACGACCATCTCGATGCGGCCTTCCCATTCCAACTAAGCCTCAGGGTCAATTTTGCCTTGGAACGTGCAGACTTGAATTTTACGTCCCTTCAGCTCGTTCTTAGACGTGTCCCTTTTAGGCCTCTCGGCTATTTCCACATCTTCACCAGCCGAGAGTACTCCTCATAGTTTGCTCCTTTGGTGCCATGGTTATTTCGGTTGCGAGATCGAGAACGAGAGCCCCTTGTGAAGCTCTTGGATAGCTCGTCTAAGCGGTTGTGCCTCTCCGCCATTTGTTGCTCACTAATCCGCTTTAGCTCGTTTTTCATGGCGGTGAACATCAATGAGTAGTCAGTGGTCGGATGAGCTTGCTCCATGACTGTCGTTTGGTCCTGTAAAAGGTTAGTGAACAAGAAAATAGGACAAATATAATCTCAATTCACTCCCTTAGTGTTTTCACTCTCACTCATTTTTCCACTCAAAATACTCCAATGATCTTACCAAAAATTCCTTACCCGTCGGATTGGGCAGTCGAGAAATGCCGCAAAGATCCTACAATTGTCACCTAGCTTTTCCCCAAGAGTAATCAAGGAAACAAGATACGGATTTCCTTGGATTTTTCCACAACATACTCCAATGTATGTTGTTGGGCTAGTGCCAGCCAAAAGAGAAGCCCAATGGCTGGCCGGATTTCCTTCAAGTTTTTCCAAGCTTTACAAGGTCATAGTCACGGCTGCAAATTGCCTTAAGTCATTGTTTACATTCAGTTTTATGATGATTAATAAAAACACTTGAGAATTCTCTCAAAGCTTCATTGAAGCATCCTTGAGTATTTTAGATTCATTTCTTTGGCATACCATTGACTTATCAATCTAGGACCGCGCCAGATTGCGGCGTCTTCTACAATACCTGGTTCGTTGGCCGCGTGATCACCGGGTTTAGGTGATTCCACTGTGTTCGTTTGTCATCAACGTGAGTCCCAACCTTCTAGATCCTAGCCTTTCTGTACGGGTTGCATCACAAGGTTGGTGCCGTTCGTATCAATATGTCCAACCATTGGCACTTGAAACCCTTGATATCTCTACTCCTAGTTTTAGGAGTTTCATGAGTGGTCTTAGAAGTGGACCTGGATGCATCAACAAGCTTATTAGGGGTAAAATTGGAATTGCGGTTAGAGATTTTACCAGGTGTGCGGCTAGAAGGGCTTGGTGTAGTCGCATTTCCAGTATCATGTGATGTTCTCCTTGGTGGGTTGCCCTTCTATGAAGGAGAGTTGGATGCTTAGAAGGTACGGCCTCCTCGCCTCAATTTCTTCCCCCTCTCGGCCTTGATGGCTAGTTCAAGAAGATCATGCATGTCCAAGTAATGTTGGAGCTCCAAGGCTTCTTGAAGGACGGGGTTGAGACCTCTAAGGAACCTTGTCATGGTAGCCACACTATCTTCTTGAATGTTCGCCCTCATCATGGCCATCTTGATCTCCTTGGAGTATTCCTCCACACTCATGTTGCCTTGAGTGAGGGTTTGAAGCTGAGAGTGGAGATCGCGGTTGTAGTGGCTTGGAACAAACCGCTTATGCATTAGTGCCTTGAGTTTACCATTTCGCCTCCAATTAGTCCTGACTTGGTCCCACCAAACTAGTGCGCAGTCGGTGAACTCAACAATGGCAACCTTCACCTTTTGTTCCTCGCTAAACTCATAGCAATCGAAGACCATCTCGATGCGGCCTTCCCATTCCAACTAAGCCTCAGGGTCACTTTTCCCTCGTAACGTAGAGACTTGAATTTTAAGTCCCTTGAGCTCGTTCTTAGACGTGCCCCTTTTAGGCCTCTAAGCTCTTACCACATCTTCACTTGCCGAGAGTACTCCTCATAGTTTGCTCCTTTGGTTACTTCGGTTGCGAGATCGAGAATGGGGGCCCCTTCTGAAGCCCTCGGAGAGCTCGTCAAAGCGGTTGTGCCTCTCCTCCATTTGTTACACACTAATCCGCTTAAGCTCGTTTTTCATGGCGGTGAACATCATTGAGTAGTCAGTGGTCGGATGAGCTTGCTCCACGACTGTCGTTTGGTCCTGCAAAAGGTTAGTGAACAAGAAAATAGGACAAATATAATCTCACTTCACTCCCTGAGTGTTTTCACTCTCCCTCGTTTTCCCACTCAAAATACTCCAATGATCTTACCAAAAATTCCTTACCCGTCGGATTGGGTAGTCGAGAAATGCCGCAAAGATCCAACAATTGTCACCATGCTTTTCCACAAGAGTAATCAAGGAAACAAGACCCGGATTTCCTTGGATTTTTCCACAACATACTCCAATGTATGTTGTTGGGCTAGTGCCGGCCAAAAGAGAAGCCCAAGGGCTGGCCGGACTTCAAGTTTTTCCAAGCTTTACTAGGTCTTAGTCACGCCTACAAATAGCCTTAAGTCATTGTTTACATTCAGTTTTATGATGATTAATAAAAACACTTGAGAATTCTCTCAAAGCTTCATTGAAGCATCCTTGAGTATTTTAGATTCATTTCTTTGTCATACCATTGACTTGTCAATCTAGAACCGCGCCATATTGTGGCGTCTTCTACAATACCAGGTTCGTTGGCCACGTGATCAACGGGTTTAGGTGATTCCGTTGCGTTCGTTTGTCATCAACGTGAGTCCTAACCTTCTAGGTCCTAGCCTTTCTGTAGGGGTTGATCACAAGATTGGTGCCGTTCGCGTCAATATGTCCAAACCATTGGCACTTGAAGCCCTTGATATCTCTACTCCTAGTTTTAGGAGTTTCATGAGGGGTCTTAGAAGTGGACCTGGATGCATCAACAAGCTTGTTAGGGGTAAAAATGGAATTGCAGTTAGAGAAATTTCCAGGTGTGAGGCTAGAAGGGCTTGGTGTAGTCGCATTTCCTGTATCATGTGAGATTCTCCTTGGTGGGTTGCCCTTCCATGAAGGCGAGTTGGAAGCTTGGAAGATACGGTCTCCTCGCCTCAATAGCCTTGATGGCTAGTTCAAGAAGATCATGCATATCCAAGTAATGTTGGAGCTCCAAGGCTTCTTGAAGGTCGGGGTTGAGACCTCTAAGGAACCTTGCCATGGTAGCCTCACTATCTTCTTGAATGTTCTCCCTCATCATGGCCATCTTGATCTCCTTGAAATAGTCCTCCACCCTCATGTTGCCTTGAGTGAGGGTTTGAAACTGAGAGTGGAGATCGCGGTTGTAGTGGCTTGGAACAAATCGCTTATGCATTAGTGCCTTGTGTTCACCATTTCGCCTCCGATTAGTCCTGACTTGGTGGTCCCACCAAACTAGTGTGTAGTCGGTGAACTCAACCGTGGCAACCTTCACCTTTTGTTCCTCGATAAACTCATAGCAATCGACGACCATCTCGATGCGGCCTTCCCATTCCAACTAAGCCTCAGGGTCAATTTTGCCTTGGAACGTGCAGACTTGAATTTTACGTCCCTTCAGCTCGTTCTTAGACGTGTCTCTTTTAGGCCTCTCGGCTATTTCCACATCTTCACCAGCCGAGAGTACTCCTCATAGTTTGCTCCTTTGGTGCCATGGTTATTTCGGTTGCGAGATCGAGAACGAGAGCCCCTTGTGAAGCTCTTGGATAGCTCGTCTAAGCGGTTGTGCCTCTCCGCCATTTGTTGCTCACTAATCCGCTTTAGCTCGTTTTTCATGGCGGTGAACATCAATGAGTAGTCAGTGGTCGGATGAGCTTGCTCCATGACTGTCGTTTGGTCCTGTAAAAGGTTAGTGAACAAGAAAATAGGACAAATATAATCTCAATTCACTCCCTTAGTGTTTTCACTCTCACTCATTTTTCCACTCAAAATACTCCAATGATCTTACCAAAAATTCCTTACCCGTCGGATTGGGCAGTCGAGAAATGCCGCAAAGATCCTACAATTGTCACCAAGCTTTTCCCCAAGAGTAATCAAGGAAACAAGATACGGATTTCCTTGGATTTTTCCACAACATACTCCAATGTATGTTGTTGGGCTAGTGCCAGCCAAAAGAGAAGCCCAATGGCTGGCCGGATTTCCTTCAAGTTTTTTCAAGCTTTACAAGGTCATAGTCACGGCTGCAAATTGCCTTAAGTCATTGTTTACATTCAGTTTTATGATGATTAATAAAAACACTTGAGAATTCTCTCAAAGCTTCATTGAAGCATCCTTGAGTATTTTAGATTCATTTCTTTGGCATACCATTGACTTATCAATCTAGGACCGCGCCAGATTGCGGCGTCTTCTACAATACCTGGTTCGTTGGCCGCGTGATCACCGGGTTTAGGTGATTCCACTGCGTTCGTTTGTCATCAACGTGAGTCCCAACCTTCTAGATCCTAGCCTTTCTGTACGGGTTGCATCACAAGGTTGGTGCCGTTCGTATCAATATGTCCAACCATTGGCACTTGAAGCCCTTGATATCTCTACTCCTAGTTTTAGGAGTTTCATGAGTGGTCTTAGAAGTGGACCTGGATGCATCAACAAGCTTATTAGGGGTAAAATTGGAATTGCGGTTAGAGATTTTACCAGGTGTGCGGCTAGAAGGGCTTGGTGTAGTCGCATTTCCAGTATCATGTGATGTTCTCCTTGGTGGGTTGCCCTTCTATGAAGGAGAGTTGGATGCTTAGAAGGTACGGCCTCCTCGCCTCAATTTCTTCCCCCTCTCGGCCTTGATGGCTAGTTCAAGAAGATCATGCATGTCCAAGTAATGTTGGAGCTCCAAGGCTTCTTGAAGGACGGGGTTGAGACCTCTAAGGAACCTTGTCATGGTAGCCACACTATCTTCTTGAATGTTCGCCCTCATCATGGCCATCTTGATCTCCTTGGAGTATTCCTCCACACTCATGTTGCCTTGAGTGAGGGTTTGAAGCTGAGAGTGGAGATCGCGGTTGTAGTGGCTTGGAACAAACCGCTTATGCATTAGTGCCTTGAGTTTACCATTTCGCCTCCAATTAGTCCTGACTTGGTCCCACCAAACTAGTGCGCAGTCGGTGAACTCAACAATGGCAACCTTCACCTTTTGTTCCTCGCTAAACTCATAGCAATCGAAGACCATCTCGATGCGGCCTTCCCATTCCAACTAAGCCTCAGGGTCACTTTTCCCTCGTAACGTAGAGACTTGAATTTTAAGTCCCTTGAGCTCGTTCTTAGACGTGCCCCTTTTAGGCCTCTAGGCTCTTACCACATCTTCACTTGCCGAGAGTACTCCTCATAGTTTGCTCATTTGGTTACTTCGGTTGCGAGATCGAGAATGGGGGCCCCTTCTGAAGCCCTTGGAGAGCTCGTCAAAGCGGTTGTGCCTCTCCTCCATTTGTTACACACTAATCCGCTTAAGCTCGTTTTTCATGGCGGTGAACATCATTGAGTAGTCAGTGGTCGGATGAGCTTGCTCCATGACTGTCGTTTGGTCCTGCAAAAGGTTAGTGAACAAGAAAATAGGACAAATATAATCTCACTTCACTCCCTGAGTGTTTTCACTCTCTCTCGTTTTCCCACTCAAAATACTCCAATGATCTTACCAAAAATTCCTTACCCGTCGGATTGGGTAGTCGAGAAATGCCGCAAAGATCCAACAATTGTCACCATGCTTTTCCACAAGAGTAATCAAGGAAACAAGACCCGGATTTCCTTGGATTTTTCCACAACATACTCCAATGTATGTTGTTGGGCTAGTGCCGGCCAAAAGAGAAGCCCAAGGGCTGGCCGGACTTCAAGTTTTTCCAAGCTTTACTAGGTCTTAGTCACGGCTACAAATAGCCTTAAGTCATTGTTTACATTCAGTTTTATGATGATTAATAAAAACACTTGAGAATTCTCTCAAAGCTTCATTGAAGCATCCTTGAGTATTTTAGATTCATTTCTTTGTCATACCATTGACTTGTCAATCTAGAACCGCGCCAGATTGTGGCGTCTTCTACAATACCAGGTTCGTTGGCCACGTGATCAACGGGTTTAGGTGATTCCGTTGCGTTCGTTTGTCATCAACGTGAGTCCTAACCTTCTAGGTCCTAGCCTTTCTGTAGGGGTTGCATCACAAGATTGGTGCCGTTCGTGTCAATATGTCCAAACCATTGGTACTTGAAGCCCGTGATATCTGTTCTCCTAGTTTTAGGAGTTTCATGAGGGGTCTTAGAAGTGGACCTGGATGCATCAACAAGCTTGTTAGGGGTAAAAATGGAATTGCAGTTAGAGAAATTTCCAGGTGTGAGGCTAGAAGGGCTTGGTGTAGTCGCATTTCCTGTATCATGTGAGATTCTCCTTGGTGGGTTGCCCTTCCATGAAGGCGAGTTGGAAGCTTGGAAGATACGGTCTCCTCGCCTCAATAGCCTTGATGGCTAGTTCAAGAAGATCATGCATATCCAAGTAATGTTGGAGCTCCAAGGCTTCTTGAAGGTCGGGGTTGAGACCTCTAAGGAACCTTGCCATGGTAGCCTCACTATCTTCTTGAATGTTCTCCCTCATCATGGCCATCTTGATCTCCTTGAAATAGTCCTCCACCCTCATGTTGCCTTGAGTGAGGGTTTGAAACTGAGAGTGGAGATCGCGGTTGTAGTGGCTTGGAACAAATCGCTTATGCATTAGTGCCTTGTGTTCACCATTTCGCCTCCGATTAGTCCTGATTTGGTGGTCCCACCAAACTAGTGCGTAGTCGGTGAACTCAACCGTGGCAACCTTCACCTTTTGTTCCTCGATAAACTCATAGCAATCGACGACCATCTCGATGCGGCCTTCCCATTCCAACTAAGCCTCAGGGTCAATTTTGCCTTGGAACGTGCAGACTTGAATTTTACGTCCCTTCAGCTCGTTCTTAGACGTGTCCCTTTTAGGCCTCTCGGCTATTTCCACATCTTCACCAGCCGAGAGTACTCCTCATAGTTTGCTCCTTTGGTGCCATGGTTATTTCGGTTGCGAGATCGAGAACGAGAGCCCCTTGTGAAGCTCTTGGATAGCTCGTCTAAGCGGTTGTGCCTCTCCGCCATTTGTTGCTCACTAATCCGCTTTAGCTCGTTTTTCATGGCGGTGAACATCAATGAGTAGTCAGTGGTCGGATGAGCTTGCTCCATGACTGTCGTTTGGTCCTGTAAAAGGTTAGTGAACAAGAAAATAGGACAAATATAATCTCAATTCACTCCCTTAGTGTTTTCACTCTCACTCATTTTTCCACTCAAAATACTCCAATGATCTTACCAAAAATTCCTTACCCGTCGGATTGGGCAGTCGAGAAATGCCGCAAAGATCCTACAATTGTCACCAAGCTTTTCCCCAAGAGTAATCAAGGAAACAAGATACGGATTTCCTTGGATTTTTCCACAACATACTCCAATGTATGTTGTTGGGCTAGTGCCAGCCAAAAGAGAAGCCCAATGGCTGGCCGGATTTCCTTCAAGTTTTTCCAAGCTTTACAAAGTCATAGTCACGGCTGCAAATTGCCTTAAGTCATTGTTTACATTCAGTTTTATGATGATTAATAAAAACACTTGAGAATTCTCTCAAAGCTTCATTGAAGCATCCTTGAGTATTTTAGATTCATTTCTTTGGCATACCATTGACTTATCAATCTAGGACCGCGCCAGATTGCGGCGTCTTCTACAATACCTGGTTCGTTGGCCGCGTGATCACCGGGTTTAGGTGATTCCACTGCGCTCGTTTGTCATCAACGTGAGTCCCAACCTTCTAGATCCTAGCCTTTCTGTACGGGTTGCATCACAAGGTTGGTGCCGTTCGTATCAATATGTCCAACCATTGGCACTTGAAGCCCTTGATATCTCTACTCCTAGTTTTAGGAGTTTCATGAGTGGTCTTAGAAGTGGACCTGGATGCATCAACAAGCTTATTAGGGGTAAAATTGGAATTGCGGTTAGAGATTTTACCAGGTGTGCGGCTAGAAGGGCTTGGTGTAGTCGCATTTCCAGTATCATGTGATGTTCTCCTTGGTGGGTTGCCCTTCTATGAAGGAGAGTTGGATGCTTAGAAGGTACGGCCTCCTCGCCTCAATTTCTTCCCCCTCTCGGCCTTGATGGCTAGTTCAAGAAGATCATGCATGTCCAAGTAATGTTGGAGCTCCAAGGCTTCTTGAAGGACGGGGTTGAGACCTCTAAGGAACCTTGTCATGGTAGCCACACTATCTTCTTGAATGTTCGCCCTCATCATGGCCATCTTGATCTCCTTGGAGTATTCCTCCACACTCATGTTGCCTTGAGTGAGGGTTTGAAGCTGAGAGTGGAGATCGCGGTTGTAGTGGCTTGGAACAAACCGCTTATGCATTAGTGCCTTGAGTTTACCATTTCGCCTCCAATTAGTCCTGACTTGGTCCCACCAAACTAGTGCGCAGTCGGTGAACTCAACAATGGCAACCTTCACCTTTTGTTCCTCGCTAAACTCATAGCAATCGAAGACCATCTCGATGCGGCCTTCCCATTCCAACTAAGCCTCAGGGTCACTTTTCCCTCGTAACGTAGAGACTTGAATTTTAAGTCCCTTGAGCTCGTTCTTAGACGTGCCCCTTTTAGGCCTCTAAGCTCTTACCACATCTTCACTTGCCGAGAGTACTCCTCATAGTTTGCTCCTTTGGTTACTTCGGTTGCGAGATCGAGAATGGGGGCCCCTTCTGAAGCCCTTGGAGAGCTCGTCAAAGCGGTTGTGCCTCTCCTCCATTTGTTACACACTAATCCGCTTAAGCTCGTTTTTCATGGCGGTGAACATCATTGAGTAGTCAGTGGTCGGATGAGCTTGCTCCATGACTGTCGTTTGGTCCTGCAAAAGGTTAGTGAACAAGAAAATAGGACAAATATAATCTCACTTCACTCCCTGAGTGTTTTCACTCTCCCTCGTTTTCCCACTCAAAATACTCCAATGATCTTACCAAAAATTCCTTACCCGTCGGATTGGGTAGTCGAGAAATGCCGCAAAGATCCAACAATTGTCACCATGCTTTTCCACAAGAGTAATCAAGGAAACAAGACCCGGATTTCCTTGGATTTTTCCACAACATACTCCAATGTATGTTGTTGGGCTAGTGCCGGCCAAAAGAGAAGCCCAAGGGCTGGCCGGACTTCAAGTTTTTCCAAGCTTTACTAGGTCTTAGTCACGGCTACAAATAGCCTTAAGTCATTGTTTACATTCAGTTTTATGATGATTAATAAAAACACTTGAGAATTCTCTCAAAGCTTCATTGAAGCATCCTTGAGTATTTTAGATTCATTTCTTTGTCATACCATTGACTTGTCAATCTAGAACCGCGCCAGATTGTGGCGTCTTCTACAATACCAGGTTCGTTGGCCACGTGATCAACGGGTTTAGGTGATTCCGTTGCGTTCGTTTGTCATCAACGTGAGTCCTAACCTTCTAGGTCCTAGCCTTTCTGTAGGGGTTGATCACAAGATTGGTGCCGTTCGTGTCAATATGTCCAAACCATTGGCACTTGAAGCCCTTGATATCTCTACTCCTAGTTTTAGGAGTTTCATGAGGGGTCTTAGAAGTGGACCTGGATGCATCAACAAGCTTGTTAGGGGTAAAAATGGAATTGCAGTTAGAGAAATTTCCAGGTGTGAGGCTAGAAGGGCTTGGTGTAGTCGCATTTCCTGTATCATGTGAGATTCTCCTTGGTGGGTTGCCCTTCCATGAAGGCGAGTTGGAAGCTTGGAAGATACGGTCTCCTCGCCTCAATAGCCTTGATGGCTAGTTCAAGAAGATCATGCATATCCAAGTAATGTTGGAGCTCCAAGGCTTCTTGAAGGTCGGGGTTGAGACCTCTAAGGAACCTTGCCATGGTAGCCTCACTATCTTCTTGAATGTTCTCCCTCATCATGGCCATCTTGATCTCCTTGAAATAGTCCTCCACCCTCATGTTGCCTTGAGTGAGGGTTTGAAACTGAGAGTGGAGATCGCGGTTGTAGTGGCTTGGAACAAATCGCTTATGCATTAGTGCCTTGTGTTCACCATTTCGCCTCCGATTAGTCCTGACTTGGTGGTCCCACCAAACTAGTGCGTAGTCGGTGAACTCAACCGTGGCAACCTTCACCTTTTGTTCCTCGATAAACTCATAGCAATCGACGACCATCTCGATGCGGCCTTCCCATTCCAACTAAGCCTCAGGGTCAATTTTGCCTTGGAACGTGCAGACTTGAATTTTACGTCCCTTCAGCTCGTTCTTAGACGTGTCCCTTTTAGGCCTCTCGGCTATTTCCACATCTTCACCAGCCGAGAGTACTCCTCATAGTTTGCTCCTTTGGTGCCATGGTTATTTCGGTTGCGAGATCGAGAACGAGAGCCCCTTGTGAAGCTCTTGGATAGCTCGTCTAAGCGGTTGTGCCTCTCCGCCATTTGTTGCTCACTAATCCGCTTTAGCTCGTTTTTCATGGCGGTGAACATCAATGAGTAGTCAGTGGTCGGATGAGCTTGCTCCATGACTGTCGTTTGGTCCTGTAAAAGGTTAGTGAACAAGAAAATAGGACAAATATAATCTCAATTCACTCCCTTAGTGTTTTCACTCTCACTCATTTTTCCACTCAAAATACTCCAATGATCTTACCAAAAATTCCTTACCCGTCGGATTGGGCAGTCGAGAAATGCCGCAAAGATCCTACAATTGTCACCAAGCTTTTCCCCAAGAGTAATCAAGGAAACAAGATACGGATTTCCTTGGATTTTTCCACAACATACTCCAATGTATGTTGTTGGGCTAGTGCCAGCCAAAAGAGAAGCCCAATGGCTGGCCGGATTTCCTTCAAGTTTTTCCAAGCTTTACAAGGTCATAGTCACGGCTGCAAATTGCCTTAAGTCATTGTTTACATTCAGTTTTATGATGATTAATAAAAACACTTGAGAATTCTCTCAAAGCTTCATTGAAGCATCCTTGAGTATTTTAGATTCATTTCTTTGGCATACCATTGACTTATCAATCTAGGACCGCGCCAGATTGCGGCGTCTTCTACAATACCTGGTTCGTTGGCCGCGTGATCACCGGGTTTAGGTGATTCCACTGCGTTCGTTTGTCATCAACGTGAGTCCCAACCTTCTAGATCCTAGCCTTTCTGTACGGGTTGCATCACAAGGTTGGTGCCGTTCGTATCAATATGTCCAACCATTGGCACTTGAAGCCCTTGATATCTCTACTCCTAGTTTTAGGAGTTTCATGAGTGGTCTTAGAAGTGGACCTGGATGCATCAACAAGCTTATTAGGGGTAAAATTGGAATTGCGGTTAGAGATTTTACCAGGTGTGCGGCTAGAAGGGCTTGGTGTAGTCGCATTTCCAGTATCATGTGATGTTCTCCTTGGTGGGTTGCCCTTCTATGAAGGAGAGTTGGATGCTTAGAAGGTACGGCCTCCTCGCCTCAATTTCTTCCCCCTCTCGGCCTTGATGGCTAGTTCAAGAAGATCATGCATGTCCAAGTAATGTTGGAGCTCCAAGGCTTCTTGAAGGACGGGGTTGAGACCTCTAAGGAACCTTGTCATGGTAGCCACACTATCTTCTTGAATGTTCGCCCTCATCATGGCCATCTTGATCTCCTTGGAGTATTCCTCCACACTCATGTTGCCTTGAGTGAGGGTTTGAAGCTGAGAGTGGAGATCGCGGTTGTAGTGGCTTGGAACAAACCGCTTATGCATTAGTGCCTTGAGTTTACCATTTCGCCTCCAATTAGTCCTGACTTGGTCCCACCAAACTAGTGCGCAGTCGGTGAACTCAACAATGGCAACCTTCACCTTTTGTTCCTCGCTAAACTCATAGCAATCGAAGACCATCTCGATGCGGCCTTCCCATTCCAACTAAGCCTCAGGGTCACTTTTCCCTCGTAACGTAGAGACTTGAATTTTAAGTCCCTTGAGCTCGTTCTTAGACGTGCCCCTTTTAGGCCTCTAGGCTCTTACCACATCTTCACTTGCCGAGAGTACTCCTCATAGTTTGCTCATTTGGTTACTTCGGTTGCGAGATCGAGAATGGGGGCCCCTTCTGAAGCCCTTGGAGAGCTCGTCAAAGCGGTTGTGCCTCTCCTCCATTTGTTACACACTAATCCGCTTAAGCTCGTTTTTCATGGCGGTGAACATCATTGAGTAGTCAGTGGTCGGATGAGCTTGCTCCATGACTGTCGTTTGGTCCTGCAAAAGGTTAGTGAACAAGAAAATAGGACAAATATAATCTCACTTCACTCCCTGAGTGTTTTCACTCTCTCTCGTTTTCCCACTCAAAATACTCCAATGATCTTACCAAAAATTCCTTACCCGTCGGATTGGGTAGTCGAGAAATGCCGCAAAGATCCAACAATTGTCACCATGCTTTTCCACAAGAGTAATCAAGGAAACAAGACCCGGATTTCCTTGGATTTTTCCACAACATACTCCAATGTATGTTGTTGGGCTAGTGCCGGCCAAAAGAGAAGCCCAAGGGCTGGCCGGACTTCAAGTTTTTCCAAGCTTTACTAGGTCTTAGTCACGGCTACAAATAGCCTTAAGTCATTGTTTACATTCAGTTTTATGATGATTAATAAAAACACTTGAGAATTCTCTCAAAGCTTCATTGAAGCATCCTTGAGTATTTTAGATTCATTTCTTTGTCATACCATTGACTTGTCAATCTAGAACCGCGCCAGATTGTGGCGTCTTCTACAATACCAGGTTCGTTGGCCACGTGATCAACGGGTTTAGGTGATTCCGTTGCGTTCGTTTGTCATCAACGTGAGTCCTAACCTTCTAGGTCCTAGCCTTTCTGTAGGGGTTGCATCACAAGATTGGTGCCGTTCGTGTCAATATGTCCAAACCATTGGTACTTGAAGCCCTTGATATCTGTTCTCCTAGTTTTAGGAGTTTCATGAGGGGTCTTAGAAGTGGACCTGGATGCATCAACAAGCTTGTTAGGGGTAAAAATGGAATTGCAGTTAGAGAAATTTCCAGGTGTGAGGCTAGAAGGGCTTGGTGTAGTCGCATTTCCTGTATCATGTGAGATTCTCCTTGGTGGGTTGCCCTTCCATGAAGGCGAGTTGGAAGCTTGGAAGATACGGTCTCCTCGCCTCAATAGCCTTGATGGCTAGTTCAAGAAGATCATGCATATCCAAGTAATGTTGGAGCTCCAAGGCTTCTTGAAGGTCGGGGTTGAGACCTCTAAGGAACCTTGCCATGGTAGCCTCACTATCTTCTTGAATGTTCTCCCTCATCATGGCCATCTTGATCTCCTTGAAATAGTCCTCCACCCTCATGTTGCCTTGAGTGAGGGTTTGAAACTGAGAGTGGAGATCGCGGTTGTAGTGGCTTGGAACAAATCGCTTATGCATTAGTGCCTTGTGTTCACCATTTCGCCTCCGATTAGTCCTGACTTGGTGGTCCCACCAAACTAGTGCGTAGTCGGTGAACTCAACCGTGGCAACCTTCACCTTTTGTTCCTCGATAAACTCATAGCAATCGACGACCATCTCGATGCGGCCTTCCCATTCCAACTAAGCCTCAGGGTCAATTTTGCCTTGGAACGTGCAGACTTGAATTTTACGTCCCTTCAGCTCGTTCTTAGACGTGTCCCTTTTAGGCCTCTCGGCTATTTCCACATCTTCACCAGCCGAGAGTACTCCTCATAGTTTGCTCCTTTGGTGCCATGGTTATTTCGGTTGCGAGATCGAGAACGAGAGCCCCTTGTGAAGCTCTTGGATAGCTCGTCTAAGCGGTTGTGCCTCTCCGCCATTTGTTGCTCACTAATCCGCTTTAGCTCGTTTTTCATGGCGGTGAACATCAATGAGTAGTCAGTGGTCGGATGAGCTTGCTCCATGACTGTCGTTTGGTCCTGTAAAAGGTTAGTGAACAAGAAAATAGGACAAATATAATCTCAATTCACTCCCTTAGTGTTTTCACTCTCACTCATTTTTCCACTCAAAATACTCCAATGATCTTACCAAAAATTCCTTACCCGTCGGATTGGGCAGTCGAGAAATGCCGCAAAGATCCTACAATTGTCACCAAGCTTTTCCCCAAGAGTAATCAAGGAAACAAGATACGGATTTCCTTGGATTTTTCCACAACATACTCCAATGTATGTTGTTGGGCTAGTGCCAGCCAAAAGAGAAGCCCAATGGCTGGCCGGATTTCCTTCAAGTTTTTCCAAGCTTTACAAAGTCATAGTCACGGCTGCAAATTGCCTTAAGTCATTGTTTACATTCAGTTTTATGATGATTAATAAAAACACTTGAGAATTCTCTCAAAGCTTCATTGAAGCATCCTTGAGTATTTTAGATTCATTTCTTTGGCATACCATTGACTTATCAATCTAGGACCGCGCCAGATTGCGGCGTCTTCTACAATACCTGGTTCGTTGGCCGCGTGATCACCGGGTTTAGGTGATTCCACTGCGCTCGTTTGTCATCAACGTGAGTCCCAACCTTCTAGATCCTAGCCTTTCTGTACGGGTTGCATCACAAGGTTGGTGCCGTTCGTATCAATATGTCCAACCATTGGCACTTGAAGCCCTTGATATCTCTACTCCTAGTTTTAGGAGTTTCATGAGTGGTCTTAGAAGTGGACCTGGATGCATCAACAAGCTTATTAGGGGTAAAACTGGAATTGCGGTTAGAGATTTTACCAGGTGTGCGGCTAGAAGGGCTTGGTGTAGTCGCATTTCCAGTATCATGTGATGTTCTCCTTGGTGGGTTGCCCTTCTATGAAGGAGAGTTGGATGCTTAGAAGGTACGGCCTCCTCGCCTCAATTTCTTCCCCCTCTCGGCCTTGATGGCTAGTTCAAGAAGATCATGCATGTCCAAGTAATGTTGGAGCTCCAAGGCTTCTTGAAGGACGGGGTTGAGACCTCTAAGGAACCTTGTCATGGTAGCCACACTATCTTCTTGAATGTTCGCCCTCATCATGGCCATCTTGATCTCCTTGGAGTATTCCTCCACACTCATGTTGCCTTGAGTGAGGGTTTGAAGCTGAGAGTGGAGATCGCGGTTGTAGTGGCTTGGAACAAACCGCTTATGCATTAGTGCCTTGAGTTTACCATTTCGCCTCCAATTAGTCCTGACTTGGTCCCACCAAACTAGTGCGCAGTCGGTGAACTCAACAATGGCAACCTTCACCTTTTGTTCCTCGCTAAACTCATAGCAATCGAAGACCATCTCGATGCGGCCTTCCCATTCCAACTAAGCCTCAGGGTCACTTTTCCCTCGTAACGTAGAGACTTGAATTTTAAGTCCCTTGAGCTCGTTCTTAGACGTGCCCCTTTTAGGCCTCTAGGCTCTTACCACATCTTCACTTGCCGAGAGTACTCCTCATAGTTTGCTCCTTTGGTTACTTCGGTTGCGAGATCGAGAATGGGGGCCCCTTCTGAAGCCCTTGGAGAGCTCGTCAAAGCGGTTGTGCCTCTCCTCCATTTGTTACACACTAATCCGCTTAAGCTCGTTTTTCATGGCGGTGAACATCATTGAGTAGTCAGTGGTCGGATGAGCTTGCTCCATGACTGTCGTTTGGTCCTGCAAAAGGTTAGTGAACAAGAAAATAGGACAAATATAATCTCACTTCACTCCCTGAGTGTTTTCACTCTCCCTCGTTTTCCCACTCAAAATACTCCAATGATCTTACCAAAAATTCCTTACCCGTCGGATTGGGTAGTCGAGAAATGCCGCAAAGATCCAACAATTGTCACCATGCTTTTCCACAAGAGTAATCAAGGAAACAAGACCCGGATTTCCTTGGATTTTTCCACAACATACTCCAATGTATGTTGTTGGGCTAGTGCCGGCCAAAAGAGAAGCCCAAGGGCTGGCCGGACTTCAAGTTTTTCCAAGCTTTACTAGGTCTTAGTCACGGCTACAAATAGCCTTAAGTCATTGTTTACATTCAGTTTTATGATGATTAATAAAAACACTTGAGAATTCTCTCAAAGCTTCATTGAAGCATCCTTGAGTATTTTAGATTCATTTCTTTGTCATACCATTGACTTGTCAATCTAGAACCGCGCCAGATTGTGGCGTCTTCTACAATACCAGGTTCGTTGGCCACGTGATCAACGGGTTTAGGTGATTCCGTTGCGTTCGTTTGTCATCAACGTGAGTCCTAACCTTCTAGGTCCTAGCCTTTCTGTAGGGGTTGATCACAAGATTGGTGCCGTTCGTGTCAATATGTCCAAACCATTGGCACTTGAAGCCCTTGATATCTCTACTCCTAGTTTTAGGAGTTTCATGAGGGGTCTTAGAAGTGGACCTGGATGCATCAACAAGCTTGTTAGGGGTAAAAATGGAATTGCAGTTAGAGAAATTTCCAGGTGTGAGGCTAGAAGGGCTTGGTGTAGTCGCATTTCCTGTATCATGTGAGATTCTCCTTGGTGGGTTGCCCTTCCATGAAGGCGAGTTGGAAGCTTGGAAGATACGGTCTCCTCGCCTCAATAGCCTTGATGGCTAGTTCAAGAAGATCATGCATATCCAAGTAATGTTGGAGCTCCAAGGCTTCTTGAAGGTCGGGGTTGAGACCTCTAAGGAACCTTGCCATGGTAGCCTCTGTTAGTCCCACAGACAACCAAGAGGGGGGGGTGAATTGGTTTGATTAAAATCTTAACCAAGTTTATGCACTTTTTCGTTAATGAAAATTTACCTTCCTTTTTAGTAATGATCAACCAAGTAGATTAGAAGACAATAGCAATATTAATCGGAGAAGCAAGTATAGATAAGCAATGAAGATTTTATTAAACAGAAATGTAAAATGGAGAAACAAACCAAGTGTCTACCAAGCTTTACCCAAACTTGAAGACCAAACACAAGGAAGAGCAACTTCTCTTTGATGAAAGTCGATCAACTAGATGTACAATGGAGGGAGCACTTCCTCCTTGCCCTAAGCCTCACTTAGTCAAGCCAAGAAGTTTTACAATCACTCAGAAAACCCTCAACAGAGCTACACTAAAGATCCTTTCACTCACAAAAGAAAAGCTCAACAGAAATTCACACCACTTTAAAACAAATCTGCTTTGGAGACTATTTTCTAGCTAAAATATCTCACTAGATCTTGTAAACAAAGTGTGCAAAAATCTGTACTTCGTTCAGACCAGTTTGATTTTAAAGGGAACCAGAAATGGGCTTCATCAATGCTTCCAAAGGATAGAAGGCAGCTGAAGAGTCAACTAGCCGTTGGGGCTGTCGGACGTCCGACGATCAAATCATCGTCCGAACCAATCGTCCGATGGCATCCAAGTTGACGTTCGGACGTCCGATGCGTCTTGATCGTCCGACACCGCAGCGTCCGATCGTAGGCAGAGAGTTGGCAAGTTAGCTTGGAATTTTTCGGACGTCCGATGCGGTTGATGAGCGTCCGATGGCAAGCGTCCGATCCTTCCGGACGTCCGATGCTTCCTCACGAGCGTCCGACAGAGCTTCCTTCTTGATGCTCTTTATCCTTTCGGACGTCCGACAGATTCCTTTCGGCCGTCCGACGTGAGTATCCTGTTTTTGCTTCTTCTTTTGGTTGAAATGCATTTCATGACCTATTCATACCTGATTCTTTGATATGTAAAGACACTTATAATCGAAAAAGGTTAGATACATTTCAAAATACTTTGTGATCATCAAAACCAAGAATAACATTCTCCCCCTTTTTGATGATGACAAAACAAAGGTTTGAAATGAAATTTTATGATTGCAATGAAAACTTCCTCTTTCAAAATAGACAAGAACTCCCCCTGTCTTAGTGAATCACAAAATTTGAAAATTTTGGAAAACTCCCCCTCACAAAGCTGCCCATCCGAGTTAATCAATTAAGCATATCAGCCAATCTAAATTTAAACAATCAATCCAACATATCCTAACATTACCAATCATCAATCATAACCATCTCCCCCTTTTTGTCATCACAAACGGGCAACCAATCACATCACCACATCCACAAATTCACAAATTTAGACAAATTCACACATCAAAACTTAGACCATCAGAATATCAGAATAGACAATCCACAAATTCATTACATTCACATAAGCAGAATAGACAATCATTCATCAAGATATTCAGACATCCATCAAAACAGTACTTAGACATCCAAAATGAAACTTAAAATATCCATTACATTACACATTCATTGTTGAATACTACAAAAACATAAAAGAGACAAACAACATGCAAATGTCCTAAATGATGAACTAAGTGGATCCAGGTGTCCTCCGAGAGAGCTGATATTGATCAAGATCCTCCTCTTCAGTTTCTTCATCATCTTCAGCAGCCTCTTCAACTGGTGCCTTGCCTTTATCTGATGTAGAGGTGCCATGAGGAGTCACAGGGGTTGAAGAACCAGGATCCGGAATTGATGAACTTGGATCAGTGGGGTGTGACTCTTTGTCATGGGAAACTTCCTCAACAACAGGGGGGGGAAACAGGAGGTTCTTTTTGTCTAGGAAGGCAGTTTGTTGCTCAGAGGACATAGTGAGCATTAGACCATGTTCTAGAAGAAGAACATGCTGTTTGAGTTCACGAAGGAGCTCAATTACTTCATCACTGGAAGAGGAAGATGCTTTAGTGGCAGACTTCCTAGGGTGAATGGGAGTGAGTGAAATGGGTGAAGGATCATGTGCAGTCTTAGACCTAAGTTCACTAGAAGATGCACCCTTATAAGCCCACAGATTATCTTTGAAAACAAGATTTTTTCTTTCAAAATACCCTTTTGTAAAGGCATAAGAAGATGCTTCTTTAGGACAAACACCTAGAATAGGGACTTTGTTAAACTCAAAAATCTTTTGAAGAAACTTTCCATAAGACAATTTTCTGCGAGAATCAGTGGCATAGCGAAGTAAGAACTTGCACATGACAAAACCAAAATCAATACGAATTTTTTCTTGAAAACAATAAAAGAGGTACAACTCCATTTTGTTTGCATCAGTTCTGTGCCCATCAGTGGGCACAAGCAGGTTTGAAATGATAGAAAAAGCAATTAAATTCACAGGAGCCAGATCATTCAATTTAGCATCAGCAGGTGAGGAAAAACTTCTTTTGAAATAGGTTAACATTTTTGTCCCATCAAAATGATTTGCAGCAGTAGGAAGCTCTTCATAAGAAAAGAAATTAGCAATCTTATCTTTGCATAAACGTTCAATGGTAGTATTTAAAATGGAGTTCACAATTTCAGAGTCAATGATTAAGTCTACCCCATTAACCCTGGAAAATATTTCAGTTGGGTCAGAACCTTTCCTTAGATTGGCAAAAAATTGATGCAACATATCAGGATAGTAGACATTTGGCATAGAAATAAGATGTGACCATTTCTGGAAAGCAAATAGACTCAGAATGGATTCTAAACCTATGGAGCGAAATTCAGAGGGGTTTACAGTTCTTTGAGGGATGACACCCTTCTGGGATATCCAGGAGTATTTGTCTTTCGCAGCATCATCAAAGAATGTAGGAGGAGGAACTGATTTAGGAGGCGGTTGAGAGGAGGTCCCCTGTCCAGATTCAGGCTGAGATGTGGGTTGTGGAGTAGGCCGTGACATTTGACCCTTGATAGCTCCCCTTTTGAAGCGTTTGGATGTCCGTTTGACAGTAGGTAGATCCTCATCCTCATCCCTGAGTGGATGCTTGCGTCCGGCAGTAACTTTTCCTCCCCTTAGATTCACCATTGTTCTAAATGTGTGGAATGGAGGATGCAAATTATGCACACAGCAGTAGGGAAGTGAATCGCACAGAAATTTTGGGACAAAAACACCTTGAACGAGATTTGACAGAGCGGTTATGCAAGAGTAGGGTTGTGAGGAAAATTTGGGGATTTGCGAAATGTTACTCAGTTTGGTGAAATGATCAGGAGAAATGAAACGCAAACGATGGGGAAATGTTTTGGTTGAGTCAATTTGGGAATGGTAGTTACAGAATGGTACGAATTTGAGAGTGAGGGAAGAGAGAGTTTTCGTCCGAGAGGAAATAGGATATGAAGAGACTGAAGCAAATAAGGAAGAAAGTTGATTTAAAACAAATGAGCCGTTGCACTGTCGGACGGCCGAACGAAGTTGTGCGTCCGACAGTTGCGTCCGAACAGGCGCAATTCTGGAAAATGGCTGAAGAACATCATCGGACGTCCGTTCATCTTCTTTCGGACGTCCGAAGACTTTGAGAAATATTAGGATGATTTTTCGATTATTCCTAATTTTGATCTTAGATGAATGAACTGATCTAATGGCAGAGCTTTGGTAAATATATCAGCAAATTGATCTTTAGAACAAACATAATTTACACATATTTCACCTTTTTGAACAAGATCACGAATAAAGTGATGCTTTATATCTATGTGCTTTGTCCTAGAATGATGAATAGGATTTTTGGTCAAATTTATAGCACTAGTATTATCACAGAATACAGGCATGCAGTCATACAACAATCCAAAATCATTCAAAGTGTGCTTCATCCACAAAAGTTGAGCACAACATGCACTAGCGGCAATATATTCCGCTTCGGTTGTAGACAAAGATATTGCATTTTGCTTTTTGCTAAACCAAGAGACTAAACAATTTCCAAGAAAATGACAAGTTCCACTCGTACTCTTTCTATCCACATGACAACCTCCAAAATCAGCATCCGAATAACCATATAGAGCAAACTCATTAGATCTAGCATACCAAAGACCATAGTCTAATGTACCTTTCAAATACCTAAAAATTCTTTTTACAGCATTCAAATGTGATTCTTTTGGACAAGATTGAAATCTAGCACACAAGCAAACAGCAAACATAATATCAGGTCTACTTGCGGTTAAATAAAGTAGGCTTCCGATCATACCTCTATAATGCTTTTCATCCACATGATTACCTTCTTCATCTTTGTCAAGCTTTGTAGAAGTGCACATTGGAGTTCCAACTTGTTTTGAGTCCTCCATGCCAAACCTTTTCAGCAATTCCTTGGTATATTTTGCTTGATTTATAAAAATTCCCTCAAGAGCTTGATGTATTTGAAGTCCAAGGAAGAAATTTAATTCTCCCATCATACTCATTTCAAATTCATTTTGCATAGTGGTGGAAAACTCCTTACATAGATACTCATTAGTAGCACCGAAAATAATATCATCAACATATATTTGCACAATAAGAAGGTCTTTCAACACGTGCTTAGTAAAAAGTGTGGTGTCCACAACACCCCTTTTGAAACCTTTTTCAATCAAGAAACCACTTAATCTTTCATACCAAGCTCTTGGAGCCTGTTTTAAACCATATAAAGCTTTAGAAAGTTTAAACACATGACTTGGAAATCTTGTATTTTCAAAACCGGGGGGTTGATCCACATACACTTCTTGATCAATAAAACCATTTAAAAAGGCACTTTTAACATCCATTTGAAACAATTTGAAACCTTTGAAGCAAGCAAAAGCAAGAAGCATTCTAATGGATTCTAATCTTGCTACGGGAGCAAATGTTTCATCAAAATCAATTCCTTCTTCTTGTGCATATCCTTTAGCAACTAATCTGGCTTTATTTCTTACAACAACACCTTTATCATCCAACTTATTTCTAAAAATCCACTTTGTGCCAATGATAGGCTGATTTTGAGGTCTATCAACAAGTGTCCAAACTTCATTTCTTTCAAATTGATTAAGTTCCTCTTGCATTGCCAAAATCCAGTTTTCATCCTTTAAAGCATCATTGACATTTTTGGGTTCAAAAAGAGACACTAAAGCAAAATTGTCAATCAATTTTCTAGATGAGGAACGAGTGTTTACCTTCTCGGATGGATCACCAATTATAAGCTCTTTTGGATGATTTTGGCTGAATTTCCAAGCCTTGGGAAGATCTTTGAGTGAATCATCATTTTTGTCTTCATCTTCCTCTTCTTGATCATTATGAACTTCATTTTCCATTTCAGTTGCTGCTGGTTTAGAACTTCCTTCATTTCCAATTGACAGCTTTTCCATTCCTGCTCGAACACCTACATCATCATCCTCACACGGACTTTTGGAATTATCATCATTGGTTTCATCAAATGTATTCCAACTAAGCCTCAGGGTCAATTTTGCCTTGGAACGTGCAGACTTGAATTTTACGTCCCTTCAGCTCGTTCTTAGACGTGTCCCTTTTAGGCCTCTCGGCTATTTCCACATCTTCACCAGCCGAGAGTACTCCTCATAGTTTGCTCCTTTGGTGCCATGGTTATTTCGGTTGCGAGATCGAGAACGAGAGCCCCTTGTGAAGCTCTTGGATAGCTCGTCTAAGCGGTTGTGCCTCTCCGCCATTTGTTGCTCACTAATCCGCTTTAGCTCGTTTTTCATGGCGGTGAACATCAATGAGTAGTCAGTGGTCGGATGAGCTTGCTCCATGACTGTCGTTTGGTCCTGTAAAAGGTTAGTGAACAAGAAAATAGGACAAATATAATCTCAATTCACTCCCTTAGTGTTTTCACTCTCACTCATTTTTCCACTCAAAATACTCCAATGATCTTACCAAAAATTCCTTACCCGTCGGATTGGGCAGTCGAGAAATGCCGCAAAGATCCTACAATTGTCACCAAGCTTTTCCCCAAGAGTAATCAAGGAAACAAGATACGGATTTCCTTGGATTTTTCCACAACATACTCCAATGTATGTTGTTGGGCTAGTGCCAGCCAAAAGAGAAGCCCAATGGCTGGCCGGATTTCCTTCAAGTTTTTCCAAGCTTTACAAGGTCATAGTCACGGCTGCAAATTGCCTTAAGTCATTGTTTACATTCAGTTTTATGATGATTAATAAAAACACTTGAGAATTCTCTCAAAGCTTCATTGAAGCATCCTTGAGTATTTTAGATTCATTTCTTTGGCATACCATTGACTTATCAATCTAGGACCGCGCCAGATTGCGGCGTCTTCTACAATACCTGGTTCGTTGGCCGCGTGATCACCGGGTTTAGGTGATTCCACTGCGCTCGTTTGTCATCAACGTGAGTCCCAACCTTCTAGATCCTAGCCTTTCTGTACGGGTTGCATCACAAGGTTGGTGCCGTTCGTATCAATATGTCCAACCATTGGCACTTGAAGCCCTTGATATCTCTACTCCTAGTTTTAGGAGTTTCATGAGTGGTCTTAGAAGTGGACCTGGATGCATCAACAAGCTTATTAGGGGTAAAATTGGAATTGCGGTTAGAGATTTTACCAGGTGTGCGGCTAGAAGGGCTTGGTGCAGTCGCATTTCCAGTATCATGTGATGTTCTCCTTGGTGGGTTGCCCTTCTATGAAGGAGAGTTGGATGCTTAGAAGGTACGGCCTCCTCGCCTCAATTTCTTCCCCCTCTCGGCCTTGATGGCTAGTTCAAGAAGATCATGCATGTCCAAGTAATGTTGGAGCTCCAAGGCTTCTTGAAGGACGGGGTTGAGACCTCTAAGGAACCTTGTCATGGTAGCCACACTATCTTCTTGAATGTTCGCCCTCATCATGGCCATCTTGATCTCCTTGGAGTATTCCTCCACACTCATGTTGCCTTGAGTGAGGGTTTGAAGCTGAGAGTGGAGATCGCGGTTGTAGTGGCTTGGAACAAACCGCTTATGCATTAGTGCCTTGAGTTTACCATTTCGCCTCCAATTAGTCCTGACTTGGTCCCACCAAACTAGTGCGCAGTCGGTGAACTCAACAATGGCAACCTTCACCTTTTGTTCCTCGCTAAACTCATAGCAATCGAAGACCATCTCGATGCGGCCTTCCCATTCCAACTAAGCCTCAGGGTCACTTTTCCCTCGTAACGTAGAGACTTGAATTTTAAGTCCCTTGAGCTCGTTCTTAGACGTGCCCCTTTTAGGCCTCTAAGCTCTTACCACATCTTCACTTGCCGAGAGTACTCCTCATAGTTTGCTCCTTTGGTTACTTCGGTTGCGAGATCGAGAATGGGGGCCCCTTCTGAAGCCCTTGGAGAGCTCGTCAAAGCGGTTGTGCCTCTCCTCCATTTGTTACACACTAATCCGCTTAAGCTCGTTTTTCATGGCGGTGAACATCATTGAGTAGTCAGTGGTCGGATGAGCTTGCTCCATGACTGTCGTTTGGTCCTGCAAAAGGTTAGTGAACAAGAAAATAGGACAAATATAATCTCACTTCACTCCCTGAGTGTTTTCACTCTCCCTCGTTTTCCCACTCAAAATACTCCAATGATCTTACCAAAAATTCCTTACCCGTCGGATTGGGTAGTCGAGAAATGCCGCAAAGATCCAACAATTGTCACCATGCTTTTCCACAAGAGTAATCAAGGAAACAAGACCCGGATTTCCTTGGATTTTTCCACAACATACTCCAATGTATGTTGTTGGGCTAGTGCCGGCCAAAAGAGAAGCCCAAGGGCTGGCCGGACTTCAAGTTTTTCCAAGCTTTACTAGGTCTTAGTCACGGCTACAAATAGCCTTAAGTCATTGTTTACATTCAGTTTTATGATGATTAATAAAAACACTTGAGAATTCTCTCAAAGCTTCATTGAAGCATCCTTGAGTATTTTAGATTCATTTCTTTGTCATACCATTGACTTGTCAATCTAGAACCGCGCCAGATTGTGGCGTCTTCTACAATACCAGGTTCGTTGGCCACGTGATCAACGGGTTTAGGTGATTCCGTTGCGTTCGTTTGTCATCAACGTGAGTCCTAACCTTCTAGGTCCTAGCCTTTCTGTAGGGGTTGATCACAAGATTGGTGCCGTTCGTGTCAATATGTCCAAACCATTGGCACTTGAAGCCCTTGATATCTCTACTCCTAGTTTTAGGAGTTTCATGAGGGGTCTTAGAAGTGGACCTGGATGCATCAACAAGCTTGTTAGGGGTAAAAATGGAATTGCAGTTAGAGAAATTTCCAGGTGTGAGGCTAGAAGGGCTTGGTGTAGTCGCATTTCCTGTATCATGTGAGATTCTCCTTGGTGGGTTGCCCTTCCATGAAGGCGAGTTGGAAGCTTGGAAGATACGGTCTCCTCGCCTCAATAGCCTTGATGGCTAGTTCAAGAAGATCATGCATATCCAAGTAATGTTGGAGCTCCAAGGCTTCTTGAAGGTCGGGGTTGAGACCTCTAAGGAACCTTGCCATGGTAGCCTCACTATCTTCTTGAATGTTCTCCCTCATCATGGCCATCTTGATCTCCTTGAAATAGTCCTCCACCCTCATGTTGCCTTGAGTGAGGGTTTGAAACTGAGAGTGGAGATCGCGGTTGTAGTGGCTTGGAACAAATCGCTTATGCATTAGTGCCTTGTGTTCACCATTTCGCCTCCGATTAGTCCTGACTTGGTGGTCCCACCAAACTAGTGCGTAGTCGGTGAACTCAACCGTGGCAACCTTCACCTTTTGTTCCTCGATAAACTCATAGCAATCGACGACCATCTCGATGCGGCCTTCCCATTCCAACTAAGCCTCAGGGTCAATTTTGCCTTGGAACGTGCAGACTTGAATTTTACGTCCCTTCAGCTCGTTCTTAGACGTGTCCCTTTTAGGCCTCTCGGCTATTTCCACATCTTCACCAGCCGAGAGTACTCCTCATAGTTTGCTCCTTTGGTGCCATGGTTATTTCGGTTGCGAGATCGAGAACGAGAGCCCCTTGTGAAGCTCTTGGATAGCTCGTCTAAGCGGTTGTGCCTCTCCGCCATTTGTTGCTCACTAATCCGCTTTAGCTCGTTTTTCATGGCGGTGAACATCAATGAGTAGTCAGTGGTCGGATGAGCTTGCTCCATGACTGTCGTTTGGTCCTGTAAAAGGTTAGTGAACAAGAAAATAGGACAAATATAATCTCAATTCACTCCCTTAGTGTTTTCACTCTCACTCATTTTTCCACTCAAAATACTCCAATGATCTTACCAAAAATTCCTTACCCGTCGGATTGGGCAGTCGAGAAATGCCGCAAAGATCCTACAATTGTCACCAAGCTTTTCCCCAAGAGTAATCAAGGAAACAAGATACGGATTTCCTTGGATTTTTCCACAACATACTCCAATGTATGTTGTTGGGCTAGTGCCAGCCAAAAGAGAAGCCCAATGGCTGGCCGGATTTCCTTCAAGTTTTTCCAAGCTTTACAAGGTCATAGTCACGGCTGCAAATTGCCTTAAGTCATTGTTTACATTCAGTTTTATGATGATTAATAAAAACACTTGAGAATTCTCTCAAAGCTTCATTGAAGCATCCTTGAGTATTTTAGATTCATTTCTTTGGCATACCATTGACTTATCAATCTAGGACCGCGCCAGATTGCGGCGTCTTCTACAATACCTGGTTCGTTGGCCGCGTGATCACCGGGTTTAGGTGATTCCACTGCGTTCGTTTGTCATCAACGTGAGTCCCAACCTTCTAGATCCTAGCCTTTCTGTACGGGTTGCATCACAAGGTTGGTGCCGTTCGTATCAATATGTCCAACCATTGGCACTTGAAGCCCTTGATATCTCTACTCCTAGTTTTAGGAGTTTCATGAGTGGTCTTAGAAGTGGACCTGGATGCATCAACAAGCTTATTAGGGGTAAAATTGGAATTGCGGTTAGAGATTTTACCAGGTGTGCGGCTAGAAGGGCTTGGTGCAGTCGCATTTCCAGTATCATGTGATGTTCTCCTTGGTGGGTTGCCCTTCTATGAAGGAGAGTTGGATGCTTAGAAGGTACGGCCTCCTCGCCTCAATTTCTTCCCCCTCTCGGCCTTGATGGCTAGTTCAAGAAGATCATGCATGTCCAAGTAATGTTGGAGCTCCAAGGCTTCTTGAAGGACGGGGTTGAGACCTCTAAGGAACCTTGTCATGGTAGCCACACTATCTTCTTGAATGTTCGCCCTCATCATGGCCATCTTGATCTCCTTGGAGTATTCCTCCACACTCATGTTGCCTTGAGTGAGGGTTTGAAGCTGAGAGTGGAGATCGCGGTTGTAGTGGCTTGGAACAAACCGCTTATGCATTAGTGCCTTGAGTTTACCATTTCGCCTCCAATTAGTCCTGACTTGGTCCCACCAAACTAGTGCGCAGTCGGTGAACTCAACAATGGCAACCTTCACCTTTTGTTCCTCGCTAAACTCATAGCAATCGAAGACCATCTCGATGCGGCCTTCCCATTCCAACTAAGCCTCAGGGTCACTTTTCCCTCGTAACGTAGAGACTTGAATTTTAAGTCCCTTGAGCTCGTTCTTAGACGTGCCCCTTTTAGGCCTCTAAGCTCTTACCACATCTTCACTTGCCGAGAGTACTCCTCATAGTTTGCTCCTTTGGTTACTTCGGTTGCGAGATCGAGAATGGGGGCCCCTTCTGAAGCCCTTGGAGAGCTCGTCAAAGCGGTTGTGCCTCTCCTCCATTTGTTACACACTAATCCGCTTAAGCTCGTTTTTCATGGCGGTGAACATCATTGAGTAGTCAGTGGTCGGATGAGCTTGCTCCATGACTGTCGTTTGGTCCTGCAAAAGGTTAGTGAACAAGAAAATAGGACAAATATAATCTCACTTCACTCCCTGAGTGTTTTCACTCTCCCTCGTTTTCCCACTCAAAATACTCCAATGATCTTACCAAAAATTCCTTACCCGTCGGATTGGGTAGTCGAGAAATGCCGCAAAGATCCAACAATTGTCACCATGCTTTTCCACAAGAGTAATCAAGGAAACAAGACCCGGATTTCCTTGGATTTTTCCACAACATACTCCAATGTATGTTGTTGGGCTAGTGCCGGCCAAAAGAGAAGCCCAAGGGCTGGCCGGACTTCAAGTTTTTCCAAGCTTTACTAGGTCTTAGTCACGGCTACAAATAGCCTTAAGTCATTGTTTACATTCAGTTTTATGATGATTAATAAAAACACTTGAGAATTCTCTCAAAGCTTCATTGAAGCATCCTTGAGTATTTTAGATTCATTTCTTTGTCATACCATTGACTTGTCAATCTAGAACCGCGCCAGATTGTGGCGTCTTCTACAATACCAGGTTCGTTGGCCACGTGATCAACGGGTTTAGGTGATTCCGTTGCGTTCGTTTGTCATCAACGTGAGTCCTAACCTTCTAGGTCCTAGCCTTTCTGTAGGGGTTGATCACAAGATTGGTGCCGTTCGTGTCAATATGTCCAAACCATTGGCACTTGAAGCCCTTGATATCTCTACTCCTAGTTTTAGGAGTTTCATGAGGGGTCTTAGAAGTGGACCTGGATGCATCAACAAGCTTGTTAGGGGTAAAAATGGAATTGCAGTTAGAGAAATTTCCAGGTGTGAGGCTAGAAGGGCTTGGTGTAGTCGCATTTCCTGTATCATGTGAGATTCTCCTTGGTGGGTTGCCCTTCCATGAAGGCGAGTTGGAAGCTTGGAAGATACGGTCTCCTCGCCTCAATAGCCTTGATGGCTAGTTCAAGAAGATCATGCATATCCAAGTAATGTTGGAGCTCCAAGGCTTCTTGAAGGTCGGGGTTGAGACCTCTAAGGAACCTTGCCATGGTAGCCTCACTATCTTCTTGAATGTTCTCCCTCATCATGGCCATCTTGATCTCCTTGAAATAGTCCTCCACCCTCATGTTGCCTTGAGTGAGGGTTTGAAACTGAGAGTGGAGATCGCGGTTGTAGTGGCTTGGAACAAATCGCTTATGCATTAGTGCCTTGTGTTCACCATTTCGCCTCCGATTAGTCCTGACTTGGTGGTCCCACCAAACTAGTGCGTAGTCGGTGAACTCAACCGTGGCAACCTTCACCTTTTGTTCCTCGATAAACTCATAGCAATCGACGACCATCTCGATGCGGCCTTCCCATTCCAACTAAGCCTCAGGGTCAATTTTGCCTTGGAACGTGCAGACTTGAATTTTACGTCCCTTCAGCTCGTTCTTAGACGTGTCCCTTTTAGGCCTCTCGGCTATTTCCACATCTTCACCAGCCGAGAGTACTCCTCATAGTTTGCTCCTTTGGTGCCATGGTTATTTCGGTTGCGAGATCGAGAACGAGAGCCCCTTGTGAAGCTCTTGGATAGCTCGTCTAAGCGGTTGTGCCTCTCCGCCATTTGTTGCTCACTAATCCGCTTTAGCTCGTTTTTCATGGCGGTGAACATCAATGAGTAGTCAGTGGTCGGATGAGCTTGCTCCATGACTGTCGTTTGGTCCTGTAAAAGGTTAGTGAACAAGAAAATAGGACAAATATAATCTCAATTCACTCCCTTAGTGTTTTCACTCTCACTCATTTTTCCACTCAAAATACTCCAATGATCTTACCAAAAATTCCTTACCCGTCGGATTGGGCAGTCGAGAAATGCCGCAAAGATCCTACAATTGTCACCAAGCTTTTCCCCAAGAGTAATCAAGGAAACAAGATACGGATTTCCTTGGATTTTTCCACAACATACTCCAATGTATGTTGTTGGGCTAGTGCCAGCCAAAAGAGAAGCCCAATGGCTGGCCGGATTTCCTTCAAGTTTTTCCAAGCTTTACAAGGTCATAGTCACGGCTGCAAATTGCCTTAAGTCATTGTTTACATTCAGTTTTATGATGATTAATAAAAACACTTGAGAATTCTCTCAAAGCTTCATTGAAGCATCCTTGAGTATTTTAGATTCATTTCTTTGGCATACCATTGACTTATCAATCTAGGACCGCGCCAGATTGCGGCGTCTTCTACAATACCTGGTTCGTTGGCCGCGTGATCACCGGGTTTAGGTGATTCCACTGCGTTCGTTTGTCATCAACGTGAGTCCCAACCTTCTAGATCCTAGCCTTTCTGTACGGGTTGCATCACAAGGTTGGTGCCGTTCGTATCAATATGTCCAACCATTGGCACTTGAAGCCCTTGATATCTCTACTCCTAGTTTTAGGAGTTTCATGAGTGGTCTTAGAAGTGGACCTGGATGCATCAACAAGCTTATTAGGGGTAAAATTGGAATTGCGGTTAGAGATTTTACCAGGTGTGCGGCTAGAAGGGCTTGGTGCAGTCGCATTTCCAGTATCATGTGATGTTCTCCTTGGTGGGTTGCCCTTCTATGAAGGAGAGTTGGATGCTTAGAAGGTACGGCCTCCTCGCCTCAATTTCTTCCCCCTCTCGGCCTTGATGGCTAGTTCAAGAAGATCATGCATGTCCAAGTAATGTTGGAGCTCCAAGGCTTCTTGAAGGACGGGGTTGAGACCTCTAAGGAACCTTGTCATGGTAGCCACACTATCTTCTTGAATGTTCGCCCTCATCATGGCCATCTTGATCTCCTTGGAGTATTCCTCCACACTCATGTTGCCTTGAGTGAGGGTTTGAAGCTGAGAGTGGAGATCGCGGTTGTAGTGGCTTGGAACAAACCGCTTATGCATTAGTGCCTTGAGTTTACCATTTCGCCTCCAATTAGTCCTGACTTGGTCCCACCAAACTAGTGCGCAGTCGGTGAACTCAACAATGGCAACCTTCACCTTTTGTTCCTCGCTAAACTCATAGCAATCGAAGACCATCTCGATGCGGCCTTCCCATTCCAACTAAGCCTCAGGGTCACTTTTCCCTCGTAACGTAGAGACTTGAATTTTAAGTCCCTTGAGCTCGTTCTTAGACGTGCCCCTTTTAGGCCTCTAAGCTCTTACCACATCTTCACTTGCCGAGAGTACTCCTCATAGTTTGCTCCTTTGGTTACTTCGGTTGCGAGATCGAGAATGGGGGCCCCTTCTGAAGCCCTTGGAGAGCTCGTCAAAGCGGTTGTGCCTCTCCTCCATTTGTTACACACTAATCCGCTTAAGCTCGTTTTTCATGGCGGTGAACATCATTGAGTAGTCAGTGGTCGGATGAGCTTGCTCCATGACTGTCGTTTGGTCCTGCAAAAGGTCAGTGAACAAGAAAATAGGACAAATATAATCTCACTTCACTCCCTGAGTGTTTTCACTCTCCCTCGTTTTCCCACTCAAAATACTCCAATGATCTTACCAAAAATTCCTTACCCGTCGGATTGGGTAGTCGAGAAATGCCGCAAAGATCCAACAATTGTCACCATGCTTTTCCACAAGAGTAATCAAGGAAACAAGACCCGGATTTCCTTGGATTTTTCCACAACATACTCCAATGTATGTTGTTGGGCTAGTGCCGGCCAAAAGAGAAGCCCAAGGGCTGGCCGGACTTCAAGTTTTTCCAAGCTTTACTAGGTCTTAGTCACGGCTACAAATAGCCTTAAGTCATTGTTTACATTCAGTTTTATGATGATTAATAAAAACACTTGAGAATTCTCTCAAAGCTTCATTGAAGCATCCTTGAGTATTTTAGATTCATTTCTTTGTCATACCATTGACTTGTCAATCTAGAACCGCGCCAGATTGTGGCGTCTTCTACAATACCAGGTTCGTTGGCCACGTGATCAACGGGTTTAGGTGATTCCGTTGCGTTCGTTTGTCATCAACGTGAGTCCTAACCTTCTAGGTCCTAGCCTTTCTGTAGGGGTTGATCACAAGATTGGTGCCGTTCGTGTCAATATGTCCAAACCATTGGCACTTGAAGCCCTTGATATCTCTACTCCTAGTTTTAGGAGTTTCATGAGGGGTCTTAGAAGTGGACCTGGATGCATCAACAAGCTTGTTAGGGGTAAAAATGGAATTGCAGTTAGAGAAATTTCCAGGTGTGAGGCTAGAAGGGCTTGGTGTAGTCGCATTTCCTGTATCATGTGAGATTCTCCTTGGTGGGTTGCCCTTCCATGAAGGCGAGTTGGAAGCTTGGAAGATACGGTCTCCTCGCCTCAATAGCCTTGATGGCTAGTTCAAGAAGATCATGCATATCCAAGTAATGTTGGAGCTCCAAGGCTTCTTGAAGGTCGGGGTTGAGACCTCTAAGGAACCTTGCCATGGTAGCCTCACTATCTTCTTGAATGTTCTCCCTCATCATGGCCATCTTGATCTCCTTGAAATAGTCCTCCACCCTCATGTTGCCTTGAGTGAGGGTTTGAAACTGAGAGTGGAGATCGCGGTTGTAGTGGCTTGGAACAAATCGCTTATGCATTAGTGCCTTGTGTTCACCATTTCGCCTCCGATTAGTCCTGACTTGGTGGTCCCACCAAACTAGTGCGTAGTCGGTGAACTCAACCGTGGCAACCTTCACCTTTTGTTCCTCGATAAACTCATAGCAATCGACGACCATCTCGATGCGGCCTTCCCATTCCAACTAAGCCTCAGGGTCAATTTTGCCTTGGAACGTGCAGACTTGAATTTTACGTCCCTTCAGCTCGTTCTTAGACGTGTCCCTTTTAGGCCTCTCGGCTATTTCCACATCTTCACCAGCCGAGAGTACTCCTCATAGTTTGCTCCTTTGGTGCCATGGTTATTTCGGTTGCGAGATCGAGAACGAGAGCCCCTTGTGAAGCTCTTGGATAGCTCGTCTAAGCGGTTGTGCCTCTCCGCCATTTGTTGCTCACTAATCCGCTTTAGCTCGTTTTTCATGGCGGTGAACATCAATGAGTAGTCAGTGGTCGGATGAGCTTGCTCCATGACTGTCGTTTGGTCCTGTAAAAGGTTAGTGAACAAGAAAATAGGACAAATATAATCTCAATTCACTCCCTTAGTGTTTTCACTCTCACTCATTTTTCCACTCAAAATACTCCAATGATCTTACCAAAAATTCCTTACCCGTCGGATTGGGCAGTCGAGAAATGCCGCAAAGATCCTACAATTGTCACCAAGCTTTTCCCCAAGAGTAATCAAGGAAACAAGATACGGATTTCCTTGGATTTTTCCACAACATACTCCAATGTATGTTGTTGGGCTAGTGCCAGCCAAAAGAGAAGCCCAATGGCTGGCCGGATTTCCTTCAAGTTTTTCCAAGCTTTACAAGGTCATAGTCACGGCTGCAAATTGCCTTAAGTCATTGTTTACATTCAGTTTTATGATGATTAATAAAAACACTTGAGAATTCTCTCAAAGCTTCATTGAAGCATCCTTGAGTATTTTAGATTCATTTCTTTGGCATACCATTGACTTATCAATCTAGGACCGCGCCAGATTGCGGCGTCTTCTACAATACCTGGTTCGTTGGCCGCGTGATCACCGGGTTTAGGTGATTCCACTGCGTTCGTTTGTCATCAACGTGAGTCCCAACCTTCTAGATCCTAGCCTTTCTGTACGGGTTGCATCACAAGGTTGGTGCCGTTCGTATCAATATGTCCAACCATTGGCACTTGAAGCCCTTGATATCTCTACTCCTAGTTTTAGGAGTTTCATGAGTGGTCTTAGAAGTGGACCTGGATGCATCAACAAGCTTATTAGGGGTAAAATTGGAATTGCGGTTAGAGATTTTACCAGGTGTGCGGCTAGAAGGGCTTGGTGCAGTCGCATTTCCAGTATCATGTGATGTTCTCCTTGGTGGGTTGCCCTTCTATGAAGGAGAGTTGGATGCTTAGAAGGTACGGCCTCCTCGCCTCAATTTCTTCCCCCTCTCGGCCTTGATGGCTAGTTCAAGAAGATCATGCATGTCCAAGTAATGTTGGAGCTCCAAGGCTTCTTGAAGGACGGGGTTGAGACCTCTAAGGAACCTTGTCATGGTAGCCACACTATCTTCTTGAATGTTCGCCCTCATCATGGCCATCTTGATCTCCTTGGAGTATTCCTCCACACTCATGTTGCCTTGAGTGAGGGTTTGAAGCTGAGAGTGGAGATCGCGGTTGTAGTGGCTTGGAACAAACCGCTTATGCATTAGTGCCTTGAGTTTACCATTTCGCCTCCAATTAGTCCTGACTTGGTCCCACCAAACTAGTGCGCAGTCGGTGAACTCAACAATGGCAACCTTCACCTTTTGTTCCTCGCTAAACTCATAGCAATCGAAGACCATCTCGATGCGGCCTTCCCATTCCAACTAAGCCTCAGGGTCACTTTTCCCTCGTAACGTAGAGACTTGAATTTTAAGTCCCTTGAGCTCGTTCTTAGACGTGCCCCTTTTAGGCCTCTAAGCTCTTACCACATCTTCACTTGCCGAGAGTACTCCTCATAGTTTGCTCCTTTGGTTACTTCGGTTGCGAGATCGAGAATGGGGGCCCCTTCTGAAGCCCTTGGAGAGCTCGTCAAAGCGGTTGTGCCTCTCCTCCATTTGTTACACACTAATCCGCTTAAGCTCGTTTTTCATGGCGGTGAACATCATTGAGTAGTCAGTGGTCGGATGAGCTTGCTCCATGACTGTCGTTTGGTCCTGCAAAAGGTTAGTGAACAAGAAAATAGGACAAATATAATCTCACTTCACTCCCTGAGTGTTTTCACTCTCCCTCGTTTTCCCACTCAAAATACTCCAATGATCTTACCAAAAATTCCTTACCCGTCGGATTGGGTAGTCGAGAAATGCCGCAAAGATCCAACAATTGTCACCATGCTTTTCCACAAGAGTAATCAAGGAAACAAGACCCGGATTTCCTTGGATTTTTCCACAACATACTCCAATGTATGTTGTTGGGCTAGTGCCGGCCAAAAGAGAAGCCCAAGGGCTGGCCGGACTTCAAGTTTTTCCAAGCTTTACTAGGTCTTAGTCACGGCTACAAATAGCCTTAAGTCATTGTTTACATTCAGTTTTATGATGATTAATAAAAACACTTGAGAATTCTCTCAAAGCTTCATTGAAGCATCCTTGAGTATTTTAGATTCATTTCTTTGTCATACCATTGACTTGTCAATCTAGAACCGCGCCAGATTGTGGCGTCTTCTACAATACCAGGTTCGTTGGCCACGTGATCAACGGGTTTAGGTGATTCCGTTGCGTTCGTTTGTCATCAACGTGAGTCCTAACCTTCTAGGTCCTAGCCTTTCTGTAGGGGTTGCATCACAAGATTGGTGCCGTTCGTGTCAATATGTCCAAACCATTGGCACTTGAAGCCCTTGATATCTCTACTCCTAGTTTTAGGAGTTTCATGAGGGGTCTTAGAAGTGGACCTGGATGCATCAACAAGCTTGTTAGGGGTAAAAATGGAATTGCAGTTAGAGAAATTTCCAGGTGTGAGGCTAGAAGGGCTTGGTGTAGTCGCATTTCCTGTATCATGTGAGATTCTCCTTGGTGGGTTGCCCTTCCATGAAGGCGAGTTGGAAGCTTGGAAGATACGGTCTCCTCGCCTCAATAGCCTTGATGGCTAGTTCAAGAAGATCATGCATATCCAAGTAATGTTGGAGCTCCAAGGCTTCTTGAAGGTCGGGGTTGAGACCTCTAAGGAACCTTGCCATGGTAGCCTCACTATCTTCTTGAATGTTCTCCCTCATCATGGCCATCTTGATCTCCTTGAAATAGTCCTCCACCCTCATGTTGCCTTGAGTGAGGGTTTGAAACTGAGAGTGGAGATCGCGGTTGTAGTGGCTTGGAACAAATCGCTTATGCATTAGTGCCTTGTGTTCACCATTTCGCCTCCGATTAGTCCTGACTTGGTGGTCCCACCAAACTAGTGCGTAGTCGGTGAACTCAACCGTGGCAACCTTCACCTTTTGTTCCTCGATAAACTCATAGCAATCGACGACCATCTCGATGCGGCCTTCCCATTCCAACTAAGCCTCAGGGTCAATTTTGCCTTGGAACGTGCAGACTTGAATTTTACGTCCCTTCAGCTCGTTCTTAGACGTGTCCCTTTTAGGCCTCTCGGCTATTTCCACATCTTCACCAGCCGAGAGTACTCCTCATAGTTTGCTCCTTTGGTGCCATGGTTATTTCGGTTGCGAGATCGAGAACGAGAGCCCCTTGTGAAGCTCTTGGATAGCTCGTCTAAGCGGTTGTGCCTCTCCGCCATTTGTTGCTCACTAATCCGCTTTAGCTCGTTTTTCATGGCGGTGAACATCAATGAGTAGTCAGTGGTCGGATGAGCTTGCTCCATGACTGTCGTTTGGTCCTGTAAAAGGTTAGTGAACAAGAAAATAGGACAAATATAATCTCAATTCACTCCCTTAGTGTTTTCACTCTCACTCATTTTTCCACTCAAAATACTCCAATGATCTTACCAAAAATTCCTTACCCGTCGGATTGGGCAGTCGAGAAATGCCGCAAAGATCCTACAATTGTCACCAAGCTTTTCCCCAAGAGTAATCAAGGAAACAAGATACGGATTTCCTTGGATTTTTCCACAACATACTCCAATGTATGTTGTTGGGCTAGTGCCAGCCAAAAGAGAAGCCCAATGGCTGGCCGGATTTCCTTCAAGTTTTTCCAAGCTTTACAAGGTCATAGTCACGGCTGCAAATTGCCTTAAGTCATTGTTTACATTCAGTTTTATGATGATTAATAAAAACACTTGAGAATTCTCTCAAAGCTTCATTGAAGCATCCTTGAGTATTTTAGATTCATTTCTTTGGCATACCATTGACTTATCAATCTAGGACCGCGCCAGATTGCGGCGTCTTCTACAATACCTGGTTCGTTGGCCGCGTGATCACCGGGTTTAGGTGATTCCACTGCGTTCGTTTGTCATCAACGTGAGTCCCAACCTTCTAGATCCTAGCCTTTCTGTACGGGTTGCATCACAAGGTTGGTGCCGTTCGTATCAATATGTCCAACCATTGGCACTTGAAGCCCTTGATATCTCTACTCCTAGTTTTAGGAGTTTCATGAGTGGTCTTAGAAGTGGACCTGGATGCATCAACAAGCTTATTAGGGGTAAAATTGGAATTGCGGTTAGAGATTTTACCAGGTGTGCGGCTAGAAGGGCTTGGTGCAGTCGCATTTCCAGTATCATGTGATGTTCTCCTTGGTGGGTTGCCCTTCTATGAAGGAGAGTTGGATGCTTAGAAGGTACGGCCTCCTCGCCTCAATTTCTTCCCCCTCTCGGCCTTGATGGCTAGTTCAAGAAGATCATGCATGTCCAAGTAATGTTGGAGCTCCAAGGCTTCTTGAAGGACGGGGTTGAGACCTCTAAGGAACCTTGTCATGGTAGCCACACTATCTTCTTGAATGTTCGCCCTCATCATGGCCATCTTGATCTCCTTGGAGTATTCCTCCACACTCATGTTGCCTTGAGTGAGGGTTTGAAGCTGAGAGTGGAGATCGCGGTTGTAGTGGCTTGGAACAAACCGCTTATGCATTAGTGCCTTGAGTTTACCATTTCGCCTCCAATTAGTCCTGACTTGGTCCCACCAAACTAGTGCGCAGTCGGTGAACTCAACAATGGCAACCTTCACCTTTTGTTCCTCGCTAAACTCATAGCAATCGAAGACCATCTCGATGCGGCCTTCCCATTCCAACTAAGCCTCAGGGTCACTTTTCCCTCGTAACGTAGAGACTTGAATTTTAAGTCCCTTGAGCTCGTTCTTAGACGTGCCCCTTTTAGGCCTCTAAGCTCTTACCACATCTTCACTTGCCGAGAGTACTCCTCATAGTTTGCTCCTTTGGTTACTTCGGTTGCGAGATCGAGAATGGGGGCCCCTTCTGAAGCCCTTGGAGAGCTCGTCAAAGCGGTTGTGCCTCTCCTCCATTTGTTACACACTAATCCGCTTAAGCTCGTTTTTCATGGCGGTGAACATCATTGAGTAGTCAGTGGTCGGATGAGCTTGCTCCATGACTGTCGTTTGGTCCTGCAAAAGGTTAGTGAACAAGAAAATAGGACAAATATAATCTCACTTCACTCCCTGAGTGTTTTCACTCTCCCTCGTTTTCCCACTCAAAATACTCCAATGATCTTACCAAAAATTCCTTACCCGTCGGATTGGGTAGTCGAGAAATGCCGCAAAGATCCAACAATTGTCACCATGCTTTTCCACAAGAGTAATCAAGGAAACAAGACCCGGATTTCCTTGGATTTTTCCACAACATACTCCAATGTATGTTGTTGGGCTAGTGCCGGCCAAAAGAGAAGCCCAAGGGCTGGCCGGACTTCAAGTTTTTCCAAGCTTTACTAGGTCTTAGTCACGGCTACAAATAGCCTTAAGTCATTGTTTACATTCAGTTTTATGATGATTAATAAAAACACTTGAGAATTCTCTCAAAGCTTCATTGAAGCATCCTTGAGTATTTTAGATTCATTTCTTTGTCATACCATTGACTTGTCAATCTAGAACCGCGCCAGATTGTGGCGTCTTCTACAATACCAGGTTCGTTGGCCACGTGATCAACGGGTTTAGGTGATTCCGTTGCGTTCGTTTGTCATCAACGTGAGTCCTAACCTTCTAGGTCCTAGCCTTTCTGTAGGGGTTGATCACAAGATTGGTGCCGTTCGTGTCAATATGTCCAAACCATTGGCACTTGAAGCCCTTGATATCTCTACTCCTAGTTTTAGGAGTTTCATGAGGGGTCTTAGAAGTGGACCTGGATGCATCAACAAGCTTGTTAGGGGTAAAAATGGAATTGCAGTTAGAGAAATTTCCAGGTGTGAGGCTAGAAGGGCTTGGTGTAGTCGCATTTCCTGTATCATGTGAGATTCTCCTTGGTGGGTTGCCCTTCCATGAAGGCGAGTTGGAAGCTTGGAAGATACGGTCTCCTCGCCTCAATAGCCTTGATGGCTAGTTCAAGAAGATCATGCATATCCAAGTAATGTTGGAGCTCCAAGGCTTCTTGAAGGTCGGGGTTGAGACCTCTAAGGAACCTTGCCATGGTAGCCTCACTATCTTCTTGAATGTTCTCCCTCATCATGGCCATCTTGATCTCCTTGAAATAGTCCTCCACCCTCATGTTGCCTTGAGTGAGGGTTTGAAACTGAGAGTGGAGATCGCGGTTGTAGTGGCTTGGAACAAATCGCTTATGCATTAGTGCCTTGTGTTCACCATTTCGCCTCCGATTAGTCCTGACTTGGTGGTCCCACCAAACTAGTGCGTAGTCGGTGAACTCAACCGTGGCAACCTTCACCTTTTGTTCCTCGATAAACTCATAGCAATCGACGACCATCTCGATGCGGCCTTCCCATTCCAACTAAGCCTCAGGGTCAATTTTGCCTTGGAACGTGCAGACTTGAATTTTACGTCCCTTCAGCTCGTTCTTAGACGTGTCCCTTTTAGGCCTCTCGGCTATTTCCACATCTTCACCAGCCGAGAGTACTCCTCATAGTTTGCTCCTTTGGTGCCATGGTTATTTCGGTTGCGAGATCGAGAACGAGAGCCCCTTGTGAAGCTCTTGGATAGCTCGTCTAAGCGGTTGTGCCTCTCCGCCATTTGTTGCTCACTAATCCGCTTTAGCTCGTTTTTCATGGCGGTGAACATCAATGAGTAGTCAGTGGTCGGATGAGCTTGCTCCATGACTGTCGTTTGGTCCTGTAAAAGGTTAGTGAACAAGAAAATAGGACAAATATAATCTCAATTCACTCCCTTAGTGTTTTCACTCTCACTCATTTTTCCACTCAAAATACTCCAATGATCTTACCAAAAATTCCTTACCCGTCGGATTGGGCAGTCGAGAAATGCCGCAAAGATCCTACAATTGTCACCAAGCTTTTCCCCAAGAGTAATCAAGGAAACAAGATACGGATTTCCTTGGATTTTTCCACAACATACTCCAATGTATGTTGTTGGGCTAGTGCCAGCCAAAAGAGAAGCCCAATGGCTGGCCGGATTTCCTTCAAGTTTTTCCAAGCTTTACAAGGTCATAGTCACGGCTGCAAATTGCCTTAAGTCATTGTTTACATTCAGTTTTATGATGATTAATAAAAACACTTGAGAATTCTCTCAAAGCTTCATTGAAGCATCCTTGAGTATTTTAGATTCATTTCTTTGGCATACCATTGACTTATCAATCTAGGACCGCGCCAGATTGCGGCGTCTTCTACAATACCTGGTTCGTTGGCCGCGTGATCACCGGGTTTAGGTGATTCCACTGCGCTCGTTTGTCATCAACGTGAGTCCCAACCTTCTAGATCCTAGCCTTTCTGTACGGGTTGCATCACAAGGTTGGTGCCGTTCGTATCAATATGTCCAACCATTGGCACTTGAAGCCCTTGATATCTCTACTCCTAGTTTTAGGAGTTTCATGAGTGGTCTTAGAAGTGGACCTGGATGCATCAACAAGCTTATTAGGGGTAAAATTGGAATTGCGGTTAGAGATTTTACCAGGTGTGCGGCTAGAAGGGCTTGGTGCAGTCGCATTTCCAGTATCATGTGATGTTCTCCTTGGTGGGTTGCCCTTCTATGAAGGAGAGTTGGATGCTTAGAAGGTACGGCCTCCTCGCCTCAATTTCTTCCCCCTCTCGGCCTTGATGGCTAGTTCAAGAAGATCATGCATGTCCAAGTAATGTTGGAGCTCCAAGGCTTCTTGAAGGACGGGGTTGAGACCTCTAAGGAACCTTGTCATGGTAGCCACACTATCTTCTTGAATGTTCGCCCTCATCATGGTCATCTTGATCTCCTTGGAGTATTCCTCCACACTCATGTTGCCTTGAGTGAGGGTTTGAAGCTGAGAGTGGAGATCGCGGTTGTAGTGGCTTGGAACAAACCGCTTATGCATTAGTGCCTTGAGTTTACCATTTCGCCTCCAATTAGTCCTGACTTGGTCCCACCAAACTAGTGCGCAGTCGGTGAACTCAACAATGGCAACCTTCACCTTTTGTTCCTCGCTAAACTCATAGCAATCGAAGACCATCTCGATGCGGCCTTCCCATTCCAACTAAGCCTCAGGGTCACTTTTCCCTCGTAACGTAGAGACTTGAATTTTAAGTCCCTTGAGCTCGTTCTTAGACGTGCCCCTTTTAGGCCTCTAAGCTCTTACCACATCTTCACTTGCCGAGAGTACTCCTCATAGTTTGCTCCTTTGGTTACTTCGGTTGCGAGATCGAGAATGGGGGCCCCTTCTGAAGCCCTTGGAGAGCTCGTCAAAGCGGTTGTGCCTCTCCTCCATTTGTTACACACTAATCCGCTTAAGCTCGTTTTTCATGGCGGTGAACATCATTGAGTAGTCAGTGGTCGGATGAGCTTGCTCCATGACTGTCGTTTGGTCCTGCAAAAGGTTAGTGAACAAGAAAATAGGACAAATATAATCTCACTTCACTCCCTGAGTGTTTTCACTCTCCCTCGTTTTCCCACTCAAAATACTCCAATGATCTTACCAAAAATTCCTTACCCGTCGGATTGGGTAGTCGAGAAATGCCGCAAAGATCCAACAATTGTCACCATGCTTTTCCACAAGAGTAATCAAGGAAACAAGACCCGGATTTCCTTGGATTTTTCCACAACATACTCCAATGTATGTTGTTGGGCTAGTGCCGGCCAAAAGAGAAGCCCAAGGGCTGGCCGGACTTCAAGTTTTTCCAAGCTTTACTAGGTCTTAGTCACGGCTACAAATAGCCTTAAGTCATTGTTTACATTCAGTTTTATGATGATTAATAAAAACACTTGAGAATTCTCTCAAAGCTTCATTGAAGCATCCTTGAGTATTTTAGATTCATTTCTTTGTCATACCATTGACTTGTCAATCTAGAACCGCGCCAGATTGTGGCGTCTTCTACAATACCAGGTTCGTTGGCCACGTGATCAACGGGTTTAGGTGATTCCGTTGCGTTCGTTTGTCATCAACGTGAGTCCTAACCTTCTAGGTCCTAGCCTTTCTGTAGGGGTTGCATCACAAGATTGGTGCCGTTCGTGTCAATATGTCCAAACCATTGGCACTTGAAGCCCTTGATATCTCTACTCCTAGTTTTAGGAGTTTCATGAGGGGTCTTAGAAGTGGACCTGGATGCATCAACAAGCTTGTTAGGGGTAAAAATGGAATTGCAGTTAGAGAAATTTCCAGGTGTGAGGCTAGAAGGGCTTGGTGTAGTCGCATTTCCTGTATCATGTGAGATTCTCCTTGGTGGGTTGCCCTTCCATGAAGGCGAGTTGGAAGCTTGGAAGATACGGTCTCCTCGCCTCAATAGCCTTGATGGCTAGTTCAAGAAGATCATGCATATCCAAGTAATGTTGGAGCTCCAAGGCTTCTTGAAGGTCGGGGTTGAGACCTCTAAGGAACCTTGCCATGGTAGCCTCACTATCTTCTTGAATGTTCTCCCTCATCATGGCCATCTTGATCTCCTTGAAATAGTCCTCCACCCTCATGTTGCCTTGAGTGAGGGTTTGAAACTGAGAGTGGAGATCGCGGTTGTAGTGGCTTGGAACAAATCGCTTATGCATTAGTGCCTTGTGTTCACCATTTCGCCTCCGATTAGTCCTGACTTGGTGGTCCCACCAAACTAGTGCGTAGTCGGTGAACTCAACCGTGGCAACCTTCACCTTTTGTTCCTCGATAAACTCATAGCAATCGACGACCATCTCGATGCGGCCTTCCCATTCCAACTAAGCCTCAGGGTCAATTTTGCCTTGGAACGTGCAGACTTGAATTTTACGTCCCTTCAGCTCGTTCTTAGACGTGTCCCTTTTAGGCCTCTCGGCTATTTCCACATCTTCACCAGCCGAGAGTACTCCTCATAGTTTGCTCCTTTGGTGCCATGGTTATTTCGGTTGCGAGATCGAGAACGAGAGCCCCTTGTGAAGCTCTTGGATAGCTCGTCTAAGCGGTTGTGCCTCTCCGCCATTTGTTGCTCACTAATCCGCTTTAGCTCGTTTTTCATGGCGGTGAACATCAATGAGTAGTCAGTGGTCGGATGAGCTTGCTCCATGACTGTCGTTTGGTCCTGTAAAAGGTTAGTGAACAAGAAAATAGGACAAATATAATCTCAATTCACTCCCTTAGTGTTTTCACTCTCACTCATTTTTCCACTCAAAATACTCCAATGATCTTACCAAAAATTCCTTACCCGTCGGATTGGGCAGTCGAGAAATGCCGCAAAGATCCTACAATTGTCACCAAGCTTTTCCCCAAGAGTAATCAAGGAAACAAGATACGGATTTCCTTGGATTTTTCCACAACATACTCCAATGTATGTTGTTGGGCTAGTGCCAGCCAAAAGAGAAGCCCAATGGCTGGCCGGATTTCCTTCAAGTTTTTCCAAGCTTTACAAGGTCATAGTCACGGCTGCAAATTGCCTTAAGTCATTGTTTACATTCAGTTTTATGATGATTAATAAAAACACTTGAGAATTCTCTCAAAGCTTCATTGAAGCATCCTTGAGTATTTTAGATTCATTTCTTTGGCATACCATTGACTTATCAATCTAGGACCGCGCCAGATTGCGGCGTCTTCTACAATACCTGGTTCGTTGGCCGCGTGATCACCGGGTTTAGGTGATTCCACTGCGTTCGTTTGTCATCAACGTGAGTCCCAACCTTCTAGATCCTAGCCTTTCTGTACGGGTTGCATCACAAGGTTGGTGCCGTTCGTATCAATATGTCCAACCATTGGCACTTGAAGCCCTTGATATCTCTACTCCTAGTTTTAGGAGTTTCATGAGTGGTCTTAGAAGTGGACCTGGATGCATCAACAAGCTTATTAGGGGTAAAATTGGAATTGCGGTTAGAGATTTTACCAGGTGTGCGGCTAGAAGGGCTTGGTGCAGTCGCATTTCCAGTATCATGTGATGTTCTCCTTGGTGGGTTGCCCTTCTATGAAGGAGAGTTGGATGCTTAGAAGGTACGGCCTCCTCGCCTCAATTTCTTCCCCCTCTCGGCCTTGATGGCTAGTTCAAGAAGATCATGCATGTCCAAGTAATGTTGGAGCTCCAAGGCTTCTTGAAGGACGGGGTTGAGACCTCTAAGGAACCTTGTCATGGTAGCCACACTATCTTCTTGAATGTTCGCCCTCATCATGGCCATCTTGATCTCCTTGGAGTATTCCTCCACACTCATGTTGCCTTGAGTGAGGGTTTGAAGCTGAGAGTGGAGATCGCGGTTGTAGTGGCTTGGAACAAACCGCTTATGCATTAGTGCCTTGAGTTTACCATTTCGCCTCCAATTAGTCCTGACTTGGTCCCACCAAACTAGTGCGCAGTCGGTGAACTCAACAATGGCAACCTTCACCTTTTGTTCCTCGCTAAACTCATAGCAATCGAAGACCATCTCGATGCGGCCTTCCCATTCCAACTAAGCCTCAGGGTCACTTTTCCCTCGTAACGTAGAGACTTGAATTTTAAGTCCCTTGAGCTCGTTCTTAGACGTGCCCCTTTTAGGCCTCTAAGCTCTTACCACATCTTCACTTGCCGAGAGTACTCCTCATAGTTTGCTCCTTTGGTTACTTCGGTTGCGAGATCGAGAATGGGGGCCCCTTCTGAAGCCCTTGGAGAGCTCGTCAAAGCGGTTGTGCCTCTCCTCCATTTGTTACACACTAATCCGCTTAAGCTCGTTTTTCATGGCGGTGAACATCATTGAGTAGTCAGTGGTCGGATGAGCTTGCTCCATGACTGTCGTTTGGTCCTGCAAAAGGTTAGTGAACAAGAAAATAGGACAAATATAATCTCACTTCACTCCCTGAGTGTTTTCACTCTCCCTCGTTTTCCCACTCAAAATACTCCAATGATCTTACCAAAAATTCCTTACCCGTCGGATTGGGTAGTCGAGAAATGCCGCAAAGATCCAACAATTGTCACCATGCTTTTCCACAAGAGTAATCAAGGAAACAAGACCCGGATTTCCTTGGATTTTTCCACAACATACTCCAATGTATGTTGTTGGGCTAGTGCCGGCCAAAAGAGAAGCCCAAGGGCTGGCCGGACTTCAAGTTTTTCCAAGCTTTACTAGGTCTTAGTCACGGCTACAAATAGCCTTAAGTCATTGTTTACATTCAGTTTTATGATGATTAATAAAAACACTTGAGAATTCTCTCAAAGCTTCATTGAAGCATCCTTGAGTATTTTAGATTCATTTCTTTGTCATACCATTGACTTGTCAATCTAGAACCGCGCCAGATTGTGGCGTCTTCTACAATACCAGGTTCGTTGGCCACGTGATCAACGGGTTTAGGTGATTCCGTTGCGTTCGTTTGTCATCAACGTGAGTCCTAACCTTCTAGGTCCTAGCCTTTCTGTAGGGGTTGATCACAAGATTGGTGCCGTTCGTGTCAATATGTCCAAACCATTGGCACTTGAAGCCCTTGATATCTCTACTCCTAGTTTTAGGAGTTTCATGAGGGGTCTTAGAAGTGGACCTGGATGCATCAACAAGCTTGTTAGGGGTAAAAATGGAATTGCAGTTAGAGAAATTTCCAGGTGTGAGGCTAGAAGGGCTTGGTGTAGTCGCATTTCCTGTATCATGTGAGATTCTCCTTGGTGGGTTGCCCTTCCATGAAGGCGAGTTGGAAGCTTGGAAGATACGGTCTCCTCGCCTCAATAGCCTTGATGGCTAGTTCAAGAAGATCATGCATATCCAAGTAATGTTGGAGCTCCAAGGCTTCTTGAAGGTCGGGGTTGAGACCTCTAAGGAACCTTGCCATGGTAGCCTCACTATCTTCTTGAATGTTCTCCCTCATCATGGCCATCTTGATCTCCTTGAAATAGTCCTCCACCCTCATGTTGCCTTGAGTGAGGGTTTGAAACTGAGAGTGGAGATCGCGGTTGTAGTGGCTTGGAACAAATCGCTTATGCATTAGTGCCTTGTGTTCACCATTTCGCCTCCGATTAGTCCTGACTTGGTGGTCCCACCAAACTAGTGCGTAGTCGGTGAACTCAACCGTGGCAACCTTCACCTTTTGTTCCTCGATAAACTCATAGCAATCGACGACCATCTCGATGCGGCCTTCCCATTCCAACTAAGCCTCAGGGTCAATTTTGCCTTGGAACGTGCAGACTTGAATTTTACGTCCCTTCAGCTCGTTCTTAGACGTGTCCCTTTTAGGCCTCTCGGCTATTTCCACATCTTCACCAGCCGAGAGTACTCCTCATAGTTTGCTCCTTTGGTGCCATGGTTATTTCGGTTGCGAGATCGAGAACGAGAGCCCCTTGTGAAGCTCTTGGATAGCTCGTCTAAGCGGTTGTGCCTCTCCGCCATTTGTTGCTCACTAATCCGCTTTAGCTCGTTTTTCATGGCGGTGAACATCAATGAGTAGTCAGTGGTCGGATGAGCTTGCTCCATGACTGTCGTTTGGTCCTGTAAAAGGTTAGTGAACAAGAAAATAGGACAAATATAATCTCAATTCACTCCCTTAGTGTTTTCACTCTCACTCATTTTTCCACTCAAAATACTCCAATGATCTTACCAAAAATTCCTTACCCGTCGGATTGGGCAGTCGAGAAATGCCGCAAAGATCCTACAATTGTCACCAAGCTTTTCCCCAAGAGTAATCAAGGAAACAAGATACGGATTTCCTTGGATTTTTCCACAACATACTCCAATGTATGTTGTTGGGCTAGTGCCAGCCAAAAGAGAAGCCCAATGGCTGGCCGGATTTCCTTCAAGTTTTTCCAAGCTTTACAAGGTCATAGTCACGGCTGCAAATTGCCTTAAGTCATTGTTTACATTCAGTTTTATGATGATTAATAAAAACACTTGAGAATTCTCTCAAAGCTTCATTGAAGCATCCTTGAGTATTTTAGATTCATTTCTTTGGCATACCATTGACTTATCAATCTAGGACCGCGCCAGATTGCGGCGTCTTCTACAATACCTGGTTCGTTGGCCGCGTGATCACCGGGTTTAGGTGATTCCACTGTGTTCGTTTGTCATCAACGTGAGTCCCAACCTTCTAGATCCTAGCCTTTCTGTACGGGTTGCATCACAAGGTTGGTGCCGTTCGTATCAATATGTCCAACCATTGGCACTTGAAGCCCTTGATATCTCTACTCCTAGTTTTAGGAGTTTCATGAGTGGTCTTAGAAGTGGACCTGGATGCATCAACAAGCTTATTAGGGGTAAAATTGGAATTGCGGTTAGAGATTTTACCAGGTGTGCGGCTAGAAGGGCTTGGTGCAGTCGCATTTCCAGTATCATGTGATGTTCTCCTTGGTGGGTTGCCCTTCTATGAAGGAGAGTTGGATGCTTAGAAGGTACGGCCTCCTCGCCTCAATTTCTTCCCCCTCTCGGCCTTGATGGCTAGTTCAAGAAGATCATGCATGTCCAAGTAATGTTGGAGCTCCAAGGCTTCTTGAAGGACGGGGTTGAGACCTCTAAGGAACCTTGTCATGGTAGCCACACTATCTTCTTGAATGTTCGCCCTCATCATGGCCATCTTGATCTCCTTGGAGTATTCCTCCACACTCATGTTGCCTTGAGTGAGGGTTTGAAGCTGAGAGTGGAGATCGCGGTTGTAGTGGCTTGGAACAAACCGCTTATGCATTAGTGCCTTGAGTTTACCATTTCGCCTCCAATTAGTCCTGACTTGGTCCCACCAAACTAGTGCGCAGTCGGTGAACTCAACAATGGCAACCTTCACCTTTTGTTCCTCGCTAAACTCATAGCAATCGAAGACCATCTCGATGCGGCCTTCCCATTCCAACTAAGCCTCAGGGTCACTTTTCCCTCGTAACGTAGAGACTTGAATTTTAAGTCCCTTGAGCTCGTTCTTAGACGTGCCCCTTTTAGGCCTCTAAGCTCTTACCACATCTTCACTTGCCGAGAGTACTCCTCATAGTTTGCTCCTTTGGTTACTTCGGTTGCGAGATCGAGAATGGGGGCCCCTTCTGAAGCCCTTGGAGAGCTCGTCAAAGCGGTTGTGCCTCTCCTCCATTTGTTACACACTAATCCGCTTAAGCTCGTTTTTCATGGCGGTGAACATCATTGAGTAGTCAGTGGTCGGATGAGCTTGCTCCATGACTGTCGTTTGGTCCTGCAAAAGGTCAGTGAACAAGAAAATAGGACAAATATAATCTCACTTCACTCCCTGAGTGTTTTCACTCTCCCTCGTTTTCCCACTCAAAATACTCCAATGATCTTACCAAAAATTCCTTACCCGTCGGATTGGGTAGTCGAGAAATGCCGCAAAGATCCAACAATTGTCACCATGCTTTTCCACAAGAGTAATCAAGGAAACAAGACCCGGATTTCCTTGGATTTTTCCACAACATACTCCAATGTATGTTGTTGGGCTAGTGCCGGCCAAAAGAGAAGCCCAAGGGCTGGCCGGACTTCAAGTTTTTCCAAGCTTTACTAGGTCTTAGTCACGGCTACAAATAGCCTTAAGTCATTGTTTACATTCAGTTTTATGATGATTAATAAAAACACTTGAGAATTCTCTCAAAGCTTCATTGAAGCATCCTTCAGTATTTTAGATTCATTTCTTTGTCATACCATTGACTTGTCAATCTAGAACCGCGCCAGATTGTGGCGTCTTCTACAATACCAGGTTCGTTGGCCACGTGATCAACGGGTTTAGGTGATTCCGTTGCGTTCGTTTGTCATCAACGTGAGTCCTAACCTTCTAGGTCCTAGCCTTTCTGTAGGGGTTGATCACAAGATTGGTGCCGTTCGTGTCAATATGTCCAAACCATTGGCACTTGAAGCCCTTGATATCTCTACTCCTAGTTTTAGGAGTTTCATGAGGGGTCTTAGAAGTGGACCTGGATGCATCAACAAGCTTGTTAGGGGTAAAAATGGAATTGCAGTTAGAGAAATTTCCAGGTGTGAGGCTAGAAGGGCTTGGTGTAGTCGCATTTCCTGTATCATGTGAGATTCTCCTTGGTGGGTTGCCCTTCCATGAAGGCGAGTTGGAAGCTTGGAAGATACGGTCTCCTCGCCTCAATAGCCTTGATGGCTAGTTCAAGAAGATCATGCATATCCAAGTAATGTTGGAGCTCCAAGGCTTCTTGAAGGTCGGGGTTGAGACCTCTAAGGAACCTTGCCATGGTAGCCTCACTATCTTCTTGAATGTTCTCCCTCATCATGGCCATCTTGATCTCCTTGAAATAGTCCTCCACCCTCATGTTGCCTTGAGTGAGGGTTTGAAACTGAGAGTGGAGATCGCGGTTGTAGTGGCTTGGAACAAATCGCTTATGCATTAGTGCCTTGTGTTCACCATTTCGCCTCCGATTAGTCCTGACTTGGTGGTCCCACCAAACTAGTGCGTAGTCGGTGAACTCAACCGTGGCAACCTTCACCTTTTGTTCCTCGATAAACTCATAGCAATCGACGACCATCTCGATGCGGCCTTCCCATTCCAACTAAGCCTCAGGGTCAATTTTGCCTTGGAACGTGCAGACTTGAATTTTACGTCCCTTCAGCTCGTTCTTAGACGTGTCCCTTTTAGGCCTCTCGGCTATTTCCACATCTTCACCAGCCGAGAGTACTCCTCATAGTTTGCTCCTTTGGTGCCATGGTTATTTCGGTTGCGAGATCGAGAACGAGAGCCCCTTGTGAAGCTCTTGGATAGCTCGTCTAAGCGGTTGTGCCTCTCCGCCATTTGTTGCTCACTAATCCGCTTTAGCTCGTTTTTCATGGCGGTGAACATCAATGAGTAGTCAGTGGTCGGATGAGCTTGCTCCATGACTGTCGTTTGGTCCTGTAAAAGGTTAGTGAACAAGAAAATAGGACAAATATAATCTCAATTCACTCCCTTAGTGTTTTCACTCTCACTCATTTTTCCACTCAAAATACTCCAATGATCTTACCAAAAATTCCTTACCCGTCGGATTGGGCAGTCGAGAAATGCCGCAAAGATCCTACAATTGTCACCAAGCTTTTCCCCAAGAGTAATCAAGGAAACAAGATACGGATTTCCTTGGATTTTTCCACAACATACTCCAATGTATGTTGTTGGGCTAGTGCCAGCCAAAAGAGAAGCCCAATGGCTGGCCGGATTTCCTTCAAGTTTTTCCAAGCTTTACAAGGTCATAGTCACGGCTGCAAATTGCCTTAAGTCATTGTTTACATTCAGTTTTATGATGATTAATAAAAACACTTGAGAATTCTCTCAAAGCTTCATTGAAGCATCCTTGAGTATTTTAGATTCATTTCTTTGGCATACCATTGACTTATCAATCTAGGACCGCGCCAGATTGCGGCGTCTTCTACAATACCTGGTTCGTTGGCCGCGTGATCACCGGGTTTAGGTGATTCCACTGCGCTCGTTTGTCATCAACGTGAGTCCCAACCTTCTAGATCCTAGCCTTTCTGTACGGGTTGCATCACAAGGTTGGTGCCGTTCGTATCAATATGTCCAACCATTGGCACTTGAAGCCCTTGATATCTCTACTCCTAGTTTTAGGAGTTTCATGAGTGGTCTTAGAAGTGGACCTGGATGCATCAACAAGCTTATTAGGGGTAAAATTGGAATTGCGGTTAGAGATTTTACCAGGTGTGCGGCTAGAAGGGCTTGGTGCAGTCGCATTTCCAGTATCATGTGATGTTCTCCTTGGTGGGTTGCCCTTCTATGAAGGAGAGTTGGATGCTTAGAAGGTACGGCCTCCTCGCCTCAATTTCTTCCCCCTCTCGGCCTTGATGGCTAGTTCAAGAAGATCATGCATGTCCAAGTAATGTTGGAGCTCCAAGGCTTCTTGAAGGACGGGGTTGAGACCTCTAAGGAACCTTGTCATGGTAGCCACACTATCTTCTTGAATGTTCGCCCTCATCATGGTCATCTTGATCTCCTTGGAGTATTCCTCCACACTCATGTTGCCTTGAGTGAGGGTTTGAAGCTGAGAGTGGAGATCGCGGTTGTAGTGGCTTGGAACAAACCGCTTATGCATTAGTGCCTTGAGTTTACCATTTCGCCTCCAATTAGTCCTGACTTGGTCCCACCAAACTAGTGCGCAGTCGGTGAACTCAACAATGGCAACCTTCACCTTTTGTTCCTCGCTAAACTCATAGCAATCGAAGACCATCTCGATGCGGCCTTCCCATTCCAACTAAGCCTCAGGGTCACTTTTCCCTCGTAACGTAGAGACTTGAATTTTAAGTCCCTTGAGCTCGTTCTTAGACGTGCCCCTTTTAGGCCTCTAAGCTCTTACCACATCTTCACTTGCCGAGAGTACTCCTCATAGTTTGCTCCTTTGGTTACTTCGGTTGCGAGATCGAGAATGGGGGCCCCTTCTGAAGCCCTTGGAGAGCTCGTCAAAGCGGTTGTGCCTCTCCTCCATTTGTTACACACTAATCCGCTTAAGCTCGTTTTTCATGGCGGTGAACATCATTGAGTAGTCAGTGGTCGGATGAGCTTGCTCCATGACTGTCGTTTGGTCCTGCAAAAGGTTAGTGAACAAGAAAATAGGACAAATATAATCTCACTTCACTCCCTGAGTGTTTTCACTCTCCCTCGTTTTCCCACTCAAAATACTCCAATGATCTTACCAAAAATTCCTTACCCGTCGGATTGGGTAGTCGAGAAATGCCGCAAAGATCCAACAATTGTCACCATGCTTTTCCACAAGAGTAATCAAGGAAACAAGACCCGGATTTCCTTGGATTTTTCCACAACATACTCCAATGTATGTTGTTGGGCTAGTGCCGGCCAAAAGAGAAGCCCAAGGGCTGGCCGGACTTCAAGTTTTTCCAAGCTTTACTAGGTCTTAGTCACGGCTACAAATAGCCTTAAGTCATTGTTTACATTCAGTTTTATGATGATTAATAAAAACACTTGAGAATTCTCTCAAAGCTTCATTGAAGCATCCTTGAGTATTTTAGATTCATTTCTTTGTCATACCATTGACTTGTCAATCTAGAACCGCGCCAGATTGTGGCGTCTTCTACAATACCAGGTTCGTTGGCCACGTGATCAACGGGTTTAGGTGATTCCGTTGCGTTCGTTTGTCATCAACGTGAGTCCTAACCTTCTAGGTCCTAGCCTTTCTGTAGGGGTTGCATCACAAGATTGGTGCCGTTCGTGTCAATATGTCCAAACCATTGGCACTTGAAGCCCTTGATATCTCTACTCCTAGTTTTAGGAGTTTCATGAGGGGTCTTAGAAGTGGACCTGGATGCATCAACAAGCTTGTTAGGGGTAAAAATGGAATTGCAGTTAGAGAAATTTCCAGGTGTGAGGCTAGAAGGGCTTGGTGTAGTCGCATTTCCTGTATCATGTGAGATTCTCCTTGGTGGGTTGCCCTTCCATGAAGGCGAGTTGGAAGCTTGGAAGATACGGTCTCCTCGCCTCAATAGCCTTGATGGCTAGTTCAAGAAGATCATGCATATCCAAGTAATGTTGGAGCTCCAAGGCTTCTTGAAGGTCGGGGTTGAGACCTCTAAGGAACCTTGCCATGGTAGCCTCACTATCTTCTTGAATGTTCTCCCTCATCATGGCCATCTTGATCTCCTTGAAATAGTCCTCCACCCTCATGTTGCCTTGAGTGAGGGTTTGAAACTGAGAGTGGAGATCGCGGTTGTAGTGGCTTGGAACAAATCGCTTATGCATTAGTGCCTTGTGTTCACCATTTCGCCTCCGATTAGTCCTGACTTGGTGGTCCCACCAAACTAGTGCGTAGTCGGTGAACTCAACCGTGGCAACCTTCACCTTTTGTTCCTCGATAAACTCATAGCAATCGACGACCATCTCGATGCGGCCTTCCCATTCCAACTAAGCCTCAGGGTCAATTTTGCCTTGGAACGTGCAGACTTGAATTTTACGTCCCTTCAGCTCGTTCTTAGACGTGTCCCTTTTAGGCCTCTCGGCTATTTCCACATCTTCACCAGCCGAGAGTACTCCTCATAGTTTGCTCCTTTGGTGCCATGGTTATTTCGGTTGCGAGATCGAGAACGAGAGCCCCTTGTGAAGCTCTTGGATAGCTCGTCTAAGCGGTTGTGCCTCTCCGCCATTTGTTGCTCACTAATCCGCTTTAGCTCGTTTTTCATGGCGGTGAACATCAATGAGTAGTCAGTGGTCGGATGAGCTTGCTCCATGACTGTCGTTTGGTCCTGTAAAAGGTTAGTGAACAAGAAAATAGGACAAATATAATCTCAATTCACTCCCTTAGTGTTTTCACTCTCACTCATTTTTCCACTCAAAATACTCCAATGATCTTACCAAAAATTCCTTACCCGTCGGATTGGGCAGTCGAGAAATGCCGCAAAGATCCTACAATTGTCACCAAGCTTTTCCCCAAGAGTAATCAAGGAAACAAGATACGGATTTCCTTGGATTTTTCCACAACATACTCCAATGTATGTTGTTGGGCTAGTGCCAGCCAAAAGAGAAGCCCAATGGCTGGCCGGATTTCCTTCAAGTTTTTCCAAGCTTTACAAGGTCATAGTCACGGCTGCAAATTGCCTTAAGTCATTGTTTACATTCAGTTTTATGATGATTAATAAAAACACTTGAGAATTCTCTCAAAGCTTCATTGAAGCATCCTTGAGTATTTTAGATTCATTTCTTTGGCATACCATTGACTTATCAATCTAGGACCGCGCCAGATTGCGGCGTCTTCTACAATACCTGGTTCGTTGGCCGCGTGATCACCGGGTTTAGGTGATTCCACTGTGTTCGTTTGTCATCAACGTGAGTCCCAACCTTCTAGATCCTAGCCTTTCTGTACGGGTTGCATCACAAGGTTGGTGCCGTTCGTATCAATATGTCCAACCATTGGCACTTGAAGCCCTTGATATCTCTACTCCTAGTTTTAGGAGTTTCATGAGTGGTCTTAGAAGTGGACCTGGATGCATCAACAAGCTTATTAGGGGTAAAATTGGAATTGCGGTTAGAGATTTTACCAGGTGTGCGGCTAGAAGGGCTTGGTGCAGTCGCATTTCCAGTATCATGTGATGTTCTCCTTGGTGGGTTGCCCTTCTATGAAGGAGAGTTGGATGCTTAGAAGGTACGGCCTCCTCGCCTCAATTTCTTCCCCCTCTCGGCCTTGATGGCTAGTTCAAGAAGATCATGCATGTCCAAGTAATGTTGGAGCTCCAAGGCTTCTTGAAGGACGGGGTTGAGACCTCTAAGGAACCTTGTCATGGTAGCCACACTATCTTCTTGAATGTTCGCCCTCATCATGGCCATCTTGATCTCCTTGGAGTATTCCTCCACACTCATGTTGCCTTGAGTGAGGGTTTGAAGCTGAGAGTGGAGATCGCGGTTGTAGTGGCTTGGAACAAACCGCTTATGCATTAGTGCCTTGAGTTTACCATTTCGCCTCCAATTAGTCCTGACTTGGTCCCACCAAACTAGTGCGCAGTCGGTGAACTCAACAATGGCAACCTTCACCTTTTGTTCCTCGCTAAACTCATAGCAATCGAAGACCATCTCGATGCGGCCTTCCCATTCCAACTAAGCCTCAGGGTCACTTTTCCCTCGTAACGTAGAGACTTGAATTTTAAGTCCCTTGAGCTCGTTCTTAGACGTGCCCCTTTTAGGCCTCTAAGCTCTTACCACATCTTCACTTGCCGAGAGTACTCCTCATAGTTTGCTCCTTTGGTTACTTCGGTTGCGAGATCGAGAATGGGGGCCCCTTCTGAAGCCCTTGGAGAGCTCGTCAAAGCGGTTGTGCCTCTCCTCCATTTGTTACACACTAATCCGCTTAAGCTCGTTTTTCATGGCGGTGAACATCATTGAGTAGTCAGTGGTCGGATGAGCTTGCTCCATGACTGTCGTTTGGTCCTGCAAAAGGTCAGTGAACAAGAAAATAGGACAAATATAATCTCACTTCACTCCCTGAGTGTTTTCACTCTCCCTCGTTTTCCCACTCAAAATACTCCAATGATCTTACCAAAAATTCCTTACCCGTCGGATTGGGTAGTCGAGAAATGCCGCAAAGATCCAACAATTGTCACCATGCTTTTCCACAAGAGTAATCAAGGAAACAAGACCCGGATTTCCTTGGATTTTTCCACAACATACTCCAATGTATGTTGTTGGGCTAGTGCCGGCCAAAAGAGAAGCCCAAGGGCTGGCCGGACTTCAAGTTTTTCCAAGCTTTACTAGGTCTTAGTCACGGCTACAAATAGCCTTAAGTCATTGTTTACATTCAGTTTTATGATGATTAATAAAAACACTTGAGAATTCTCTCAAAGCTTCATTGAAGCATCCTTGAGTATTTTAGATTCATTTCTTTGTCATACCATTGACTTGTCAATCTAGAACCGCGCCAGATTGTGGCGTCTTCTACAATACCAGGTTCGTTGGCCACGTGATCAACGGGTTTAGGTGATTCCGTTGCGTTCGTTTGTCATCAACGTGAGTCCTAACCTTCTAGGTCCTAGCCTTTCTGTAGGGGTTGATCACAAGATTGGTGCCGTTCGTGTCAATATGTCCAAACCATTGGCACTTGAAGCCCTTGATATCTCTACTCCTAGTTTTAGGAGTTTCATGAGGGGTCTTAGAAGTGGACCTGGATGCATCAACAAGCTTGTTAGGGGTAAAAATGGAATTGCAGTTAGAGAAATTTCCAGGTGTGAGGCTAGAAGGGCTTGGTGTAGTCGCATTTCCTGTATCATGTGAGATTCTCCTTGGTGGGTTGCCCTTCCATGAAGGCGAGTTGGAAGCTTGGAAGATACGGTCTCCTCGCCTCAATAGCCTTGATGGCTAGTTCAAGAAGATCATGCATATCCAAGTAATGTTGGAGCTCCAAGGCTTCTTGAAGGTCGGGGTTGAGACCTCTAAGGAACCTTGCCATGGTAGCCTCACTATCTTCTTGAATGTTCTCCCTCATCATGGCCATCTTGATCTCCTTGAAATAGTCCTCCACCCTCATGTTGCCTTGAGTGAGGGTTTGAAACTGAGAGTGGAGATCGCGGTTGTAGTGGCTTGGAACAAATCGCTTATGCATTAGTGCCTTGTGTTCACCATTTCGCCTCCGATTAGTCCTGACTTGGTGGTCCCACCAAACTAGTGCGTAGTCGGTGAACTCAACCGTGGCAACCTTCACCTTTTGTTCCTCGATAAACTCATAGCAATCGACGACCATCTCGATGCGGCCTTCCCATTCCAACTAAGCCTCAGGGTCAATTTTGCCTTGGAACGTGCAGACTTGAATTTTACGTCCCTTCAGCTCGTTCTTAGACGTGTCCCTTTTAGGCCTCTCGGCTATTTCCACATCTTCACCAGCCGAGAGTACTCCTCATAGTTTGCTCCTTTGGTGCCATGGTTATTTCGGTTGCGAGATCGAGAACGAGAGCCCCTTGTGAAGCTCTTGGATAGCTCGTCTAAGCGGTTGTGCCTCTCCGCCATTTGTTGCTCACTAATCCGCTTTAGCTCGTTTTTCATGGCGGTGAACATCAATGAGTAGTCAGTGGTCGGATGAGCTTGCTCCATGACTGTCGTTTGGTCCTGTAAAAGGTTAGTGAACAAGAAAATAGGACAAATATAATCTCAATTCACTCCCTTAGTGTTTTCACTCTCACTCATTTTTCCACTCAAAATACTCCAATGATCTTACCAAAAATTCCTTACCCGTCGGATTGGGCAGTCGAGAAATGCCGCAAAGATCCTACAATTGTCACCAAGCTTTTCCCCAAGAGTAATCAAGGAAACAAGATACGGATTTCCTTGGATTTTTCCACAACATACTCCAATGTATGTTGTTGGGCTAGTGCCAGCCAAAAGAGAAGCCCAATGGCTGGCCGGATTTCCTTCAAGTTTTTCCAAGCTTTACAAGGTCATAGTCACGGCTGCAAATTGCCTTAAGTCATTGTTTACATTCAGTTTTATGATGATTAATAAAAACACTTGAGAATTCTCTCAAAGCTTCATTGAAGCATCCTTGAGTATTTTAGATTCATTTCTTTGGCATACCATTGACTTATCAATCTAGGACCGCGCCAGATTGCGGCGTCTTCTACAATACCTGGTTCGTTGGCCGCGTGATCACCGGGTTTAGGTGATTCCACTGCGCTCGTTTGTCATCAACGTGAGTCCCAACCTTCTAGATCCTAGCCTTTCTGTACGGGTTGCATCACAAGGTTGGTGCCGTTCGTATCAATATGTCCAACCATTGGCACTTGAAGCCCTTGATATCTCTACTCCTAGTTTTAGGAGTTTCATGAGTGGTCTTAGAAGTGGACCTGGATGCATCAACAAGCTTATTAGGGGTAAAATTGGAATTGCGGTTAGAGATTTTACCAGGTGTGCGGCTAGAAGGGCTTGGTGCAGTCGCATTTCCAGTATCATGTGATGTTCTCCTTGGTGGGTTGCCCTTCTATGAAGGAGAGTTGGATGCTTAGAAGGTACGGCCTCCTCGCCTCAATTTCTTCCCCCTCTCGGCCTTGATGGCTAGTTCAAGAAGATCATGCATGTCCAAGTAATGTTGGAGCTCCAAGGCTTCTTGAAGGACGGGGTTGAGACCTCTAAGGAACCTTGTCATGGTAGCCACACTATCTTCTTGAATGTTCGCCCTCATCATGGTCATCTTGATCTCCTTGGAGTATTCCTCCACACTCATGTTGCCTTGAGTGAGGGTTTGAAGCTGAGAGTGGAGATCGCGGTTGTAGTGGCTTGGAACAAACCGCTTATGCATTAGTGCCTTGAGTTTACCATTTCGCCTCCAATTAGTCCTGACTTGGTCCCACCAAACTAGTGCGCAGTCGGTGAACTCAACAATGGCAACCTTCACCTTTTGTTCCTCGCTAAACTCATAGCAATCGAAGACCATCTCGATGCGGCCTTCCCATTCCAACTAAGCCTCAGGGTCACTTTTCCCTCGTAACGTAGAGACTTGAATTTTAAGTCCCTTGAGCTCGTTCTTAGACGTGCCCCTTTTAGGCCTCTAAGCTCTTACCACATCTTCACTTGCCGAGAGTACTCCTCATAGTTTGCTCCTTTGGTTACTTCGGTTGCGAGATCGAGAATGGGGGCCCCTTCTGAAGCCCTTGGAGAGCTCGTCAAAGCGGTTGTGCCTCTCCTCCATTTGTTACACACTAATCCGCTTAAGCTCGTTTTTCATGGCGGTGAACATCATTGAGTAGTCAGTGGTCGGATGAGCTTGCTCCATGACTGTCGTTTGGTCCTGCAAAAGGTTAGTGAACAAGAAAATAGGACAAATATAATCTCACTTCACTCCCTGAGTGTTTTCACTCTCCCTCGTTTTCCCACTCAAAATACTCCAATGATCTTACCAAAAATTCCTTACCCGTCGGATTGGGTAGTCGAGAAATGCCGCAAAGATCCAACAATTGTCACCATGCTTTTCCACAAGAGTAATCAAGGAAACAAGACCCGGATTTCCTTGGATTTTTCCACAACATACTCCAATGTATGTTGTTGGGCTAGTGCCGGCCAAAAGAGAAGCCCAAGGGCTGGCCGGACTTCAAGTTTTTCCAAGCTTTACTAGGTCTTAGTCACGGCTACAAATAGCCTTAAGTCATTGTTTACATTCAGTTTTATGATGATTAATAAAAACACTTGAGAATTCTCTCAAAGCTTCATTGAAGCATCCTTGAGTATTTTAGATTCATTTCTTTGTCATACCATTGACTTGTCAATCTAGAACCGCGCCAGATTGTGGCGTCTTCTACAATACCAGGTTCGTTGGCCACGTGATCAACGGGTTTAGGTGATTCCGTTGCGTTCGTTTGTCATCAACGTGAGTCCTAACCTTCTAGGTCCTAGCCTTTCTGTAGGGGTTGCATCACAAGATTGGTGCCGTTCGTGTCAATATGTCCAAACCATTGGCACTTGAAGCCCTTGATATCTCTACTCCTAGTTTTAGGAGTTTCATGAGGGGTCTTAGAAGTGGACCTGGATGCATCAACAAGCTTGTTAGGGGTAAAAATGGAATTGCAGTTAGAGAAATTTCCAGGTGTGAGGCTAGAAGGGCTTGGTGTAGTCGCATTTCCTGTATCATGTGAGATTCTCCTTGGTGGGTTGCCCTTCCATGAAGGCGAGTTGGAAGCTTGGAAGATACGGTCTCCTCGCCTCAATAGCCTTGATGGCTAGTTCAAGAAGATCATGCATATCCAAGTAATGTTGGAGCTCCAAGGCTTCTTGAAGGTCGGGGTTGAGACCTCTAAGGAACCTTGCCATGGTAGCCTCACTATCTTCTTGAATGTTCTCCCTCATCATGGCCATCTTGATCTCCTTGAAATAGTCCTCCACCCTCATGTTGCCTTGAGTGAGGGTTTGAAACTGAGAGTGGAGATCGCGGTTGTAGTGGCTTGGAACAAATCGCTTATGCATTAGTGCCTTGTGTTCACCATTTCGCCTCCGATTAGTCCTGACTTGGTGGTCCCACCAAACTAGTGCGTAGTCGGTGAACTCAACCGTGGCAACCTTCACCTTTTGTTCCTCGATAAACTCATAGCAATCGACGACCATCTCGATGCGGCCTTCCCATTCCAACTAAGCCTCAGGGTCAATTTTGCCTTGGAACGTGCAGACTTGAATTTTACGTCCCTTCAGCTCGTTCTTAGACGTGTCCCTTTTAGGCCTCTCGGCTATTTCCACATCTTCACCAGCCGAGAGTACTCCTCATAGTTTGCTCCTTTGGTGCCATGGTTATTTCGGTTGCGAGATCGAGAACGAGAGCCCCTTGTGAAGCTCTTGGATAGCTCGTCTAAGCGGTTGTGCCTCTCCGCCATTTGTTGCTCACTAATCCGCTTTAGCTCGTTTTTCATGGCGGTGAACATCAATGAGTAGTCAGTGGTCGGATGAGCTTGCTCCATGACTGTCGTTTGGTCCTGTAAAAGGTTAGTGAACAAGAAAATAGGACAAATATAATCTCAATTCACTCCCTTAGTGTTTTCACTCTCACTCATTTTTCCACTCAAAATACTCCAATGATCTTACCAAAAATTCCTTACCCGTCGGATTGGGCAGTCGAGAAATGCCGCAAAGATCCTACAATTGTCACCAAGCTTTTCCCCAAGAGTAATCAAGGAAACAAGATACGGATTTCCTTGGATTTTTCCACAACATACTCCAATGTATGTTGTTGGGCTAGTGCCAGCCAAAAGAGAAGCCCAATGGCTGGCCGGATTTCCTTCAAGTTTTTCCAAGCTTTACAAGGTCATAGTCACGGCTGCAAATTGCCTTAAGTCATTGTTTACATTCAGTTTTATGATGATTAATAAAAACACTTGAGAATTCTCTCAAAGCTTCATTGAAGCATCCTTGAGTATTTTAGATTCATTTCTTTGGCATACCATTGACTTATCAATCTAGGACCGCGCCAGATTGCGGCGTCTTCTACAATACCTGGTTCGTTGGCCGCGTGATCACCGGGTTTAGGTGATTCCACTGCGTTCGTTTGTCATCAACGTGAGTCCCAACCTTCTAGATCCTAGCCTTTCTGTACGGGTTGCATCACAAGGTTGGTGCCGTTCGTATCAATATGTCCAACCATTGGCACTTGAAGCCCTTGATATCTCTACTCCTAGTTTTAGGAGTTTCATGAGTGGTCTTAGAAGTGGACCTGGATGCATCAACAAGCTTATTAGGGGTAAAATTGGAATTGCGGTTAGAGATTTTACCAGGTGTGCGGCTAGAAGGGCTTGGTGCAGTCGCATTTCCAGTATCATGTGATGTTCTCCTTGGTGGGTTGCCCTTCTATGAAGGAGAGTTGGATGCTTAGAAGGTACGGCCTCCTCGCCTCAATTTCTTCCCCCTCTCGGCCTTGATGGCTAGTTCAAGAAGATCATGCATGTCCAAGTAATGTTGGAGCTCCAAGGCTTCTTGAAGGACGGGGTTGAGACCTCTAAGGAACCTTGTCATGGTAGCCACACTATCTTCTTGAATGTTCGCCCTCATCATGGCCATCTTGATCTCCTTGGAGTATTCCTCCACACTCATGTTGCCTTGAGTGAGGGTTTGAAGCTGAGAGTGGAGATCGCGGTTGTAGTGGCTTGGAACAAACCGCTTATGCATTAGTGCCTTGAGTTTACCATTTCGCCTCCAATTAGTCCTGACTTGGTCCCACCAAACTAGTGCGCAGTCGGTGAACTCAACAATGGCAACCTTCACCTTTTGTTCCTCGCTAAACTCATAGCAATCGAAGACCATCTCGATGCGGCCTTCCCATTCCAACTAAGCCTCAGGGTCACTTTTCCCTCGTAACGTAGAGACTTGAATTTTAAGTCCCTTGAGCTCGTTCTTAGACGTGCCCCTTTTAGGCCTCTAAGCTCTTACCACATCTTCACTTGCCGAGAGTACTCCTCATAGTTTGCTCCTTTGGTTACTTCGGTTGCGAGATCGAGAATGGGGGCCCCTTCTGAAGCCCTTGGAGAGCTCGTCAAAGCGGTTGTGCCTCTCCTCCATTTGTTACACACTAATCCGCTTAAGCTCGTTTTTCATGGCGGTGAACATCATTGAGTAGTCAGTGGTCGGATGAGCTTGCTCCATGACTGTCGTTTGGTCCTGCAAAAGGTTAGTGAACAAGAAAATAGGACAAATATAATCTCACTTCACTCCCTGAGTGTTTTCACTCTCCCTCGTTTTCCCACTCAAAATACTCCAATGATCTTACCAAAAATTCCTTACCCGTCGGATTGGGTAGTCGAGAAATGCCGCAAAGATCCAACAATTGTCACCATGCTTTTCCACAAGAGTAATCAAGGAAACAAGACCCGGATTTCCTTGGATTTTTCCACAACATACTCCAATGTATGTTGTTGGGCTAGTGCCGGCCAAAAGAGAAGCCCAAGGGCTGGCCGGACTTCAAGTTTTTCCAAGCTTTACTAGGTCTTAGTCACGGCTACAAATAGCCTTAAGTCATTGTTTACATTCAGTTTTATGATGATTAATAAAAACACTTGAGAATTCTCTCAAAGCTTCATTGAAGCATCCTTGAGTATTTTAGATTCATTTCTTTGTCATACCATTGACTTGTCAATCTAGAACCGCGCCAGATTGTGGCGTCTTCTACAATACCAGGTTCGTTGGCCACGTGATCAACGGGTTTAGGTGATTCCGTTGCGTTCGTTTGTCATCAACGTGAGTCCTAACCTTCTAGGTCCTAGCCTTTCTGTAGGGGTTGATCACAAGATTGGTGCCGTTCGTGTCAATATGTCCAAACCATTGGCACTTGAAGCCCTTGATATCTCTACTCCTAGTTTTAGGAGTTTCATGAGGGGTCTTAGAAGTGGACCTGGATGCATCAACAAGCTTGTTAGGGGTAAAAATGGAATTGCAGTTAGAGAAATTTCCAGGTGTGAGGCTAGAAGGGCTTGGTGTAGTCGCATTTCCTGTATCATGTGAGATTCTCCTTGGTGGGTTGCCCTTCCATGAAGGCGAGTTGGAAGCTTGGAAGATACGGTCTCCTCGCCTCAATAGCCTTGATGGCTAGTTCAAGAAGATCATGCATATCCAAGTAATGTTGGAGCTCCAAGGCTTCTTGAAGGTCGGGGTTGAGACCTCTAAGGAACCTTGCCATGGTAGCCTCACTATCTTCTTGAATGTTCTCCCTCATCATGGCCATCTTGATCTCCTTGAAATAGTCCTCCACCCTCATGTTGCCTTGAGTGAGGGTTTGAAACTGAGAGTGGAGATCGCGGTTGTAGTGGCTTGGAACAAATCGCTTATGCATTAGTGCCTTGTGTTCACCATTTCGCCTCCGATTAGTCCTGACTTGGTGGTCCCACCAAACTAGTGCGTAGTCGGTGAACTCAACCGTGGCAACCTTCACCTTTTGTTCCTCGATAAACTCATAGCAATCGACGACCATCTCGATGCGGCCTTCCCATTCCAACTAAGCCTCAGGGTCAATTTTGCCTTGGAACGTGCAGACTTGAATTTTACGTCCCTTCAGCTCGTTCTTAGACGTGTCCCTTTTAGGCCTCTCGGCTATTTCCACATCTTCACCAGCCGAGAGTACTCCTCATAGTTTGCTCCTTTGGTGCCATGGTTATTTCGGTTGCGAGATCGAGAACGAGAGCCCCTTGTGAAGCTCTTGGATAGCTCGTCTAAGCGGTTGTGCCTCTCCGCCATTTGTTGCTCACTAATCCGCTTTAGCTCGTTTTTCATGGCGGTGAACATCAATGAGTAGTCAGTGGTCGGATGAGCTTGCTCCATGACTGTCGTTTGGTCCTGTAAAAGGTTAGTGAACAAGAAAATAGGACAAATATAATCTCAATTCACTCCCTTAGTGTTTTCACTCTCACTCATTTTTCCACTCAAAATACTCCAATGATCTTACCAAAAATTCCTTACCCGTCGGATTGGGCAGTCGAGAAATGCCGCAAAGATCCTACAATTGTCACCAAGCTTTTCCCCAAGAGTAATCAAGGAAACAAGATACGGATTTCCTTGGATTTTTCCACAACATACTCCAATGTATGTTGTTGGGCTAGTGCCAGCCAAAAGAGAAGCCCAATGGCTGGCCGGATTTCCTTCAAGTTTTTCCAAGCTTTACAAGGTCATAGTCACGGCTGCAAATTGCCTTAAGTCATTGTTTACATTCAGTTTTATGATGATTAATAAAAACACTTGAGAATTCTCTCAAAGCTTCATTGAAGCATCCTTGAGTATTTTAGATTCATTTCTTTGGCATACCATTGACTTATCAATCTAGGACCGCGCCAGATTGCGGCGTCTTCTACAATACCTGGTTCGTTGGCCGCGTGATCACCGGGTTTAGGTGATTCCACTGCGTTCGTTTGTCATCAACGTGAGTCCCAACCTTCTAGATCCTAGCCTTTCTGTACGGGTTGCATCACAAGGTTGGTGCCGTTCGTATCAATATGTCCAACCATTGGCACTTGAAGCCCTTGATATCTCTACTCCTAGTTTTAGGAGTTTCATGAGTGGTCTTAGAAGTGGACCTGGATGCATCAACAAGCTTATTAGGGGTAAAATTGGAATTGCGGTTAGAGATTTTACCAGGTGTGCGGCTAGAAGGGCTTGGTGCAGTCGCATTTCCAGTATCATGTGATGTTCTCCTTGGTGGGTTGCCCTTCTATGAAGGAGAGTTGGATGCTTAGAAGGTACGGCCTCCTCGCCTCAATTTCTTCCCCCTCTCGGCCTTGATGGCTAGTTCAAGAAGATCATGCATGTCCAAGTAATGTTGGAGCTCCAAGGCTTCTTGAAGGACGGGGTTGAGACCTCTAAGGAACCTTGTCATGGTAGCCACACTATCTTCTTGAATGTTCGCCCTCATCATGGCCATCTTGATCTCCTTGGAGTATTCCTCCACACTCATGTTGCCTTGAGTGAGGGTTTGAAGCTGAGAGTGGAGATCGCGGTTGTAGTGGCTTGGAACAAACCGCTTATGCATTAGTGCCTTGAGTTTACCATTTCGCCTCCAATTAGTCCTGACTTGGTCCCACCAAACTAGTGCGCAGTCGGTGAACTCAACAATGGCAACCTTCACCTTTTGTTCCTCGCTAAACTCATAGCAATCGAAGACCATCTCGATGCGGCCTTCCCATTCCAACTAAGCCTCAGGGTCACTTTTCCCTCGTAACGTAGAGACTTGAATTTTAAGTCCCTTGAGCTCGTTCTTAGACGTGCCCCTTTTAGGCCTCTAAGCTCTTACCACATCTTCACTTGCCGAGAGTACTCCTCATAGTTTGCTCCTTTGGTTACTTCGGTTGCGAGATCGAGAATGGGGGCCCCTTCTGAAGCCCTTGGAGAGCTCGTCAAAGCGGTTGTGCCTCTCCTCCATTTGTTACACACTAATCCGCTTAAGCTCGTTTTTCATGGCGGTGAACATCATTGAGTAGTCAGTGGTCGGATGAGCTTGCTCCATGACTGTCGTTTGGTCCTGCAAAAGGTTAGTGAACAAGAAAATAGGACAAATATAATCTCACTTCACTCCCTGAGTGTTTTCACTCTCCCTCGTTTTCCCACTCAAAATACTCCAATGATCTTACCAAAAATTCCTTACCCGTCGGATTGGGTAGTCGAGAAATGCCGCAAAGATCCAACAATTGTCACCATGCTTTTCCACAAGAGTAATCAAGGAAACAAGACCCGGATTTCCTTGGATTTTTCCACAACATACTCCAATGTATGTTGTTGGGCTAGTGCCGGCCAAAAGAGAAGCCCAAGGGCTGGCCGGACTTCAAGTTTTTCCAAGCTTTACTAGGTCTTAGTCACGGCTACAAATAGCCTTAAGTCATTGTTTACATTCAGTTTTATGATGATTAATAAAAACACTTGAGAATTCTCTCAAAGCTTCATTGAAGCATCCTTGAGTATTTTAGATTCATTTCTTTGTCATACCATTGACTTGTCAATCTAGAACCGCGCCAGATTGTGGCGTCTTCTACAATACCAGGTTCGTTGGCCACGTGATCAACGGGTTTAGGTGATTCCGTTGCGTTCGTTTGTCATCAACGTGAGTCCTAACCTTCTAGGTCCTAGCCTTTCTGTAGGGGTTGATCACAAGATTGGTGCCGTTCGTGTCAATATGTCCAAACCATTGGCACTTGAAGCCCTTGATATCTCTACTCCTAGTTTTAGGAGTTTCATGAGGGGTCTTAGAAGTGGACCTGGATGCATCAACAAGCTTGTTAGGGGTAAAAATGGAATTGCAGTTAGAGAAATTTCCAGGTGTGAGGCTAGAAGGGCTTGGTGTAGTCGCATTTCCTGTATCATGTGAGATTCTCCTTGGTGGGTTGCCCTTCCATGAAGGCGAGTTGGAAGCTTGGAAGATACGGTCTCCTCGCCTCAATAGCCTTGATGGCTAGTTCAAGAAGATCATGCATATCCAAGTAATGTTGGAGCTCCAAGGCTTCTTGAAGGTCGGGGTTGAGACCTCTAAGGAACCTTGCCATGGTAGCCTCACTATCTTCTTGAATGTTCTCCCTCATCATGGCCATCTTGATCTCCTTGAAATAGTCCTCCACCCTCATGTTGCCTTGAGTGAGGGTTTGAAACTGAGAGTGGAGATCGCGGTTGTAGTGGCTTGGAACAAATCGCTTATGCATTAGTGCCTTGTGTTCACCATTTCGCCTCCGATTAGTCCTGACTTGGTGGTCCCACCAAACTAGTGCGTAGTCGGTGAACTCAACCGTGGCAACCTTCACCTTTTGTTCCTCGATAAACTCATAGCAATCGACGACCATCTCGATGCGGCCTTCCCATTCCAACTAAGCCTCAGGGTCAATTTTGCCTTGGAACGTGCAGACTTGAATTTTACGTCCCTTCAGCTCGTTCTTAGACGTGTCCCTTTTAGGCCTCTCGGCTATTTCCACATCTTCACCAGCCGAGAGTACTCCTCATAGTTTGCTCCTTTGGTGCCATGGTTATTTCGGTTGCGAGATCGAGAACGAGAGCCCCTTGTGAAGCTCTTGGATAGCTCGTCTAAGCGGTTGTGCCTCTCCGCCATTTGTTGCTCACTAATCCGCTTTAGCTCGTTTTTCATGGCGGTGAACATCAATGAGTAGTCAGTGGTCGGATGAGCTTGCTCCATGACTGTCGTTTGGTCCTGTAAAAGGTTAGTGAACAAGAAAATAGGACAAATATAATCTCAATTCACTCCCTTAGTGTTTTCACTCTCACTCATTTTTCCACTCAAAATACTCCAATGATCTTACCAAAAATTCCTTACCCGTCGGATTGGGCAGTCGAGAAATGCCGCAAAGATCCTACAATTGTCACCAAGCTTTTCCCCAAGAGTAATCAAGGAAACAAGATACGGATTTCCTTGGATTTTTCCACAACATACTCCAATGTATGTTGTTGGGCTAGTGCCAGCCAAAAGAGAAGCCCAATGGCTGGCCGGATTTCCTTCAAGTTTTTCCAAGCTTTACAAGGTCATAGTCACGGCTGCAAATTGCCTTAAGTCATTGTTTACATTCAGTTTTATGATGATTAATAAAAACACTTGAGAATTCTCTCAAAGCTTCATTGAAGCATCCTTGAGTATTTTAGATTCATTTCTTTGGCATACCATTGACTTATCAATCTAGGACCGCGCCAGATTGCGGCGTCTTCTACAATACCTGGTTCGTTGGCCGCGTGATCACCGGGTTTAGGTGATTCCACTGCGTTCGTTTGTCATCAACGTGAGTCCCAACCTTCTAGATCCTAGCCTTTCTGTACGGGTTGCATCACAAGGTTGGTGCCGTTCGTATCAATATGTCCAACCATTGGCACTTGAAGCCCTTGATATCTCTACTCCTAGTTTTAGGAGTTTCATGAGTGGTCTTAGAAGTGGACCTGGATGCATCAACAAGCTTATTAGGGGTAAAATTGGAATTGCGGTTAGAGATTTTACCAGGTGTGCGGCTAGAAGGGCTTGGTGCAGTCGCATTTCCAGTATCATGTGATGTTCTCCTTGGTGGGTTGCCCTTCTATGAAGGAGAGTTGGATGCTTAGAAGGTACGGCCTCCTCGCCTCAATTTCTTCCCCCTCTCGGCCTTGATGGCTAGTTCAAGAAGATCATGCATGTCCAAGTAATGTTGGAGCTCCAAGGCTTCTTGAAGGACGGGGTTGAGACCTCTAAGGAACCTTGTCATGGTAGCCACACTATCTTCTTGAATGTTCGCCCTCATCATGGCCATCTTGATCTCCTTGGAGTATTCCTCCACACTCATGTTGCCTTGAGTGAGGGTTTGAAGCTGAGAGTGGAGATCGCGGTTGTAGTGGCTTGGAACAAACCGCTTATGCATTAGTGCCTTGAGTTTACCATTTCGCCTCCAATTAGTCCTGACTTGGTCCCACCAAACTAGTGCGCAGTCGGTGAACTCAACAATGGCAACCTTCACCTTTTGTTCCTCGCTAAACTCATAGCAATCGAAGACCATCTCGATGCGGCCTTCCCATTCCAACTAAGCCTCAGGGTCACTTTTCCCTCGTAACGTAGAGACTTGAATTTTAAGTCCCTTGAGCTCGTTCTTAGACGTGCCCCTTTTAGGCCTCTAAGCTCTTACCACATCTTCACTTGCCGAGAGTACTCCTCATAGTTTGCTCCTTTGGTTACTTCGGTTGCGAGATCGAGAATGGGGGCCCCTTCTGAAGCCCTTGGAGAGCTCGTCAAAGCGGTTGTGCCTCTCCTCCATTTGTTACACACTAATCCGCTTAAGCTCGTTTTTCATGGCGGTGAACATCATTGAGTAGTCAGTGGTCGGATGAGCTTGCTCCATGACTGTCGTTTGGTCCTGCAAAAGGTTAGTGAACAAGAAAATAGGACAAATATAATCTCACTTCACTCCCTGAGTGTTTTCACTCTCCCTCGTTTTCCCACTCAAAATACTCCAATGATCTTACCAAAAATTCCTTACCCGTCGGATTGGGTAGTCGAGAAATGCCGCAAAGATCCAACAATTGTCACCATGCTTTTCCACAAGAGTAATCAAGGAAACAAGACCCGGATTTCCTTGGATTTTTCCACAACATACTCCAATGTATGTTGTTGGGCTAGTGCCGGCCAAAAGAGAAGCCCAAGGGCTGGCCGGACTTCAAGTTTTTCCAAGCTTTACTAGGTCTTAGTCACGGCTACAAATAGCCTTAAGTCATTGTTTACATTCAGTTTTATGATGATTAATAAAAACACTTGAGAATTCTCTCAAAGCTTCATTGAAGCATCCTTGAGTATTTTAGATTCATTTCTTTGTCATACCATTGACTTGTCAATCTAGAACCGCGCCAGATTGTGGCGTCTTCTACAATACCAGGTTCGTTGGCCACGTGATCAACGGGTTTAGGTGATTCCGTTGCGTTCGTTTGTCATCAACGTGAGTCCTAACCTTCTAGGTCCTAGCCTTTCTGTAGGGGTTGATCACAAGATTGGTGCCGTTCGTGTCAATATGTCCAAACCATTGGCACTTGAAGCCCTTGATATCTCTACTCCTAGTTTTAGGAGTTTCATGAGGGGTCTTAGAAGTGGACCTGGATGCATCAACAAGCTTGTTAGGGGTAAAAATGGAATTGCAGTTAGAGAAATTTCCAGGTGTGAGGCTAGAAGGGCTTGGTGTAGTCGCATTTCCTGTATCATGTGAGATTCTCCTTGGTGGGTTGCCCTTCCATGAAGGCGAGTTGGAAGCTTGGAAGATACGGTCTCCTCGCCTCAATAGCCTTGATGGCTAGTTCAAGAAGATCATGCATATCCAAGTAATGTTGGAGCTCCAAGGCTTCTTGAAGGTCGGGGTTGAGACCTCTAAGGAACCTTGCCATGGTAGCCTCACTATCTTCTTGAATGTTCTCCCTCATCATGGCCATCTTGATCTCCTTGAAATAGTCCTCCACCCTCATGTTGCCTTGAGTGAGGGTTTGAAACTGAGAGTGGAGATCGCGGTTGTAGTGGCTTGGAACAAATCGCTTATGCATTAGTGCCTTGTGTTCACCATTTCGCCTCCGATTAGTCCTGACTTGGTGGTCCCACCAAACTAGTGCGTAGTCGGTGAACTCAACCGTGGCAACCTTCACCTTTTGTTCCTCGATAAACTCATAGCAATCGACGACCATCTCGATGCGGCCTTCCCATTCCAACTAAGCCTCAGGGTCAATTTTGCCTTGGAACGTGCAGACTTGAATTTTACGTCCCTTCAGCTCGTTCTTAGACGTGTCCCTTTTAGGCCTCTCGGCTATTTCCACATCTTCACCAGCCGAGAGTACTCCTCATAGTTTGCTCCTTTGGTGCCATGGTTATTTCGGTTGCGAGATCGAGAACGAGAGCCCCTTGTGAAGCTCTTGGATAGCTCGTCTAAGCGGTTGTGCCTCTCCGCCATTTGTTGCTCACTAATCCGCTTTAGCTCGTTTTTCATGGCGGTGAACATCAATGAGTAGTCAGTGGTCGGATGAGCTTGCTCCATGACTGTCGTTTGGTCCTGTAAAAGGTTAGTGAACAAGAAAATAGGACAAATATAATCTCAATTCACTCCCTTAGTGTTTTCACTCTCACTCATTTTTCCACTCAAAATACTCCAATGATCTTACCAAAAATTCCTTACCCGTCGGATTGGGCAGTCGAGAAATGCCGCAAAGATCCTACAATTGTCACCAAGCTTTTCCCCAAGAGTAATCAAGGAAACAAGATACGGATTTCCTTGGATTTTTCCACAACATACTCCAATGTATGTTGTTGGGCTAGTGCCAGCCAAAAGAGAAGCCCAATGGCTGGCCGGATTTCCTTCAAGTTTTTCCAAGCTTTACAAGGTCATAGTCACGGCTGCAAATTGCCTTAAGTCATTGTTTACATTCAGTTTTATGATGATTAATAAAAACACTTGAGAATTCTCTCAAAGCTTCATTGAAGCATCCTTGAGTATTTTAGATTCATTTCTTTGGCATACCATTGACTTATCAATCTAGGACCGCGCCAGATTGCGGCGTCTTCTACAATACCTGGTTCGTTGGCCGCGTGATCACCGGGTTTAGGTGATTCCACTGCGTTCGTTTGTCATCAACGTGAGTCCCAACCTTCTAGATCCTAGCCTTTCTGTACGGGTTGCATCACAAGGTTGGTGCCGTTCGTATCAATATGTCCAACCATTGGCACTTGAAGCCCTTGATATCTCTACTCCTAGTTTTAGGAGTTTCATGAGTGGTCTTAGAAGTGGACCTGGATGCATCAACAAGCTTATTAGGGGTAAAATTGGAATTGCGGTTAGAGATTTTACCAGGTGTGCGGCTAGAAGGGCTTGGTGCAGTCGCATTTCCAGTATCATGTGATGTTCTCCTTGGTGGGTTGCCCTTCTATGAAGGAGAGTTGGATGCTTAGAAGGTACGGCCTCCTCGCCTCAATTTCTTCCCCCTCTCGGCCTTGATGGCTAGTTCAAGAAGATCATGCATGTCCAAGTAATGTTGGAGCTCCAAGGCTTCTTGAAGGACGGGGTTGAGACCTCTAAGGAACCTTGTCATGGTAGCCACACTATCTTCTTGAATGTTCGCCCTCATCATGGCCATCTTGATCTCCTTGGAGTATTCCTCCACACTCATGTTGCCTTGAGTGAGGGTTTGAAGCTGAGAGTGGAGATCGCGGTTGTAGTGGCTTGGAACAAACCGCTTATGCATTAGTGCCTTGAGTTTACCATTTCGCCTCCAATTAGTCCTGACTTGGTCCCACCAAACTAGTGCGCAGTCGGTGAACTCAACAATGGCAACCTTCACCTTTTGTTCCTCGCTAAACTCATAGCAATCGAAGACCATCTCGATGCGGCCTTCCCATTCCAACTAAGCCTCAGGGTCACTTTTCCCTCGTAACGTAGAGACTTGAATTTTAAGTCCCTTGAGCTCGTTCTTAGACGTGCCCCTTTTAGGCCTCTAAGCTCTTACCACATCTTCACTTGCCGAGAGTACTCCTCATAGTTTGCTCCTTTGGTTACTTCGGTTGCGAGATCGAGAATGGGGGCCCCTTCTGAAGCCCTTGGAGAGCTCGTCAAAGCGGTTGTGCCTCTCCTCCATTTGTTACACACTAATCCGCTTAAGCTCGTTTTTCATGGCGGTGAACATCATTGAGTAGTCAGTGGTCGGATGAGCTTGCTCCATGACTGTCGTTTGGTCCTGTAAAAGGTTAGTGAACAAGAAAATAGGACAAATATAATCTCACTTCACTCCCTGAGTGTTTTCACTCTCCCTCGTTTTCCCACTCAAAATACTCCAATGATCTTACCAAAAATTCCTTACCCGTCGGATTGGGTAGTCGAGAAATGCCCCTCACTATCTTCTTGAATGTTCTCCCTCATCATGGCCATCTTGATCTCCTTGAAATAGTCCTCCACCCTCATGTTGCCTTGAGTGAGGGTTTGAAACTGAGAGTGAAGATCGCGGTTGTAGTGGCTTGGAACAAATCGCTTATGCATTAGTGCCTTGTGTTCACCATTTCGCCTCCGATTAGTCCTGACTTGGTGGTCCCACCAAACTAGTGCGTAGTCGGTGAACTCAACCGTGGCAACCTTCACCTTTTGTTCCTCGATAAACTCATAGCAATCGACGACCATCTCGATGCGGCCTTCCCATTCCAACTAAGCCTCAGGGTCAATTTTGCCTTGGAACGTGCAGACTTGAATTTTACGTCCCTTCAGCTCGTTCTTAGACGTGTCCCTTTTAGGCCTCTCGGCTATTTCCACATCTTCACCAGCCGAGAGTACTCCTCATAGTTTGCTCCTTTGGTGCCATGGTTATTTCGGTTGCGAGATCGAGAACGAGAGCCCCTTGTGAAGCTCTTGGATAGCTCGTCTAAGCGGTTGTGCCTCTCCGCCATTTGTTGCTCACTAATCCGCTTTAGCTCGTTTTTCATGGCGGTGAACATCAATGAGTAGTCAGTGGTCGGATGAGCTTGCTCCATGACTGTCGTTTGGTCCTGTAAAAGGTTAGTGAACAAGAAAATAGGACAAATATAATCTCAATTCACTCCCTTAGTGTTTTCACTCTCACTCATTTTTCCACTCAAAATACTCCAATGATCTTACCAAAAATTCCTTACCCGTCGGATTGGGCAGTCGAGAAATGCCGCAAAGATCCTACAATTGTCACCAAGCTTTTCCCCAAGAGTAATCAAGGAAACAAGATACGGATTTCCTTGGATTTTTCCACAACATACTCCAATGTATGTTGTTGGGCTAGTGCCAGCCAAAAGAGAAGCCCAATGGCTGGCCGGATTTCCTTCAAGTTTTTCCAAGCTTTACAAGGTCATAGTCACGGCTGCAAATTGCCTTAAGTCATTGTTTACATTCAGTTTTATGATGATTAATAAAAACACTTGAGAATTCTCTCAAAGCTTCATTGAAGCATCCTTGAGTATTTTAGATTCATTTCTTTGGCATACCATTGACTTATCAATCTAGGACCGCGCCAGATTGCGGCGTCTTCTACAATACCTGGTTCGTTGGCCGCGTGATCACCGGGTTTAGGTGATTCCACTGCGTTCGTTTGTCATCAACGTGAGTCCCAACCTTCTAGATCCTAGCCTTTCTGTACGGGTTGCATCACAAGGTTGGTGCCGTTCGTATCAATATGTCCAACCATTGGCACTTGAAGCCCTTGATATCTCTACTCCTAGTTTTAGGAGTTTCATGAGTGGTCTTAGAAGTGGACCTGGATGCATCAACAAGCTTATTAGGGGTAAAATTGGAATTGCGGTTAGAGATTTTACCAGGTGTGCGGCTAGAAGGGCTTGGTGCAGTCGCATTTCCAGTATCATGTGATGTTCTCCTTGGTGGGTTGCCCTTCTATGAAGGAGAGTTGGATGCTTAGAAGGTACGGCCTCCTCGCCTCAATTTCTTCCCCCTCTCGGCCTTGATGGCTAGTTCAAGAAGATCATGCATGTCCAAGTAATGTTGGAGCTCCAAGGCTTCTTGAAGGACGGGGTTGAGACCTCTAAGGAACCTTGTCATGGTAGCCACACTATCTTCTTGAATGTTCGCCCTCATCATGGCCATCTTGATCTCCTTGGAGTATTCCTCCACACTCATGTTGCCTTGAGTGAGGGTTTGAAGCTGAGAGTGGAGATCGCGGTTGTAGTGGCTTGGAACAAACCGCTTATGCATTAGTGCCTTGAGTTTACCATTTCGCCTCCAATTAGTCCTGACTTGGTCCCACCAAACTAGTGCGCAGTCGGTGAACTCAACAATGGCAACCTTCACCTTTTGTTCCTCGCTAAACTCATAGCAATCGAAGACCATCTCGATGCGGCCTTCCCATTCCAACTAAGCCTCAGGGTCACTTTTCCCTCGTAACGTAGAGACTTGAATTTTAAGTCCCTTGAGCTCGTTCTTAGACGTGCCCCTTTTAGGCCTCTAAGCTCTTACCACATCTTCACTTGCCGAGAGTACTCCTCATAGTTTGCTCCTTTGGTTACTTCGGTTGCGAGATCGAGAATGGGGGCCCCTTCTGAAGCCCTTGGAGAGCTCGTCAAAGCGGTTGTGCCTCTCCTCCATTTGTTACACACTAATCCGCTTAAGCTCGTTTTTCATGGCGGTGAACATCATTGAGTAGTCAGTGGTCGGATGAGCTTGCTCCATGACTGTCGTTTGGTCCTGTAAAAGGTTAGTGAACAAGAAAATAGGACAAATATAATCTCACTTCACTCCCTGAGTGTTTTCACTCTCCCTCGTTTTCCCACTCAAAATACTCCAATGATCTTACCAAAAATTCCTTACCCGTCGGATTGGGTAGTCGAGAAATGCCGCAAAGATCCAACAATTGTCACCATGCTTTTCCACAAGAGTAATCAAGGAAACAAGACCCGGATTTCCTTGGATTTTTCCACAACATACTCCAATGTATGTTGTTGGGCTAGTGCCGGCCAAAAGAGAAGCCCAAGGGCTGGCCGGACTTCAAGTTTTTCCAAGCTTTACTAGGTCTTAGTCACGGCTACAAATAGCCTTAAGTCATTGTTTACATTCAGTTTTATGATGATTAATAAAAACACTTGAGAATTCTCTCAAAGCTTCATTGAAGCATCCTTGAGTATTTTAGATTCATTTCTTTGTCATACCATTGACTTGTCAATCTAGAACCGCGCCAGATTGTGGCGTCTTCTACAATACCAGGTTCGTTGGCCACGTGATCAACGGGTTTAGGTGATTCCGTTGCGTTCGTTTGTCATCAACGTGAGTCCTAACCTTCTAGGTCCTAGCCTTTCTGTAGGGGTTGATCACAAGATTGGTGCCGTTCGTGTCAATATGTCCAAACCATTGGCACTTGAAGCCCTTGATATCTCTACTCCTAGTTTTAGGAGTTTCATGAGGGGTCTTAGAAGTGGACCTGGATGCATCAACAAGCTTGTTAGGGGTAAAAATGGAATTGCAGTTAGAGAAATTTCCAGGTGTGAGGCTAGAAGGGCTTGGTGTAGTCGCATTTCCTGTATCATGTGAGATTCTCCTTGGTGGGTTGCCCTTCCATGAAGGCGAGTTGGAAGCTTGGAAGATACGGTCTCCTCGCCTCAATAGCCTTGATGGCTAGTTCAAGAAGATCATGCATATCCAAGTAATGTTGGAGCTCCAAGGCTTCTTGAAGGTCGGGGTTGAGACCTCTAAGGAACCTTGCCATGGTAGCCTCACTATCTTCTTGAATGTTCTCCCTCATCATGGCCATCTTGATCTCCTTGAAATAGTCCTCCACCCTCATGTTGCCTTGAGTGAGGGTTTGAAACTGAGAGTGGAGATCGCGGTTGTAGTGGCTTGGAACAAATCGCTTATGCATTAGTGCCTTGTGTTCACCATTTCGCCTCCGATTAGTCCTGACTTGGTGGTCCCACCAAACTAGTGCGTAGTCGGTGAACTCAACCGTGGCAACCTTCACCTTTTGTTCCTCGATAAACTCATAGCAATCGACGACCATCTCGATGCGGCCTTCCCATTCCAACTAAGCCTCAGGGTCAATTTTGCCTTGGAACGTGCAGACTTGAATTTTACGTCCCTTCAGCTCGTTCTTAGACGTGTCCCTTTTAGGCCTCTCGGCTATTTCCACATCTTCACCAGCCGAGAGTACTCCTCATAGTTTGCTCCTTTGGTGCCATGGTTATTTCGGTTGCGAGATCGAGAACGAGAGCCCCTTGTGAAGCTCTTGGATAGCTCGTCTAAGCGGTTGTGCCTCTCCGCCATTTGTTGCTCACTAATCCGCTTTAGCTCGTTTTTCATGGCGGTGAACATCAATGAGTAGTCAGTGGTCGGATGAGCTTGCTCCATGACTGTCGTTTGGTCCTGTAAAAGGTTAGTGAACAAGAAAATAGGACAAATATAATCTCAATTCACTCCCTTAGTGTTTTCACTCTCACTCATTTTTCCACTCAAAATACTCCAATGATCTTACCAAAAATTCCTTACCCGTCGGATTGGGCAGTCGAGAAATGCCGCAAAGATCCTACAATTGTCACCAAGCTTTTCCCCAAGAGTAATCAAGGAAACAAGATACGGATTTCCTTGGATTTTTCCACAACATACTCCAATGTATGTTGTTGGGCTAGTGCCAGCCAAAAGAGAAGCCCAATGGCTGGCCGGATTTCCTTCAAGTTTTTCCAAGCTTTACAAGGTCATAGTCACGGCTGCAAATTGCCTTAAGTCATTGTTTACATTCAGTTTTATGATGATTAATAAAAACACTTGAGAATTCTCTCAAAGCTTCATTGAAGCATCCTTGAGTATTTTAGATTCATTTCTTTGGCATACCATTGACTTATCAATCTAGGACCGCGCCAGATTGCGGCGTCTTCTACAATACCTGGTTCGTTGGCCGCGTGATCACCGGGTTTAGGTGATTCCACTGCGTTCGTTTGTCATCAACGTGAGTCCCAACCTTCTAGATCCTAGCCTTTCTGTACGGGTTGCATCACAAGGTTGGTGCCGTTCGTATCAATATGTCCAACCATTGGCACTTGAAGCCCTTGATATCTCTACTCCTAGTTTTAGGAGTTTCATGAGTGGTCTTAGAAGTGGACCTGGATGCATCAACAAGCTTATTAGGGGTAAAATTGGAATTGCGGTTAGAGATTTTACCAGGTGTGCGGCTAGAAGGGCTTGGTGCAGTCGCATTTCCAGTATCATGTGATGTTCTCCTTGGTGGGTTGCCCTTCTATGAAGGAGAGTTGGATGCTTAGAAGGTACGGCCTCCTCGCCTCAATTTCTTCCCCCTCTCGGCCTTGATGGCTAGTTCAAGAAGATCATGCATGTCCAAGTAATGTTGGAGCTCCAAGGCTTCTTGAAGGACGGGGTTGAGACCTCTAAGGAACCTTGTCATGGTAGCCACACTATCTTCTTGAATGTTCGCCCTCATCATGGCCATCTTGATCTCCTTGGAGTATTCCTCCACACTCATGTTGCCTTGAGTGAGGGTTTGAAGCTGAGAGTGGAGATCGCGGTTGTAGTGGCTTGGAACAAACCGCTTATGCATTAGTGCCTTGAGTTTACCATTTCGCCTCCAATTAGTCCTGACTTGGTCCCACCAAACTAGTGCGCAGTCGGTGAACTCAACAATGGCAACCTTCACCTTTTGTTCCTCGCTAAACTCATAGCAATCGAAGACCATCTCGATGCGGCCTTCCCATTCCAACTAAGCCTCAGGGTCACTTTTCCCTCGTAACGTAGAGACTTGAATTTTAAGTCCCTTGAGCTCGTTCTTAGACGTGCCCCTTTTAGGCCTCTAAGCTCTTACCACATCTTCACTTGCCGAGAGTACTCCTCATAGTTTGCTCCTTTGGTTACTTCGGTTGCGAGATCGAGAATGGGGGCCCCTTCTGAAGCCCTTGGAGAGCTCGTCAAAGCGGTTGTGCCTCTCCTCCATTTGTTACACACTAATCCGCTTAAGCTCGTTTTTCATGGCGGTGAACATCATTGAGTAGTCAGTGGTCGGATGAGCTTGCTCCATGACTGTCGTTTGGTCCTGCAAAAGGTTAGTGAACAAGAAAATAGGACAAATATAATCTCACTTCACTCCCTGAGTGTTTTCACTCTCCCTCGTTTTCCCACTCAAAATACTCCAATGATCTTACCAAAAATTCCTTACCCGTCGGATTGGGTAGTCGAGAAATGCCGCAAAGATCCAACAATTGTCACCATGCTTTTCCACAAGAGTAATCAAGGAAACAAGACCCGGATTTCCTTGGATTTTTCCACAACATACTCCAATGTATGTTGTTGGGCTAGTGCCGGCCAAAAGAGAAGCCCAAGGGCTGGCCGGACTTCAAGTTTTTCCAAGCTTTACTAGGTCTTAGTCACGGCTACAAATAGCCTTAAGTCATTGTTTACATTCAGTTTTATGATGATTAATAAAAACACTTGAGAATTCTCTCAAAGCTTCATTGAAGCATCCTTGAGTATTTTAGATTCATTTCTTTGTCATACCATTGACTTGTCAATCTAGAACCGCGCCAGATTGTGGCGTCTTCTACAATACCAGGTTCGTTGGCCACGTGATCAACGGGTTTAGGTGATTCCGTTGCGTTCGTTTGTCATCAACGTGAGTCCTAACCTTCTAGGTCCTAGCCTTTCTGTAGGGGTTGATCACAAGATTGGTGCCGTTCGTGTCAATATGTCCAAACCATTGGCACTTGAAGCCCTTGATATCTCTACTCCTAGTTTTAGGAGTTTCATGAGGGGTCTTAGAAGTGGACCTGGATGCATCAACAAGCTTGTTAGGGGTAAAAATGGAATTGCAGTTAGAGAAATTTCCAGGTGTGAGGCTAGAAGGGCTTGGTGTAGTCGCATTTCCTGTATCATGTGAGATTCTCCTTGGTGGGTTGCCCTTCCATGAAGGCGAGTTGGAAGCTTGGAAGATACGGTCTCCTCGCCTCAATAGCCTTGATGGCTAGTTCAAGAAGATCATGCATATCCAAGTAATGTTGGAGCTCCAAGGCTTCTTGAAGGTCGGGGTTGAGACCTCTAAGGAACCTTGCCATGGTAGCCTCACTATCTTCTTGAATGTTCTCCCTCATCATGGCCATCTTGATCTCCTTGAAATAGTCCTCCACCCTCATGTTGCCTTGAGTGAGGGTTTGAAACTGAGAGTGGAGATCGCGGTTGTAGTGGCTTGGAACAAATCGCTTATGCATTAGTGCCTTGTGTTCACCATTTCGCCTCCGATTAGTCCTGACTTGGTGGTCCCACAAAACTAGTGCGTAGTCGGTGAACTCAACCGTGGCAACCTTCACCTTTTGTTCCTCGATAAACTCATAGCAATCGACGACCATCTCGATGCGGCCTTCCCATTCCAACTAAGCCTCAGGGTCAATTTTGCCTTGGAACGTGCAGACTTGAATTTTACGTCCCTTCAGCTCGTTCTTAGACGTGTCCCTTTTAGGCCTCTCGGCTATTTCCACATCTTCACCAGCCGAGAGTACTCCTCATAGTTTGCTCCTTTGGTGCCATGGTTATTTCGGTTGCGAGATCGAGAACGAGAGCCCCTTGTGAAGCTCTTGGATAGCTCGTCTAAGCGGTTGTGCCTCTCCGCCATTTGTTGCTCACTAATCCGCTTTAGCTCGTTTTTCATGGCGGTGAACATCAATGAGTAGTCAGTGGTCGGATGAGCTTGCTCCATGACTGTCGTTTGGTCCTGTAAAAGGTTAGTGAACAAGAAAATAGGACAAATATAATCTCAATTCACTCCCTTAGTGTTTTCACTCTCACTCATTTTTCCACTCAAAATACTCCAATGATCTTACCAAAAATTCCTTACCCGTCGGATTGGGCAGTCGAGAAATGCCGCAAAGATCCTACAATTGTCACCAAGCTTTTCCCCAAGAGTAATCAAGGAAACAAGATACGGATTTCCTTGGATTTTTCCACAACATACTCCAATGTATGTTGTTGGGCTAGTGCCAGCCAAAAGAGAAGCCCAATGGCTGGCCGGATTTCCTTCAAGTTTTTCCAAGCTTTACAAGGTCATAGTCACGGCTGCAAATTGCCTTAAGTCATTGTTTACATTCAGTTTTATGATGATTAATAAAAACACTTGAGAATTCTCTTAAAGCTTCATTGAAGCATCCTTGAGTATTTTAGATTCATTTCTTTGGCATACCATTGACTTATCAATCTAGGACCGCGCCAGATTGCGGCGTCTTCTACAATACCTGGTTCGTTGGCCGCGTGATCACCGGGTTTAGGTGATTCCACTGCGTTCGTTTGTCATCAACTGAGTCCCAACCTTCTAGATCCTAGCCTTTCTGTACGGGTTGCATCACAAGGTTGGTGCCGTTCGTATCAATATGTCCAACCATTGGCACTTGAAGCCCTTGATATCTCTACTCCTAGTTTTAGGAGTTTCATGAGTGGTCTTAGAAGTGGACCTGGATGCATCAACAAGCTTGTTAGGGGTAAAAATGGAATTGCAGTTAGAGAAATTTCCAGGTGTGAGGCTAGAATGGCTTGGTGTAGTCGCATTTCCTGTATCATGTGAGATTCTCCTTGGTGGGTTGCCCTTCCATGAAGGCGAGTTGGAAGCTTGGAAGATACGGTCTCCTCGCCTCAATAGCCTTGATGGCTAGTTCAAGAAGATCATGCATATCCAAGTAATGTTGGAGCTCCAAGGCTTCTTGAAGGTCGGGGTTGAGACCTCTAAGGAACCTTGCCATGGTAGCCTCACTATCTTCTTGAATGTTCTCCCTCATCATGGCCATCTTGATCTCCTTGAAATAGTCCTCCACCCTCATGTTGCCTTGAGTGAGGGTTTGAAACTGAGAGTGGAGATCGCGGTTGTAGTGGCTTGGAACAAATCGCTTATGCATTAGTGCCTTGTGTTCACCATTTCGCCTCCGATTAGTCCTGACTTGGTGGTCCCACAAAACTAGTGCGTAGTCGGTGAACTCAACCGTGGCAACCTTCACCTTTTGTTCCTCGATAAACTCATAGCAATCGACGACCATCTCGATGCGGCCTTCCCATTCCAACTAAGCCTCAGGGTCAATTTTGCCTTGGAACGTGCAGACTTGAATTTTACGTCCCTTCAGCTCGTTCTTAGACGTGTCCCTTTTAGGCCTCTCGGCTATTTCCACATCTTCACCAGCCGAGAGTACTCCTCATAGTTTGCTCCTTTGGTGCCATGGTTATTTCGGTTGCGAGATCGAGAACGAGAGCCCCTTGTGAAGCTCTTGGATAGCTCGTCTAAGCGGTTGTGCCTCTCCGCCATTTGTTGCTCACTAATCCGCTTTAGCTCGTTTTTCATGGCGGTGAACATCAATGAGTAGTCAGTGGTCGGATGAGCTTGCTCCATGACTGTCGTTTGGTCCTGTAAAAGGTTAGTGAACAAGAAAATAGGACAAATATAATCTCAATTCACTCCCTTAGTGTTTTCACTCTCACTCATTTTTCCACTCAAAATACTCCAATGATCTTACCAAAAATTCCTTACCCGTCGGATTGGGCAGTCGAGAAATGCCGCAAAGATCCTACAATTGTCACCAAGCTTTTCCCCAAGAGTAATCAAGGAAACAAGATACGGATTTCCTTGGATTTTTCCACAACATACTCCAATGTATGTTGTTGGGCTAGTGCCAGCCAAAAGAGAAGCCCAATGGCTGGCCGGATTTCCTTCAAGTTTTTCCAAGCTTTACAAGGTCATAGTCACGGCTGCAAATTGCCTTAAGTCATTGTTTACATTCAGTTTTATGATGATTAATAAAAACACTTGAGAATTCTCTCAAAGCTTCATTGAAGCATCCTTGAGTATTTTAGATTCATTTCTTTGGCATACCATTGACTTATCAATCTAGGACCGCGCCAGATTGCGGCGTCTTCTACAATACCTGGTTCGTTGGCCGCGTGATCACCGGGTTTAGGTGATTCCACTGCGTTCGTTTGTCATCAACGTGAGTCCCAACCTTCTAGATCCTAGCCTTTCTGTACGGGTTGCATCACAAGGTTGGTGCCGTTCGTATCAATATGTCCAACCATTGGCACTTGAAGCCCTTGATATCTCTACTCCTAGTTTTAGGAGTTTCATGAGTGGTCTTAGAAGTGGACCTGGATGCATCAACAAGCTTATTAGGGGTAAAATTGGAATTGCGGTTAGAGATTTTACCAAGTGTGCGGCTAGAAGGGCTTGGTGTAGTCGCATTTCCAGTATCATGTGATGTTCTCCTTGGTGGGTTGCCCTTCTATGAAGGAGAGTTGGATGCTTAGAAGGTACGGCCTCCTCGCCTCAATTTCTTCCCCCTCTCGGCCTTGATGGCTAGTTCAAGAAGATCATGCATGTCCAAGTAATGTTGGAGCTCCAAGGCTTCTTGAAGGACGGGGTTGAGACCTCTAAGGAACCTTGTCATGGTAGCCACACTATCTTCTTGTATGTTCGCCCTCATCATGGCCATCTTGATCTCCTTGGAGTATTCCTCCACACTCATGTTGCCTTGAGTGAGGGTTTGAAGCTGAGAGTGGAGATCGCGGTTGTAGTGGCTTGGAACAAACCGCTTATGCATTAGTGCCTTGAGTTTACCATTTCGCCTCCAATTAGTCCTGACTTGGTCCCACCAAACTAGTGCGCAGTCGGTGAACTCAACAATGGCAACCTTCACCTTTTGTTCCTCGCTAAACTCATAGCAATCGAAGACCATCTCGATGCGGCCTTCCCATTCCAACTAAGCCTCAGGGTCACTTTTCCCTCGTAACGTAGAGACTTGAATTTTAAGTCCCTTGAGCTCGTTCTTAGACGTGTCCCTTTTAGGCCTCTAGGCTCTTACCACATCTTCACTTGCCGAGAGTACTCCTCATAGTTTGCTCCTTTGGTTACTTCGGTTGCGAGATCGAGAATGGGGGCCCCTTCTGAAGCCCTTGGAGAGCTCGTCAAAGCGGTTGTGCCTCTCCTCCATTTGTTACACACTAATCCGCTTAAGCTCGTTTTTCATGGCGGTGAACATCATTGAGTAGTCAGTGGTCGGATGAGCTTGCTCCATGACTGTCGTTTGGTCCTGCAAAAGCTTAGTGAACAAGAAAATAGGACAAATATAATATCACTTCACTCCCTGAGTGTTTTCACTCTCCCTCGTTTTCCCACTCAAAATACTCCAATGATTTTACCAAAAATTCCTTACCCGTCGGATTGGGTAGTCGAGAAATGCCGCAGAGATCCAACAATTGTCACCATGCTTTTCCACAAGAGTAATCAAGGAAACAAGACCCGGATTTCCTTGGATTTTTCCACAACATACTCCAATGTATGTTGTTGGGCTAGTGCCGGCCAAAAGAGAAGCCCAAGGGCTGGCCGGACTTCAAGTTTTTCCAAGCTTTACTAGGTCTTAGTCACGGCTACAAATAGCCTTAAGTCATTGTTTACATTCAGTTTTATGATGATTAATAAAAACACTTGAGAATTCTCTCAAAGCTTCATTGAAGCATCCTTGAGTATTTTAGATTCATTTCTTTGTCATACCATTGACTTGTCAATCTAGAACCGCGCCAGATTGTGGCGTCTTCTACAATACCAGGTTCGTTGGCCACGTGATCAACGGGTTTAGGTGATTCCGTTGCGTTCGTTTTTCATCAACGTGAGTCCTAACCTTCTAGGTCCTAGCCTTTCTGTAGGGGTTGCATCACAAGATTGGTGCCGTTCGTGTCAATATGTCCAAACCATTGGCACTTGAAGCCCTTGATATCTCTACTCCTAGTTTTAGGAGTTTCATGAGGGGTCTTAGAAGTGGACCTGGATGCATCAACAAGCTTGTTAGGGGTAAAAATGGAATTGCAGTTAGAGAAATTTCCAGGTGTGAGGCTAGAAGGGCTTGGTGTAGTCACATTTCCTGTATCATGTGAGATTCTCCTTGGTGGGTTGCCCTTCCATGAAGGCGAGTTGGAAGTTTGGAAGATACGGTCTCCTCGCCTCAATAGCCTTGATGGCTAGTTCAAGAAGATCATGCATATCCAAGTAATGTTGGAGCTCCAAGGCTTCTTGAAGGTCGTGGTTGAGACCTCTAAGGAACCTTGCCATGGTAGCCTCACCATCTTGTTGAATGTTCTCCCTCATCATGGCCATCTTGATCTCCTTGAAATAGTCCTCCACCCTCATGTTGCCTTGAGTGAGGGTTTGAAACTGAGAGTGGAGATCGCGGTTGTAGTGGCTTGGAACAAATCGCTTATGCATTAGTGCCTTGTGTTCACCATTTCGCCTCCGATTAGTCCTGACTTGGTGGTCTCACCAAACTAGTGCGTAGTCGGTGAACTCAACCGTGGCAACCTTCACCTTTTGTTCCTCGATAAACTCATAGCAATCGACGACCATCTCGATGCGGCCTTCCCATTCCAACTAAGCCTCAGGGTCAATTTTGCCTTGGAACGTGCAGACTTGAATTTTACGTCCCTTCAGCTCGTTCTTAGACGTGTCCCTTTTAGGCCTCTCGGCTATTTCCACATCTTCACCAGCCGAGAGTACTCCTCATAGTTTGCTCCTTTGGTGCCATGGTTATTTCGGTTGCGAGATCGAGAACGAGAGCCCCTTGTGAAGCTCTTGGATAGCTCGTCTAAGCGGTTGTGCCTCTCCGCCATTTGTTGCTCACTAATCCGCTTTAGCTCGTTTTTCATGGCGGTGAACATCAATGAGTAGTCAGTGGTCGGATGAGCTTGCTCCATGACTGTCGTTTGGTCCTGTAAAAGGTTAGTGAACAAGAAAATAGGACAAATATAATCTCAATTCACTCCCTTAGTGTTTTCACTCTCACTCATTTTTCCACTCAAAATACTCCAATGATTTTACCAAAAATTCCTTACCCGTCGGATTGGGTAGTCGAGAAATGCCGCAGAGATCCAACAATTGTCACCATGCTTTTCCACAAGAGTAATCAAGGAAACAAGACCCGGATTTCCTTGGATTTTTCCACAACATACTCCAATGTATGTTGTTGGGCTAGTGCCGGCCAAAAGAGAAGCCCAAGGGCTGGCCGGAGTTCAAGTTTTTCCAAGCTTTACTAGGTCTTAGTCACGGCTACAAATAGCCTTAAGTCATTGTTTACATTCAGTTTTATGATGATTAATAAAAACACTTGAGAATTCTCTCAAAGCTTCATTGAAGCATCCTTGAGTATTTTAGATTCATTTCTTTGTCATACCATTGACTTGTCAATCTAGAACCGCGCCAGATTGTGGCGTCTTCTACAATACCAGGTTCGTTGGCCACGTGATCAACGGGTTTAGGTGATTCCGTTGCGTTCGTTTGTCATCAACGTGAGTCCTAACCTTCTAGGTCCTAGCCTTTCTGTAGGGGTTGCATCATAAGATTGGTGCCGTTCGTGTCAATATGTCCAAACCATTGGCACTTGAAGCCCTTGATATCTCTACTCCTAGTTTTAGGAGTTTCATGAGGGGTCTTAGAAGTGGACCTGGATGCATCAACAAGCTTGTTAGGGGTAAAAATGGAATTGCAGTTAGAGAAATTTCCAGGTGTGAGGCTAGAAGGGCTTGGTGTAGTCGCATTTCCTGTATCATGTGAGATTCTCCTTGGTGGGTTGCCCTTCCATGAAGGCGAGTTGGAAGTTTGGAAGATACGGTCTCCTCGCCTCAATAGCCTTGATGGCTAGTTCAAGAAGATCATGCATATCCAAGTAATGTTGGAGCTCCAAGGCTTCTTGAAGGTCGGGGTTGAGACCTCTAAGGAACCTTGCCATGGTAGCCTCACCATCTTGTTGAATGTTCTCCCTCATCATGGCCACCTTGATCTCCTTGAAATAGTCCTCCACCCTCATGTTGCCTTGAGTGAGGGTTTGAAACTGAGAGTGGAGATCGCGGTTGTAGTGGCTTGGAACAAATCGCTTATGCATTAGTGCCTTGTGTTCACCATTTCGCCTCCGATTAGTCCTGACTTGGTGGTCTCACCAAACTAGTGCGTAGTCGGTGAACTCAACCGTGGCAACCTTCACCTTTTGTTCCTCGATAAACTCATAGCAATCGACGACCATCTCGATGCGGCCTTCCCATTCCAACTAAGCCTCAGGGTCAATTTTGCCTTGGAACGTGCAGACTTGAATTTTACGTCCCTTCAGCTCGTTCTTAGACGTGTCCCTTTTAGGCCTCTCGGCTATTTCCACATCTTCACCAGCCGAGAGTACTCCTCATAGTTTGCTCCTTTGGTGCCATGGTTATTTCGGTTGCGAGATCGAGAACGAGAGCCCCTTGTGAAGCTCTTGGATAGCTCGTCTAAGCGGTTGTGCCTCTCCGCCATTTGTTGCTCACTAATCCGCTTTAGCTCGTTTTTCATGGCGGTGAACATCAATGAGTAGTCAGTGGTCGGATGAGCTTGCTCCATGACTGTCGTTTGGTCCTGTAAAAGGTTAGTGAACAAGAAAATAGGACAAATATAATCTCAATTCACTCCCTTAGTGTTTTCACTCTCACTCATTTTTCCACTCAAAATACTCCAATGATCTTACCAAAAATTCCTTACCCGTCGGATTGGGCAGTCGAGAAATGCCGCAAAGATCCTACAATTGTCACCAAGCTTTTCCCCAAGAGTAATCAAGGAAACAAGATACGGATTTCCTTGGATTTTTCCACAACATACTCCAATGTATGTTGTTGGGCTAGTGCCAGCCAAAAGAGAAGCCCAATGGCTGGCCGGATTTCCTTCAAGTTTTTCCAAGCTTTACAAGGTCATAGTCACGGCTGCAAATTGCCTTAAGTCATTGTTTACATTCAGTTTTATGATGATTAATAAAAACACTTGAGAATTCTCTCAAAGCTTCATTGAAGCATCCTTGAGTATTTTAGATTCATTTCTTTGGCATACCATTGACTTATCAATCTAGGACCGCGCCAGATTGCGGCGTCTTCTACAATACCTGGTTCGTTGGCCGCGTGATCACCGGGTTTAGGTGATTCCACTGCGTTCGTTTGTCATCAACGTGAGTCCCAACCTTCTAGATCCTAGCCTTTCTGTACGGGTTGCATCACAAGGTTGGTGCCGTTCGTATCAATTTGTCCAACCATTGGCACTTGAAGCCCTTGATATCTCTACTCCTAGTTTTAGGAGTTTCATGAGTGGTCTTAGAAGTGGACCTGGATGCATCAACAAGCTTATTAGGGGTAAAATTGGAATTGCGGTTAGAGATTTTACCAGGTGTGCGGCTAGAAGGGCTTGGTGTAGTCGCATTTCCAGTATCATGTGATGTTCTCCTTGGTGGGTTGCCCTTCTATGAAGGAGAGTTGGATGCTTAGAAGGTACGGCCTCCTCGCCTCAATTTCTTCCCCCTCTCGGCCTTGATGGCTAGTTCAAGAAGATCATGCATGTCCAAGTAATGTTGGAGCTCCAAGGCTTCTTGAATAACAGGGTTGAGACCTCTAAGGAACCTTGTCATGGTAGCCACACTATCTTCTTGAATGTTCGCCCTCATCATGGCCATCTTGATCTCCTTGGAGTATTCCTCCACACTCATGTTGCCTTGAGTGAGGGTTTCAAGCTGAGAGTGGAGATCGCGGTTGTAGTGGCTTGGAACAAACCGCTTATGCATTAGTGCCTTGAGTTTACCATTTCGCCTCCAATTAGTCCTGACTTGGTCCCACCAAACTAGTGCGCAGTCGGTGAACTCAACAATGGCAACCTTCACCTTTTGTTCCTCGCTAAACTCATAGCAATCGAAGACCATCTCGATGCGGCCTTCCCATTCCAACTAAGCCTCAGGGTCACTTTTCCCTCGTAACGTAGAGACTTGAATTTTAAGTCCCTTGAGCTCGTTCTTAGACGTGCCCCTTTTAGGCCTCTAAGCTCTTACCACATCTTCACTTGCCGAGAGTACTCCTCATAGTTTGCTCCTTTGGTTACTTCGGTTGCGAGATCGAGAATGGGGGCCCCTTCTGAAGCCCTTGGAGAGCTCGTCAAAGCGGTTGTGCCTCTCCTCCATTTGTTACACACTAATCCGCTTAAGCTCGTTTTTCATGGCGGTGAACATCATTGAGTAGTCAGTGGTCGGATGAGCTTGCTCCATGACTGTCGTTTGGTCCTGCAAAAGGTTAGTGAACAAGAAAATAGGACAAATATAATCTCACTTCACTCCCTGAGTGTTTTCACTCTCCCTCGTTTTCCCACTCAAAATACTCCAATGATCTTACCAAAAATTCCTTACCCGTCGGATTGGATAGTCGAGAAATGCCGCAAAGATCCAACAATTGTCACCATGCTTTTCCACAAGAGTAATCAAGGAAACAAGACCCGGATTTCCTTGGATTTTTCCACAACATACTCCAATGTATGTTGTTGGGCTAGTGCCGGCCAAAAGAGAAGCCCAAGGGCTGGCCGGACTTCAAGTTTTTCCAAGCTTTACTAGGTCTTAGTCACGGCTACAAATAGCCTTAAGTCATTGTTTACATTCAGTTTTATGATGATTAATAAAAACACTTGAGAATTCTCTCAAAGCTTCATTGAAGCATCCTTGAGTATTTTAGATTCATTTCTTTGGCATACCATTGACTTGTCAATCTAGGACCGCGCCAGATTGCGGCGTCTTCTACAATACCTGGTTCGTTGGCCGCGTGATCACCGGGTTTAGGTGATTCCACTGCGTTCGTTTGTCATCAACCGAGTCCCAACCTTCTAGATCCTAGCCTTTCTGTACGGGTTGCATCACAAGGTTGGTGCCGTTCGTATCAATATGTCCAACCATTGGCACTTGAAGCCCTTGATATCTCTACTCCTAGTTTTAGGAGTTTCATGAGGGGTCTTAGAAGTGGACCTGGATGCATCAACAAGCTTGTTAGGGGTAAAAATGGAATTGCAGTTAGAGAAATTTCCAGGTGTGAGGCTAGAAGGGCTTGGTGTAGTCGCATTTCCTGTATCATGTGAGATTCTCCTTGGTGGGTTGCCCTTCCATGAAGGCGAGTTGGAAGCTTGGAAGATACGGTCTCCTCGCCTCAATAGCCTTGATGGCTAGTTCAAGAAGATCATGCATATCCAAGTAATGTTGGAGCTCCAAGGCTTCTTGAAGGTCGGGGTTGAGACCTCTAAGGAACCTTGCCATGGTAGCCTCACTATCTTCTTGAATGTTCTCCCTCATCATGGCCATCTTGATCTCCTTGAAATAGTCCTCCACCCTCATGTTGCCTTGAGTGAGGGTTTGAAACTGAGAGTGGAGATCGCGGTTGTAGTGGCTTGGAACAAATCGCTTATGCATTAGTGCCTTGTGTTCACCATTTCGCCTCCGATTAGTCCTGACTTGGTGGTCCCACAAAACTAGTGCGTAGTCGGTGAACTCAACCGTGGCAACCTTCACCTTTTGTTCCTCGATAAACTCATAGCAATCGACGACCATCTCGATGCGGCCTTCCCATTCCAACTAAGTCTCAGGGTCAATTTTGCCTTGGAACGTGCAGACTTGAATTTTACGTCCCTTCAGCTCGTTCTTAGACGTGTCCCTTTTAGGCCTCTCGGCTATTTCCACATCTTCACCAGCCGAGAGTACTCCTCATAGTTTGCTCCTTTGGTGCCATGGTTATTTCGGTTGCGAGATCGAGAACGAGAGCCCCTTGTGAAGCTCTTGGATAGCTCGTCTAAGCGGTTGTGCCTCTCCGCCATTTGTTGCTCACTAATCCGCTTTAGCTCGTTTTTCATGGCGGTGAACATCAATGAGTAGTCAGTGGTCGGATGAGCTTGCTCCATGACTGTCGTTTGGTCCTGTAAAAGGTTAGTGAACAAGAAAATAGGACAAATATAATCTCAATTCACTCCCTTAGTGTTTTCACTCTCACTCATTTTTCCACTCAAAATACTCCAATGATCTTACCAAAAATTCCTTACCCGTCGGATTGGGCAGTCGAGAAATGCCGCAAAGATCCTACAATTGTCACCAAGCTTTTCCCCAAGAGTAATCAAGGAAACAAGATACGGATTTCCTTGGATTTTTCCACAACATACTCCAATGTATGTTGTTGGGCTAGTGCCAGCCAAAAGAGAAGCCCAATGGCTGGCCGGATTTCCTTCAAGTTTTTCCAAGCTTTACAAGGTCATAGTCACGGCTGCAAATTGCCTTAAGTCATTGTTTACATTCAGTTTTATGATGATTAATAAAAACACTTGAGAATTCTCTCAAAGCTTCATTGAAGCATCCTTGAGTATTTTAGATTCATTTCTTTGGCATACCATTGACTTATCAATCTAGGACCGCGCCAGATTGCGGCGTCTTCTACAATACCTGGTTCGTTGGCCGCGTGATCACCGGGTTTAGGTGATTCCACTGCGTTCGTTTGTCTTCAACGTGAGTCCCAACCTTCTAGATCCTAGCCTTTCTGTACGGGTTGCATCACAAGGTTGGTGCCGTTCGTATCAATATGTCCAACCATTGGCACTTGAAGCCCTTGATATCTCTACTCCTAGTTTTAGGAGTTTCATGAGTGGTCTTAGAAGTGGACCTGGATGCATCAACAAGCTTATTAGGGGTAAAATTGGAATTGCGGTTAGAGATTTTACCAGGTGTGCGGCTAGAAGGGCTTGGTGTAGTCGCATTTCCAGTATCATGTGATGTTCTCCTTGGTGGGTTGCCCTTCTATGAAGGAGAGTTGGATGCTTAGAAGGTACGGCCTCCTCGCCTCAATTTCTTCCCCCTCTCGGCCTTGATGGCTAGTTCAAGAAGATCATGCATGTCCAAGTAATGTTGGAGCTCCAAGGCTTCTTGAAGGACGGGGTTGAGACCTCTAAGGAACCTTGTCATGGTAGCCACACTATCTTCTTGAATGTTCGCCCTCATCATGGCCATCTTGATCTCCTTGGAGTATTCCTCCACACTCATGTTGCCTTGAGTGAGGGTTTGAAGCTGAGAGTGGAGATCGCGGTTGTAGTGGCTTGGAACAAACCGCTTATGCATTAGTGCCTTGAGTTTACCATTTCGCCTCCAATTAGTCCTGACTTGGTCCCACCAAACTAGTGCGCAGTCGGTGAACTCAACAATGGCAACCTTCACCTTTTGTTCCTCGCTAAACTCATAGCAATCGAAGACCATCTCGATGCGGCCTTCCCATTCCAACTAAGCCTCAGGGTCACTTTTCCCTCGTAACGTAGAGACTTGAATTTTAAGTCCCTTGAGCTCGTTCTTAGACGTGCCCCTTTTAGGCCTCTAGGCTCTTACCACATCTTCACTTGCCGAGAGTACTCCTCATAGTTTGCTCCTTTGGTTACTTCGGTTGCGAGATCGAGAATGGGGGCCCCTTCTGAAGCCCTTGGAGAGCTCGTCAAAGCGGTTGTGCCTCTCCTCCATTTGTTACACACTAATCCGCTTAAGCTCGTTTTTCATGGCGGTGAACATCATTGAGTAGTCAGTGGTCGGATGAGCTTGCTCCATGACTGTCGTTTTGATGCGGTTGAGCACGAGGCCCAAAGTGTACAAGTAGACCCTGTGAAGGTGCCCCAAGGCCCAGTGACACGAGCACGAGCTAAAAGATTCAAGGAGTCCCTCCAAGCCTTGGTACGTGCCATCCAAACCCAAGAGAAACCGGGCATGGAAGGAATTGAGTTGGAATATCCTTGCACGACTACTAAAATGTTGCTTACAATTGAAGATGCGAGTGTTCAAGCTCCAAACGGCGGGCTGAGCCGCAGTTAAGTACCCTCGCTGAGCCGTACGGGGATCTCGCTTATGATCTATAGTTAGTTGGGCTAGCTTTCGGTCAAGTATAGGCCCAAGGGGCTGGCCGAACTTTCCTTGTTATTTTTCCATTTTATTAGGTCTTAGTCACGGCTATTAATAGCCTCAAGCCGCATGTTACATTCAGTTTTTGAGGGTATTGAATAAAATTTCCAGAATTTCGTCCATTCCTTGTGGCAAATTCCCTTAGCTTGTGAAAGCTAAGTTGAACATCCTAGAGTCGATCCTAGGCTGTTCTTGACTTATCAATCAAGCACACATACTTGATTGTGGCGTCCTCTACCGTTAAATCTGTTCTTGAGTGGTCCAAGTTCGGGTTCAACTCCATCAAATCTTCATCGTGTTCCTCTAGATCCGAAGTAGCTTCCGCGTCTCGCATCACGTTTGGTCCTGCAAAAGGTTAGTGAACAAGAAAATAGGACAAATATAATCTCACTTCACTCCCTGAGTGTTTTCACTCTCCCTCGTTTTCCCACTCAAAATACTCCAATGATCTTACCAAAAATTCCTTACCCGTCGGATTGGGTAGTCGAGAAATGCCGCAAAGATCCAACAATTGTCACCATGCTTTTCCACAAGAGTAATCAAGGAAACAAGACCCGGATTTCCTTGGATTTTTCCACAACATACTCCAATGTATGTTGTTGGGCTAGTGCCGGCCAAAAGAGAAGCCCAAGGGCTGGCCGGACTTCAAGTTTTTCCAAGCTTTACTAGGTCTTAGTCACGGCTACAAATAGCCTTAAGTCATTGTTTACATTCAGTTTTATGATGATTAATAAAAACACTTGAGAATTCTCTCAAAGCTTCATTGAAGCATCCTTGAGTATTTTAGATTCATTTCTTTGGCATACCATTGACTTGTCAATCTAGGACCGCGCCAGATTGCGGCGTCTTCTACAATACCTGGTTCGTTGGCCGCGTGATCACCGGGTTTAGGTGATTCCACTGCGTTCGTTTGTCATCAACCTGAGTCCCAACCTTCTAGATCCTAGCCTTTCTGTACGGGTTGCATCACAAGGTTGGTGCCGTTCGTATCAATATGTCCAACCATTGGCACTTGAAGCCCTTGATATCTCTACTCCTAGTTTTAGGAGTTTCATGAGGGGTCTTAGAAGTGGACCTGGATGCATCAACAAGCTTGTTAGGGGTAAAAATGGAATTGCAGTTAGAGAAATTTCCAGGTGTGAGGCTAGAAGGGCTTGGTGTAGTCGCATTTCCTGTATCATGTGAGATTCTCCTTGGTGGGTTGCCCTTCCATGAAGGCGAGTTGGAAGCTTGGAAGATACGGTCTCCTCGCCTCAATAGTCTTGATGGCTAGTTCAAGAAGATCATGCATATCCAAGTAATGTTGGAGCTCCAAGGCTTCTTGAAGGTCGGGGTTGAGACCTCTAAGGAACCTTGCCATGGTAGCCTCACTATCTTCTTGAATGTTCTCCCTCATCATGGCCATCTTGATCTCCTTGAAATAGTCCTCCACCCTCATGTTGCCTTGAGTGAGGGTTTGAAACAGAGAGTGGAGATCGCGGTTGTAGTGGCTTGGAACAAATCGCTTATGCATTAGTGCCTTGTGTTCACCATTTCGCCTCCGATTAGTCCTGACTTGGTGGTCCCACCAAACTAGTGTGTAGTCGGTGAACTCAACCGTGGCAACCTTCACCTTTTGTTCCTCGATAAACTCATAGCAATCGACGACCATCTCGATGCGGCCTTCCCATTCCAACTAAGCCTCAGGGTCAATTTTGCCTTGGAACGTGCAGACTTGAATTTTACGTCCCTTCAGCTCGTTCTTAGACGTGTCCCTTTTAGGCCTCTCGGCTATTTCCACATCTTCACCAGCCGAGAGTACTCCTCATAGTTTGCTCCTTTGGTGCCATGGTTATTTCGGTTGCGAGATCGAGAACGAGAGCCCCTTGTGAAGCTCTTGGATAGCTCGTCTAAGCGGTTGTGCCTCTCCGCCATTTGTTGCTCACTAATCCGCTTTAGCTCGTTTTTCATGGCGGTGAACATCAATGAGTAGTCAGTGGTCGGATGAGCTTGTTCCATGACTGTCGTTTGGTCCTGTAAAAGGTTAGTGAACAAGAAAATAGGACAAATATAATCTCAATTCACTCCCTTAGTGTTTTCACTCTCACTCATTTTTCCACTCAAAATACTCCAATGATCTTACCAAAAATTCCTTACCCGTCGGATTGGGCAGTCGAGAAATGCCGCAAAGATCCTACAATTGTCACCAAGCTTTTCCCCAAGAGTAATCAAGGAAACAAGATACGGATTTCCTTGGATTTTTCCACAACATACTCCAATGTATGTTGTTGGGCTAGTGCCAGCCAAAAGAGAAGCCCAATGGCTGGCCGGATTTCCTTCAAGTTTTTCCAAGCTTTACAAGGTCATAGTCACGGCTGCAAATTGCCTTAAGTCATTGTTTACATTCAGTTTTATGATGATTAATAAAAACACTTGAGAATTCTCTCAAAGCTTCATTGAAGCATCCTTGAGTATTTTAGATTCATTTCTTTGGCATACCATTGACTTATCAATCTAGGACCGCGCCAGATTGCGGCGTCTTCTACAATACCTGGTTCGTTGGCCGCGTGATCACCGGGTTTAGGTGATTCCACTGCGTTCGTTTGTCTTCAACGTGAGTCCCAACCTTCTAGATCCTAGCCTTTCTGTACGGGTTGCATCACAAGGTTGGTGCCGTTCGTATCAATATGTCCAACCATTGGCACTTGAAGCCCTTGATATCTCTACTCCTAGTTTTAGGAGTTTCATGAGTGGTCTTAGAAGTGGACCTGGATGCATCAACAAGCTTATTAGGGGTAAAATTGGAATTGCGGTTAGAGATTTTACCAGGTGTGCGGCTAGAAGGGCTTGGTGTAGTCGCATTTCCAGTATCATGTGATGTTCTCCTTGGTGGGTTGCCCTTCTATGAAGGAGAGTTGGATGCTTAGAAGGTACGGCCTCCTCGCCTCAATTTCTTCCCCCTCTCGGCCTTGATGGCTAGTTCAAGAAGATCATGCATGTCCAAGTAATGTTGGAGCTCCAAGGCTTCTTGAAGGACGGGGTTGAGACCTCTAAGGAACCTTGTCATGGTAGCCACACTATCTTCTTGAATGTTCGCCCTCATCATGGCCATCTTGATCTCCTTGGAGTATTCCTCCACACTCATGTTGCCTTGAGTGAGGGTTTGAAGCTGAGAGTGGAGATCGCGGTTGTAGTGGCTTGGAACAAACCGCTTATGCATTAGTGCCTTGAGTTTACCATTTCGCCTCCAATTAGTCCTGACTTGGTCCCACCAAACTAGTGCGCAGTCGGTGAACTCAACAATGGCAACCTTCACCTTTTGTTCCTCGCTAAACTCATAGCAATCGAAGACCATCTCGATGCGGCCTTCCCATTCCAACTAAGCCTCAGGGTCACTTTTCCCTCGTAACGTAGAGACTTGAATTTTAAGTCCCTTGAGCTCGTTCTTAGACGTGCCCCTTTTAGGCCTCTAGGCTCTTACCACATCTTCACTTGCCGAGAGTACTCCTCATAGTTTGCTCCTTTGGTTACTTCGGTTGCGAGATCGAGAATGGGGGCCCCTTCTGAAGCCCTTGGAGAGCTCGTCAAAGCGGTTGTGCCTCTCCTCCATTTGTTACACACTAATCCGCTTAAGCTCGTTTTTCATGGCGGTGAACATCATTGAGTAGTCAGTGGTCGGATGAGCTTGCTCCATGACTGTCGTTTGGTCCTGCAAAAGGTTAGTGAACAAGAAAATAGGACAAATATAATCTCACTTCACTCCCTGAGTGTTTTCACTCTCCCTCGTTTTCCCACTCAAAATACTCCAATGATCTTACCAAAAATTCCTTACCCGTCGGATTGGGTAGTCGAGAAATGCCGCAGAGATCCAACAATTGTCACCATGCTTTTCCACAAGAGTAATCAAGGAAACAAGACCCGGATTTCCTTGGATTTTTCCACAACATACTCCAATGTATGTTGTTGGGCTAGTGCCGGCCAAAAGAGAAGCCCAAGGGCTGGCCGGACTTCAAGTTTTTCCAAGCTTTACTAGGTCTTAGTCACGGCTACAAATAGCCTTAAGTCATTGTTTACATTCAGTTTTATGATGATTAATAAAAACACTTGAGAATTCTCTCAAAGCTTCATTGAAGCATCCTTGAGTATTTTAGATTCATTTCTTTGTCATACCATTGACTTGTCAATCTAGAACCGCGCCAGATTGTGGCGTCTTCTACAATACCAGGTTCGTTGGCCACGTGATCAACGGGTTTAGGTGATTCCGTTGCGTTCGTTTGTCATCAACGTGAGTCCTAACCTTCTAGGTCCTAGCCTTTCTGTAGGGGTTGCATCACAAGATTGGTGCCGTTCGTGTCAATATGTCCAAACCATTGGCACTTGAAGCCCTTGATATCTCTACTCCTAGTTTTAGGAGTTTCATGAGGGGTCTTAGAAGTGGACCTGGATGCATCAACAAGCTTGTTAGGGGTAAAAATGGAATTGCAGTTAGAGAAATTTCCAGGTGTGAGGCTAGAAGGGCTTGGTGTAGTCGCATTTCCTGTATCATGTGAGATTCTCCTTGGTGGGTTGCCCTTCCATGAAGGCGAGTTGGAAGTTTGGAAGATACGGTCTCCTCGCCTCAATAGCCTTGATGGCTAGTTCAAGAAGATCATGCATATCCAAGTAATGTTGGAGCTCCAAGGCTTCTTGAAGGTCGGGGTTGAGACCTCTAAGGAACCTTGCCATGGTAGCCTCACCATCTTGTTGAATGTTCTCCCTCATCATGGCCATCTTGATCTCCTTGAAATAGTCCTCCACCCTCATGTTGCCTTGAGTGAGGGTTTGAAACTGAGAGTGGAGATCGCGGTTGTAGTGGCTTGGAACAAATCGCTTATGCATTAGTGCCTTGTGTTCACCATTTCGCCTCCGATTAGTCCTGACTTGGTGGTCTCACCAAACTAGTGCGTAGTCGGTGAACTCAACCGTGGCAACCTTCACCTTTTGTTCCTCGATAAACTCATAGCAATCGACGACCATCTCGATGCGGCCTTCCCATTCCAACTAAGCCTCAGGGTCAATTTTGCCTTGGAACGTGCAGACTTGAATTTTACGTCCCTTCAGCTCGTTCTTAGACGTGTCCCTTTTAGGCCTCTCGGCTATTTCCACATCTTCACCAGCCGAGAGTACTCCTCATAGTTTGCTCCTTTGGTGCCATGGTTATTTCGGTTGCGAGATCGAGAACGAGAGCCCCTTGTGAAGCTCTTGGATAGCTCGTCTAAGCGGTTGTGCCTCTCCGCCATTTGTTGCTCACTAATCCGCTTTAGCTCGTTTTTCATGGCGGTGAACATCAATGAGTAGTCAGTGGTCGGATGAGCTTGCTCCATGACTGTCGTTTGGTCCTGTAAAAGGTTAGTGAACAAGAAAATAGGACAAATATAATCTCAATTCACTCCCTTAGTGTTTTCACTCTCACTCATTTTTCCACTCAAAATACTCCAATGATCTTACCAAAAATTCCTTACCCGTCGGATTGGGCAGTCGAGAAATGCCGCAAAGATCCTACAATTGTCACCAAGCTTTTCCCCAAGAGTAATCAAGGAAACAAGATACGGATTTCCTTGGATTTTTCCACAACATACTCCAATGTATGTTGTTGGGCTAGTGCCAGCCAAAAGAGAAGCCCAATGGCTGGCCGGATTTCCTTCAAGTTTTTCCAAGCTTTACAAGGTCATAGTCACGGCTGCAAATTGCCTTAAGTCATTGTTTACATTCAGTTTTATGATGATTAATAAAAACACTTGAGAATTCTCTCAAAGCTTCATTGAAGCATCCTTGAGTATTTTAGATTCATTTCTTTGGCATACCATTGACTTATCAATCTAGGACCGCGCCAGATTGCGGCGTCTTCTACAATACCTGGTTCGTTGGCCGCGTGATCACCGGGTTTAGGTGATTCCACTGCGTTCGTTTGTCATCAACGTGAGTCCCAACCTTCTAGATCCTAGCCTTTCTGTACGGGTTGCATCACAAGGTTGGTGCCGTTCGTATCAATATGTCCAACCATTGGCACTTGAAGCCCTTGATATCTCTACTCCTAGTTTTAGGAGTTTCATGAGTGGTCTTAGAAGTGGACCTGGATGCATCAACAAGCTTATTAGGGGTAAAATTGGAATTGCGGTTAGAGATTTTACCAGGTGTGCGGCTAGAAGGGCTTGGTGTAGTCGCATTTCCAGTATCATGTGATGTTCTCCTTGGTGGGTTGCCCTTCTATGAAGGAGAGTTGGATGCTTAGAAGGTACGGCCTCCTCGCCTCAATTTCTTCCCCCTCTCGGCCTTGATGGCTAGTTCAAGAAGATCATGCATGTCCAAGTAATGTTGGAGCTCCAAGGCTTCTTGAAGGACGGGGTTGAGACCTCTAAGGAACCTTGTCATGGTAGCCACACTATCTTCTTGTATGTTCGCCCTCATCATGGCCATCTTGATCTCCTTGGAGTATTCCTCCACACTCATGTTGCCTTGAGTGAGGGTTTGAAGCTGAGAGTGGAGATCGCGGTTGTAGTGGCTTGGAACAAACCGCTTATGCATTAGTGCCTTGAGTTTACCATTTCGCCTCCAATTAGTCCTGACTTGGTCCCACCAAACTAGTGCGCAGTCGGTGAACTCAACAATGGCAACCTTCACCTTTTGTTCCTCGCTAAACTCATAGCAATCGAAGACCATCTCGATGCGGCCTTCCCATTCCAACTAAGCCTCAGGGTCACTTTTCCCTCGTAACGTAGAGACTTGAATTTTAAGTCCCTTGAGCTCGTTCTTAGACGTGTCCCTTTTAGGCCTCTAGGCTCTTACCACATCTTCACTTGCCGAGAGTACTCCTCATAGTTTGCTCCTTTGGTTACTTCGGTTGCGAGATCGAGAATGGGGGCCCCTTCTGAAGCCCTTGGAGAGCTCGTCAAAGCGGTTGTGCCTCTCCTCCATTTGTTACACACTAATCCGCTTAAGCTCGTTTTTCATGGCGGTGAACATCATTGAGTAGTCAGTGGTCGGATGAGCTTGCTCCATGACTGTCGTTTGGTCCTGCAAAAGCTTAGTGAACAAGAAAATAGGACAAATATAATATCACTTCACTCCCTGAGTGTTTTCACTCTCCCTCGTTTTCCCACTCAAAATACTCCAATGATCTTACCAAAAATTCCTTACCCGTCGGATTGGGTAGTCGAGAAATGCCGCAGAGATCCAACAATTGTCACCATGCTTTTCCACAAGAGTAATCAAGGAAACAAGACCCGGATTTCCTTGGATTTTTCCACAACATACTCCAATGTATGTTGTTGGGCTAGTGCCGGCCAAAAGAGAAGCCCAAGGGCTGGCCGGACTTCAAGTTTTTCCAAGCTTTACTAGGTCTTAGTCACGGCTACAAATAGCCTTAAGTCATTGTTTACATTCAGTTTTATGATGATTAATAAAAACACTTGAGAATTCTCTCAAAGCTTCATTGAAGCATCCTTGAGTATTTTAGATTCATTTCTTTGTCATACCATTGACTTGTCAATCTAGAACCGCGCCAGATTGTGGCGTCTTCTACAATACCAGGTTCGTTGGCCACGTGATCAACGGGTTTAGGTGATTCCGTTGCGTTCGTTTGTCATCAACGTGAGTCCTAACCTTCTAGGTCCTAGCCTTTCTGTAGGGGTTGCATCACAAGATTGGTGCCGTTCGTGTCAATATGTCCAAACCATTGGCACTTGAAGCCCTTGATATCTCTACTCCTAGTTTTAGGAGTTTCATGAGGGGTCTTAGAAGTGGACCTGGATGCATCAACAAGCTTGTTAGGGGTAAAAATGGAATTGCAGTTAGAGAAATTTCCAGGTGTGAGGCTAGAAGGGCTTGGTGTAGTCGCATTTCCTGTATCATGTGAGATTCTCCTTGGTGGGTTGCCCTTCCATGAAGGCGAGTTGGAAGTTTGGAAGATACGGTCTCCTCGCCTCAATAGCCTTGATGGCTAGTTCAAGAAGATCATGCATATCCAAGTAATGTTGGAGCTCCAAGGCTTCTTGAAGGTCGGGGTTGAGACCTCTAAGGAACCTTGCCATGGTAGCCTCACCATCTTGTTGAATGTTCTCCCTCATCATGGCCATCTTGATCTCCTTGAAATAGTCCTCCACCCTCATGTTGCCTTGAGTGAGGGTTTGAAACTGAGAGTGGAGATCGCGGTTGTAGTGGCTTGGAACAAATCGCTTATGCATTAGTGCCTTGTGTTCACCATTTCGCCTCCGATTAGTCCTGACTTGGTGGTCTCACCAAACTAGTGCGTAGTCGGTGAACTCAACCGTGGCAACCTTCACCTTTTGTTCCTCGATAAACTCATAGCAATCGACGACCATCTCGATGCGGCCTTCCCATTCCAACTAAGCCTCAGGGTCAATTTTGCCTTGGAACGTGCAGACTTGAATTTTACGTCCCTTCAGCTCGTTCTTAGACGTGTCCCTTTTAGGCCTCTCGGCTATTTCCACATCTTCACCAGCCGAGAGTACTCCTCATAGTTTGCTCCTTTGGTGCCATGGTTATTTCGGTTGCGAGATCGAGAACGAGAGCCCCTTGTGAAGCTCTTGGATAGCTCGTCTAAGCGGTTGTGCCTCTCCGCCATTTGTTGCTCACTAATCCGCTTTAGCTCGTTTTTCATGGCGGTGAACATCAATGAGTAGTCAGTGGTCGGATGAGCTTGCTCCATGACTGTCGTTTGGTCCTGTAAAAGGTTAGTGAACAAGAAAATAGGACAAATATAATCTCAATTCACTCCCTTAGTGTTTTCACTCTCACTCATTTTTCCACTCAAAATACTCCAATGATCTTACCAAAAATTCCTTACCCGTCGGATTGGGCAGTCGAGAAATGCCGCAAAGATCCTACAATTGTCACCAAGCTTTTCCCCAAGAGTAATCAAGGAAACAAGATACGGATTTCCTTGGATTTTTCCACAACATACTCCAATGTATGTTGTTGGGCTAGTGCCAGCCAAAAGAGAAGCCCAATGGCTGGCCGGATTTCCTTCAAGTTTTTCCAAGCTTTACAAGGTCATAGTCACGGCTGCAAATTGCCTTAAGTCATTGTTTACATTCAGTTTTATGATGATTAATAAAAACACTTGAGAATTCTCTCAAAGCTTCATTGAAGCATCCTTGAGTATTTTAGATTCATTTCTTTGGCATACCATTGACTTATCAATCTAGGACCGCGCCAGATTGCGGCGTCTTCTACAATACCTGGTTCGTTGGCCGCGTGATCACCGGGTTTAGGTGATTCCACTGCGTTCGTTTGTCATCAACGTGAGTCCCAACCTTCTAGATCCTAGCCTTTCTGTACGGGTTGCATCACAAGGTTGGTGCCGTTCGTATCAATATGTCCAACCATTGGCACTTGAAGCCCTTGATATCTCTACTCCTAGTTTTAGGAGTTTCATGAGTGGTCTTAGAAGTGGACCTGGATGCATCAACAAGCTTATTAGGGGTAAAATTGGAATTACGGTTAGAGATTTTACCAGGTGTGCGGCTAGAAGGGCTTGGTGTAGTCGCATTTCCAGTATCATGTGATGTTCTCCTTGGTGGGTTGCCCTTCTATGAAGGAGAGTTGGATGCTTAGAAGGTACGGCCTCCTCGCCTCAATTTCTTCCCTCTCTCGGCCTTGATGGCTAGTTCAAGAAGATCATGCATGTCCAAGTAATGTTGGAGCTCCAAGGCTTCTTGAAGGACGGGGTTGAGACCTCTAAGGAACCTTGTCATGGTAGCCACACTATCTTCTTGAATGTTCGCCCTCATCATGGCCATCTTGATCTCCTTGGAGTATTCCTCCACACTCATGTTGCCTTGAGTGAGGGTTTGAAGCTGAGAGTGGAGATCGCGGTTGTAGTGGCTTGGAACAAACCGCTTATGCATTAGTGCCTTGAGTTTACCATTTCGCCTCCAATTAGTCCTGACTTGGTCCCACCAAACTAGTGCGCAGTCGGTGAACTCAACAATGGCAACCTTCACCTTTTGTTCCTCGCTAAACTCATAGCAATCGAAGACCATCTCGATGCGGCCTTCCCATTCCAACTAAGCCTCAGGGTCACTTTTCCCTCGTAACGTAGAGACCTGAATTTTAAGTCCCTTGAGCTCGTTCTTAGACGTGCCCCTTTTAGGCCTCTAGGCTCTTACCACATCTTCACTTGCCGAGAGTACTCCTCATAGTTTGCTCCTTTGGTTACTTCGGTTGCGAGATCGAGAATGGGGGCCCCTTCTGAAGCCCTTGGAGAGCTCGTCAAAGCGGTTGTGCCTCTCCTCCATTTGTTACACACTAATCCGCTTAAGCTCGTTTTTCATGGCGGTGAACATCATTGAGTAGTCAGTGGTCGGATGAGCTTGCTCCATGACTGTCGTTTGGTCCTGCAAAAGGTTAGTGAACAAGAAAATAGGACAAATATAATCTCACTTCACTCCCTGAGTGTTTTCACTCTCCCTCGTTTTCCCACTCAAAATACTCCAATGATCTTACCAAAAATTCCTTACCCGTCGGATTGGGTAGTCGAGAAATGCCGCAAAGATCCAACAATTGTCACCATGCTTTTCCACAAGAGTAATCAAGGAAACAAGACCCGGATTTCCTTGGATTTTTCCACAACATACTCCAATGTATGTTGTTGGGCTAGTGCCGGCCAAAAGAGAAGCCCAAGGGCTGGCCGGACTTCAAGTTTTTCCAAGCTTTACTAGGTCTTAGTCACGGCTACAAATAGCCTTAAGTCATTGTTTACATTCAGTTTTATGATGATTAATAAAAACACTTGAGAATTCTCTCAAAGCTTCATTGAAGCATCCTTGAGTATTTTAGATTCATTTCTTTGTCATACCATTGACTTGTCAATCTAGAACCGCGCCAGATTGTGGCGTCTTCTACAATACCAGGTTCGTTGGCCACGTGATCAACGGTGATACGAACCAAGAGACACCATTGCGAACTATTCGAGTTCCCCTAGGACCCGTAACTCGAGCACGAGCTAAGAAGATGAGGGAGGAACTCCAAGGACTTGTTCATGAGATACAAGGCCAAGAAATTGTCCCCAAGGTCATTGAGGGACTTGAGCATGAAGGAATGAAAGCCATCCATGTAGTGCACGTCAAAGAGAACCATGTGTGACCCTTCTCTAGTCACATTTGCTGTTTTAATTAAGTCATTGTAATAAGGGCTTAATGGTCCATAGCATTGCTTATTTACCTAAGCGATGACCTCATAAGGTTATTTACCTAAGCGATGACCTCATAAGGTTGTTTACCTAAGGGATGACCTTATAAGGTTTGGTCAAGCCCACAATTCTTAGTCTTATGGAAATAGTCAAGCCTACAATTGTTAGTCTTAGTCAAGACCACAACTCTAGACTAGTTCCACATTTAGTTGTTCATCTCTATGTAAGGCTATAAATAGCCTACACTTCCAATGGTTTTGGCATTCAATCAATAAATCAGATTTTGAGAGTTTTCTTGGTTTCTCCAAGGCTTCTTGAATACCTTAGAATTTCTCTAGGTGTTCGTGACTTATCAATCTAGAATCGCACTAGGTTGTGGCGTCTTCTACCATTATACCAAGGTTCGTTAACCACGTGATTAACGGGTTGAGGTCATCCGCTCCAAACTTGGTGTCCTCTTGTCGATCCTGAAACTAATCTTTTACGGGTTTCGTCACAAGGTTGGCGACGTTCGTATCAGTTGGTAATCAGAGCTAGTTAAGAGGTATCACGTTATATCCCTTTATTTATTTCCTTTCGAGTCAAGTTGTCCAAAATTCTGTTTTCGTGTTCTAAGTTTGCTATCCGCAATTTCCAGATTTGTTGCATCGTGTTCTTGCGTTATTTTTCCAGATTTGTTGCATCATAAACTTGCGTCTAGTTGTTGTTAATTGCTGTGGTTAGCCTTGTTTAGTCCAGCATTTTTTTTTGTGTCTTATTCTTGATTCTTTGTTTGTGTTTGTGTCTTGTTTCTATCCTGTTATATCCATTCAATTCCAGTCTTTTGTTCTATTTGATCATTCGAGGTTACTGTTCATCCGAAAAAAATCAGTTTGTAGCAAGGGTTTTAGAAGTCCTATCTAGTTATTACCTTGTGTTCTTGTTTACATACAAAAAAAAAAAATAGCTGGCTAACCTTACAAAAATTCCTGGAAATCTGTCTTGATCAAAACTTGGGTTTCTTGAAATTCCTAATTGTTTAAAACCACAATCTTGAAGTTCTTGGAACTTTAGTTGGGATTCTTGAAGCCAACCAAAATCTGTCTTGATCAAATCGTGAAATCTTGGATTGTTTGGGGAGGAAATCATCTTCAATTTTGTGTTTCTTGAATTCTGGAGATTAACATCTTGAATTCTTGAAAGAATCTTGAAGTTTCTGGGTTTTGGGAACCAAATCTTGGTAAACAACAAGGCTGCAAAATTTTAGCTGCCAAAATCCTTGTCTTCACCACAACAATCTTCTTTCTTGACTAAGAACATTTTAGCCACGAAATTTGACTCTTCTTGGCTGATTAGAAAACAAAAAAAAAAAAAAAAAGGAAGAAGAAGAATATTCAGCCTATTCAAGTCAAATTTTCCAACCTGTTCAAGTCAAAATTTTCCACCCTTGTTCCCAAAAACAACCAAATCAGTTCCAATCTTGAACTTGACCTTAGAATTCATAGGAACTAGCAAATAGGAAGACTAATCCTTGTTTCCAAAGAATTAAGGAAGAAAAGTCAGCCTTGGGTTTCCAAAAAAAAAAATCCCACCGCAACACAAATTCCTTTTCCATTCGGATTCCATCTTTGTAACCGTTGGGGAATTTCTAATTCTGGAAATTTTCGTGCATCATTAGGTCAGTTTTAAGTGTCATTCTGAATCCTCTAAGTGTCCATTTACCTACCAAAACACTGACCAGAAATGTAGCAACCAGTAGCTCAAAATTCCAGTTTTGGGTAGAGTTTTGTCTAGGATTCTTAAAATTCAACTTTGAGTCATTCATTGAGTCGTGGTCAGTCTCTTCATCTTTTGTTTTTTTTTTCGTTCAAAGTGCTACAATCTTGTGACCCTGGTTGGTAAGTCGATCCACACTAGAAGGAGTTCTAACTTCTTCGAGGAGTTGACCGAGGAGCCTTGAAAATACCTTGGTGAGTTCATTAGAGTGTTCAAACACGAGAGCGAGAGTAAACACGTGAGGAAGTGTGCGAGATAAACTTTGCTTCTTTCCATTATTATTTTTTTTACCCTACCATGGCTAACGAGGGGGGAGCAAGCTCCCAAGCTTTTGATCTTAAACTTTTCACAGAAGCAATCAAAGGCGAATTGGGACGCATGATGGACCAAAAACTTGAACTAATGCACCAACGCATTGACAGCTTAGAGTTGTCTCATGGAAGCTCCAAAGGCAGCCGTGGAAAGGCTTATGCACATGAGTCTACCGACTCTAACTCAGACAACAACTATGAGCATAAGCAAAGTAGGTCCAAGCGTGAAGCTAGGCCTTCAAATGACCACATTCCGGGCATAAAGATGAAAATTCCGCCTTTCCAAGGACGATCAGACCCCGATGCCTACTTAGAGTGGGAGAAGCGGATTGAACTTGTCTTCGATTGCAATACTTACTCGGAGGAGCAAAAGGTCAAGTTGGCCGTGGTCGAATTCACCGACTACGCCGTTGTGTGGTGGGATCAACTCTCTACTAGTCGAAGGAGGAGTCGTGAACCTACCATACAAACTTGGACGGAGCTAAGACGACTAATGAGGAAGCGTTTCGTACCAAGTCACTACTACCGTGACTTGTACCAAAAGCTTCAAACCCTCAACCAAGGAGCACGAAGTGTCGAGGACTATCACAAGGAAATAGAAATACTCATGCTACGGGCAGACATCATGGGGGATCGAGAAGCAACAATGGCACGCTTCTTGAACGGATTAAGGCCCGAAATTGCTGATCAAGTGGAGTTACACCACTATGTGGAACTTGGGGACTTGGTGGAAAAGGCCATCAAGATTGAAAGGAGGATTAAGAGGAGGGGTTCGACTCGGAGTTACTCCAACTTTTCACCCTCTTATCTCCGAACTACACCACCAAAGAAAGAGGATAAAGGGCCGAGTAATTCCATCCCTTCAAGACCGAGGCCGGATATGACTAAGTGGGAGTCTAAGGCAACACCAAAGACTGCCATTGAGTCGAGCATGGGGCGAAATCGAGATACTAGATGCTTCAAATGCCAAGGCCGAGGGCATATTGCTAGCCAATGCCCGAACCAACGCACTATGATCATCTTACCCAATGGTGAGTTTCTCACTGATGATGAAGATGAGAAGGAGGAGTTGCCATCCCTTGAGGAAGAAGAGGAAGCATTGCCCATCGATGAACGAGTTGGACTCGTTGTCAGACGAGCCTTAGCAACCCAAGTGAAAGCCGCTGACCATGCACAAAGGGAGAACATTTTCTACACCCGTTGCTATATCAAAGGCAAGGTATGTAGTTTGATCATAGATGGAGGTAGTTGTGCTAATGTTGCTAGTGCCTTGATGGTGGAGAAACTAGCACTACCCACTCTACGACATCCAACACCGTATCGTTTGCAATGGTTGAACGATAGCGGGGATGTTCGTGTGACCAAGCAAGTCCAAGTACCTTTCCGAATTGGAAAGTATGAGGACGTGGTGTTATGCGACGTGGTCCCTATGCAAGCATGTCACATACTATTGGGGAGACCATGGCAATTCGACAAGGGAGTTACATTCGATGGCATTACTAATAAATACTCTTTCAAGCAAGGCGAGAAGAGGATTGTGCTTGTGCCACTCACTCCTATTCAAGTTCGTGAAGATCAAGAAAGCTTGATCAAGGAAAGTGAGCTCGAGAATGAGAAGAAAAAAATAGAAAAAGCCGAGAGCTCAACAGAAAATGATAAGGCCGAGAAAATTGAGAGGAAAAAAACATATGGTGAGCCGGCCAAAATTGAAAAGAGAGAGAAAAGGCAAAATCTATTGATAAAAGCCAATGCAGTAAGAAAAGTTTTGAGTGTTAATACACCCATCTTTGTACTTTTGTGCAAAGAGGTGTTGGTTGTTACAAGTGATCTTACTAACACTCTACCATCTAGTATTGTCTCTCTTTTGCAGGATTATGAGGATGTCTTTCCCGATGAGATTCCAAATGGACTACCACCAATAAGGGGAATTGAGCATCAAATTGACTTGGTTCCAGGTGCCCCACTTCCTAACAGACCAGCCTACAAAATGGGTCCAGATGAGACAAAGGAGCTCCAACGCCAAATCGAAGAGCTTCTAACAAAGGGATGGGCACGAGAAAGCTTGAGCCCATGTGCGGTTCCCGTCATCTTGGTGCCTAAAAAGGATGGAAGTTGGCGAATGTGCACTGACTGTAGGGCCGTTAATGCAATAACGGTAAAATATCGTCACCCTATTCCTAGACTTGATGATATGTTAGATGAGCTATATGGTGCTGTGATTTTCACTAAAATTGATCTAAAAAGCGGTTATCATCAAATTAGGATGAAAGAGGGGGATGAATGGAAAACGGCCTTTAAAACCAAACATGGCTTGTACGAGTGGTTAGTTATGCCATTTGGACTAACTAATGCACCTAGTACGTTCATGAGATTGATGAACCATGTACTTCGTCCATTCCTTGGAAAATTTGTAGTTGTATATTTTGACGATATCCTGATTTATAGTAGGAGCTTAGATGAGCATGTTGAACATGTGAAGCTTGTTCTTGATGTACTTCGAAGGGAAAAGCTCTATGCTAACCTTAAGAAGTGCTCCTTTTGTACTGATCAACTTGTCTTCCTAGGCTTTGTTGTGAGTAAACAGGGAATCAAAGTGGACGAGGAGAAGGTTAAAGCAATTCGAGAATGGCCTACTCCAAGCACGGTGGGTGAGGTACGTAGCTTCCATGGTCTTGCTAGTTTTTATAGACGATTTGTTAAAGATTTTAGTACCATTGCTGCACCTCTAACTGCTGTAATTAAGAAAAATGAGCCATTTGTGTGGAGAGATGCTCAAGTACGTGCTTTCCAAATGCTTAAACATCAACTCACACATGCACCACTACTTGCATTACCATGCTTTGACAAGATGTTTGAAATAGAGTGTGATGCATCTGGGGTGGGTATTGGAGCTGTCCTAATGCAAGAGGGCAAACCAATTGCATACTTTAGTGAAAAACTCAATGGGGCAGTTTTGAACTATTCCACTTATGATAAGGAGTTGTACTCCTTAATCCGTGCTTTAGAAACTTGGCAACATTACTTGAGACCAAGGGAATTTGTCATACACACTGACCATGAGTCGCTTAAGCACATTAAGTCACAATACAAGTTGAATAAGCGTCATGTTAGGTGGATTGCATTTATTGAAACCTTCCCTTATGTGATTAAGTACAAAGTGGGGAAAACTAATGTTGTTGCTGATGCATTATCACGTCGGTACTCTTTGCTTACTCAACTTGATGCAAGGTTGTTAGGATTTGAATTAGTTAAAGAGTTATACACCAATGACCCAGATTTCTCAGGTATTTATGACTCTTGTGGTTCAGCAACTCAAGGTAAATTCTACATCCTTGATGGATTTCTTTTCTACCTCAATCGACTATGTATACCTAACTGCTCTATTCGCTCTTTACTTGTTAGGGAAGCACACGGAGGTGGCTTGATGGGACACTTTGGCGTGGCTAAAACCTTAGCTATCCTTCAAGAGCACTTCCATTGGCCAAGGATGAAACGAGATGTGGAGCGAATGGTGGCTAAATGCATTACTTGCCACAAAGCTAAGTCTAAACTTCAACCCTATGGCCTTTATAGGCCTTTATAGTCCTTTACCTGTACCTAAGGAACCTTGGACCGACATTTCCATGGATTTTGTTTTAGGGTTGCCTAGGTCAAAGAGGGGAAATGATAGCATCTTTGTTATTGTTGACAGATTTTCAAAAATGGCACATTTTATACCATGTCACAAAACAGATGATGCATCGCACATTGCTGATTTATTTTTCAAAGAAATCATTAGATTGCATGGCATGCCTAGGACAATTGTCTCTGATAGGGATGTCAAATTTTTGAGTTACTTTTGGAAAACTTTGTGGGGAAAATTGGGTACCAAATTGCTATTTTCTACTACTAGTCACCCACAAACTGATGGCCAAACTGAGGTTGTCAATCGTACACTATCTACACTCTTGCGTGCCATCATTAGAAAAAACATTAGAACCTGGGAAGAGTGTTTACCCCATGTTGAGTTTGCATACAATCGTACGGTGCATAGTTCTACTCATTTTTCACCATTTGAAATAGTCTATGGTTTTAACCCTTTAACACCACTAGACTTATCACCTTTACCTTCTTCTGAGCACATTAACATGGATGGTGCTAAACGAGCAGATTTTGTCAAGAAATTACACCAGCAGGTACGCCTAAACATTGAGCGAAGGATGGACCAAGTTGCTCAACGGGTTAACAAGGGACGCCAACGCGTTGTGTTTGAACCTGGTGACTGGGTGTGGTTACATCTACGCAAGGAAAGGTTCCCAGTCCAAAGGCGCAATAAATTACTTCCCCGAGGAGATGGGCCGTTCCAAGTCATCAAGCGCATCAATGACAATGCTTACAAACTGGACCTACCCGGTGAGTACAATGTGAGCGCTACATTCAATGTCTCTGATCTATCTCCTTTTCTTGCAGACGATGAAGCTGATTTGAGGACAAATCCTTTTGAAGAGGAGGGGGATGATACGAACCAAGAGACACCATTGCGAACTATTCGAGTTCCCCTAGGACCCGTAACTCGAGCACGAGCTAAGAAGATGAGGGAGGAACTCCAAGGACTTGTTCATGAGATACAAGGCCAAGAAATTGTCCCCAAGGTCATTGAGGGACTTGAGCATGAAGGAATGAAAGCCATCCATGTAGTGCACGTCAAAGAGAACCATGTGTGACCCTTCTCTAGTCACATTTGCTGTTTTAATTAAGTCATTGTAATAAGGGCTTAATGGTCCATAGCATTGCTTATTTACCTAAGCGATGACCTCATAAGGTTATTTACCTAAGCGATGACCTCATAAGGTTGTTTACCTAAGGGATGACCTCATAAGGTTTGGTCAAGCCCACAATTCTTAGTCTTATGGAAATAGTCAAGCCTACAATTGTTAGTCTTAGTCAAGACCACAACTCTAGACTAGTTCCACATTTAGTTGTTCATCTCTATGTAAGGCTATAAATAGCCTACACTTCCAATGGTTTTGGCATTCAATCAATAAATCAGATTTTGAGAGTTTTCTTGGTTTCTCCAAGGCTTCTTGAATACCTTAGAATTTCTCTAGGTGTTCGTGACTTATCAATCTAGAATCGCACTAGGTTGTGGCGTCTTCTACCATTATACCAAGGTTCGTTAACCACGTGATTAACGGGTTGAGGTCATCCGCTCCAAACTTGGTGTCCTCTTGTCGATCCTGAAACTAATCTTTTACGGGTTTCGTCACAAGGTTGGCGACGTTCGTATCAAACGGGTTTAGGTGATTCCGTTGCGTTCGTTTGTCATCAACGTGAGTCCTAACCTTCTAGGTCCTAGCCTTTCTGTAGGGGTTGCATCACAAGATTGGTGCCGTTCGTGTCAATATGTCCAAACCATTGGCACTTGAAGCCCTTGATATCTCTACTCCTAGTTTTAGGAGTTTCATGAGGGGTCTTAGAAGTGGACCTGGATGCATCAACAAGCTTGTTAGGGGTAAAAATGGAATTGCAGTTAGAGAAATTTCCAGGTGTGAGGCTAGAAGGGCTTGGTGTAGTCGCATTTCCTGTATCATGTGAGATTCTCCTTGGTGGGTTGCCCTTCCATGAAGGCGAGTTGGAAGCTTGGAAGATACGGTCTCCTCGCCTCAATAGCCTTGATGGCTAGTTCAAGAAGATCATGCATATCCAAGTAATGTTGGAGCTCCAAGGCTTCTTGAAGGTCGGGGTTGAGACCTCTAAGGAACCTTGCCATGGTAGCCTCACCATCTTGTTGAATGTTCTCCCTCATCATGGCCATCTTGATCTCCTTGAAATAGTCCTCCACCCTCATGTTGCCTTGAGTGAGGGTTTGAAACTGAGAGTGGAGATCGCGGTTGTAGTGGCTTGGAACAAATCGCTTATGCATTAGTGCCTTGTGTTCACCATTTCGCCTCCGATTAGTCCTGACTTGGTGGTCCCACCAAACTAGTGCGTAGTCGGTGAACTCAACCGTGGCAACCTTCACCTTTTGTTCCTCGATAAACTCATAGCAATCGACGACCATCTCGATGCGGCCTTCCCATTCCAACTAAGCCTCAGGGTCAATTTTGCCTTGGAACGTGCAGACTTGAATTTTACGTCCCTTCAGCTCGTTCTTAGACGTGTCCCTTTTAGGCCTCTCGGCTATTTCCACATCTTCACCAGCCGAGAGTACTCCTCATAGTTTGCTCCTTTGGTGCCATGGTTATTTCGGTTGCGAGATCGAGAACGAGAGCCCCTTGTGAAGCTCTTGGATAGCTCGTCTAAGCGGTTGTGCCTCTCCGCCATTTGTTGCTCACTAATCCGCTTTAGCTCGTTTTTCATGGCGGTGAACATCAATGAGTAGTCAGTGGTCGGATGAGCTTGCTCCATGACTGTCGTCTGGTCCTGTAAAAGGTTAGTGAACAAGAAAATAGGACAAATATAATCTCAATTCACTCCCTTAGTGTTTTCACTCTCACTCATTTTTCCACTCAAAATACTCCAATGATCTTACCAAAAATTCCTTACCCGTCGGATTGGGCAGTCGAGAAATGCCGCAAAGATCCTACAATTGTCACCAAGCTTTTCCCCAAGAGTAATCAAGGAAACAAGATACGGATTTCCTTGGATTTTTCCACAACATACTCCAATGTATGTTGTTGGGCTAGTGCCAGCCAAAAGAGAAGCCCAATGGCTGGCCGGATTTCCTTCAAGTTTTTCCAAGCTTTACAAGGTCATAGTCACGGCTGCAAATTGCCTTAAGTCATTGTTTACATTCAGTTTTATGATGATTAATAAAAACACTTGAGAATTCTCTCAAAGCTTCATTGAAGCATCCTTGAGTATTTTAGATTCATTTCTTTGGCATACCATTGACTTATCAATCTAGGACCGCGCCAGATTGCGGCGTCTTCTACAATACCTGGTTCGTTGGCCGCGTGATCACCGGGTTTAGGTGATTCCACTGCGTTCGTTTGTCATCAACGTGAGTCCCAACCTTCTAGATCCTAGCCTTTCTGTACGGGTTGCATCACAAGGTTGGTGCCGTTCGTATCAATATGTCCAACCATTGGCACTTGAAGCCCTTGATATCTCTACTCCTAGTTTTAGGAGTTTCATGAGTGGTCTTAGAAGTGGACCTGGATGCATCAACAAGCTTATTAGGGGTAAAATTGGAATTGCGGTTAGAGATTTTACCAGGTGTGCGGCTAGAAGGGCTTGGTGTAGTCGCATTTCCAGTATCATGTGATGTTCTCCTTGGTGGGTTGCCCTTCTATGAAGGAGAGTTGGATGCTTAGAAGGTACGGCCTCCTCGCCTCAATTTCTTCCCCCTCTCGGCCTTGATGGCTAGTTCAAGAAGATCATGCATGTCCAAGTAATGTTGGAGCTCCAAGGCTTCTTGAAGGACGGGGTTGAGACCTCTAAGGAACCTTGTCATGGTAGCCACACTATCTTCTTGAATGTTCGCCCTCATCATGGCCATCTTGATCTCCTTGGAGTATTCCTCCACACTCATGTTGCCTTGAGTGAGGGTTTGAAGCTGAGAGTGGAGATCGCGGTTGTAGTGGCTTGGAACAAACCGCTTATGCATTAGTGCCTTGAGTTTACCATTTCGCCTCCAATTAGTCCTGACTTGGTCCCACCAAACTAGTGCGCAGTCGGTGAACTCAACAATGGCAACCTTCACCTTTTGTTCCTCGCTAAACTCATAGCAATCGAAGACCATCTCGATGCGGCCTTCCCATTCCAACTAAGCCTCAGGGTCACTTTTCCCTCGTAACGTAGAGACTTGAATTTTAAGTCCCTTGAGCTCGTTCTTAGACGTGCCCCTTTTAGGCCTCTAGGCTCTTACCACATCTTCACTTGCCGAGAGTACTCCTCATAGTTTGCTCCTTTGGTTACTTCGGTTGCGAGATCGAGAATGGGGGCCCCTTCTGAAGCCCTTGGAGAGCTCGTCAAAGCGGTTGTGCCTCTCCTCCATTTGTTACACACTAATCCGCTTAAGCTCGTTTTTCATGGCGGTGAACATCATTGAGTAGTCAGTGGTCGGATGAGCTTGCTCCATGACTGTCGTTTGGTCCTGCAAAAGGTTAGTGAACAAGAAAATAGGACAAATATAATCTCACTTCACTCCCTGAGTGTTTTCACTCTCCCTCGTTTTCCCACTCAAAATACTCCAATGATCTTACCAAAAATTCCTTACCCGTCGGATTGGGTAGTCGAGAAATGCCGCAAAGATCCAACAATTGTCACCATGCTTTTCCACAAGAGTAATCAAGGAAACAAGACCCGGATTTCCTTGGATTTTTCCACAACATACTCCAATGTATGTTGTTGGGCTAGTGCCGGCCAAAAGAGAAGCCCAAGGGCTGGCCGGACTTCAAGTTTTTCCAAGCTTTACTAGGTCTTAGTCACGGCTACAAATAGCCTTAAGTCATTGTTTACATTCAGTTTTATGATGATTAATAAAAACACTTGAGAATTCTCTCAAAGCTTCATTGAAGCATCCTTGAGTATTTTAGATTCATTTCTTTGTCATACCATTGACTTGTCAATCTAGAACCGCGCCAGATTGTGGCGTCTTCTACAATACCAGGTTCGTTGGCCACGTGATCAACGGGTTTAGGTGATTCCGTTGCGTTCGTTTGTCATCAACGTGAGTCCTAACCTTCTAGGTCCTAGCCTTTCTGTAGGGGTTGCATCACAAGATTGGTGCCGTTCGTGTCAATATGTCCAAACCATTGGCACTTGAAGCCCTTGATATCTCTACTCCTAGTTTTAGGAGTTTCATGAGGGGTCTTAGAAGTGGACCTGGATGCATCAACAAGCTTGTTAGGGGTAAAAATGGAATTGCAGTTAGAGAAATTTCCAGGTGTGAGGCTAGAAGGGCTTGGTGTAGTCGCATTTCCTGTATCATGTGAGATTCTCCTTGGTGGGTTGCCCTTCCATGAAGGCGAGTTGGAAGCTTGGAAGATACGGTCTCCTCGCCTCAATAGCCTTGATGGCTAGTTCAAGAAGATCATGCATATCCAAGTAATGTTGGAGCTCCAAGGCTTCTTGAAGGTCGGGGTTGAGACCTCTAAGGAACCTTGCCATGGTAGCCTCACCATCTTGTTGAATGTTCTCCCTCATCATGGCCATCTTGATCTCCTTGAAATAGTCCTCCACCCTCATGTTGCCTTGAGTGAGGGTTTGAAACTGAGAGTGGAGATCGCGGTTGTAGTGGCTTGGAACAAATCGCTTATGCATTAGTGCCTTGTGTTCACCATTTCGCCTCCGATTAGTCCTGACTTGGTGGTCCCACCAAACTAGTGCGTAGTCGGTGAACTCAACCGTGGCAACCTTCACCTTTTGTTCCTCGATAAACTCATAGCAATCGACGACCATCTCGATGCGGCCTTCCCATTCCAACTAAGCCTCAGGGTCAATTTTGCCTTGGAACGTGCAGACTTGAATTTTACGTCCCTTCAGCTCGTTCTTAGACGTGTCCCTTTTAGGCCTCTCGGCTATTTCCACATCTTCACCAGCCGAGAGTACTCCTCATAGTTTGCTCCTTTGGTGCCATGGTTATTTCGGTTGCGAGATCGAGAACGAGAGCCCCTTGTGAAGCTCTTGGATAGCTCGTCTAAGCGGTTGTGCCTCTCCGCCATTTGTTGCTCACTAATCCGCTTTAGCTCGTTTTTCATGGCGGTGAACATCAATGAGTAGTCAGTGGTCGGATGAGCTTGCTCCATGACTGTCGTCTGGTCCTGTAAAAGGTTAGTGAACAAGAAAATAGGACAAATATAATCTCAATTCACTCCCTTAGTGTTTTCACTCTCACTCATTTTTCCACTCAAAATACTCCAATGATCTTACCAAAAATTCCTTACCCGTCGGATTGGGCAGTCGAGAAATGCCGCAAAGATCCTACAATTGTCACCAAGCTTTTCCCCAAGAGTAATCAAGGAAACAAGATACGGATTTCCTTGGATTTTTCCACAACATACTCCAATGTATGTTGTTGGGCTAGTGCCAGCCAAAAGAGAAGCCCAATGGCTGGCCGGATTTCCTTCAAGTTTTTCCAAGCTTTACAAGGTCATAGTCACGGCTGCAAATTGCCTTAAGTCATTGTTTACATTCAGTTTTATGATGATTAATAAAAACACTTGAGAATTCTCTCAAAGCTTCATTGAAGCATCCTTGAGTATTTTAGATTCATTTCTTTGGCATACCATTGACTTATCAATCTAGGACCGCGCCAGATTGCGGCGTCTTCTACAATACCTGGTTCGTTGGCCGCGTGATCACCGGGTTTAGGTGATTCCACTGCGTTCGTTTGTCATCAACGTGAGTCCCAACCTTCTAGATCCTAGCCTTTCTGTACGGGTTGCATCACAAGGTTGGTGCCGTTCGTATCAATATGTCCAACCATTGGCACTTGAAGCCCTTGATATCTCTACTCCTAGTTTTAGGAGTTTCATGAGTGGTCTTAGAAGTGGACCTGGATGCATCAACAAGCTTATTAGGGGTAAAACTGGAATTGCGGTTAGAGATTTTACCAGGTGTGCGGCTAGAAGGGCTTGGTGTAGTCGCATTTCCAGTATCATGTGATGTTCTCCTTGGTGGGTTGCCCTTCTATGAAGGAGAGTTGGATGCTTAGAAGGTACGGCCTCCTCGCCTCAATTTCTTCCCCCTCTCGGCCTTGATGGCTAGTTCAAGAAGATCATGCATGTCCAAGTAATGTTGGAGCTCCAAGGCTTCTTGAAGGACGGGGTTGAGACCTCTAAGGAACCTTGTCATGGTAGCCACACTATCTTCTTGAATGTTCGCCCTCATCATGGCCATCTTGATCTCCTTGGAGTATTCCTCCACACTCATGTTGCCTTGAGTGAGGGTTTGAAGCTGAGAGTGGAGATCGCGGTTGTAGTGGCTTGGAACAAACCGCTTATGCATTAGTGCCTTGAGTTTACCATTTCGCCTCCAATTAGTCCTGACTTGGTCCCACCAAACTAGTGCGCAGTCGGTGAACTCAACAATGGCAACCTTCACCTTTTGTTCCTCGCTAAACTCATAGCAATCGAAGACCATCTCGATGCGGCCTTCCCATTCCAACTAAGCCTCAGGGTCACTTTTCCCTCGTAACGTAGAGACTTGAATTTTAAGTCCCTTGAGCTCGTTCTTAGACGTGCCCCTTTTAGGCCTCTAGGCTCTTACCACATCTTCACTTGCCGAGAGTACTCCTCATAGTTTGCTCCTTTGGTTACTTCGGTTGCGAGATCGAGAATGGGGGCCCCTTCTGAAGCCCTTGGAGAGCTCGTCAAAGCGGTTGTGCCTCTCCTCCATTTGTTACACACTAATCCGCTTAAGCTCGTTTTTCATGGCGGTGAACATCATTGAGTAGTCAGTGGTCGGATGAGCTTGCTCCATGACTGTCGTTTGGTCCTGCAAAAGGTTAGTGAACAAGAAAATAGGACAAATATAATCTCACTTCACTCCCTGAGTGTTTTCACTCTCCCTCGTTTTCCCACTCAAAATACTCCAATGATCTTACCAAAAATTCCTTACCCGTCGGATTGGGTAGTCGAGAAATGCCGCAAAGATCCAACAATTGTCACCATGCTTTTCCACAAGAGTAATCAAGGAAACAAGACCCGGATTTCCTTGGATTTTTCCACAACATACTCCAATGTATGTTGTTGGGCTAGTGCCGGCCAAAAGAGAAGCCCAAGGGCTGGCCGGACTTCAAGTTTTTCCAAGCTTTACTAGGTCTTAGTCACGGCTACAAATAGCCTTAAGTCATTGTTTACATTCAGTTTTATGATGATTAATAAAAACACTTGAGAATTCTCTCAAAGCTTCATTGAAGCATCCTTGAGTATTTTAGATTCATTTCTTTGTCATACCATTGACTTGTCAATCTAGAACCGCGCCAGATTGTGGCGTCTTCTACAATACCAGGTTCGTTGGCCACGTGATCAACGGGTTTAGGTGATTCCGTTGCGTTCGTTTGTCATCAACGTGAGTCCTAACCTTCTAGGTCCTAGCCTTTCTGTAGGGGTTGCATCACAAGATTGGTGCCGTTCGTGTCAATATGTCCAAACCATTGGCACTTGAAGCCCTTGATATCTCTACTCCTAGTTTTAGGAGTTTCATGAGGGGTCTTAGAAGTGGACCTGGATGCATCAACAAGCTTGTTAGGGGTAAAAATGGAATTGCAGTTAGAGAAATTTCCAGGTGTGAGGCTAGAAGGGCTTGGTGTAGTCGCATTTCCTGTATCATGTGAGATTCTCCTTGGTGGGTTGCCCTTCCATGAAGGCGAGTTGGAAGCTTGGAAGATACGGTCTCCTCGCCTCAATAGCCTTGATGGCTAGTTCAAGAAGATCATGCATATCCAAGTAATGTTGGAGCTCCAAGGCTTCTTGAAGGTCGGGGTTGAGACCTCTAAGGAACCTTGCCATGGTAGCCTCACCATCTTGTTGAATGTTCTCCCTCATCATGGCCATCTTGATCTCCTTGAAATAGTCCTCCACCCTCATGTTGCCTTGAGTGAGGGTTTGAAACTGAGAGTGGAGATCGCGGTTGTAGTGGCTTGGAACAAATCGCTTATGCATTAGTGCCTTGTGTTCACCATTTCGCCTCCGATTAGTCCTGACTTGGTGGTCCCACCAAACTAGTGCGTAGTCGGTGAACTCAACCGTGGCAACCTTCACCTTTTGTTCCTCGATAAACTCATAGCAATCGACGACCATCTCGATGCGGCCTTCCCATTCCAACTAAGCCTCAGGGTCAATTTTGCCTTGGAACGTGCAGACTTGAATTTTACGTCCCTTCAGCTCGTTCTTAGACGTGTCCCTTTTAGGCCTCTCGGCTATTTCCACATCTTCACCAGCCGAGAGTACTCCTCATAGTTTGCTCCTTTGGTGCCATGGTTATTTCGGTTGCGAGATCGAGAACGAGAGCCCCTTGTGAAGCTCTTGGATAGCTCGTCTAAGCGGTTGTGCCTCTCCGCCATTTGTTGCTCACTAATCCGCTTTAGCTCGTTTTTCATGGCGGTGAACATCAATGAGTAGTCAGTGGTCGGATGAGCTTGCTCCATGACTGTCGTCTGGTCCTGTAAAAGGTTAGTGAACAAGAAAATAGGACAAATATAATCTCAATTCACTCCCTTAGTGTTTTCACTCTCACTCATTTTTCCACTCAAAATACTCCAATGATCTTACCAAAAATTCCTTACCCGTCGGATTGGGCAGTCGAGAAATGCCGCAAAGATCCTACAATTGTCACCAAGCTTTTCCCCAAGAGTAATCAAGGAAACAAGATACGGATTTCCTTGGATTTTTCCACAACATACTCCAATGTATGTTGTTGGGCTAGTGCCAGCCAAAAGAGAAGCCCAATGGCTGGCCGGATTTCCTTCAAGTTTTTCCAAGCTTTACAAGGTCATAGTCACGGCTGCAAATTGCCTTAAGTCATTGTTTACATTCAGTTTTATGATGATTAATAAAAACACTTGAGAATTCTCTCAAAGCTTCATTGAAGCATCCTTGAGTATTTTAGATTCATTTCTTTGGCATACCATTGACTTATCAATCTAGGACCGCGCCAGATTGCGGCGTCTTCTACAATACCTGGTTCGTTGGCCGCGTGATCACCGGGTTTAGGTGATTCCACTGCGTTCGTTTGTCATCAACGTGAGTCCCAACCTTCTAGATCCTAGCCTTTCTGTACGGGTTGCATCACAAGGTTGGTGCCGTTCGTATCAATATGTCCAACCATTGGCACTTGAAGCCCTTGATATCTCTACTCCTAGTTTTAGGAGTTTCATGAGTGGTCTTAGAAGTGGACCTGGATGCATCAACAAGCTTATTAGGGGTAAAACTGGAATTGCGGTTAGAGATTTTACCAGGTGTGCGGCTAGAAGGGCTTGGTGTAGTCGCATTTCCAGTATCATGTGATGTTCTCCTTGGTGGGTTGCCCTTCTATGAAGGAGAGTTGGATGCTTAGAAGGTACGGCCTCCTCGCCTCAATTTCTTCCCCCTCTCGGCCTTGATGGCTAGTTCAAGAAGATCATGCATGTCCAAGTAATGTTGGAGCTCCAAGGCTTCTTGAAGGACGGGGTTGAGACCTCTAAGGAACCTTGTCATGGTAGCCACACTATCTTCTTGAATGTTCGCCCTCATCATGGCCATCTTGATCTCCTTGGAGTATTCCTCCACACTCATGTTGCCTTGAGTGAGGGTTTGAAGCTGAGAGTGGAGATCGCGGTTGTAGTGGCTTGGAACAAACCGCTTATGCATTAGTGCCTTGAGTTTACCATTTCGCCTCCAATTAGTCCTGACTTGGTCCCACCAAACTAGTGCGCAGTCGGTGAACTCAACAATGGCAACCTTCACCTTTTGTTCCTCGCTAAACTCATAGCAATCGAAGACCATCTCGATGCGGCCTTCCCATTCCAACTAAGCCTCAGGGTCACTTTTCCCTCGTAACGTAGAGACTTGAATTTTAAGTCCCTTGAGCTCGTTCTTAGACGTGCCCCTTTTAGGCCTCTAGGCTCTTACCACATCTTCACTTGCCGAGAGTACTCCTCATAGTTTGCTCCTTTGGTTACTTCGGTTGCGAGATCGAGAATGGGGGCCCCTTCTGAAGCCCTTGGAGAGCTCGTCAAAGCGGTTGTGCCTCTCCTCCATTTGTTACACACTAATCCGCTTAAGCTCGTTTTTCATGGCGGTGAACATCATTGAGTAGTCAGTGGTCGGATGAGCTTGCTCCATGACTGTCGTTTGGTCCTGCAAAAGGTTAGTGAACAAGAAAATAGGACAAATATAATCTCACTTCACTCCCTGAGTGTTTTCACTCTCCCTCGTTTTCCCACTCAAAATACTCCAATGATCTTACCAAAAATTCCTTACCCGTCGGATTGGGTAGTCGAGAAATGCCGCAAAGATCCAACAATTGTCACCATGCTTTTCCACAAGAGTAATCAAGGAAACAAGACCCGGATTTCCTTGGATTTTTCCACAACATACTCCAATGTATGTTGTTGGGCTAGTGCCGGCCAAAAGAGAAGCCCAAGGGCTGGCCGGACTTCAAGTTTTTCCAAGCTTTACTAGGTCTTAGTCACGGCTACAAATAGCCTTAAGTCATTGTTTACATTCAGTTTTATGATGATTAATAAAAACACTTGAGAATTCTCTCAAAGCTTCATTGAAGCATCCTTGAGTATTTTAGATTCATTTCTTTGTCATACCATTGACTTGTCAATCTAGAACCGCGCCAGATTGTGGCGTCTTCTACAATACCAGGTTCGTTGGCCACGTGATCAACGGGTTTAGGTGATTCCGTTGCGTTCGTTTGTCATCAACGTGAGTCCTAACCTTCTAGGTCCTAGCCTTTCTGTAGGGGTTGCATCACAAGATTGGTGCCGTTCGTGTCAATATGTCCAAACCATTGGCACTTGAAGCCCTTGATATCTCTACTCCTAGTTTTAGGAGTTTCATGAGGGGTCTTAGAAGTGGACCTGGATGCATCAACAAGCTTGTTAGGGGTAAAAATGGAATTGCAGTTAGAGAAATTTCCAGGTGTGAGGCTAGAAGGGCTTGGTGTAGTCGCATTTCCTGTATCATGTGAGATTCTCCTTGGTGGGTTGCCCTTCCATGAAGGCGAGTTGGAAGCTTGGAAGATACGGTCTCCTCGCCTCAATAGCCTTGATGGCTAGTTCAAGAAGATCATGCATATCCAAGTAATGTTGGAGCTCCAAGGCTTCTTGAAGGTCGGGGTTGAGACCTCTAAGGAACCTTGCCATGGTAGCCTCACCATCTTGTTGAATGTTCTCCCTCATCATGGCCATCTTGATCTCCTTGAAATAGTCCTCCACCCTCATGTTGCCTTGAGTGAGGGTTTGAAACTGAGAGTGGAGATCGCGGTTGTAGTGGCTTGGAACAAATCGCTTATGCATTAGTGCCTTGTGTTCACCATTTCGCCTCCGATTAGTCCTGACTTGGTGGTCCCACCAAACTAGTGCGTAGTCGGTGAACTCAACCGTGGCAACCTTCACCTTTTGTTCCTCGATAAACTCATAGCAATCGACGACCATCTCGATGCGGCCTTCCCATTCCAACTAAGCCTCAGGGTCAATTTTGCCTTGGAACGTGCAGACTTGAATTTTACGTCCCTTCAGCTCGTTCTTAGACGTGTCCCTTTTAGGCCTCTCGGCTATTTCCACATCTTCACCAGCCGAGAGTACTCCTCATAGTTTGCTCCTTTGGTGCCATGGTTATTTCGGTTGCGAGATCGAGAACGAGAGCCCCTTGTGAAGCTCTTGGATAGCTCGTCTAAGCGGTTGTGCCTCTCCGCCATTTGTTGCTCACTAATCCGCTTTAGCTCGTTTTTCATGGCGGTGAACATCAATGAGTAGTCAGTGGTCGGATGAGCTTGCTCCATGACTGTCGTTTGGTCCTGTAAAAGGTTAGTGAACAAGAAAATAGGACAAATATAATCTCAATTCACTCCCTTAGTGTTTTCACTCTCACTCATTTTTCCACTCAAAATACTCCAATGATCTTACCAAAAATTCCTTACCCGTCGGATTGGGCAGTCGAGAAATGCCGCAAAGATCCTACAATTGTCACCAAGCTTTTCCCCAAGAGTAATCAAGGAAACAAGATACGGATTTCCTTGGATTTTTCCACAACATACTCCAATGTATGTTGTTGGGCTAGTGCCAGCCAAAAGAGAAGCCCAATGGCTGGCCGGATTTCCTTCAAGTTTTTCCAAGCTTTACAAGGTCATAGTCACGGCTGCAAATTGCCTTAAGTCATTGTTTACATTCAGTTTTATGATGATTAATAAAAACACTTGAGAATTCTCTCAAAGCTTCATTGAAGCATCCTTGAGTATTTTAGATTCATTTCTTTGGCATACCATTGACTTATCAATCTAGGACCGCGCCAGATTGCGGCGTCTTCTACAATACCTGGTTCGTTGGCCGCGTGATCACCGGGTTTAGGTGATTCCACTGCGTTCGTTTGTCATCAACGTGAGTCCCAACCTTCTAGATCCTAGCCTTTCTGTACGGGTTGCATCACAAGGTTGGTGCCGTTCGTATCAATATGTCCAACCATTGGCACTTGAAGCCCTTGATATCTCTACTCCTAGTTTTAGGAGTTTCATGAGTGGTCTTAGAAGTGGACCTGGATGCATCAACAAGCTTATTAGGGGTAAAACTGGAATTGCGGTTAGAGATTTTACCAGGTGTGCGGCTAGAAGGGCTTGGTGTAGTCGCATTTCCAGTATCATGTGATGTTCTCCTTGGTGGGTTGCCCTTCTATGAAGGAGAGTTGGATGCTTAGAAGGTACGGCCTCCTCGCCTCAATTTCTTCCCCCTCTCGGCCTTGATGGCTAGTTCAAGAAGATCATGCATGTCCAAGTAATGTTGGAGCTCCAAGGCTTCTTGAAGGACGGGGTTGAGACCTCTAAGGAACCTTGTCATGGTAGCCACACTATCTTCTTGAATGTTCGCCCTCATCATGGCCATCTTGATCTCCTTGGAGTATTCCTCCACACTCATGTTGCCTTGAGTGAGGGTTTGAAGCTGAGAGTGGAGATCGCGGTTGTAGTGGCTTGGAACAAACCGCTTATGCATTAGTGCCTTGAGTTTACCATTTCGCCTCCAATTAGTCCTGACTTGGTCCCACCAAACTAGTGCGCAGTCGGTGAACTCAACAATGGCAACCTTCACCTTTTGTTCCTCGCTAAACTCATAGCAATCGAAGACCATCTCGATGCGGCCTTCCCATTCCAACTAAGCCTCAGGGTCACTTTTCCCTCGTAACGTAGAGACTTGAATTTTAAGTCCCTTGAGCTCGTTCTTAGACGTGCCCCTTTTAGGCCTCTAGGCTCTTACCACATCTTCACTTGCCGAGAGTACTCCTCATAGTTTGCTCCTTTGGTTACTTCGGTTGCGAGATCGAGAATGGGGGCCCCTTCTGAAGCCCTTGGAGAGCTCGTCAAAGCGGTTGTGCCTCTCCTCCATTTGTTACACACTAATCCGCTTAAGCTCGTTTTTCATGGCGGTGAACATCATTGAGTAGTCAGTGGTCGGATGAGCTTGCTCCATGACTGTCGTTTGGTCCTGCAAAAGGTTAGTGAACAAGAAAATAGGACAAATATAATCTCACTTCACTCCCTGAGTGTTTTCACTCTCCCTCGTTTTCCCACTCAAAATACTCCAATGATCTTACCAAAAATTCCTTACCCGTCGGATTGGGTAGTCGAGAAATGCCGCAAAGATCCAACAATTGTCACCATGCTTTTCCACAAGAGTAATCAAGGAAACAAGACCCGGATTTCCTTGGATTTTTCCACAACATACTCCAATGTATGTTGTTGGGCTAGTGCCGGCCAAAAGAGAAGCCCAAGGGCTGGCCGGACTTCAAGTTTTTCCAAGCTTTACTAGGTCTTAGTCACGGCTACAAATAGCCTTAAGTCATTGTTTACATTCAGTTTTATGATGATTAATAAAAACACTTGAGAATTCTCTCAAAGCTTCATTGAAGCATCCTTGAGTATTTTAGATTCATTTCTTTGTCATACCATTGACTTGTCAATCTAGAACCGCGCCAGATTGTGGCGTCTTCTACAATACCAGGTTCGTTGGCCACGTGATCAACGGGTTTAGGTGATTCCGTTGCGTTCGTTTGTCATCAACGTGAGTCCTAACCTTCTAGGTCCTAGCCTTTCTGTAGGGGTTGCATCACAAGATTGGTGCCGTTCGTGTCAATATGTCCAAACCATTGGCACTTGAAGCCCTTGATATCTCTACTCCTAGTTTTAGGAGTTTCATGAGGGGTCTTAGAAGTGGACCTGGATGCATCAACAAGCTTGTTAGGGGTAAAAATGGAATTGCAGTTAGAGAAATTTCCAGGTGTGAGGCTAGAAGGGCTTGGTGTAGTCGCATTTCCTGTATCATGTGAGATTCTCCTTGGTGGGTTGCCCTTCCATGAAGGCGAGTTGGAAGCTTGGAAGATACGGTCTCCTCGCCTCAATAGCCTTGATGGCTAGTTCAAGAAGATCATGCATATCCAAGTAATGTTGGAGCTCCAAGGCTTCTTGAAGGTCGGGGTTGAGACCTCTAAGGAACCTTGCCATGGTAGCCTCACCATCTTGTTGAATGTTCTCCCTCATCATGGCCATCTTGATCTCCTTGAAATAGTCCTCCACCCTCATGTTGCCTTGAGTGAGGGTTTGAAACTGAGAGTGGAGATCGCGGTTGTAGTGGCTTGGAACAAATCGCTTATGCATTAGTGCCTTGTGTTCACCATTTCGCCTCCGATTAGTCCTGACTTGGTGGTCCCACCAAACTAGTGCGTAGTCGGTGAACTCAACCGTGGCAACCTTCACCTTTTGTTCCTCGATAAACTCATAGCAATCGACGACCATCTCGATGCGGCCTTCCCATTCCAACTAAGCCTCAGGGTCAATTTTGCCTTGGAACGTGCAGACTTGAATTTTACGTCCCTTCAGCTCGTTCTTAGACGTGTCCCTTTTAGGCCTCTCGGCTATTTCCACATCTTCACCAGCCGAGAGTACTCCTCATAGTTTGCTCCTTTGGTGCCATGGTTATTTCGGTTGCGAGATCGAGAACGAGAGCCCCTTGTGAAGCTCTTGGATAGCTCGTCTAAGCGGTTGTGCCTCTCCGCCATTTGTTGCTCACTAATCCGCTTTAGCTCGTTTTTCATGGCGGTGAACATCAATGAGTAGTCAGTGGTCGGATGAGCTTGCTCCATGACTGTCGTTTGGTCCTGTAAAAGGTTAGTGAACAAGAAAATAGGACAAATATAATCTCAATTCACTCCCTTAGTGTTTTCACTCTCACTCATTTTTCCACTCAAAATACTCCAATGATCTTACCAAAAATTCCTTACCCGTCGGATTGGGCAGTCGAGAAATGCCGCAAAGATCCTACAATTGTCACCAAGCTTTTCCCCAAGAGTAATCAAGGAAACAAGATACGGATTTCCTTGGATTTTTCCACAACATACTCCAATGTATGTTGTTGGGCTAGTGCCAGCCAAAAGAGAAGCCCAATGGCTGGCCGGATTTCCTTCAAGTTTTTCCAAGCTTTACAAGGTCATAGTCACGGCTGCAAATTGCCTTAAGTCATTGTTTACATTCAGTTTTATGATGATTAATAAAAACACTTGAGAATTCTCTCAAAGCTTCATTGAAGCATCCTTGAGTATTTTAGATTCATTTCTTTGGCATACCATTGACTTATCAATCTAGGACCGCGCCAGATTGCGGCGTCTTCTACAATACCTGGTTCGTTGGCCGCGTGATCACCGGGTTTAGGTGATTCCACTGCGTTCGTTTGTCATCAACGTGAGTCCCAACCTTCTAGATCCTAGCCTTTCTGTACGGGTTGCATCACAAGGTTGGTGCCGTTCGTATCAATATGTCCAACCATTGGCACTTGAAGCCCTTGATATCTCTACTCCTAGTTTTAGGAGTTTCATGAGTGGTCTTAGAAGTGGACCTGGATGCATCAACAAGCTTATTAGGGGTAAAATTGGAATTGCGGTTAGAGATTTTACCAGGTGTGCGGCTAGAAGGGCTTGGTGTAGTCGCATTTCCAGTATCATGTGATGTTCTCCTTGGTGGGTTGCCCTTCTATGAAGGAGAGTTGGATGCTTAGAAGGTACGGCCTCCTCGCCTCAATTTCTTCCCCCTCTCGGCCTTGATGGCTAGTTCAAGAAGATCATGCATGTCCAAGTAATGTTGGAGCTCCAAGGCTTCTTGAAGGACGGGGTTGAGACCTCTAAGGAACCTTGTCATGGTAGCCACACTATCTTCTTGAATGTTCGCCCTCATCATGGCCATCTTGATCTCCTTGGAGTATTCCTCCACACTCATGTTGCCTTGAGTGAGGGTTTGAAGCTGAGAGTGGAGATCGCGGTTGTAGTGGCTTGGAACAAACCGCTTATGCATTAGTGCCTTGAGTTTACCATTTCGCCTCCAATTAGTCCTGACTTGGTCCCACCAAACTAGTGCGCAGTCGGTGAACTCAACAATGGCAACCTTCACCTTTTGTTCCTCGCTAAACTCATAGCAATCGAAGACCATCTCGATGCGGCCTTCCCATTCCAACTAAGCCTCAGGGTCACTTTTCCCTCGTAACGTAGAGACTTGAATTTTAAGTCCCTTGAGCTCGTTCTTAGACGTGCCCCTTTTAGGCCTCTAGGCTCTTACCACATCTTCACTTGCCGAGAGTACTCCTCATAGTTTGCTCCTTTGGTTACTTCGGTTGCGAGATCGAGAATGGGGGCCCCTTCTGAAGCCCTTGGAGAGCTCGTCAAAGCGGTTGTGCCTCTCCTCCATTTGTTACACACTAATCCGCTTAAGCTCGTTTTTCATGGCGGTGAACATCATTGAGTAGTCAGTGGTCGGATGAGCTTGCTCCATGACTGTCGTTTGGTCCTGCAAAAGGTTAGTGAACAAGAAAATAGGACAAATATAATCTCACTTCACTCCCTGAGTGTTTTCACTCTCCCTCGTTTTCCCACTCAAAATACTCCAATGATCTTACCAAAAATTCCTTACCCGTCGGATTGGGTAGTCGAGAAATGCCGCAGAGATCCAACAATTGTCACCATGCTTTTCCACAAGAGTAATCAAGGAAACAAGACCCGGATTTCCTTGGATTTTTCCACAACATACTCCAATGTATGTTGTTGGGCTAGTGCCGGCCAAAAGAGAAGCCCAAGGGCTGGCCGGACTTCAAGTTTTTCCAAGCTTTACTAGGTCTTAGTCACGGCTACAAATAGCCTTAAGTCATTGTTTACATTCAGTTTTATGATGATTAATAAAAACACTTGAGAATTCTCTCAAAGCTTCATTGAAGCATCCTTGAGTATTTTAGATTCATTTCTTTGTCATACCATTGACTTGTCAATCTAGAACCGCGCCAGATTGTGGCGTCTTCTACAATACCAGGTTCGTTGGCCACGTGATCAACGGGTTTAGGTGATTCCGTTGCGTTCGTTTGTCATCAACGTGAGTCCTAACCTTCTAGGTCCTAGCCTTTCTGTAGGGGTTGCATCACAAGATTGGTGCCGTTCGTGTCAATATGTCCAAACCATTGGCACTTGAAGCCCTTGATATCTCTACTCATAGTTTTAGGAGTTTCATGAGGGGTCTTAGAAGTGGACCTGGATGCATCAACAAGCTTGTTAGGGGTAAAAATGGAATTGCAGTTAGAGAAATTTCCAGGTGTGAGGCTAGAAGGGCTTGGTGTAGTCGCATTTCCTGTATCATGTGAGATTCTCCTTGTTGGGTTGCCCTTCCATGAAGGCGAGTTGGAAGCTTGGAAGATACGGTCTCCTCGCCTCAATAGCCTTGATGGCTAGTTCAAGAAGATCATGCATATCCAAGTAATGTTGGAGCTCCAAGGCTTCTTGAAGGTCGGGGTTGAGACCTCTAAGGAACCTTGCCATGGTAGCCTCACCATCTTGTTGAATGTTCTCCCTCATCATGGCCATCTTGATCTCCTTGAAATAGTCCTCCACCCTCATGTTGCCTTGAGTGAGGGTTTGAAACTGAGAGTGGAGATCGCGGTTGTAGTGGCTTGGAACAAATCGCTTATGCATTAGTGCCTTGTGTTCACCATTTCGCCTCCGATTAGTCCTGACTTGGTGGTCCCACCAAACTAGTGCGTAGTCGGTGAACTCAACCGTGGCAACCTTCACCTTTTGTTCCTCGATAAACTCATAGCAATCGACGACCATCTCGATGCGGCCTTCCCATTCCAACTAAGCCTCAGGGTCAATTTTGCCTTGGAACGTGCAGACTTGAATTTTACGTCCCTTCAGCTCGTTCTTAGACGTGTCCCTTTTAGGCCTCTCGGCTATTTCCACATCTTCACCAGCCGAGAGTACTCCTCATAGTTTGCTCCTTTGGTGCCATGGTTATTTCGGTTGCGAGATCGAGAACGAGAGCCCCTTGTGAAGCTCTTGGATAGCTCGTCTAAGCGGTTGTGCCTCTCCGCCATTTGTTGCTCACTAATCCGCTTTAGCTCGTTTTTCATGGCGGTGAACATCAATGAGTAGTCAGTGGTCGGATGAGCTTGCTCCATGACTGTCGTCTGGTCCTGTAAAAGGTTAGTGAACAAGAAAATAGGACAAATATAATCTCAATTCACTCCCTTAGTGTTTTCACTCTCACTCATTTTTCCACTCAAAATACTCCAATGATCTTACCAAAAATTCCTTACCCGTCGGATTGGGCAGTCGAGAAATGCCGCAAAGATCCTACAATTGTCACCAAGCTTTTCCCCAAGAGTAATCAAGGAAACAAGATACGGATTTCCTTGGATTTTTCCACAACATACTCCAATGTATGTTGTTGGGCTAGTGCCAGCCAAAAGAGAAGCCCAATGGCTGGCCGGATTTCCTTCAAGTTTTTCCAAGCTTTACAAGGTCATAGTCACGGCTGCAAATTGCCTTAAGTCATTGTTTACATTCAGTTTTATGATGATTAATAAAAACACTTGAGAATTCTCTCAAAGCTTCATTGAAGCATCCTTGAGTATTTTAGATTCATTTCTTTGGCATACCATTGACTTATCAATCTAGGACCGCGCCAGATTGCGGCGTCTTCTACAATACCTGGTTCGTTGGCCGCGTGATCACCGGGTTTAGGTGATTCCACTGCGTTCGTTTGTCATCAACGTGAGTCCCAACCTTCTAGATCCTAGCCTTTCTGTACGGGTTGCATCACAAGGTTGGTGCCGTTCGTATCAATATGTCCAACCATTGGCACTTGAAGCCCTTGATATCTCTACTCCTAGTTTTAGGAGTTTCATGAGTGGTCTTAGAAGTGGACCTGGATGCATCAACAAGCTTATTAGGGGTAAAATTGGAATTGCGGTTAGAGATTTTACCAGGTGTGCGGCTAGAAGGGCTTGGTGTAGTCGCATTTCCAGTATCATGTGATGTTCTCCTTGGTGGGTTGCCCTTCTATGAAGGAGAGTTGGATGCTTAGAAGGTACGGCCTCCTCGCCTCAATTTCTTCCCCCTCTCGGCCTTGATGGCTAGTTCAAGAAGATCATGCATGTCCATGTAATGTTGGAGCTCCAAGGCTTCTTGAAGGACGGGGTTGAGACCTCTAAGGAACCTTGTCATGGTAGCCACACTATCTTCTTGAATGTTCACCCTCATCATGGCCATCTTGATCTCCTAGGAGTAGTCCTCCACACTCATGTTGCCTTGAGTGAGGGTTTGAAGCTGAGAGTGGAGATCGCGGTTGTAGTGGCTTGGAACAAACCGCTTATGCATTAGTGCCTTGAGTTTACCATTTCGCCTCCAATTAGTCCTGACTTGGTCCCACCAAACTAGTGCGCAGTCGGTGAACTCAACAATGGCAACCTTCACCTTTTGTTCCTCGCTAAACTCATAGCAATCGAAGACCATCTCGATGCGGCCTTCCCATTCCAACTAAGCCTCAGGGTCACTTTTCCCTCGTAACGTAGAGACTTGAATTTTAAGTCCCTTGAGCTCGTTCTTAGACGTGCCCCTTTTAGGCCTCTAGGCTCTTACCACATCTTCACTTGCCGAGAGTACTCCTCATAGTTTGCTCCTTTGGTTACTTCGGTTGCGAGATCGAGAATGGGGGCCCCTTCTGAAGCCCTTGGAGAGCTCGTCAAAGCGGTTGTGCCTCTCCTCCATTTGTTACACACTAATCCGCTTAAGCTCGTTTTTCTTGGCGGTGAACATCATTGAGTAGTCAGTGGTCGGATGAGCTTGCTCCATGACTGTCGTTTGGTCCTGCAAAAGGTTAGTGAACAAGAAAATAGGACAAATATAATCTCACTTCACTCCCTGAGTGTTTTCACTCTCCCTCGTTTTCCCACTCAAAATACTCCAATGATCTTACCAAAAATTCCTTACCCGTCGGATTGGGTAGTCGAGAAATGCCGCAAAGATCCAACAATTGTCACCATGCTTTTCCACAAGAGTAATCAAGGAAACAAGACCCGGATTTCCTTGGATTTTTCCACAACATACTCCAATGTATGTTGTTGGGCTAGTGCCGGCCAAAAGAGAAGCCCAAGGGCTGGCCGGACTTCAAGTTTTTCCAAGGTTTACTAGGTCTTAGTCACGGCTACAAATAGCCTTAAGTCATTGTTTACATTCAGTTTTATGATGATTAATAAAAACACTTGAGAATTCTCTCAAAGCTTCATTGAAGCATCCTTGAGTATTTTAGATTCATTTCTTTGTCATACCATTGACTTGTCAATCTAGAACCGCGCCAGATTGTGGCGTCTTCTACAATACCAGGTTCGTTGGCCACGTGATCAACGGGTTTAGGTGATTCCGTTGCGTTCGTTTGTCATCAACGTGAGTCCTAACCTTCTAGGTCCTAGCCTTTCTGTAGGGGTTGCATCACAAGATTGGTGCCGTTCGTGTCAATATGTCCAAACCATTGGCACTTGAAGCCCTTGATATCTCTACTCCTAGTTTTAGGAGTTTCATGAGGGGTCTTAGAAGTGGACCTGGATGCATCAACAAGCTTGTTAGGGGTAAAAATGGAATTGCAGTTAGAGAAATTTCCAGGTGTGAGGCTAGAAGGGCTTGGTGTAGTCGCATTTCCTGTATCATGTGAGATTCTCCTTGGTGGGTTGCCCTTCCATGAAGGCGAGTTGGAAGCTTGGAAGATACGGTCTCCTCGCCTCAATAGCCTTGATGGCTAGTTCAAGAAGATCATGCATATCCAAGTAATGTTGGAGCTCCAAGGCTTCTTGAAGGTCGGGGTTGAGACCTCTAAGGAACCTTGCCATGGTAGCCTCACCATCTTGTTGAATGTTCTCCCTCATCATGGCCATCTTGATCTCCTTGAAATAGTCCTCCACCCTCATGTTGCCTTGAGTGAGGGTTTGAAACTGAGAGTGGAGATCGCGGTTGTAGTGGCTTGGAACAAATCGCTTATGCATTAGTGCCTTGTGTTCACCATTTCGCCTCCGATTAGTCCTGACTTGGTGGTCCCACCAAACTAGTGCGTAGTCGGTGAACTCAACCGTGGCAACCTTCACCTTTTGTTCCTCGATAAACTCATAGCAATCGACGACCATCTCGATGCGGCCTTCCCATTCCAACTAAGCCTCAGGGTCAATTTTGCCTTGGAACGTGCAGACTTGAATTTTACGTCCCTTCAGCTCGTTCTTAGACGTGTCCCTTTTAGGCCTCTCGGCTATTTCCACATCTTCACCAGCCGAGAGTACTCCTCATAGTTTGCTCCTTTGGTGCCATGGTTATTTCGGTTGCGAGATCGAGAACGAGAGCCCCTTGTGAAGCTCTTGGATAGCTCGTCTAAGCGGTTGTGCCTCTCCGCCATTTGTTGCTCACTAATCCGCTTTAGCTCGTTTTTCATGGCGGTGAACATCAATGAGTAGTCAGTGGTCGGATGAGCTTGCTCCATGACTGTCGTTTGGTCCTGTAAAAGGTTAGTGAACAAGAAAATAGGACAAATATAATCTCAATTCACTCCCTTAGTGTTTTCACTCTCACTCATTTTTCCACTCAAAATACTCCAATGATCTTACCAAAAATTCCTTACCCGTCGGATTGGGCAGTCGAGAAATGCCGCAAAGATCCTACAATTGTCACCAAGCTTTTCCCCAAGAGTAATCAAGGAAACAAGATACGGATTTCCTTGGATTTTTCCACAACATACTCCAATGTATGTTGTTGGGCTAGTGCCAGCCAAAAGAGAAGCCCAATGGCTGGCCGGATTTCCTTCAAGTTTTTCCAAGCTTTACAAGGTCATAGTCACGGCTGCAAATTGCCTTAAGTCATTGTTTACATTCAGTTTTATGATGATTAATAAAAACACTTGAGAATTCTCTCAAAGCTTCATTGAAGCATCCTTGAGTATTTTAGATTCATTTCTTTGGCATACCATTGACTTATCAATCTAGGACCGCGCCAGATTGCGGCGTCTTCTACAATACCTGGTTCGTTGGCCGCGTGATCACCGGGTTTAGGTGATTCCACTGCGTTCGTTTGTCATCAACGTGAGTCCCAACCTTCTAGATCCTAGCCTTTCTGTACGGGTTGCATCACAAGGTTGGTGCCGTTCGTATCAATATGTCCAACCATTGGCACTTGAAGCCCTTGATATCTCTACTCCTAGTTTTAGGAGTTTCATGAGTGGTCTTAGAAGTGGACCTGGATGCATCAACAAGCTTATTAGGGGTAAAATTGGAATTGCGGTTAGAGATTTTACCAGGTGTGCGGCTAGAAGGGCTTGGTGTAGTCGCATTTCCAGTATCATGTGATGTTCTCCTTGGTGGGTTGCCCTTCTAAGAAGGAGAGTTGGATGCTTAGAAGGTACGGCCTCCTCGCCTCAATTTCTTCCCCCTCTCGGCCTTGATGGCTAGTTCAAGAAGATCATGCATGTCCAAGTAATGTTGGAGCTCCAAGGCTTCTTGAAGGACGGGGTTGAGACCTCTAAGGAACCTTGTCATGGTAGCCACACTATCTTCTTGAATGTTCGCCCTCATCATGGCCATCTTGATCTCCTAGGAGTAGTCCTCCACACTCATGTTGCCTTGAGTGAGGGTTTGAAGCTGAGAGTGGAGATCGCGGTTGTAGTGGCTTGGAACAAACCGCTTATGCATTAGTGCCTTGAGTTTACCATTTCGCCTCCAATTAGTCCTGACTTGGTCCCACCAAACTAGTGCGCAGTCGGTGAACTCAACAATGGCAACCTTCACCTTTTGTTCCTCGCTAAACTCATAGCAATCGAAGACCATCTCGATGCGGCCTTCCCATTCCAACTAAGCCTCAGGGTCACTTTTCCCTCGTAACGTAGAGACTTGAATTTTAAGTCCCTTGAGCTCGTTCTTAGACGTGCCCCTTTTAGGCCTCTAGGCTCTTACCACATCTTCACTTGCCGAGAGTACTCCTCATAGTTTGCTCCTTTGGTTACTTCGGTTGCGAGATCGAGAATGGGGGCCCCTTCTGAAGCCCTTGGAGAGCTCGTCAAAGCGGTTGTGCCTCTCCTCCATTTGTTACACACTAATCCGCTTAAGCTCGTTTTTCATGGCGGTGAACATCATTGAGTAGTCAGTGGTCGGATGAGCTTGCTCCATGACTGTCGTTTGGTCCTGCAAAAGGTTAGTGAACAAGAAAATAGGACAAATATAATCTCACTTCACTCCCTGAGTGTTTTCACTCTCCCTCGTTTTCCCACTCAAAATACTCCAATGATCTTACCAAAAATTCCTTACCCGTCGGATTGGGTAGTCGAGAAATGCCGCAAAGATCCAACAATTGTCACCATGCTTTTCCACAAGAGTAATCAAGGAAACAAGACCCGGATTTCCTTGGATTTTTCCACAACATACTCCAATGTATGTTGTTGGGCTAGTGCCGGCCAAAAGAGAAGCCCAAGGGCTGGCCGGACTTCAAGTTTTTCCAAGCTTTACTAGGTCTTAGTCACGGCTACAAATAGCCTTAAGTCATTGTTTACATTCAGTTTTATGATGATTAATAAAAACACTTGAGAATTCTCTCAAAGCTTCATTGAAGCATCCTTGAGTATTTTAGATTCATTTCTTTGTCATACCATTGACTTGTCAATCTAGAACCGCGCCAGATTGTGGCGTCTTCTACAATACCAGGTTCGTTGGCCACGTGATCAACGGGTTTAGGTGATTCCGTTGCGTTCGTTTGTCATCAACGTGAGTCCTAACCTTCTAGGTCCTAGCCTTTCTGTAGGGGTTGCATCACAAGATTGGTGCCGTTCGTGTCAATATGTCCAAACCATTGGCACTTGAAGCCCTTGATATCTCTACTCCTAGTTTTAGGAGTTTCATGAGGGGTCTTAGAAGTGGACCTGGATGCATCAACAAGCTTGTTAGGGGTAAAAATGGAATTGCAGTTAGAGAAATTTCCAGGTGTGAGGCTAGAAGGGCTTGGTGTAGTCGCATTTCCTGTATCATGTGAGATTCTCCTTGGTGGGTTGCCCTTCCATGAAGGCGAGTTGGAAGCTTGGAAGATACGGTCTCCTCGCCTCAATAGCCTTGATGGCTAGTTCAAGAAGATCATGCATATCCAAGTAATGTTGGAGCTCCAAGGCTTCTTGAAGGTCGGGGTTGAGACCTCTAAGGAACCTTGCCATGGTAGCCTCACCATCTTGTTGAATGTTCTCCCTCATCATGGCCATCTTGATCTCCTTGAAATAGTCCTCCACCCTCATGTTGCCTTGAGTGAGGGTTTGAAACTGAGAGTGGAGATCGCGGTTGTAGTGGCTTGGAACAAATCGCTTATGCATTAGTGCCTTGTGTTCACCATTTCGCCTCCGATTAGTCCTGACTTGGTGGTCCCACCAAACTAGTGCGTAGTCGGTGAACTCAACCGTGGCAACCTTCACCTTTTGTTCCTCGATAAACTCATAGCAATCGACGACCATCTCGATGCGGCCTTCCCATTCCAACTAAGCCTCAGGGTCAATTTTGCCTTGGAACGTGCAGACTTGAATTTTACGTCCCTTCAGCTCGTTCTTAGACGTGTCCCTTTTAGGCCTCTCGGCTATTTCCACATCTTCACCAGCCGAGAGTACTCCTCATAGTTTGCTCCTTTGGTGCCATGGTTATTTCGGTTGCGAGATCGAGAACGAGAGCCCCTTGTGAAGCTCTTGGATAGCTCGTCTAAGCGGTTGTGCCTCTCCGCCATTTGTTGCTCACTAATCCGCTTTAGCTCGTTTTTCATGGCGGTGAACATCAATGAGTAGTCAGTGGTCGGATGAGCTTGCTCCATGACTGTCGTTTGGTCCTGTAAAAGGTTAGTGAACAAGAAAATAGGACAAATATAATCTCAATTCACTCCCTTAGTGTTTTCACTCTCACTCATTTTTCCACTCAAAATACTCCAATGATCTTACCAAAAATTCCTTACCCGTCGGATTGGGCAGTCGAGAAATGCCGCAAAGATCCTACAATTGTCACCAAGCTTTTCCCCAAGAGTAATCAAGGAAACAAGATACGGATTTCCTTGGATTTTTCCACAACATACTCCAATGTATGTTGTTGGGCTAGTGCCAGCCAAAAGAGAAGCCCAATGGCTGGCCGGATTTCCTTCAAGTTTTTCCAAGCTTTACAAGGTCATAGTCACGGCTGCAAATTGCCTTAAGTCATTGTTTACATTCAGTTTTATGATGATTAATAAAAACACTTGAGAATTCTCTCAAAGCTTCATTGAAGCATCCTTGAGTATTTTAGATTCATTTCTTTGGCATACCATTGACTTATCAATCTAGGACCGCGCCAGATTGCGGCGTCTTCTACAATACCTGGTTCGTTGGCCGCGTGATCACCGGGTTTAGGTGATTCCACTGCGTTCGTTTGTCATCAACGTGAGTCCCAACCTTCTAGATCCTAGCCTTTCTGTACGGGTTGCATCACAAGGTTGGTGCCGTTCGTATCAATATGTCCAACCATTGGCACTTGAAGCCCTTGATATCTCTACTCCTAGTTTTAGGAGTTTCATGAGTGGTCTTAGAAGTGGACCTGGATGCATCAACAAGCTTATTAGGGGTAAAACTGGAATTGCGGTTAGAGATTTTACCAGGTGTGCGGCTAGAAGGGCTTGGTGTAGTCGCATTTCCAGTATCATGTGATGTTCTCCTTGGTGGGTTGCCCTTCTATGAAGGAGAGTTGGATGCTTAGAAGGTACGGCCTCCTCGCCTCAATTTCTTCCCCCTCTCGGCCTTGATGGCTAGTTCAAGAAGATCATGCATGTCCAAGTAATGTTGGAGCTCCAAGGCTTCTTGAAGGACGGGGTTGAGACCTCTAAGGAACCTTGTCATGGTAGCCACACTATCTTCTTGAATGTTCGCCCTCATCATGGCCATCTTGATCTCCTTGGAGTATTCCTCCACACTCATGTTGCCTTGAGTGAGGGTTTGAAGCTGAGAGTGGAGATCGCGGTTGTAGTGGCTTGGAACAAACCGCTTATGCATTAGTGCCTTGAGTTTACCATTTCGCCTCCAATTAGTCCTGACTTGGTCCCACCAAACTAGTGCGCAGTCGGTGAACTCAACAATGGCAACCTTCACCTTTTGTTCCTCGCTAAACTCATAGCAATCGAAGACCATCTCGATGCGGCCTTCCCATTCCAACTAAGCCTCAGGGTCACTTTTCCCTCGTAACGTAGAGACTTGAATTTTAAGTCCCTTGAGCTCGTTCTTAGACGTGCCCCTTTTAGGCCTCTAGGCTCTTACCACATCTTCACTTGCCGAGAGTACTCCTCATAGTTTGCTCCTTTGGTTACTTCGGTTGCGAGATCGAGAATGGGGGCCCCTTCTGAAGCCCTTGGAGAGCTCGTCAAAGCGGTTGTGCCTCTCCTCCATTTGTTACACACTAATCCGCTTAAGCTCGTTTTTCATGGCGGTGAACATCATTGAGTAGTCAGTGGTCGGATGAGCTTGCTCCATGACTGTCGTTTGGTCCTGCAAAAGGTTAGTGAACAAGAAAATAGGACAAATATAATCTCACTTCACTCCCTGAGTGTTTTCACTCTCCCTCGTTTTCCCACTCAAAATACTCCAATGATCTTACCAAAAATTCCTTACCCGTCGGATTGGGTAGTCGAGAAATGCCGCAGAGATCCAACAATTGTCACCATGCTTTTCCACAAGAGTAATCAAGGAAACAAGACCCGGATTTCCTTGGATTTTTCCACAACATACTCCAATGTATGTTGTTGGGCTAGTGCCGGCCAAAAGAGAAGCCCAAGGGCTGGCCGGACTTCAAGTTTTTCCAAGCTTTACTAGGTCTTAGTCACGGCTACAAATAGCCTTAAGTCATTGTTTACATTCAGTTTTATGATGATTAATAAAAACACTTGAGAATTCTCTCAAAGCTTCATTGAAGCATCCTTGAGTATTTTAGATTCATTTCTTTGTCATACCATTGACTTGTCAATCTAGAACCGCGCCAGATTGTGGCGTCTTCTACAATACCAGGTTCGTTGGCCACGTGATCAACGGGTTTAGGTGATTCCGTTGCGTTCGTTTGTCATCAACGTGAGTCCTAACCTTCTAGGTCCTAGCCTTTCTGTAGGGGTTGCATCACAAGATTGGTGCCGTTCGTGTCAATATGTCCAAACCATTGGCACTTGAAGCCCTTGATATCTCTACTCATAGTTTTAGGAGTTTCATGAGGGGTCTTAGAAGTGGACCTGGATGCATCAACAAGCTTGTTAGGGGTAAAAATGGAATTGCAGTTAGAGAAATTTCCAGGTGTGAGGCTAGAAGGGCTTGGTGTAGTCGCATTTCCTGTATCATGTGAGATTCTCCTTGGTGGGTTGCCCTTCCATGAAGGCGAGTTGGAAGCTTGGAAGATACGGTCTCCTCGCCTCAATTTCTTCCCCTTCTCAGCCTTGATGGCTAGTTCAAGAAGATCATGCATATCCAAGTAATGTTGGAGCTCCAAGGCTTCTTGAAGGTCGGGGTTGAGACCTCTAAGGAACCTTGCCATGGTAGCCTCACTATCTTCTTGAATGTTCTCCCTCATCATGGCCATCTTGATCTCCTTGAAATAGTCCTCCACCCTCATGTTGCCTTGAGTGAGGGTTTGAAACTGAGAGTGGAGATCGCGGTTGTAGTGGCTTGGAACAAATCGCTTATGCATTAGTGCCTTGTGTTCACCATTTCGCCTCCGATTAGTCCTGACTTGGTGGTCCCACCAAACTAGTGCGTAGTCGGTGAACTCAACCGTGGCAACCTTCACCTTTTGTTCCTCGATAAACTCATAGCAATCGACGACCATCTCGATGCGGCCTTCCCATTCCAACTAAGCCTCAGGGTCAATTTTGCCTTGGAACGTGCAGACTTGAATTTTACGTCCCTTCAGCTCGTTCTTAGACGTGTCCCTTTTAGGCCTCTCGGCTATTTCCACATCTTCACCAGCCGAGAGTACTCCTCATAGTTTGCTCCTTTGGTGCCATGGTTATTTCGGTTGCGAGATCGAGAACGAGAGCCCCTTGTGAAGCTCTTGGATAGCTCGTCTAAGCGGTTGTGCCTCTCCGCCATTTGTTGCTCACTAATCCGCTTTAGCTCGTTTTTCATGGCGGTGAACATCAATGAGTAGTCAGTGGTCGGATGAGCTTGCTCCATGACTGTCGTTTGGTCCTGTAAAAGGTTAGTGAACAAGAAAATAGGACAAATATAATCTCAATTCACTCCCTTAGTGTTTTCACTCTCACTCATTTTTCCACTCAAAATACTCCAATGATCTTACCAAAAATTCCTTACCCGTCGGATTGGGCAGTCGAGAAATGCCGCAAAGATCCTACAATTGTCACCAAGCTTTTCCCCAAGAGTAATCAAGGAAACAAGATACGGATTTCCTTGGATTTTTCCACAACATACTCCAATGTATGTTGTTGGGCTAGTGCCAGCCAAAAGAGAAGCCCAATGGCTGGCCGGATTTCCTTCAAGTTTTTCCAAGCTTTACAAGGTCATAGTCACGGCTGCAAATTGCCTTAAGTCATTGTTTACATTCAGTTTTATGATGATTAATAAAAACACTTGAGAATTCTCTCAAAGCTTCATTGAAGCATCCTTGAGTATTTTAGATTCATTTCTTTGGCATACCATTGACTTATCAATCTAGGACCGCGCCAGATTGCGGCGTCTTCTACAATACCTGGTTCGTTGGCCGCGTGATCACCGGGTTTAGGTGATTCCACTGCGTTCGTTTGTCATCAACGTGAGTCCCAACCTTCTAGATCCTAGCCTTTCTGTACGGGTTGCATCACAAGGTTGGTGCCGTTCGTATCAATATGTCCAACCATTGGCACTTGAAGCCCTTGATATCTCTACTCCTAGTTTTAGGAGTTTCATGAGTGGTCTTAGAAGTGGACCTGGATGCATCAACAAGCTTATTAGGGGTAAAATTGGAATTGCGGTTAGAGATTTTACCAGGTGTGCGGCTAGAAGGGCTTGGTGTAGTCGCATTTCCAGTATCATGTGATGTTCTCCTTGGTGGGTTGCCCTTCTATGAAGGAGAGTTGGATGCTTAGAAGGTACGGCCTCCTCGCCTCAATTTCTTCCCCCTCTCGGCCTTGATGGCTAGTTCAAGAAGATCATGCATGTCCAAGTAATGTTGGAGCTCCAAGGCTTCTTGAAGGACGGGGTTGAGACCTCTAAGGAACCTTGTCATGGTAGCCACACTATCTTCTTGAATGTTCGCCCTCATCATGGCCATCTTGATCTCCTTGGAGTATTCCTCCACACTCATGTTGCCTTGAGTGAGGGTTTGAAGCTGAGAGTGGAGATCGCGGTTGTAGTGGCTTGGAACAAACCGCTTATGCATTAGTGCCTTGAGTTTACCATTTCGCCTCCAATTAGTCCTGACTTGGTCCCACCAAACTAGTGCGCAGTCGGTGAACTCAACAATGGCAACCTTCACCTTTTGTTCCTCGCTAAACTCATAGCAATCGAAGACCATCTCGATGCGGCCTTCCCATTCCAACTAAGCCTCAGGGTCACTTTTCCCTCGTAACGTAGAGACTTGAATTTTAAGTCCCTTGAGCTCGTTCTTAGACGTGTCCCTTTTAGGCCTATAGGCTCTTACCACATCTTCACTTGCCGAGAGTACTCCTCATAGTTTGCTCCTTTGGTGCCATGGTTACTTCGGTTGCGAGATCGAGAATGGGGGCCCCTTGTGAAGCCCTTGGAGAGCTCGTCAAAGCGGTTGTGCCTCTCCTCCATTTGTTACACACTAATCCGCTTAAGCTCGTTTTTCATGGCGGTGAACATCATTGAGTAGTCAGTGGTCGGATGAGCTTGCTCCATGACTGTCGTTTGGTCCTGCAAAAGGTTAGTGAACAAGAAAATAGGACAAATATAATCTCACTTCACTCCCTGAGTGTTTTCACTCTCCCTCGTTTTCCAACTCAAAATACTCCAATGATCTTACCAAAAATTCCTTACCCGTCGGATTGGGTAGTCGAGAAATGCCGCAAAGATCCAACAATTGTCACCATGCTTTTCCACAAGAGTAATCAAGGAAACAAGACCCGGATTTCCTTGGATTTTTCCACAACATACTCCAATGTATGTTGTTGGGCTAGTGCCGGCCAAAAGAGAAGCCCAAGGGCTGGCCGGACTTCAAGTTTTTCCAAACTTTACTAGGTCTTAGTCACGGCTACAAATAGCCTTAAGTCATTGTTTACATTCAGTTTTATGATGATTAATAAAAACACTTGCGATTTCTCTCAAAGCTTCATTGAAGCATCCTTGAGTATTTTAGATTCATTTCTTTGTCATACCATTGACTTGTCAATCTAGAACCGCGCCAGATTGTGGCGTCTTCTACAATACCAGGTTCGTTGGCCACGTGATCAACGGGTTTAGGTGATTCCGTTGCGTTCGTTTGTCATCAACGTGAGTCCTAACCTTCTAGGTCCTAGCCTTTCTGTAGGGGTTGCATCACAAGATTGGTGCCGTTCGTGTCAATATGTCCAAACCATTGGCACTTGAAGCCCTTGATATCTCTACTCATAGTTTTAGGAGTTTCATGAGGGGTCTTAGAAGTGGACCTGGATGCATCAACAAGCTTGTTAGGGGTAAAAATGGAATTGCAGTTAGAGAAATTTCCAGGTGTGAGGCTAGAAGGGCTTGGTGTAGTCGCATTTCCTGTATCATGTGAGATTCTCCTTGGTGGGTTGCCCTTCCATGAAGGCGAGTTGGAAGCTTGGAAGATACGGTCTCCTCGCCTCAATTTCTTCCCCTTCTCAGCCTTGATGGCTAGTTCAAGAAGATCATGCATATCCAAGTAATGTTGGACTCCAAGGCTTCTTGAAGGTCGGGGTTGAGACCTCTAAGGAACCTTGCCATGGTAGCCTCACTATCTTCTTGAATGTTCTCCCTCATCATGGCCATCTTGATCTCCTTGAAATAGTCCTCCACCCTCATGTTGCCTTGAGTGAGGGTTTGAAACTGAGAGTGGAGATCGCGGTTGTAGTGGCTTGGAACAAATCGCTTATGCATTAGTGCCTTGTGTTCACCATTTCGCCTCCGATTAGTCCTGACTTGGTGGTCCCACCAAACTAGTGCGTAGTCGGTGAACTCAACCGTGGCAACCTTCACCTTTTGTTCCTCGATAAACTCATAGCAATCGACGACCATCTCGATGCGGCCTTCCCATTCCAACTAAGCCTCAGGGTCAATTTTGCCTTGGAACGTGCAGACTTGAATTTTACGTCCCTTCAGCTCGTTCTTAGACGTGTCCCTTTTAGGCCCCTCGGCTATTTCCACATCTTCACCAGCCGAGAGTACTCCTCATAGTTTGCTCCTTTGGTGCCATGGTTATTTCGGTTGCGAGATCGAGAACGAGAGCCCCTTGTGAAGCTCTTGGATAGCTCGTCTAAGCGGTTGTGCCTCTCCGCCATTTGTTGCTCACTAATCCGCTTTAGCTCGTTTTTCATGGCGGTGAACATCAATGAGTAGTCAGTGGTCGGATGAGCTTGCTCCATGACTGTCGTTTGGTCCTGTAAAAGGTTAGTGAACAAGAAAATAGGACAAATATAATCTCAATTCACTCCCTTAGTGTTTTCACTCTCACTCATTTTTCCACTCAAAATACTCCAATGATCTTACCAAAAATTCCTTACCCGTCGGATTGGGCAGTCGAGAAATGCCGCAAAGATCCTACAATTGTCACCAAGCTTTTCCCCAAGAGTAATCAAGGAAACAAGATACGGATTTCCTTGGATTTTTCCACAACATACTCCAATGTATGTTGTTGGGCTAGTGCCAGCCAAAAGAGAAGCCCAATGGCTGGCCGGATTTCCTTCAAGTTTTTCCAAGCTTTACAAGGTCATAGTCACGGCTGCAAATTGCCTTAAGTCATTGTTTACATTCAGTTTTATGATGATTAATAAAAACACTTGAGAATTCTCTCAAAGCTTCATTGAAGCATCCTTGAGTATTTTAGATTCATTTCTTTGGCATACCATTGACTTATCAATCTAGGACCGCGCCAGATTGCGGCGTCTTCTACAATACCTGGTTCGTTGGCCGCGTGATCACCGGGTTTAGGTGATTCCACTGCGTTCGTTTGTCATCAACGTGAGTCCCAACCTTCTAGATCCTAGCCTTTCTGTACGGGTTGCATCACAAGGTTGGTGCCGTTCGTATCAATATGTCCAACCATTGGCACTTGAAGCCCTTGATATCTCTACTCCTAGTTTTAGGAGTTTCATGAGTGGTCTTAGAAGTGGACCTGGATGCATCAACAAGCTTATTAGGGGTAAAATTGGAATTGCGGTTAGAGATTTTACCAGGTGTGCGGCTAGAAGGGCTTGGTGTAGTCGCATTTCCAGTATCATGTGATGTTCTCCTTGGTGGGTTGCCCTTCTATGAAGGAGAGTTGGATGCTTAGAAGGTACGGCCTCCTCGCCTCAATTTCTTCCCCCTCTCGGCCTTGATGGCTAGTTCAAGAAGATCATGCATGTCCAAGTAATGTTGGAGCTCCAAGGCTTCTTGAAGGACGGGGTTGAGACCTCTAAGGAACCTTGTCATGGTAGCCACACTATCTTCTTGAATGTTCGCCCTCATCATGGCCATCTTGATCTCCTTGGAGTATTCCTCCACACTCATGTTGCCTTGAGTGAGGGTTTGAAGCTGAGAGTGGAGATCGCGGTTGTAGTGGCTTGGAACAAACCGCTTATGCATTAGTGCCTTGAGTTTACCATTTCGCCTCCAATTAGTCCTGACTTGGTCCCACCAAACTAGTGCGCAGTCGGTGAACTCAACAATGGCAACCTTCACCTTTTGTTCCTCGCTAAACTCATAGCAATCGAAGACCATCTCGATGCGGCCTTCCCATTCCAACTAAGCCTCAGGGTCACTTTTCCCTCGTAACGTAGAGACTTGAATTTTAAGTCCCTTGAGCTCGTTCTTAGACGTGCCCCTTTTAGGCCTCTAGGCTCTTACCACATCTTCACTTGCCGAGAGTACTCCTCATAGTTTGCTCCTTTGGTTACTTCGGTTGCGAGATCGAGAATGGGGGCCCCTTCTGAAGCCCTTGGAGAGCTCGTCAAAGCGGTTGTGCCTCTCCTCCATTTGTTACACACTAATCCGCTTAAGCTCGTTTTTCATGGCGGTGAACATCATTGAGTAGTCAGTGGTCGGATGAGCTTGCTCCATGACTGTCGTTTGGTCCTGCAAAAGGTTAGTGAACAAGAAAATAGGACAAATATAATCTCACTTCACTCCCTGAGTGTTTTCACTCTCCCTCGTTTTCCCACTCAAAATACTCCAATGATCTTACCAAAAATTCCTTACCCGTCGGATTGGGTAGTCGAGAAATGCCGCAGAGATCCAACAATTGTCACCATGCTTTTCCACAAGAGTAATCAAGGAAACAAGACCCGGATTTCCTTGGATTTTTCCACAACATACTCCAATGTATGTTGTTGGGCTAGTGCCGGCCAAAAGAGAAGCCCAAGGGCTGGCCGGACTTCAAGTTTTTCCAAGCTTTACTAGGTCTTAGTCACGGCTACAAATAGCCTTAAGTCATTGTTTACATTCAGTTTTATGATGATTAATAAAAACACTTGAGAATTCTCTCAAAGCTTCATTGAAGCATCCTTGAGTATTTTAGATTCATTTCTTTGTCATACCATTGACTTGTCAATCTAGAACCGCGCCAGATTGTGGCGTCTTCTACAATACCAGGTTCGTTGGCCACGTGATCAACGGGTTTAGGTGATTCCGTTGCGTTCGTTTGTCATCAACGTGAGTCCTAACCTTCTAGGTCCTAGCCTTTCTGTAGGGGTTGCATCACAAGATTGGTGCCGTTCGTGTCAATATGTCCAAACCATTGGCACTTGAAGCCCTTGATATCTCTACTCCTAGTTTTAGGAGTTTCATGAGGGGTCTTAGAAGTGGACCTGGATGCATCAACAAGCTTGTTAGGGGTAAAAATGGAATTGCAGTTAGAGAAATTTCCAGGTGTGAGGCTAGAAGGGCTTGGTGTAGTCGCATTTCCTGTATCATGTGAGATTCTCCTTGGTGGGTTGCCCTTCCATGAAGGCGAGTTGGAAGCTTGGAAGATACGGTCTCCTCGCCTCAATAGCCTTGATGGCTAGTTCAAGAAGATCATGCATATCCAAGTAATGTTGGAGCTCCAAGGCTTCTTGAAGGTCGGGGTTGAGACCTCTAAGGAACCTTGCCATGGTAGCCTCACCATCTTGTTGAATGTTCTCCCTCATCATGGCCATCTTGATCTCCTTGAAATAGTCCTCCACCCTCATGTTGCCTTGAGTGAGGGTTTGAAACTGAGAGTGGAGATCGCGGTTGTAGTGGCTTGGAACAAATCGCTTATGCATTAGTGCCTTGTGTTCACCATTTCGCCTCCGATTAGTCCTGACTTGGTGGTCCCACCAAACTAGTGCGTAGTCGGTGAACTCAACCGTGGCAACCTTCACCTTTTGTTCCTCGATAAACTCATAGCAATCGACGACCATCTCGATGCGGCCTTCCCATTCCAACTAAGCCTCAGGGTCAATTTTGCCTTGGAACGTGCAGACTTGAATTTTACGTCCCTTCAGCTCGTTCTTAGACGTGTCCCTTTTAGGCCTCTCGGCTATTTCCACATCTTCACCAGCCGAGAGTACTCCTCATAGTTTGCTCCTTTGGTGCCATGGTTATTTCGGTTGCGAGATCGAGAACGAGAGCCCCTTGTGAAGCTCTTGGATAGCTCGTCTAAGCGGTTGTGCCTCTCCGCCATTTGTTGCTCACTAATCCGCTTTAGCTCGTTTTTCATGGCGGTGAACATCAATGAGTAGTCAGTGGTCGGATGAGCTTGCTCCATGACTGTCGTTTGGTCCTGTAAAAGGTTAGTGAACAAGAAAATAGGACAAATATAATCTCAATTCACTCCCTTAGTGTTTTCACTCTCACTCATTTTTCCACTCAAAATACTCCAATGATCTTACCAAAAATTCCTTACCCGTCGGATTGGGCAGTCGAGAAATGCCGCAAAGATCCTACAATTGTCACCAAGCTTTTCCCCAAGAGTAATCAAGGAAACAAGATACGGATTTCCTTGGATTTTTCCACAACATACTCCAATGTATGTTGTTGGGCTAGTGCCAGCCAAAAGAGAAGCCCAATGGCTGGCCGGATTTCCTTCAAGTTTTTCCAAGCTTTACAAGGTCATAGTCACGGCTGCAAATTGCCTTAAGTCATTGTTTACATTCAGTTTTATGATGATTAATAAAAACACTTGAGAATTCTCTCAAAGCTTCATTGAAGCATCCTTGAGTATTTTAGATTCATTTCTTTGGCATACCATTGACTTATCAATCTAGGACCGCGCCAGATTGCGGCGTCTTCTACAATACCTGGTTCGTTGGCCGCGTGATCACCGGGTTTAGGTGATTCCACTGCGTTCGTTTGTCATCAACGTGAGTCCCAACCTTCTAGATCCTAGCCTTTCTGTATGGGTTGCATCACAAGGTTGGTGCCGTTCGTATCAATATGTCCAACCATTGGCACTTGAAGCCCTTGATATCTCTACTCCTAGTTTTAGGAGTTTCATGAGTGGTCTTAGAAGTGGACCTGGATGCATCAACAAGCTTATTAGGGGTAAAATTGGAATTGCGGTTAGAGATTTTACCAGGTGTGCGGCTAGAAGGGCTTGGTGTAGTCGCATTTCCAGTATCATGTGATGTTCTCCTTGGTGGGTTGCCCTTCTATGAAGGAGAGTTGGATGCTTAGAAGGTACGGCCTCCTCGCCTCAATTTCTTCCCCCTCTCGGCCTTGATGGCTAGTTCAAGAAGATCATGCATGTCCAAGTAATGTTGGAGCTCCAAGGCTTCTTGAAGGACGGGGTTGAGACCTCTAAGGAACCTTGTCATGGTAGCCACACTATCTTCTTGAATGTTCGCCCTCATCATGGCCATCTTGATCTCCTAGGAGTAGTCCTCCACACTCATGTTGCCTTGAGTTAGGGTTTGAAGCTGAGAGTGGAGATCGCGGTTGTAGTGGCTTGGAACAAACCGCTTATGCATTAGTGCCTTGAGTTTACCATTTCGCCTCCAATTAGTCCTGACTTGGTCCCACCAAACTAGTGCGCAGTCGGTGAACTCAACAATGGCAACCTTCACCTTTTGTTCCTCGCTAAACTCATAGCAATCGAAGACCATCTCGATGCGGCCTTCCCATTCCAACTAAGCCTCAGGGTCACTTTTCCCTCGTAACGTAGAGACTTGAATTTTAAGTCCCTTGAGCTCGTTCTTAGACGTGCCCCTTTTAGGCCTCTAGGCTCTTACCACATCTTCACTTGCCGAGAGTACTCCTCATAGTTTGCTCCTTTGGTTACTTCGGTTGCGAGATCGAGAATGGGGGCCCCTTCTGAAGCCCTTGGAGAGCTCGTCAAAGCGGTTGTGCCTCTCCTCCATTTGTTACACACTAATCCGCTTAAGCTCGTTTTTCATGGCGGTGAACATCATTGAGTAGTCAGTGGTCGGATGAGCTTGCTCCATGACTGTCGTTTGGTCCTGCAAAAGGTTAGTGAACAAGAAAATAGGACAAATATAATCTCACTTCACTCCCTGAGTGTTTTCACTCTCCCTCGTTTTCCCACTCAAAATACTCCAATGATCTTACCAAAAATTCCTTACCCGTCGGATTGGGTAGTCGAGAAATGCCGCAGAGATCCAACAATTGTCACCATGCTTTTCCACAAGAGTAATCAAGGAAACAAGACCCGGATTTCCTTGGATTTTTCCACAACATACTCCAATGTATGTTGTTGGGCTAGTGCCGGCCAAAAGAGAAGCCCAAGGGCTGGCCGGACTTCAAGTTTTTCCAAGCTTTACTAGGTCTTAGTCACGGCTACAAATAGCCTTAAGTCATTGTTTACATTCAGTTTTATGATGATTAATAAAAACACTTGAGAATTCTCTCAAAGCTTCATTGAAGCATCCTTGAGTATTTTAGATTCATTTCTTTGTCATACCATTGACTTGTCAATCTAGAACCGCGCCAGATTGTGGCGTCTTCTACAATACCAGGTTCGTTGGCCACGTGATCAACGGGTTTAGGTGATTCCGTTGCGTTCGTTTGTCATCAACGTGAGTCCTAACCTTCTAGGTCCTAGCCTTTCTGTAGGGGTTGCATCACAAGATTGGTGCCGTTCGTGTCAATATGTCCAAACCATTGGCACTTGAAGCCCTTGATATCTCTACTCCTAGTTTTAGGAGTTTCATGAGGGGTCTTAGAAGTGGACCTGGATGCATCAACAAGCTTGTTAGGGGTAAAAATGGAATTGCAGTTAGAGAAATTTCCAGGTGTGAGGCTAGAAGGGCTTGGTGTAGTCGCATTTCCTGTATCATGTGAGATTCTCCTTGGTGGGTTGCCCTTCCATGAAGGCGAGTTGGAAGCTTGGAAGATACGGTCTCCTCGCCTCAATAGCCTTGATGGCTAGTTCAAGAAGATCATGCATATCCAAGTAATGTTGGAGCTCCAAGGCTTCTTGAAGGTCGGGGTTGAGACCTCTAAGGAACCTTGCCATGGTAGCCTCACCATCTTGTTGAATGTTCTCCCTCATCATGGCCATCTTGATCTCCTTGAAATAGTCCTCCACCCTCATGTTGCCTTGAGTGAGGGTTTGAAACTGAGAGTGGAGATCGCGGTTGTAGTGGCTTGGAACAAATCGCTTATGCATTAGTGCCTTGTGTTCACCATTTCGCCTCCGATTAGTCCTGACTTGGTGGTCCCACCAAACTAGTGCGTAGTCGGTGAACTCAACCGTGGCAACCTTCACCTTTTGTTCCTCGATAAACTCATAGCAATCGACGACCATCTCGATGCGGCCTTCCCATTCCAACTAAGCCTCAGGGTCAATTTTGCCTTGGAACGTGCAGACTTGAATTTTACGTCCCTTCAGCTCGTTCTTAGACGTGTCCCTTTTAGGCCTCTCGGCTATTTCCACATCTTCACCAGCCGAGAGTACTCCTCATAGTTTGCTCCTTTGGTGCCATGGTTATTTCGGTTGCGAGATCGAGAACGAGAGCCCCTTGTGAAGCTCTTGGATAGCTCGTCTAAGCGGTTGTGCCTCTCCGCCATTTGTTGCTCACTAATCCGCTTTAGCTCGTTTTTCATGGCGGTGAACATCAATGAGTAGTCAGTGGTCGGATGAGCTTGCTCCATGACTGTCGTCTGGTCCTGTAAAAGGTTAGTGAACAAGAAAATAGGACAAATATAATCTCAATTCACTCCCTTAGTGTTTTCACTCTCACTCATTTTTCCACTCAAAATACTCCAATGATCTTACCAAAAATTCCTTACCCGTCGGATTGGGCAGTCGAGAAATGCCGCAAAGATCCTACAATTGTCACCAAGCTTTTCCCCAAGAGTAATCAAGGAAACAAGATACGGATTTCCTTGGATTTTTCCACAACATACTCCAATGTATGTTGTTGGGCTAGTGCCAGCCAAAAGAGAAGCCCAATGGCTGGCCGGATTTCCTTCAAGTTTTTCCAAGCTTTACAAGGTCATAGTCACGGCTGCAAATTGCCTTAAGTCATTGTTTACATTCAGTTTTATGATGATTAATAAAAACACTTGAGAATTCTCTCAAAGCTTCATTGAAGCATCCTTGAGTATTTTAGATTCATTTCTTTGGCATACCATTGACTTATCAATCTAGGACCGCGCCAGATTGCGGCGTCTTCTACAATACCTGGTTCGTTGGCCGCGTGATCACCGGGTTTAGGTGATTCCACTGCGTTCGTTTGTCATCAACGTGAGTCCCAACCTTCTAGATCCTAGCCTTTCTGTACGGGTTGCATCACAAGGTTGGTGCCGTTCGTATCAATATGTCCAACCATTGGCACTTGAAGCCCTTGATATCTCTACTCCTAGTTTTAGGAGTTTCATGAGTGGTCTTAGAAGTGGACCTGGATGCATCAACAAGCTTATTAGGGGTAAAATTGGAATTGCGGTTAGAGATTTTACCAGGTGTGCGGCTAGAAGGGCTTGGTGTAGTCGCATTTCCAGTATCATGTGATGTTCTCCTTGGTGGGTTGCCCTTCTATGAAGGAGAGTTGGATGCTTAGAAGGTACGGCCTCCTCGCCTCAATTTCTTCCCCCTCTCGGCCTTGATGGCTAGTTCAAGAAGATCATGCATGTCCAAGTAATGTTGGAGCTCCAAGGCTTCTTGAAGGACGGGGTTGAGACCTCTAAGGAACCTTGTCATGGTAGCCACACTATCTTCTTGAATGTTCGCCCTCATCATGGCCATCTTGATCTCCTTGGAGTATTCCTCCACACTCATGTTGCCTTGAGTGAGGGTTTGAAGCTGAGAGTGGAGATCGCGGTTGTAGTGGCTTGGAACAAACCGCTTATGCATTAGTGCCTTGAGTTTACCATTTCGCCTCCAATTAGTCCTGACTTGGTCCCACCAAACTAGTGCGCAGTCGGTGAACTCAACAATGGCAACCTTCACCTTTTGTTCCTCGCTAAACTCATAGCAATCGAAGACCATCTCGATGCGGCCTTCCCATTCCAACTAAGCCTCAGGGTCACTTTTCCCTCGTAACGTAGAGACTTGAATTTTAAGTCCCTTGAGCTCGTTCTTAGACGTGTCCCTTTTAGGCCTATAGGCTCTTACCACATCTTCACTTGCCGAGAGTACTCCTCATAGTTTGCTCCTTTGGTGCCATGGTTACTTCGGTTGCGAGATCGAGAATGGGGGCCCCTTGTGAAGCCCTTGGAGAGCTCGTCAAAGCGGTTGTGCCTCTCCTCCATTTGTTACACACTAATCCGCTTAAGCTCGTTTTTCATGGCGGTGAACATCATTGAGTAGTCAGTGGTCGGATGAGCTTGCTCCATGACTGTCGTTTGGTCCTGCAAAAGGTTAGTGAACAAGAAAATAGGACAAATATAATCTCACTTCACTCCCTGAGTGTTTTCACTCTCCCTCGTTTTCCAACTCAAAATACTCCAATGATCTTACCAAAAATTCCTTACCCGTCGGATTGGGTAGTCGAGAAATGCCGCAAAGATCCAACAATTGTCACCATGCTTTTCCACAAGAGTAATCAAGGAAACAAGACCCGGATTTCCTTGGATTTTTCCACAACATACTCCAATGTATGTTGTTGGGCTAGTGCCGGCCAAAAGAGAAGCCCAAGGGCTGGCCGGACTTCAAGTTTTTCCAAACTTTACTAGGTCTTAGTCACGGCTACAAATAGCCTTAAGTCATTGTTTACATTCAGTTTTATGATGATTAATAAAAACACTTGCGATTTCTCTCAAAGCTTCATTGAAGCATCCTTGAGTATTTTAGATTCATTTCTTTGTCATACCATTGACTTGTCAATCTAGAACCGCGCCAGATTGTGGCGTCTTCTACAATACCAGGTTCGTTGGCCACGTGATCAACGGGTTTAGGTGATTCCGTTGCGTTCGTTTGTCATCAACGTGAGTCCTAACCTTCTAGGTCCTAGCCTTTCTGTAGGGGTTGCATCACAAGATTGGTGCCGTTCGTGTCAATATGTCCAAACCATTGGCACTTGAAGCCCTTGATATCTCTACTCATAGTTTTAGGAGTTTCATGAGGGGTCTTAGAAGTGGACCTGGATGCATCAACAAGCTTGTTAGGGGTAAAAATGGAATTGCAGTTAGAGAAATTTCCAGGTGTGAGGCTAGAAGGGCTTGGTGTAGTCGCATTTCCTGTATCATGTGAGATTCTCCTTGGTGGGTTGCCCTTCCATGAAGGCGAGTTGGAAGCTTGGAAGATACGGTCTCCTCGCCTCAATTTCTTCCCCTTCTCAGCCTTGATGGCTAGTTCAAGAAGATCATGCATATCCAAGTAATGTTGGACTCCAAGGCTTCTTGAAGGTCGGGGTTGAGACCTCTAAGGAACCTTGCCATGGTAGCCTCACTATCTTCTTGAATGTTCTCCCTCATCATGGCCATCTTGATCTCCTTGAAATAGTCCTCCACCCTCATGTTGCCTTGAGTGAGGGTTTGAAACTGAGAGTGGAGATCGCGGTTGTAGTGGCTTGGAACAAATCGCTTATGCATTAGTGCCTTGTGTTCACCATTTCGCCTCCGATTAGTCCTGACTTGGTGGTCCCACCAAACTAGTGCGTAGTCGGTGAACTCAACCGTGGCAACCTTCACCTTTTGTTCCTCGATAAACTCATAGCAATCGACGACCATCTCGATGCGGCCTTCCCATTCCAACTAAGCCTCAGGGTCAATTTTGCCTTGGAACGTGCAGACTTGAATTTTACGTCCCTTCAGCTCGTTCTTAGACGTGTCCCTTTTAGGCCCCTCGGCTATTTCCACATCTTCACCAGCCGAGAGTACTCCTCATAGTTTGCTCCTTTGGTGCCATGGTTATTTCGGTTGCGAGATCGAGAACGAGAGCCCCTTGTGAAGCTCTTGGATAGCTCGTCTAAGCGGTTGTGCCTCTCCGCCATTTGTTGCTCACTAATCCGCTTTAGCTCATTTTTCATGGCGGTGAACATCAATGAGTAGTCAGTGGTCGGATGAGCTTGCTCCATGACTGTCGTTTGGTCCTGTAAAAGGTTAGTGAACAAGAAAATAGGACAAATATAATCTCAATTCACTCCCTTAGTGTTTTCACTCTCACTCATTTTTCCACTCAAAATACTCCAATGATCTTACCAAAAATTCCTTACCCGTCGGATTGGGCAGTCGAGAAATGCCGCAAAGATCCTACAATTGTCACCAAGCTTTTCCCCAAGAGTAATCAAGGAAACAAGATACGGATTTCCTTGGATTTTTCCACAACATACTCCAATGTATGTTGTTGGGCTAGTGCCAGCCAAAAGAGAAGCCCAATGGCTGGCCGGATTTCCTTCAAGTTTTTCCAAGCTTTACAAGGTCATAGTCACGGCTGCAAATTGCCTTAAGTCATTGTTTACATTCAGTTTTATGATGATTAATAAAAACACTTGAGAATTCTCTCAAAGCTTCATTGAAGCATCCTTGAGTATTTTAGATTCATTTCTTTGGCATACCATTGACTTATCAATCTAGGACCGCGCCAGATTGCGGCGTCTTCTACAATACCTGGTTCGTTGGCCGCGTGATCACCGGGTTTAGGTGATTCCACTGCGTTCGTTTGTCATCAACGTGAGTCCCAACCTTCTAGATCCTAGCCTTTCTGTACGGGTTGCATCACAAGGTTGGTGCCGTTCGTATCAATATGTCCAACCATTGGCACTTGAAGCCCTTGATATCTCTACTCCTAGTTTTAGGAGTTTCATGAGTGGTCTTAGAAGTGGACCTGGATGCATCAACAAGCTTATTAGGGGTAAAATTGGAATTGCGGTTAGAGATTTTACCAGGTGTGCGGCTAGAAGGGCTTGGTGTAGTCGCATTTCCAGTATCATGTGATGTTCTCCTTGGTGGGTTGCCCTTCTATGAAGGAGAGTTGGATGCTTAGAAGGTACGGCCTCCTCGCCTCAATTTCTTCCCCCTCTCGGCCTTGATGGCTAGTTCAAGAAGATCATGCATGTCCAAGTAATGTTGGAGCTCCAAGGCTTCTTGAAGGACGGGGTTGAGACCTCTAAGGAACCTTGTCATGGTAGCCACACTATCTTCTTGAATGTTCGCCCTCATCATGGCCATCTTGATCTCCTTGGAGTATTCCTCCACACTCATGTTGCCTTGAGTGAGGGTTTGAAGCTGAGAGTGGAGATCGCGGTTGTAGTGGCTTGGAACAAACCGCTTATGCATTAGTGCCTTGAGTTTACCATTTCGCCTCCAATTAGTCCTGACTTGGTCCCACCAAACTAGTGCGCAGTCGGTGAACTCAACAATGGCAACCTTCACCTTTTGTTCCTCGCTAAACTCATAGCAATCGAAGACCATCTCGATGCGGCCTTCCCATTCCAACTAAGCCTCAGGGTCACTTTTCCCTCGTAACGTAGAGACTTGAATTTTAAGTCCCTTGAGCTCGTTCTTAGACGTGCCCCTTTTAGGCCTCTAGGCTCTTACCACATCTTCACTTGCCGAGAGTACTCCTCATAGTTTGCTCCTTTGGTTACTTCGGTTGCGAGATCGAGAATGGGGGCCCCTTCTGAAGCCCTTGGAGAGCTCGTCAAAGCGGTTGTGCCTCTCCTCCATTTGTTACACACTAATCCGCTTAAGCTCGTTTTTCATGGCGGTGAACATCATTGAGTAGTCAGTGGTCGGATGAGCTTGCTCCATGACTGTCGTTTGGTCCTGCAAAAGGTTAGTGAACAAGAAAATAGGACAAATATAATCTCACTTCACTCCCTGAGTGTTTTCACTCTCCCTCGTTTTCCCACTCAAAATACTCCAATGATCTTACCAAAAATTCCTTACCCGTCGGATTGGGTAGTCGAGAAATGCCGCAGAGATCCAACAATTGTCACCATGCTTTTCCACAAGAGTAATCAAGGAAACAAGACCCGGATTTCCTTGGATTTTTCCACAACATACTCCAATGTATGTTGTTGGGCTAGTGCCGGCCAAAAGAGAAGCCCAAGGGCTGGCCGGACTTCAAGTTTTTCCAAGCTTTACTAGGTCTTAGTCACGGCTACAAATAGCCTTAAGTCATTGTTTACATTCAGTTTTATGATGATTAATAAAAACACTTGAGAATTCTCTCAAAGCTTCATTGAAGCATCCTTGAGTATTTTAGATTCATTTCTTTGTCATACCATTGACTTGTCAATCTAGAACCGCGCCAGATTGTGGCGTCTTCTACAATACCAGGTTCGTTGGCCACGTGATCAACGGGTTTAGGTGATTCCGTTGCGTTCGTTTGTCATCAACGTGAGTCCTAACCTTCTAGGTCCTAGCCTTTCTGTAGGGGTTGCATCACAAGATTGGTGCCGTTCGTGTCAATATGTCCAAACCATTGGCACTTGAAGCCCTTGATATCTCTACTCATAGTTTTAGGAGTTTCATGAGGGGTCTTAGAAGTGGACCTGGATGCATCAACAAGCTTGTTAGGGGTAAAAATGGAATTGCAGTTAGAGAAATTTCCAGGTGTGAGGCTAGAAGGGCTTGGTGTAGTCGCATTTCCTGTATCATGTGAGATTCTCCTTGTTGGGTTGCCCTTCCATGAAGGCGAGTTGGAAGCTTGGAAGATACGGTCTCCTCGCCTCAATAGCCTTGATGGCTAGTTCAAGAAGATCATGCATATCCAAGTAATGTTGGAGCTCCAAGGCTTCTTGAAGGTCGGGGTTGAGACCTCTAAGGAACCTTGCCATGGTAGCCTCACCATCTTGTTGAATGTTCTCCCTCATCATGGCCATCTTGATCTCCTTGAAATAGTCCTCCACCCTCATGTTGCCTTGAGTGAGGGTTTGAAACTGAGAGTGGAGATCGCGGTTGTAGTGGCTTGGAACAAATCGCTTATGCATTAGTGCCTTGTGTTCACCATTTCGCCTCCGATTAGTCCTGACTTGGTGGTCCCACCAAACTAGTGCGTAGTCGGTGAACTCAACCGTGGCAACCTTCACCTTTTGTTCCTCGATAAACTCATAGCAATCGACGACCATCTCGATGCGGCCTTCCCATTCCAACTAAGCCTCAGGGTCAATTTTGCCTTGGAACGTGCAGACTTGAATTTTACGTCCCTTCAGCTCGTTCTTAGACGTGTCCCTTTTAGGCCTCTCGGCTATTTCCACATCTTCACCAGCCGAGAGTACTCCTCATAGTTTGCTCCTTTGGTGCCATGGTTATTTCGGTTGCGAGATCGAGAACGAGAGCCCCTTGTGAAGCTCTTGGATAGCTCGTCTAAGCGGTTGTGCCTCTCCGCCATTTGTTGCTCACTAATCCGCTTTAGCTCATTTTTCATGGCGGTGAACATCAATGAGTAGTCAGTGGTCGGATGAGCTTGCTCCATGACTGTCGTTTGGTCCTGTAAAAGGTTAGTGAACAAGAAAATAGGACAAATATAATCTCAATTCACTCCCTTAGTGTTTTCACTCTCACTCATTTTTCCACTCAAAATACTCCAATGATCTTACCAAAAATTCCTTACCCGTCGGATTGGGCAGTCGAGAAATGCCGCAAAGATCCTACAATTGTCACCAAGCTTTTCCCCAAGAGTAATCAAGGAAACAAGATACGGATTTCCTTGGATTTTTCCACAACATACTCCAATGTATGTTGTTGGGCTAGTGCCAGCCAAAAGAGAAGCCCAATGGCTGGCCGGATTTCCTTCAAGTTTTTCCAAGCTTTACAAGGTCATAGTCACGGCTGCAAATTGCCTTAAGTCATTGTTTACATTCAGTTTTATGATGATTAATAAAAACACTTGAGAATTCTCTCAAAGCTTCATTGAAGCATCCTTGAGTATTTTAGATTCATTTCTTTGGCATACCATTGACTTATCAATCTAGGACCGCGCCAGATTGCGGCGTCTTCTACAATACCTGGTTCGTTGGCCGCGTGATCACCGGGTTTAGGTGATTCCACTGCGTTCGTTTGTCATCAACGTGAGTCCCAACCTTCTAGATCCTAGCCTTTCTGTACGGGTTGCATCACAAGGTTGGTGCCGTTCGTATCAATATGTCCAACCATTGGCACTTGAAGCCCTTGATATCTCTACTCCTAGTTTTAGGAGTTTCATGAGTGGTCTTAGAAGTGGACCTGGATGCATCAACAAGCTTATTAGGGGTAAAATTGGAATTGCGGTTAGAGATTTTACCAGGTGTGCGGCTAGAAGGGCTTGGTGTAGTCGCATTTCCAGTATCATGTGATGTTCTCCTTGGTGGGTTGCCCTTCTATGAAGGAGAGTTGGATGCTTAGAAGGTACGGCCTCCTCGCCTCAATTTCTTCCCCCTCTCGGCCTTGATGGCTAGTTCAAGAAGATCATGCATGTCCAAGTAATGTTGGAGCTCCAAGGCTTCTTGAAGGACGGGGTTGAGACCTCTAAGGAACCTTGTCATGGTAGCCACACTATCTTCTTGAATGTTCGCCCTCATCATGGCCATCTTGATCTCCTTGGAGTATTCCTCCACACTCATGTTGCCTTGAGTGAGGGTTTGAAGCTGAGAGTGGAGATCGCGGTTGTAGTGGCTTGGAACAAACCGCTTATGCATTAGTGCCTTGAGTTTACCATTTCGCCTCCAATTAGTCCTGACTTGGTCCCACCAAACTAGTGCGCAGTCGGTGAACTCAACAATGGCAACCTTCACCTTTTGTTCCTCGCTAAACTCATAGCAATCGAAGACCATCTCGATGCGGCCTTCCCATTCCAACTAAGCCTCAGGGTCACTTTTCCCTCGTAACGTAGAGACTTGAATTTTAAGTCCCTTGAGCTCGTTCTTAGACGTGCCCCTTTTAGGCCTCTAGGCTCTTACCACATCTTCACTTGCCGAGAGTACTCCTCATAGTTTGCTCCTTTGGTTACTTCGGTTGCGAGATCGAGAATGGGGGCCCCTTCTGAAGCCCTTGGAGAGCTCGTCAAAGCGGTTGTGCCTCTCCTCCATTTGTTACACACTAATCCGCTTAAGCTCGTTTTTCATGGCGGTGAACATCATTGAGTAGTCAGTGGTCGGATGAGCTTGCTCCATGACTGTCGTTTGGTCCTGCAAAAGGTTAGTGAACAAGAAAATAGGACAAATATAATCTCACTTCACTCCCTGAGTGTTTTCACTCTCCCTCGTTTTCCCACTCAAAATACTCCAATGATCTTACCAAAAATTCCTTACCCGTCGGATTGGGTAGTCGAGAAATGCCGCAGAGATCCAACAATTGTCACCATGCTTTTCCACAAGAGTAATCAAGGAAACAAGACCCGGATTTCCTTGGATTTTTCCACAACATACTCCAATGTATGTTGTTGGGCTAGTGCCGGCCAAAAGAGAAGCCCAAGGGCTGGCCGGACTTCAAGTTTTTCCAAGCTTTACTAGGTCTTAGTCACGGCTACAAATAGCCTTAAGTCATTGTTTACATTCAGTTTTATGATGATTAATAAAAACACTTGAGAATTCTCTCAAAGCTTCATTGAAGCATCCTTGAGTATTTTAGATTCATTTCTTTGTCATACCATTGACTTGTCAATCTAGAACCGCGCCAGATTGTGGCGTCTTCTACAATACCAGGTTCGTTGGCCACGTGATCAACGGGTTTAGGTGATTCCGTTGCGTTCGTTTGTCATCAACGTGAGTCCTAACCTTCTAGGTCCTAGCCTTTCTGTAGGGGTTGCATCACAAGATTGGTGCCGTTCGTGTCAATATGTCCAAACCATTGGCACTTGAAGCCCTTGATATCTCTACTCCTAGTTTTAGGAGTTTCATGAGGGGTCTTAGAAGTGGACCTGGATGCATCAACAAGCTTGTTAGGGGTAAAAATGGAATTGCAGTTAGAGAAATTTCCAGGTGTGAGGCTAGAAGGGCTTGGTGTAGTCGCATTTCCTGTATCATGTGAGATTCTCCTTGGTGGGTTGCCCTTCCATGAAGGCGAGTTGGAAGCTTGGAAGATACGGTCTCCTCGCCTCAATAGCCTTGATGGCTAGTTCAAGAAGATCATGCATATCCAAGTAATGTTGGAGCTCCAAGGCTTCTTGAAGGTCGGGGTTGAGACCTCTAAGGAACCTTGCCATGGTAGCCTCACCATCTTGTTGAATGTTCTCCCTCATCATGGCCATCTTGATCTCCTTGAAATAGTCCTCCACCCTCATGTTGCCTTGAGTGAGGGTTTGAAACTGAGAGTGGAGATCGCGGTTGTAGTGGCTTGGAACAAATCGCTTATGCATTAGTGCCTTGTGTTCACCATTTCGCCTCCGATTAGTCCTGACTTGGTGGTCCCACCAAACTAGTGCGTAGTCGGTGAACTCAACCGTGGCAACCTTCACCTTTTGTTCCTCGATAAACTCATAGCAATCGACGACCATCTCGATGCGGCCTTCCCATTCCAACTAAGCCTCAGGGTCAATTTTGCCTTGGAACGTGCAGACTTGAATTTTACGTCCCTTCAGCTCGTTCTTAGACGTGTCCCTTTTAGGCCTCTCGGCTATTTCCACATCTTCACCAGCCGAGAGTACTCCTCATAGTTTGCTCCTTTGGTGCCATGGTTATTTCGGTTGCGAGATCGAGAACGAGAGCCCCTTGTGAAGCTCTTGGATAGCTCGTCTAAGCGGTTGTGCCTCTCCGCCATTTGTTGCTCACTAATCCGCTTTAGCTCATTTTTCATGGCGGTGAACATCAATGAGTAGTCAGTGGTCGGATGAGCTTGCTCCATGACTGTCGTTTGGTCCTGTAAAAGGTTAGTGAACAAGAAAATAGGACAAATATAATCTCAATTCACTCCCTTAGTGTTTTCACTCTCACTCATTTTTCCACTCAAAATACTCCAATGATCTTACCAAAAATTCCTTACCCGTCGGATTGGGCAGTCGAGAAATGCCGCAAAGATCCTACAATTGTCACCAAGCTTTTCCCCAAGAGTAATCAAGGAAACAAGATACGGATTTCCTTGGATTTTTCCACAACATACTCCAATGTATGTTGTTGGGCTAGTGCCAGCCAAAAGAGAAGCCCAATGGCTGGCCGGATTTCCTTCAAGTTTTTCCAAGCTTTACAAGGTCATAGTCACGGCTGCAAATTGCCTTAAGTCATTGTTTACATTCAGTTTTATGATGATTAATAAAAACACTTGAGAATTCTCTCAAAGCTTCATTGAAGCATCCTTGAGTATTTTAGATTCATTTCTTTGGCATACCATTGACTTATCAATCTAGGACCGCGCCAGATTGCGGCGTCTTCTACAATACCTGGTTCGTTGGCCGCGTGATCACCGGGTTTAGGTGATTCCACTGCGTTCGTTTGTCATCAACGTGAGTCCCAACCTTCTAGATCCTAGCCTTTCTGTACGGGTTGCATCACAAGGTTGGTGCCGTTCGTATCAATATGTCCAACCATTGGCACTTGAAGCCCTTGATATCTCTACTCCTAGTTTTAGGAGTTTCATGAGTGGTCTTAGAAGTGGACCTGGATGCATCAACAAGCTTATTAGGGGTAAAATTGGAATTGCGGTTAGAGATTTTACCAGGTGTGCGGCTAGAAGGGCTTGGTGTAGTCGCATTTCCAGTATCATGTGATGTTCTCCTTGGTGGGTTGCCCTTCTATGAAGGAGAGTTGGATGCTTAGAAGGTACGGCCTCCTCGCCTCAATTTCTTCCCCCTCTCGGCCTTGATGGCTAGTTCAAGAAGATCATGCATGTCCAAGTAATGTTGGAGCTCCAAGGCTTCTTGAAGGACGGGGTTGAGACCTCTAAGGAACCTTGTCATGGTAGCCACACTATCTTCTTGAATGTTCGCCCTCATCATGGCCATCTTGATCTCCTAGGAGTAGTCCTCCACACTCATGTTGCCTTGAGTGAGGGTTTGAAGCTGAGAGTGGAGATCGCGGTTGTAGTGGCTTGGAACAAACCGCTTATGCATTAGTGCCTTGAGTTTACCATTTCGCCTCCAATTAGTCCTGACTTGGTCCCACCAAACTAGTGCGCAGTCGGTGAACTCAACAATGGCAACCTTCACCTTTTGTTCCTCGCTAAACTCATAGCAATCGAAGACCATCTCGATGCGGCCTTCCCATTCCAACTAAGCCTCAGGGTCACTTTTCCCTCGTAACGTAGAGACTTGAATTTTAAGTCCCTTGAGCTCGTTCTTAGACGTGCCCCTTTTAGGCCTCTAGGCTCTTACCACATCTTCACTTGCCGAGAGTACTCCTCATAGTTTGCTCCTTTGGTTACTTCGGTTGCGAGATCGAGAATGGGGGCCCCTTCTGAAGCCCTTGGAGAGCTCGTCAAAGCGGTTGTGCCTCTCCTCCATTTGTTACACACTAATCCGCTTAAGCTCGTTTTTCATGGCGGTGAACATCATTGAGTAGTCAGTGGTCGGATGAGCTTGCTCCATGACTGTCGTTTGGTCCTGCAAAAGGTTAGTGAACAAGAAAATAGGACAAATATAATCTCACTTCACTCCCTGAGTGTTTTCACTCTCCCTCGTTTTCCCACTCAAAATACTCCAATGATCTTACCAAAAATTCCTTACCCGTCGGATTGGGTAGTCGAGAAATGCCGCAGAGATCCAACAATTGTCACCATGCTTTTCCACAAGAGTAATCAAGGAAACAAGACCCGGATTTCCTTGGATTTTTCCACAACATACTCCAATGTATGTTGTTGGGCTAGTGCCGGCCAAAAGAGAAGCCCAAGGGCTGGCCGGACTTCAAGTTTTTCCAAGCTTTACTAGGTCTTAGTCACGGCTACAAATAGCCTTAAGTCATTGTTTACATTCAGTTTTATGATGATTAATAAAAACACTTGAGAATTCTCTCAAAGCTTCATTGAAGCATCCTTGAGTATTTTAGATTCATTTCTTTGTCATACCATTGACTTGTCAATCTAGAACCGCGCCAGATTGTGGCGTCTTCTACAATACCAGGTTCGTTGGCCACGTGATCAACGGGTTTAGGTGATTCCGTTGCGTTCGTTTGTCATCAACGTGAGTCCTAACCTTCTAGGTCCTAGCCTTTCTGTAGGGGTTGCATCACAAGATTGGTGCCGTTCGTGTCAATATGTCCAAACCATTGGCACTTGAAGCCCTTGATATCTCTACTCATAGTTTTAGGAGTTTCATGAGGGGTCTTAGAAGTGGACCTGGATGCATCAACAAGCTTGTTAGGGGTAAAAATGGAATTGCAGTTAGAGAAATTTCCAGGTGTGAGGCTAGAAGGGCTTGGTGTAGTCGCATTTCCTGTATCATGTGAGATTCTCCTTGTTGGGTTGCCCTTCCATGAAGGCGAGTTGGAAGCTTGGAAGATACGGTCTCCTCGCCTCAATAGCCTTGATGGCTAGTTCAAGAAGATCATGCATATCCAAGTAATGTTGGAGCTCCAAGGCTTCTTGAAGGTCGGGGTTGAGACCTCTAAGGAACCTTGCCATGGTAGCCTCACCATCTTGTTGAATGTTCTCCCTCATCATGGCCATCTTGATCTCCTTGAAATAGTCCTCCACCCTCATGTTGCCTTGAGTGAGGGTTTGAAACTGAGAGTGGAGATCGCGGTTGTAGTGGCTTGGAACAAATCGCTTATGCATTAGTGCCTTGTGTTCACCATTTCGCCTCCGATTAGTCCTGACTTGGTGGTCCCACCAAACTAGTGCGTAGTCGGTGAACTCAACCGTGGCAACCTTCACCTTTTGTTCCTCGATAAACTCATAGCAATCGACGACCATCTCGATGCGGCCTTCCCATTCCAACTAAGCCTCAGGGTCAATTTTGCCTTGGAACGTGCAGACTTGAATTTTACGTCCCTTCAGCTCGTTCTTAGACGTGTCCCTTTTAGGCCTCTCGGCTATTTCCACATCTTCACCAGCCGAGAGTACTCCTCATAGTTTGCTCCTTTGGTGCCATGGTTATTTCGGTTGCGAGATCGAGAACGAGAGCCCCTTGTGAAGCTCTTGGATAGCTCGTCTAAGCGGTTGTGCCTCTCCGCCATTTGTTGCTCACTAATCCGCTTTAGCTCATTTTTCATGGCGGTGAACATCAATGAGTAGTCAGTGGTCGGATGAGCTTGCTCCATGACTGTCGTTTGGTCCTGTAAAAGGTTAGTGAACAAGAAAATAGGACAAATATAATCTCAATTCACTCCCTTAGTGTTTTCACTCTCACTCATTTTTCCACTCAAAATACTCCAATGATCTTACCAAAAATTCCTTACCCGTCGGATTGGGCAGTCGAGAAATGCCGCAAAGATCCTACAATTGTCACCAAGCTTTTCCCCAAGAGTAATCAAGGAAACAAGATACGGATTTCCTTGGATTTTTCCACAACATACTCCAATGTATGTTGTTGGGCTAGTGCCAGCCAAAAGAGAAGCCCAATGGCTGGCCGGATTTCCTTCAAGTTTTTCCAAGCTTTACAAGGTCATAGTCACGGCTGCAAATTGCCTTAAGTCATTGTTTACATTCAGTTTTATGATGATTAATAAAAACACTTGAGAATTCTCTCAAAGCTTCATTGAAGCATCCTTGAGTATTTTAGATTCATTTCTTTGGCATACCATTGACTTATCAATCTAGGACCGCGCCAGATTGCGGCGTCTTCTACAATACCTGGTTCGTTGGCCGCGTGATCACCGGGTTTAGGTGATTCCACTGCGTTCGTTTGTCATCAACGTGAGTCCCAACCTTCTAGATCCTAGCCTTTCTGTACGGGTTGCATCACAAGGTTGGTGCCGTTCGTATCAATATGTCCAACCATTGGCACTTGAAGCCCTTGATATCTCTACTCCTAGTTTTAGGAGTTTCATGAGTGGTCTTAGAAGTGGACCTGGATGCATCAACAAGCTTATTAGGGGTAAAATTGGAATTGCGGTTAGAGATTTTACCAGGTGTGCGGCTAGAAGGGCTTGGTGTAGTCGCATTTCCAGTATCATGTGATGTTCTCCTTGGTGGGTTGCCCTTCTATGAAGGAGAGTTGGATGCTTAGAAGGTACGGCCTCCTCGCCTCAATTTCTTCCCCCTCTCGGCCTTGATGGCTAGTTCAAGAAGATCATGCATGTCCAAGTAATGTTGGAGCTCCAAGGCTTCTTGAAGGACGGGGTTGAGACCTCTAAGGAACCTTGTCATGGTAGCCACACTATCTTCTTGAATGTTCGCCCTCATCATGGCCATCTTGATCTCCTAGGAGTAGTCCTCCACACTCATGTTGCCTTGAGTGAGGGTTTGAAGCTGAGAGTGGAGATCGCGGTTGTAGTGGCTTGGAACAAACCGCTTATGCATTAGTGCCTTGAGTTTACCATTTCGCCTCCAATTAGTCCTGACTTGGTCCCACCAAACTAGTGCGCAGTCGGTGAACTCAACAATGGCAACCTTCACCTTTTGTTCCTCGCTAAACTCATAGCAATCGAAGACCATCTCGATGCGGCCTTCCCATTCCAACTAAGCCTCAGGGTCACTTTTCCCTCGTAACGTAGAGACTTGAATTTTAAGTCCCTTGAGCTCGTTCTTAGACGTGCCCCTTTTAGGCCTCTAGGCTCTTACCACATCTTCACTTGCCGAGAGTACTCCTCATAGTTTGCTCCTTTGGTTACTTCGGTTGCGAGATCGAGAATGGGGGCCCCTTCTGAAGCCCTTGGAGAGCTCGTCAAAGCGGTTGTGCCTCTCCTCCATTTGTTACACACTAATCCGCTTAAGCTCGTTTTTCATGGCGGTGAACATCATTGAGTAGTCAGTGGTCGGATGAGCTTGCTCCATGACTGTCGTTTGGTCCTGCAAAAGGTTAGTGAACAAGAAAATAGGACAAATATAATCTCACTTCACTCCCTGAGTGTTTTCACTCTCCCTCGTTTTCCCACTCAAAATACTCCAATGATCTTACCAAAAATTCCTTACCCGTCGGATTGGGTAGTCGAGAAATGCCGCAGAGATCCAACAATTGTCACCATGCTTTTCCACAAGAGTAATCAAGGAAACAAGACCCGGATTTCCTTGGATTTTTCCACAACATACTCCAATGTATGTTGTTGGGCTAGTGCCGGCCAAAAGAGAAGCCCAAGGGCTGGCCGGACTTCAAGTTTTTCCAAGCTTTACTAGGTCTTAGTCACGGCTACAAATAGCCTTAAGTCATTGTTTACATTCAGTTTTATGATGATTAATAAAAACACTTGAGAATTCTCTCAAAGCTTCATTGAAGCATCCTTGAGTATTTTAGATTCATTTCTTTGTCATACCATTGACTTGTCAATCTAGAACCGCGCCAGATTGTGGCGTCTTCTACAATACCAGGTTCGTTGGCCACGTGATCAACGGGTTTAGGTGATTCCGTTGCGTTCGTTTGTCATCAACGTGAGTCCTAACCTTCTAGGTCCTAGCCTTTCTGTAGGGGTTGCATCACAAGATTGGTGCCGTTCGTGTCAATATGTCCAAACCATTGGCACTTGAAGCCCTTGATATCTCTACTCATAGTTTTAGGAGTTTCATGAGGGGTCTTAGAAGTGGACCTGGATGCATCAACAAGCTTGTTAGGGGTAAAAATGGAATTGCAGTTAGAGAAATTTCCAGGTGTGAGGCTAGAAGGGCTTGGTGTAGTCGCATTTCCTGTATCATGTGAGATTCTCCTTGTTGGGTTGCCCTTCCATGAAGGCGAGTTGGAAGCTTGGAAGATACGGTCTCCTCGCCTCAATAGCCTTGATGGCTAGTTCAAGAAGATCATGCATATCCAAGTAATGTTGGAGCTCCAAGGCTTCTTGAAGGTCGGGGTTGAGACCTCTAAGGAACCTTGCCATGGTAGCCTCACCATCTTGTTGAATGTTCTCCCTCATCATGGCCATCTTGATCTCCTTGAAATAGTCCTCCACCCTCATGTTGCCTTGAGTGAGGGTTTGAAACTGAGAGTGGAGATCGCGGTTGTAGTGGCTTGGAACAAATCGCTTATGCATTAGTGCCTTGTGTTCACCATTTCGCCTCCGATTAGTCCTGACTTGGTGGTCCCACCAAACTAGTGCGTAGTCGGTGAACTCAACCGTGGCAACCTTCACCTTTTGTTCCTCGATAAACTCATAGCAATCGACGACCATCTCGATGCGGCCTTCCCATTCCAACTAAGCCTCAGGGTCAATTTTGCCTTGGAACGTGCAGACTTGAATTTTACGTCCCTTCAGCTCGTTCTTAGACGTGTCCCTTTTAGGCCTCTCGGCTATTTCCACATCTTCACCAGCCGAGAGTACTCCTCATAGTTTGCTCCTTTGGTGCCATGGTTATTTCGGTTGCGAGATCGAGAACGAGAGCCCCTTGTGAAGCTCTTGGATAGCTCGTCTAAGCGGTTGTGCCTCTCCGCCATTTGTTGCTCACTAATCCGCTTTAGCTCATTTTTCATGGCGGTGAACATCAATGAGTAGTCAGTGGTCGGATGAGCTTGCTCCATGACTGTCGTTTGGTCCTGTAAAAGGTTAGTGAACAAGAAAATAGGACAAATATAATCTCAATTCACTCCCTTAGTGTTTTCACTCTCACTCATTTTTCCACTCAAAATACTCCAATGATCTTACCAAAAATTCCTTACCCGTCGGATTGGGCAGTCGAGAAATGCCGCAAAGATCCTACAATTGTCACCAAGCTTTTCCCCAAGAGTAATCAAGGAAACAAGATACGGATTTCCTTGGATTTTTCCACAACATACTCCAATGTATGTTGTTGGGCTAGTGCCAGCCAAAAGAGAAGCCCAATGGCTGGCCGGATTTCCTTCAAGTTTTTCCAAGCTTTACAAGGTCATAGTCACGGCTGCAAATTGCCTTAAGTCATTGTTTACATTCAGTTTTATGATGATTAATAAAAACACTTGAGAATTCTCTCAAAGCTTCATTGAAGCATCCTTGAGTATTTTAGATTCATTTCTTTGGCATACCATTGACTTATCAATCTAGGACCGCGCCAGATTGCGGCGTCTTCTACAATACCTGGTTCGTTGGCCGCGTGATCACCGGGTTTAGGTGATTCCACTGCGTTCGTTTGTCATCAACGTGAGTCCCAACCTTCTAGATCCTAGCCTTTCTGTACGGGTTGCATCACAAGGTTGGTGCCGTTCGTATCAATATGTCCAACCATTGGCACTTGAAGCCCTTGATATCTCTACTCCTAGTTTTAGGAGTTTCATGAGTGGTCTTAGAAGTGGACCTGGATGCATCAACAAGCTTATTAGGGGTAAAATTGGAATTGCGGTTAGAGATTTTACCAGGTGTGCGGCTAGAAGGGCTTGGTGTAGTCGCATTTCCAGTATCATGTGATGTTCTCCTTGGTGGGTTGCCCTTCTATGAAGGAGAGTTGGATGCTTAGAAGGTACGGCCTCCTCGCCTCAATTTCTTCCCCCTCTCGGCCTTGATGGCTAGTTCAAGAAGATCATGCATGTCCAAGTAATGTTGGAGCTCCAAGGCTTCTTGAAGGACGGGGTTGAGACCTCTAAGGAACCTTGTCATGGTAGCCACACTATCTTCTTGAATGTTCGCCCTCATCATGGCCATCTTGATCTCCTTGGAGTATTCCTCCACACTCATGTTGCCTTGAGTGAGGGTTTGAAGCTGAGAGTGGAGATCGCGGTTGTAGTGGCTTGGAACAAACCGCTTATGCATTAGTGCCTTGAGTTTACCATTTCGCCTCCAATTAGTCCTGACTTGGTCCCACCAAACTAGTGCGCAGTCGGTGAACTCAACAATGGCAACCTTCACCTTTTGTTCCTCGCTAAACTCATAGCAATCGAAGACCATCTCGATGCGGCCTTCCCATTCCAACTAAGCCTCAGGGTCACTTTTCCCTCGTAACGTAGAGACTTGAATTTTAAGTCCCTTGAGCTCGTTCTTAGACGTGCCCCTTTTAGGCCTCTAGGCTCTTACCACATCTTCACTTGCCGAGAGTACTCCTCATAGTTTGCTCCTTTGGTTACTTCGGTTGCGAGATCGAGAATGGGGGCCCCTTCTGAAGCCCTTGGAGAGCTCGTCAAAGCGGTTGTGCCTCTCCTCCATTTGTTACACACTAATCCGCTTAAGCTCGTTTTTCATGGCGGTGAACATCATTGAGTAGTCAGTGGTCGGATGAGCTTGCTCCATGACTGTCGTTTGGTCCTGCAAAAGGTTAGTGAACAAGAAAATAGGACAAATATAATCTCACTTCACTCCCTGAGTGTTTTCACTCTCCCTCGTTTTCCCACTCAAAATACTCCAATGATCTTACCAAAAATTCCTTACCCGTCGGATTGGGTAGTCGAGAAATGCCGCAGAGATCCAACAATTGTCACCATGCTTTTCCACAAGAGTAATCAAGGAAACAAGACCCGGATTTCCTTGGATTTTTCCACAACATACTCCAATGTATGTTGTTGGGCTAGTGCCGGCCAAAAGAGAAGCCCAAGGGCTGGCCGGACTTCAAGTTTTTCCAAGCTTTACTAGGTCTTAGTCACGGCTACAAATAGCCTTAAGTCATTGTTTACATTCAGTTTTATGATGATTAATAAAAACACTTGAGAATTCTCTCAAAGCTTCATTGAAGCATCCTTGAGTATTTTAGATTCATTTCTTTGTCATACCATTGACTTGTCAATCTAGAACCGCGCCAGATTGTGGCGTCTTCTACAATACCAGGTTCGTTGGCCACGTGATCAACGGGTTTAGGTGATTCCGTTGCGTTCGTTTGTCATCAACGTGAGTCCTAACCTTCTAGGTCCTAGCCTTTCTGTAGGGGTTGCATCACAAGATTGGTGCCGTTCGTGTCAATATGTCCAAACCATTGGCACTTGAAGCCCTTGATATCTCTACTCATAGTTTTAGGAGTTTCATGAGGGGTCTTAGAAGTGGACCTGGATGCATCAACAAGCTTGTTAGGGGTAAAAATGGAATTGCAGTTAGAGAAATTTCCAGGTGTGAGGCTAGAAGGGCTTGGTGTAGTCGCATTTCCTGTATCATGTGAGATTCTCCTTGTTGGGTTGCCCTTCCATGAAGGCGAGTTGGAAGCTTGGAAGATACGGTCTCCTCGCCTCAATAGCCTTGATGGCTAGTTCAAGAAGATCATGCATATCCAAGTAATGTTGGAGCTCCAAGGCTTCTTGAAGGTCGGGGTTGAGACCTCTAAGGAACCTTGCCATGGTAGCCTCACCATCTTGTTGAATGTTCTCCCTCATCATGGCCATCTTGATCTCCTTGAAATAGTCCTCCACCCTCATGTTGCCTTGAGTGAGGGTTTGAAACTGAGAGTGGAGATCGCGGTTGTAGTGGCTTGGAACAAATCGCTTATGCATTAGTGCCTTGTGTTCACCATTTCGCCTCCGATTAGTCCTGACTTGGTGGTCCCACCAAACTAGTGCGTAGTCGGTGAACTCAACCGTGGCAACCTTCACCTTTTGTTCCTCGATAAACTCATAGCAATCGACGACCATCTCGATGCGGCCTTCCCATTCCAACTAAGCCTCAGGGTCAATTTTGCCTTGGAACGTGCAGACTTGAATTTTACGTCCCTTCAGCTCGTTCTTAGACGTGTCCCTTTTAGGCCTCTCGGCTATTTCCACATCTTCACCAGCCGAGAGTACTCCTCATAGTTTGCTCCTTTGGTGCCATGGTTATTTCGGTTGCGAGATCGAGAACGAGAGCCCCTTGTGAAGCTCTTGGATAGCTCGTCTAAGCGGTTGTGCCTCTCCGCCATTTGTTGCTCACTAATCCGCTTTAGCTCATTTTTCATGGCGGTGAACATCAATGAGTAGTCAGTGGTCGGATGAGCTTGCTCCATGACTGTCGTTTGGTCCTGTAAAAGGTTAGTGAACAAGAAAATAGGACAAATATAATCTCAATTCACTCCCTTAGTGTTTTCACTCTCACTCATTTTTCCACTCAAAATACTCCAATGATCTTACCAAAAATTCCTTACCCGTCGGATTGGGCAGTCGAGAAATGCCGCAAAGATCCTACAATTGTCACCAAGCTTTTCCCCAAGAGTAATCAAGGAAACAAGATACGGATTTCCTTGGATTTTTCCACAACATACTCCAATGTATGTTGTTGGGCTAGTGCCAGCCAAAAGAGAAGCCCAATGGCTGGCCGGATTTCCTTCAAGTTTTTCCAAGCTTTACAAGGTCATAGTCACGGCTGCAAATTGCCTTAAGTCATTGTTTACATTCAGTTTTATGATGATTAATAAAAACACTTGAGAATTCTCTCAAAGCTTCATTGAAGCATCCTTGAGTATTTTAGATTCATTTCTTTGGCATACCATTGACTTATCAATCTAGGACCGCGCCAGATTGCGGCGTCTTCTACAATACCTGGTTCGTTGGCCGCGTGATCACCGGGTTTAGGTGATTCCACTGCGTTCGTTTGTCATCAACGTGAGTCCCAACCTTCTAGATCCTAGCCTTTCTGTACGGGTTGCATCACAAGGTTGGTGCCGTTCGTATCAATATGTCCAACCATTGGCACTTGAAGCCCTTGATATCTCTACTCCTAGTTTTAGGAGTTTCATGAGTGGTCTTAGAAGTGGACCTGGATGCATCAACAAGCTTATTAGGGGTAAAATTGGAATTGCGGTTAGAGATTTTACCAGGTGTGCGGCTAGAAGGGCTTGGTGTAGTCGCATTTCCAGTATCATGTGATGTTCTCCTTGGTGGGTTGCCCTTCTATGAAGGAGAGTTGGATGCTTAGAAGGTACGGCCTCCTCGCCTCAATTTCTTCCCCCTCTCGGCCTTGATGGCTAGTTCAAGAAGATCATGCATGTCCAAGTAATGTTGGAGCTCCAAGGCTTCTTGAAGGACGGGGTTGAGACCTCTAAGGAACCTTGTCATGGTAGCCACACTATCTTCTTGAATGTTCGCCCTCATCATGGCCATCTTGATCTCCTAGGAGTAGTCCTCCACACTCATGTTGCCTTGAGTGAGGGTTTGAAGCTGAGAGTGGAGATCGCGGTTGTAGTGGCTTGGAACAAACCGCTTATGCATTAGTGCCTTGAGTTTACCATTTCGCCTCCAATTAGTCCTGACTTGGTCCCACCAAACTAGTGCGCAGTCGGTGAACTCAACAATGGCAACCTTCACCTTTTGTTCCTCGCTAAACTCATAGCAATCGAAGACCATCTCGATGCGGCCTTCCCATTCCAACTAAGCCTCAGGGTCACTTTTCCCTCGTAACGTAGAGACTTGAATTTTAAGTCCCTTGAGCTCGTTCTTAGACGTGCCCCTTTTAGGCCTCTAGGCTCTTACCACATCTTCACTTGCCGAGAGTACTCCTCATAGTTTGCTCCTTTGGTTACTTCGGTTGCGAGATCGAGAATGGGGGCCCCTTCTGAAGCCCTTGGAGAGCTCGTCAAAGCGGTTGTGCCTCTCCTCCATTTGTTACACACTAATCCGCTTAAGCTCGTTTTTCATGGCGGTGAACATCATTGAGTAGTCAGTGGTCGGATGAGCTTGCTCCATGACTGTCGTTTGGTCCTGCAAAAGGTTAGTGAACAAGAAAATAGGACAAATATAATCTCACTTCACTCCCTGAGTGTTTTCACTCTCCCTCGTTTTCCCACTCAAAATACTCCAATGATCTTACCAAAAATTCCTTACCCGTCGGATTGGGTAGTCGAGAAATGCCGCAGAGATCCAACAATTGTCACCATGCTTTTCCACAAGAGTAATCAAGGAAACAAGACCCGGATTTCCTTGGATTTTTCCACAACATACTCCAATGTATGTTGTTGGGCTAGTGCCGGCCAAAAGAGAAGCCCAAGGGCTGGCCGGACTTCAAGTTTTTCCAAGCTTTACTAGGTCTTAGTCACGGCTACAAATAGCCTTAAGTCATTGTTTACATTCAGTTTTATGATGATTAATAAAAACACTTGAGAATTCTCTCAAAGCTTCATTGAAGCATCCTTGAGTATTTTAGATTCATTTCTTTGTCATACCATTGACTTGTCAATCTAGAACCGCGCCAGATTGTGGCGTCTTCTACAATACCAGGTTCGTTGGCCACGTGATCAACGGGTTTAGGTGATTCCGTTGCGTTCGTTTGTCATCAACGTGAGTCCTAACCTTCTAGGTCCTAGCCTTTCTGTAGGGGTTGCATCACAAGATTGGTGCCGTTCGTGTCAATATGTCCAAACCATTGGCACTTGAAGCCCTTGATATCTCTACTCCTAGTTTTAGGAGTTTCATGAGGGGTCTTAGAAGTGGACCTGGATGCATCAACAAGCTTGTTAGGGGTAAAAATGGAATTGCAGTTAGAGAAATTTCCAGGTGTGAGGCTAGAAGGGCTTGGTGTAGTCGCATTTCCTGTATCATGTGAGATTCTCCTTGGTGGGTTGCCCTTCCATGAAGGCGAGTTGGAAGCTTGGAAGATACGGTCTCCTCGCCTCAATAGCCTTGATGGCTAGTTCAAGAAGATCATGCATATCCAAGTAATGTTGGAGCTCCAAGGCTTCTTGAAGGTCGGGGTTGAGACCTCTAAGGAACCTTGCCATGGTAGCCTCACCATCTTGTTGAATGTTCTCCCTCATCATGGCCATCTTGATCTCCTTGAAATAGTCCTCCACCCTCATGTTGCCTTGAGTGAGGGTTTGAAACTGAGAGTGGAGATCGCGGTTGTAGTGGCTTGGAACAAATCGCTTATGCATTAGTGCCTTGTGTTCACCATTTCGCCTCCGATTAGTCCTGACTTGGTGGTCCCACCAAACTAGTGCGTAGTCGGTGAACTCAACCGTGGCAACCTTCACCTTTTGTTCCTCGATAAACTCATAGCAATCGACGACCATCTCGATGCGGCCTTCCCATTCCAACTAAGCCTCAGGGTCAATTTTGCCTTGGAACGTGCAGACTTGAATTTTACGTCCCTTCAGCTCGTTCTTAGACGTGTCCCTTTTAGGCCTCTCGGCTATTTCCACATCTTCACCAGCCGAGAGTACTCCTCATAGTTTGCTCCTTTGGTGCCATGGTTATTTCGGTTGCGAGATCGAGAACGAGAGCCCCTTGTGAAGCTCTTGGATAGCTCGTCTAAGCGGTTGTGCCTCTCCGCCATTTGTTGCTCACTAATCCGCTTTAGCTCATTTTTCATGGCGGTGAACATCAATGAGTAGTCAGTGGTCGGATGAGCTTGCTCCATGACTGTCGTTTGGTCCTGTAAAAGGTTAGTGAACAAGAAAATAGGACAAATATAATCTCAATTCACTCCCTTAGTGTTTTCACTCTCACTCATTTTTCCACTCAAAATACTCCAATGATCTTACCAAAAATTCCTTACCCGTCGGATTGGGCAGTCGAGAAATGCCGCAAAGATCCTACAATTGTCACCAAGCTTTTCCCCAAGAGTAATCAAGGAAACAAGATACGGATTTCCTTGGATTTTTCCACAACATACTCCAATGTATGTTGTTGGGCTAGTGCCAGCCAAAAGAGAAGCCCAATGGCTGGCCGGATTTCCTTCAAGTTTTTCCAAGCTTTACAAGGTCATAGTCACGGCTGCAAATTGCCTTAAGTCATTGTTTACATTCAGTTTTATGATGATTAATAAAAACACTTGAGAATTCTCTCAAAGCTTCATTGAAGCATCCTTGAGTATTTTAGATTCATTTCTTTGGCATACCATTGACTTATCAATCTAGGACCGCGCCAGATTGCGGCGTCTTCTACAATACCTGGTTCGTTGGCCGCGTGATCACCGGGTTTAGGTGATTCCACTGCGTTCGTTTGTCATCAACGTGAGTCCCAACCTTCTAGATCCTAGCCTTTCTGTACGGGTTGCATCACAAGGTTGGTGCCGTTCGTATCAATATGTCCAACCATTGGCACTTGAAGCCCTTGATATCTCTACTCCTAGTTTTAGGAGTTTCATGAGTGGTCTTAGAAGTGGACCTGGATGCATCAACAAGCTTATTAGGGGTAAAATTGGAATTGCGGTTAGAGATTTTACCAGGTGTGCGGCTAGAAGGGCTTGGTGTAGTCGCATTTCCAGTATCATGTGATGTTCTCCTTGGTGGGTTGCCCTTCTATGAAGGAGAGTTGGATGCTTAGAAGGTACGGCCTCCTCGCCTCAATTTCTTCCCCCTCTCGGCCTTGATGGCTAGTTCAAGAAGATCATGCATGTCCAAGTAATGTTGGAGCTCCAAGGCTTCTTGAAGGACGGGGTTGAGACCTCTAAGGAACCTTGTCATGGTAGCCACACTATCTTCTTGAATGTTCGCCCTCATCATGGCCATCTTGATCTCCTAGGAGTATTCCTCCACACTCATGTTGCCTTGAGTGAGGGTTTGAAGCTGAGAGTGGAGATCGCGGTTGTAGTGGCTTGGAACAAACCGCTTATGCATTAGTGCCTTGAGTTTACCATTTCGCCTCCAATTAGTCCTGACTTGGTCCCACCAAACTAGTGCGCAGTCGGTGAACTCAACAATGGCAACCTTCACCTTTTGTTCCTCGCTAAACTCATAGCAATCGAAGACCATCTCGATGCGGCCTTCCCATTCCAACTAAGCCTCAGGGTCACTTTTCCCTCGTAACGTAGAGACTTGAATTTTAAGTCCCTTGAGCTCGTTCTTAGACGTGCCCCTTTTAGGCCTCTAGGCTCTTACCACATCTTCACTTGCCGAGAGTACTCCTCATAGTTTGCTCCTTTGGTTACTTCGGTTGCGAGATCGAGAATGGGGGCCCCTTCTGAAGCCCTTGGAGAGCTCGTCAAAGCGGTTGTGCCTCTCCTCCATTTGTTACACACTAATCCGCTTAAGCTCGTTTTTCATGGCGGTGAACATCATTGAGTAGTCAGTGGTCGGATGAGCTTGCTCCATGACTGTCGTTTGGTCCTGCAAAAGGTTAGTGAACAAGAAAATAGGACAAATATAATCTCACTTCACTCCCTGAGTGTTTTCACTCTCCCTCGTTTTCCCACTCAAAATACTCCAATGATCTTACCAAAAATTCCTTACCCGTCGGATTGGGTAGTCGAGAAATGCCGCAAAGATCCAACAATTGTCACCATGCTTTTCCACAAGAGTAATCAAGGAAACAAGACCCGGATTTCCTTGGATTTTTCCACAACATACTCCAATGTATGTTGTTGGGCTAGTGCCGGCCAAAAGAGAAGCCCAAGGGCTGGCCGGACTTCAAGTTTTTCCAAGCTTTACTAGGTCTTAGTCACGGCTACAAATAGCCTTAAGTCATTGTTTACATTCAGTTTTATGATGATTAATAAAAACACTTGAGAATTCTCTCAAAGCTTCATTGAAGCATCCTTGAGTATTTTAGATTCATTTCTTTGTCATACCATTGACTTGTCAATCTAGAACCGCGCCAGATTGTGGCGTCTTCTACAATACCAGGTTCGTTGGCCACGTGATCAACGGGTTTAGGTGATTCCGTTGCGTTCGTTTGTCATCAACGTGAGTCCTAACCTTCTAGGTCCTAGCCTTTCTGTAGGGGTTGCATCACAAGATTGGTGCCGTTCGTGTCAATATGTCCAAACCATTGGCACTTGAAGCCCTTGATATCTCTACTCCTAGTTTTAGGAGTTTCATGAGGGGTCTTAGAAGTGGACCTGGATGCATCAACAAGCTTGTTAGGGGTAAAAATGGAATTGCAGTTAGAGAAATTTCCAGGTGTGAGGCTAGAAGGGCTTGGTGTAGTCGCATTTCCTGTATCATGTGAGATTCTCCTTGGTGGGTTGCCCTTCCATGAAGGCGAGTTGGAAGCTTGGAAGATACGGTCTCCTCGCCTCAATAGCCTTGATGGCTAGTTCAAGAAGATCATGCATATCCAAGTAATGTTGGAGCTCCAAGGCTTCTTGAAGGTCGGGGTTGAGACCTCTAAGGAACCTTGCCATGGTAGCCTCACCATCTTGTTGAATGTTCTCCCTCATCATGGCCATCTTGATCTCCTTGAAATAGTCCTCCACCCTCATGTTGCCTTGAGTGAGGGTTTGAAACTGAGAGTGGAGATCGCGGTTGTAGTGGCTTGGAACAAATCGCTTATGCATTAGTGCCTTGTGTTCACCATTTCGCCTCCGATTAGTCCTGACTTGGTGGTCCCACCAAACTAGTGCGTAGTCGGTGAACTCAACCGTGGCAACCTTCACCTTTTGTTCCTCGATAAACTCATAGCAATCGACGACCATCTCGATGCGGCCTTCCCATTCCAACTAAGCCTCAGGGTCAATTTTGCCTTGGAACGTGCAGACTTGAATTTTACGTCCCTTCAGCTCGTTCTTAGACGTGTCCCTTTTAGGCCTCTCGGCTATTTCCACATCTTCACCAGCCGAGAGTACTCCTCATAGTTTGCTCCTTTGGTGCCATGGTTATTTCGGTTGCGAGATCGAGAACGAGAGCCCCTTGTGAAGCTCTTGGATAGCTCGTCTAAGCGGTTGTGCCTCTCCGCCATTTGTTGCTCACTAATCCGCTTTAGCTCGTTTTTCATGGCGGTGAACATCAATGAGTAGTCAGTGGTCGGATGAGCTTGCTCCATGACTGTCGTTTGGTCCTGTAAAAGGTTAGTGAACAAGAAAATAGGACAAATATAATCTCAATTCACTCCCTTAGTGTTTTCACTCTCACTCATTTTTCCACTCAAAATACTCCAATGATCTTACCAAAAATTCCTTACCCGTCGGATTGGGCAGTCGAGAAATGCCGCAAAGATCCTACAATTGTCACCAAGCTTTTCCCCAAGAGTAATCAAGGAAACAAGATACGGATTTCCTTGGATTTTTCCACAACATACTCCAATGTATGTTGTTGGGCTAGTGCCAGCCAAAAGAGAAGCCCAATGGCTGGCCGGATTTCCTTCAAGTTTTTCCAAGCTTTACAAGGTCATAGTCACGGCTGCAAATTGCCTTAAGTCATTGTTTACATTCAGTTTTATGATGATTAATAAAAACACTTGAGAATTCTCTCAAAGCTTCATTGAAGCATCCTTGAGTATTTTAGATTCATTTCTTTGGCATACCATTGACTTATCAATCTAGGACCGCGCCAGATTGCGGCGTCTTCTACAATACCTGGTTCGTTGGCCGCGTGATCACCGGGTTTAGGTGATTCCACTGCGTTCGTTTGTCATCAACGTGAGTCCCAACCTTCTAGATCCTAGCCTTTCTGTACGGGTTGCATCACAAGGTTGGTGCCGTTCGTATCAATATGTCCAACCATTGGCACTTGAAGCCCTTGATATCTCTACTCCTAGTTTTAGGAGTTTCATGAGTGGTCTTAGAAGTGGACCTGGATGCATCAACAAGCTTATTAGGGGTAAAATTGGAATTGCGGTTAGAGATTTTACCAGGTGTGCGGCTAGAAGGGCTTGGTGTAGTCGCATTTCCAGTATCATGTGATGTTCTCCTTGGTGGGTTGCCCTTCTATGAAGGAGAGTTGGATGCTTAGAAGGTACGGCCTCCTCGCCTCAATTTCTTCCCCCTCTCGGCCTTGATGGCTAGTTCAAGAAGATCATGCATGTCCAAGTAATGTTGGAGCTCCAAGGCTTCTTGAAGGACGGGGTTGAGACCTCTAAGGAACCTTGTCATGGTAGCCACACTATCTTCTTGAATGTTCGCCCTCATCATGGCCATCTTGATCTCCTTGGAGTATTCCTCCACACTCATGTTGCCTTGAGTGAGGGTTTGAAGCTGAGAGTGGAGATCGCGGTTGTAGTGGCTTGGAACAAACCGCTTATGCATTAGTGCCTTGAGTTTACCATTTCGCCTCCAATTAGTCCTGACTTGGTCCCACCAAACTAGTGCGCAGTCGGTGAACTCAACAATGGCAACCTTCACCTTTTGTTCCTCGCTAAACTCATAGCAATCGAAGACCATCTCGATGCGGCCTTCCCATTCCAACTAAGCCTCAGGGTCACTTTTCCCTCGTAACGTAGAGACTTGAATTTTAAGTCCCTTGAGCTCGTTCTTAGACGTGTCCCTTTTAGGCCTCTAGGCTCTTACCACATCTTCACTTGCCGAGAGTACTCCTCATAGTTTGCTCCTTTGGTTACTTCGGTTGCGAGATCGAGAATGGGGGCCCCTTCTGAAGCCCTTGGAGAGCTCGTCAAAGCGGTTGTGCCTCTCCTCCATTTGTTACACACTAATCCGCTTAAGCTCGTTTTTCATGGCGGTGAACATCATTGAGTAGTCAGTGGTCGGATGAGCTTGCTCCATGACTGTCGTTTGGTCCTGCAAAAGGTTAGTGAACAAGAAAATAGGACAAATATAATCTCAATTCACTCCCTGAGTGTTTTCACTCTCCCTCGTTTTCCCACTCAAAATACTCCAATGATCTTACCAAAAATTCCTTACCCGTCGGATTGGGTAGTCGAGAAATGCCGCAGAGATCCAACAATTGTCACCATGCTTTTCCACAAGAGTAATCAAGGAAACAAGACCCGGATTTCCTTGGATTTTTCCACAACATACTCCAATGTATGTTGTTGGGCTAGTGCCGGCCAAAAGAGAAGCCCAAGGGCTGGCCGGACTTCAAGTTTTTCCAAGCTTTACTAGGTCTTAGTCACGGCTACAAATAGCCTTAAGTCATTGTTTACATTCAGTTTTATGATGATTAATAAAAACACTTGAGAATTCTCTCAAAGCTTCATTGAAGCATCCTTGAGTATTTTAGATTCATTTCTTTGTCATACCATTGACTTGTCAATCTAGAACCGCGCCAGATTGTGGCGTCTTCTACAATACCAGGTTCGTTGGCCACGTGATCAACGGGTTTAGGTGATTCCGTTGCGTTCGTTTGTCATCAACGTGAGTCCTAACCTTCTAGGTCCTAGCCTTTCTGTAGGGGTTGCATCACAAGATTGGTGCCGTTCGTGTCAATATGTCCAAACCATTGGCACTTGAAGCCCTTGATATCTCTACTCATAGTTTTAGGAGTTTCATGAGGGGTCTTAGAAGTGGACCTGGATGCATCAACAAGCTTGTTAGGGGTAAAAATGGAATTGCAGTTAGAGAAATTTCCAGGTGTGAGGCTAGAAGGGCTTGGTGTAGTCGCATTTCCTGTATCATGTGAGATTCTCCTTGGTGGGTTGCCCTTCCATGAAGGCGAGTTGGAAGCTTGGAAGATACGGTCTCCTCGCCTCAATTTCTTCCCCTTCTCAGCCTTGATGGCTAGATCATGCATATCCAAGTAATGTTGGAGCTCCAAGGCTTCTTGAAGGTCGGGGTTGAGACCTCTAAGGAACCTTGCCATGGTAGCCTCACTATCTTCTTGAATGTTCTCCCTCATCATGGCCATCTTGATCTCCTTGAAATAGTCCTCCACCCTCATGTTGCCTTGAGTGAGGGTTTGAAACTGAGAGTGGAGATCGCGGTTGTAGTGGCTTGGAACAAATCGCTTATGCATTAGTGCCTTGTGTTCACCATTTCGCCTCCGATTAGTCCTGACTTGGTGGTCCCACCAAACTAGTGCGTAGTCGGTGAACTCAACCGTGGCAACCTTCACCTTTTGTTCCTCGATAAACTCATAGCAATCGACGACCATCTCGATGCGGCCTTCCCATTCCAACTAAGCCTCAGGGTCAATTTTGCCTTGGAACGTGCAGACTTGAATTTTACGTCCCTTCAGCTCGTTCTTAGACGTGTCCCTTTTAGGCCTCTCGGCTATTTCCACATCTTCACCAGCCGAGAGTACTCCTCATAGTTTGCTCCTTTGGTGCCATGGTTATTTCGGTTGCGAGATCGAGAACGAGAGCCCCTTGTGAAGCTCTTGGATAGCTCGTCTAAGCGGTTGTGCCTCTCCGCCATTTGTTGCTCACTAATCCGCTTTAGCTCGTTTTTCATGGCGGTGAACATCAATGAGTAGTCAGTGGTCGGATGAGCTTGCTCCATGACTGTCGTTTGGTCCTGTAAAAGGTTAGTGAACAAGAAAATAGGACAAATATAATCTCAATTCACTCCCTTAGTGTTTTCACTCTCACTCATTTTTCCACTCAAAATACTCCAATGATCTTACCAAAAATTCCTTACCCGTCGGATTGGGCAGTCGAGAAATGCCGCAAAGATCCTACAATTGTCACCAAGCTTTTCCCCAAGAGTAATCAAGGAAACAAGATACGGATTTCCTTGGATTTTTCCACAACATACTCCAATGTATGTTGTTGGGCTAGTGCCAGCCAAAAGAGAAGCCCAATGGCTGGCCGGATTTCCTTCAAGTTTTTCCAAGCTTTACAAGGTCATAGTCACGGCTGCAAATTGCCTTAAGTCATTGTTTACATTCAGTTTTATGATGATTAATAAAAACACTTGAGAATTCTCTCAAAGCTTCATTGAAGCATCCTTGAGTATTTTAGATTCATTTCTTTGGCATACCATTGACTTATCAATCTAGGACCGCGCCAGATTGCGGCGTCTTCTACAATACCTGGTTCGTTGGCCGCGTGATCACCGGGTTTAGGTGATTCCACTGCGTTCGTTTGTCATCAACGTGAGTCCCAACCTTCTAGATCCTAGCCTTTCTGTACGGGTTGCATCACAAGGTTGGTGCCGTTCGTATCAATATGTCCAACCATTGGCACTTGAAGCCCTTGATATCTCTACTCCTAGTTTTAGGAGTTTCATGAGTGGTCTTAGAAGTGGACCTGGATGCATCAACAAGCTTATTAGGGGTAAAATTGGAATTGCGGTTAGAGATTTTACCAGGTGTGCGGCTAGAAGGGCTTGGTGTAGTCGCATTTCCAGTATCATGTGATGTTCTCCTTGGTGGGTTGCCCTTCTATGAAGGAGAGTTGGATGCTTAGAAGGTACGGCCTCCTCGCCTCAATTTCTTCCCCCTCTCGGCCTTGATGGCTAGTTCAAGAAGATCATGCATGTCCAAGTAATGTTGGAGCTCCAAGGCTTCTTGAAGGACGGGGTTGAGACCTCTAAGGAACCTTGTCATGGTAGCCACACTATCTTCTTGAATGTTCGCCCTCATCATGGCCATCTTGATCTCCTTGGAGTATTCCTCCACACTCATGTTGCCTTGAGTGAGGGTTTGAAGCTGAGAGTGGAGATCGCGGTTGTAGTGGCTTGGAACAAACCGCTTATGCATTAGTGCCTTGAGTTTACCATTTCGCCTCCAATTAGTCCTGACTTGGTCCCACCAAACTAGTGCGCAGTCGGTGAACTCAACAATGGCAACCTTCACCTTTTGTTCCTCGCTAAACTCATAGCAATCGAAGACCATCTCGATGCGGCCTTCCCATTCCAACTAAGCCTCAGGGTCACTTTTCCCTCGTAACGTAGAGACTTGAATTTTAAGTCCCTTGAGCTCGTTCTTAGACGTGTCCCTTTTAGGCCTCTAGGCTCTTACCACATCTTCACTTGCCGAGAGTACTCCTCATAGTTTGCTCCTTTGGTTACTTCGGTTGCGAGATCGAGAATGGGGGCCCCTTCTGAAGCCCTTGGAGAGCTCGTCAAAGCGGTTGTGCCTCTCCTCCATTTGTTACACACTAATCCGCTTAAGCTCGTTTTTCATGGCGGTGAACATCATTGAGTAGTCAGTGGTCGGATGAGCTTGCTCCATGACTGTCGTTTGGTCCGGCAAAAGGTTAGTGAACAAGAAAATAGGACAAATATAATCTCAATTCACTCCCTGAGTGTTTTCACTCTCCCTCATTTTCCCACTCAAAATACTCCAATGATCTTACCAAAAATTCCTTACCCGTCGGATTGGGTAGTCGAGAAATGCCGCAGAGATCCAACAATTGTCACCATGCTTTTCCACAAGAGTAATCAAGGAAACAAGACCCGGATTTCCTTGGATTTTTCCACAACATACTCCAATGTATGTTGTTGGGCTAGTGCCGGCCAAAAGAGAAGCCCAAGGGCTGGCCGGACTTCAAGTTTTTCCAAGCTTTACTAGGTCTTAGTCACGGCTACAAATAGCCTTAAGTCATTGTTTACATTCAGTTTTATGATGATTAATAAAAACACTTGAGAATTCTCTCAAAGCTTCATTGAAGCATCCTTGAGTATTTTAGATTCATTTCTTTGTCATACCATTGACTTGTCAATCTAGAACCGCGCCAGATTGTGGCGTCTTCTACAATACCAGGTTCGTTGGCCACGTGATCAACGGGTTTAGGTGATTCCGTTGCGTTCGTTTGTCATCAACGTGAGTCCTAACCTTCTAGGTCCTAGCCTTTCTGTAGGGGTTGCATCACAAGATTGGTGCCGTTCGTGTCAATATGTCCAAACCATTGGCACTTGAAGCCCTTGATATCTCTACTCCTAGTTTTAGGAGTTTCATGAGGGGTCTTAGAAGTGGACCTGGATGCATCAACAAGCTTGTTAGGGGTAAAAATGGAATTGCAGTTAGAGAAATTTCCAGGTGTGAGGCTAGAAGGGCTTGGTGTAGTCGCATTTCCTGTATCATGTGAGATTCTCCTTGGTGGGTTGCCCTTCCATGAAGGCGAGTTGGAAGCTTGGAAGATACGGTCTCCTCGCCTCAATTTCTTCCCCTTCTCAGCCTTGATGGCTAGTTCAAGAAGATCATGCATATCCAAGTAATGTTGGAGCTCCAAGGCTTCTTGAAGGTCGGGGTTGAGACCTCTAAGGAACCTTGCCATGGTAGCCTCACTATCTTCTTGAATGTTCTCCCTCATCATGGCCATCTTGATCTCCTTGAAATAGTCCTCCACCCTCATGTTGCCTTGAGTGAGGGTTTGAAACTGAGAGTGGAGATCGCGGTTGTAGTGGCTTGGAACAAATCGCTTATGCATTAGTGCCTTGTGTTCACCATTTCGCCTCCGATTAGTCCTGACTTGGTGGTCCCACCAAACTAGTGCGTAGTCGGTGAACTCAACCTTGGCAACCTTCACCTTTTGTTCCTCGATAAACTCATAGCAATCGACGACCATCTCGATGCGGCCTTCCCATTCCAACTAAGCCTCAGGGTCAATTTTGCCTTGGAACGTGCAGACTTGAATTTTACGTCCCTTCAGCTCGTTCTTAGACGTGTCCCTTTTAGGCCTCTCGGCTATTTCCACATCTTCACCAGCCGAGAGTACTCCTCATAGTTTGCTCCTTTGGTGCCATGGTTATTTCGGTTGCGAGATCGAGAACGAGAGCCCCTTGTGAAGCTCTTGGATAGCTCGTCTAAGCGGTTGTGCCTCTCCGCCATTTGTTGCTCACTAATCCGCTTTAGCTCGTTTTTCATGGCGGTGAACATCAATGAGTAGTCAGTGGTCGGATGAGCTTGCTCCATGACTGTCGTTTGGTCCTGTAAAAGGTTAGTGAACAAGAAAATATGACAAATATAATCTCAATTCACTCCCTTAGTGTTTTCACTCTCACTCATTTTTCCACTCAAAATACTCCAATGATCTTACCAAAAATTCCTTACCCGTCGGATTGGGCAGTCGAGAAATGCCGCAAAGATCCTACAATTGTCACCAAGCTTTTCCCCAAGAGTAATCAAGGAAACAAGATACGGATTTCCTTGGATTTTTCCACAACATACTCCAATGTATGTTGTTGGGCTAGTGCCAGCCAAAAGAGAAGCCCAATGGTTGGCCGGATTTCCTTCAAGTTTTTCCAAGCTTTACAAGGTCATAGTCACGGCTGCAAATTGCCTTAAGTCATTGTTTACATTCAGTTTTATGATGATTAATAAAAACACTTGAGAATTCTCTCAAAGCTTCATTGAAGCATCCTTGAGTATTTTAGATTCATTTCTTTGGCATACCATTGACTTATCAATCTAGGACCGCGCCAGATTGCGGCGTCTTCTACAATACCTGGTTCGTTGGCCGCGTGATCACCGGGTTTAGGTGATTGCACTGCGTTCGTTTGTCATCAACGTGAGTCCCAACCTTCTAGATCCTAGCCTTTCTGTACGGGTTGCATCACAAGGTTGGTGCCGTTCGTATCAATATGTCCAACCATTGGCACTTGAAGCCCTTGATATCTCTACTCCTAGTTTTAGGAGTTTCATGAGTGGTCTTAGAAGTGGACCTGGATGCATCAACAAGCTTATTAGGGGTAAAATTGGAATTGCGGTTAGAGATTTTACCAGGTGTGCGGCTAGAAGGGCTTGGTGTAGTCGCATTTCCAGTATCATGTGATGTTCTCCTTGGTGGGTTGCCCTTCTATGAAGGAGAGTTGGATGCTTAGAAGGTACGGCCTCCTCGCCTCAATTTCTTCCCCCTCTCGGCCTTGATGGCTAGTTCAAGAAGATCATGCATGTCCAAGTAATGTTGGAGCTCCAAGGCTTCTTGAAGGACGGGGTTGAGACCTCTAAGGAACCTTGTCATGGTAGCCACACTATCTTCTTGAATGTTCGCCCTCATCATGGCCATCTTGATCTCCTTGGAGTATTCCTCCACACTCATGTTGCCTTGAGTGAGGGTTTGAAGCTGAGAGTGGAGATCGCGGTTGTAGTGGCTTGGAACAAACCGCTTATGCATTAGTGCCTTGAGTTTACCATTTCGCCTCCAATTAGTCCTGACTTGGTCCCACCAAACTAGTGCGCAGTCGGTGAACTCAACAATGGCAACCTTCACCTTTTGTTCCTCGCTAAACTCATAGCAATCGAAGACCATCTCGATGCGGCCTTCCCATTCCAACTAAGCCTCAGGGTCACTTTTCCCTCGTAACGTAGAGACTTGAATTTTAAGTCCCTTGAGCTCGTTCTTAGACGTGTCCCTTTTAGGCCTCTTGATGTGTGCACGGATGGCGAGAGGGATAGCGGCTTTAACTCAAGACTCTCATAGAGACCTCGAAGGCTTGAAGGATTTTAATCGGGTTATCTACACCATGACCCAAGCCCATGAAGAGTCAAGTGGGCCTCCAAATGAGTTGGCCGAATAGGGCCTTAGGCCTTATCAGTTATTTAGCAATTGATTAGTGTTTAAGTAAGAGCATGGGCCGGCCCATCTTGTCCCAAGACCATGGGCCGACTTTTCCCTTTCCTAGTCCCTTTAGGGTTTCAGTCACTTTAGCCTATAAATAGGCTTGCTTTGTAAGGTTTGAGAGAGACATTTATCAATAAAGTTTTGCATATTTTCGATTCTTCTTGAGAGAGAGATTCGACCCCTTTACTTGCTTTGGCAAGGGTTTTGAGCAGTCTTGCGTCCTGTCCTAGATTGTTCTACCGACCTATTCCCCTGGAGTATTCACCTTCATCGGAGTGTCGTCTACCGTCTTGAATCAAATCGTGTCATCCGTTTGGTTCTAGATCCCGCAATTCCAAGCGTTGGACATCCTCGCTAGATCCTTGGGCAAACGTGCTACGTGTCTCGACCGTGGATCGAGGAGCGTATCAGTTGGCTTCAGAGCTTTGGTGGAGGTATCTTCCGTTATATCCGTAGTTGTGTCTTAGTTTTTCATTATTTCCGCTGCCTTGTTCTAAAAAAAAAAAAAAAAAAAAATCTGTTCGTTAGCTTTGTTGCTTGTTGAGCCGTTTCCTTTCCTTTTGTTGTCTAGAAATTCTGGTAGTTGTTCTTAATGTTTGTCCGTTTGAGTCTTCAAGTCTGTCCGTTGCTGCCTTGTTAGTTTTCTTAAAAAAAAAAAAAAAAAAAAAAGGGAACAAACAAAATCTGTTTGCATCGCTTGTCAAAAAAAAAAATTTCTGGCCGCTAGTTCTTTTGGTCGCGTCAATTCTGGTTAGTTGTGTGTTGTTGTTGCTAGTCCTAATCTGTCCAGATTTCATACCCTTGTGACAACCATTCTGTCCAGCAATTAGCCATAGCCGAATCTGCAAAAAAAAAAAAATAAATAAAATAAAAAAAGAGAAGACGGCTAGGGTTTGTCTAATTCCGCGGCTAGGGTTTCCATTGATTGCTGAATCTGTCCAAACCTTGTTTGGGGCCATCCAAGCTGTTTTAATTAGTTTTCTAAACTGACTTGTGGATTAAACTTGTTGGAATTGAGAATCTTGAAGGAAACTACAACCATCTAGGGTTTCTTGAGTTCTTGGAATTAAATCTTGAAGTTCTTGAAAGTTCTTGGTAACTCTTGGAGTTCTTGGCTGATTAGTTGTGGGACGTAGGGCTGACCAGAAATCTGGTGTGTGAACCTCTCTCCGTCCAGGCTTAGTTGCATTTGTTAAGTCAAAAAAAAAAAAAAATAAACAAACAGAAACGCAAAAGACAAGAGGGAAAGAAAAGAAACATTCGGCCAACACAAATCCAAGAAGGAAGCCGTGACCCTTTTTTTGCCAAATCTGTCTTGTTATTTCTTGTTTTCAAACCAGAAAATTACATCAAGCAAAGAAAAGAATTCAAAAGTTTTGACCAACCTCTTCTTGAAATTCTTGGTTACCTTGAGCCTTGATCACTTGAACAACCTTTGTTTGTGGTTCTTGACCATCTTGAACCTTAAACACTTGCACCTCTCTTCGAATAAAAAGTCTCTTGTATGATCTTGCATCCATACGTGGCTTTCTTGGTTGAGTGAATTTCTTGGGAGATTCTTGAGTAACATCACTCGCATGTTCTTGGGAGTCCATTAGAGCCGAATTTCTGGAATCACAAGAGCTAATTTCTGGAGTCACAAAGAACCGAATCTGCCTTGAAGGAGAGAGAGCCGAACTTCTTGTTCTTGGAGTAGAGGGAGAGCCGAATTATTTGGGTAAGTTGCGGCTGTGAAGAGGGAGTCTTATAGGGAGTATAGCCGACTTTGGGAAGGCCTTCACGAGGAGGAAATCTGGAAATTTCAGAGTTCCAAATCTGGTTGGTGTTGTGAGAGTAAGGTGTGCGGCTGCTAAGTGGGATTTGAACCGACCTTGGGGTGGGTTTGAGAGGGAAATTGCTGGAAGCTTGCGGGAAGGAGATAGGAGGAACCGAATCTGTCTTGAGAAGAATTAGGAAGTTTCCAACTCCAACTTGTTTTCCAACTTCGTTTAGGAGACTAAGTAATATACTTGGATAACTCTTGGACACTCCTATATTTTCTCCTCCATTTTAGGATATCATACTACATTCTCTCATCCTTTTTAAGGAAACCACTCCTACATCTTAGGAATTCTTAGAGTTTCCTTTCTTGGAAATATTTTTTTCAAATCTGTCCGCCACCCTTAAGCTCTCCAAAACCGTCTTTCCCTTCACCGAAAAAAAAGCAAAGAATTCTTGCGTACTCTTGTGGGGATAAGTTGGTGACAATCACTGGACTCGAGCAACCTTTCTCAACTACCTAACCCAACAGGTAAAGGTATTTGGTAAGTCCATTAGAGTGAGTAATTGTGAGTGATACACGAGAGTAGAGTGTACATGCGTGAGCTTGTGTGTGGGAGGAAAATTCCTTTGCTCTACTAACCGTTTTGCAGGTCACATAGTCATGCCCACTAGAGTTGCATCTTACTCATACAATCAAGAATTCGTAGAGACCGAACCTTTCAAGAGGAGAGGTCCCAAGCGAAGTACCTCCAAGTACTCTAGTTCCATGCAATCCAGTTCACAATGTGGGTATCATTCACTCCGGAAGGAGATGCAACGCCACCATGCTTTGAACAAATACGAAAGGTATGAACAAGATTGTGATGAGTATGAGAAGGAGCAAAGCAGCTTGCGTAGAGCATCTAAATCAAGGTCAACTTCAAGCAAACAAGGTTCATCTAAGAAGCGTCTTGACAATCAAGACGAGGAGCTCGAGAATTTTCGAATTGAGTCAAAGCTTCGTGAAGCAAAGGATGAATTCCGAAGTCAAACTAAAGCATGGGTTGATTCTATGATGGAAAGACTTAGCCAAGTATGGGATTCCCACTTTGAGCAACTTAATCATGTGTCGACCGGTGGTAACAAAGGAAATATTCATCCTAGTCCCTCGTCGATTGAAGAGCCCTCTAAGAATGAGATGCAGCTAAGCCATGAACATAATCCGAACTCAAGTGCAATGAATGGACAATGGTCCGAGACAAATGGAGAGGGAAAAGGCAAGAATAGTTTGGCCTTATTGATGAGTAAAGAGGAGGAGTTGGCCATGTTCGCAAAAGTTGAAAGTGTGGACGTTTTGTTTGCTAACAAGCTAACATGTGTTTTGTTTAGTACCTCTTCTTTTGTGCAGATTAAACAAAGTCAAGTAGAGTTGGTCATGGCATGTTCCATTCCCACGTCACTTGGACACTTTGCGAGTTTCCATGGAGTTTGTCTTCTAGGAGCTAAATCTCTTTGGTCTCAATTCATGGAACCATGTCAACTCAAACCTGTCCACACCATTGGAGGATTGATTCGAGCTCGTCTTAAAAGGGAAATTTCAGATTCTACTGCTTGTTCTCTACCTATGGTTCATTCCTCACCTTTGCCTTATTTTGAGCATGATACTAGCACTAACTCTTGTTGCTCTCATGTAGGTGTTAAAGAGAAGTGTAAAGGACTAGCACTGGCATCTCAAGTTGAATCAATTGGTAGAAGGAATATTGAACTGTCAAAGGGAGTTTTCTCATTTCCATCTTGTTCTACACCTTCTTACCATCTAGTTGATAATGTACCATTAGTTCTTTACCCGATTTCCGAATTGCTTCAAGTTGAAGGTTATTTTGTTTTTGTAGGTTGTAACGCTGTCCAAAATTTTCCAACTATGGTTAAGAACTTGCAACCCGATTTCGTGCTTATTCCTGCTGAAAGTGGAGCACGTTCGGGCTTCTTCACGTGTCCAAAAGCTGGTCACCACGAGCTTACTTCACCAACTCCAACTTGCACAAATTCATATGATTCGTATGGAGTGCGTCTCACTTCATTGCTGCCACTTTTGTCGGGTGATACCCACAAATGTGTCAATAAAGATCCGAACGTTGGTCTTACATCACTGGTTCGTACTTCTAGGGAAGTGCAACCTGATTGGTTCAATGTTTCACCTCCAAATAGACAAGTTGTGCCAAATCAGCAACAACCAGGGACGAGTCATACCACCTTGAAAAACCCGATTTGGAATTTCTCTTGCTCCCATGAGCATCATTCTGAAGATCCTTATCTTGTGCATGAGAATGGTGACACTATAACAATGCATGGCCGAAGGATGATTAGAGCGCTTTGGATTGCTACCTGGAAGTTTCGCGAGCCTTACACAAGCTCTTTCCTATCTTGGCGCATGTCCTTGTTTGAGAGCCTAATGAAGCTGACCAAACGACATTTAACTTGGCTCGTGACCTTTCATTTGTTCCCAACATGGCTGACTTCCAAACGCACTATCGATTTGAGTTGTCATACTACTAACTCTTGTTAGTATCTTCCATCCCCATCTGGATTTGAGGACAAATCCTTCTTAAGAGGAGGGGACTGATGTGTGCACGGATGGCGAGAGGGATAGCGGCTTTAACTCAAGACTCTCATAGAGACCTCGAAGGCTTGAAGGATTTTAATCGGGTTATCTACACCATGACCCAAGCCCATGAAGAGTCAAGTGGGCCTCCAAATGAGTTGGCCGAATAGGGCCTTAGGCCTTATCAGTTATTTAGCAATTGATTAGTGTTTAAGTAAGAGCATGGGCCGGCCCATCTTGTCCCAAGACCATGGGCCGACTTTTCCCTTTCCTAGTCCCTTTAGGGTTTCAGTCACTTTAGCCTATAAATAGGCTTGCTTTGTAAGGTTTGAGGGAGACGTTTATCAATAAAGTTTTGCATATTTTCGATTCTTCTTGAGAGAGAGATTCGACCCCTTTACTTGCTTTGGCAAGGGTTTTGAGCAGTCTTGCGTCCTGTCCTAGATTGTTCTACCGACCTATTCCCCTGGAGTATTCACCTTCATCGGAGTGTCGTCTACCGTCTTGAATCAAATCGTGTCATCCGTTTGGTTCTAGATCCCGCAATTCCAAGCGTTGGACATCCTCGCTAGATCCTTGGGCAAACGTGCTACGTGTCTCGACCGTGGATCGAGGAGCGTATCACCTCTAGGCTCTTACCACATCTTCACTTGCCGAGAGTACTCCTCATAGTTTGCTCCTTTGGTTACTTCGGTTGCGAGATCGAGAATGGGGGCCCCTTCTGAAGCCCTTGGAGAGCTCGTCAAAGCGGTTGTGCCTCTCCTCCATTTGTTACACACTAATCCGCTTAAGCTTGTTTTTCATGGCGGTGAACATCATTGAGTAGTCAGTGGTCGGATGAGCTTGCTCCATGACTGTCGTTTGGTCCTGCAAAAGGTTAGTGAACAAGAAAATAGGACAAATATAATCTCACTTCACTCCCTGAGTGTTTTCACTCTCCCTCGTTTTCCCACTCAAAATACTCCAATGATCTTACCAAAAATTCCTTACCCGTCGGATTGGGTAGTCGAGAAATGCCGCAAAGATCCAACAATTGTCACCATGCTTTTCCACAAGAGTAATCAAGGAAACAAGACCCGGACTTCCTTGGATTTTTCCACAACATACTCCAATGTATGTTGTTGGGCTAGTGCCGGCCAAAAGAGAAGCCCAAGGGCTGGCCGGACTTCAAGTTTTTCCAAGCTTTACTAGGTCTTAGTCACGGCTACAAATAGCCTTAAGTCATTGTTTACATTCAGTTTTATGATGATTAATAAAAACACTTGCGAATTCTCTCAAAGCTTCATTGAAGCATCCTTGAGTATTTTAGATTCATTTCTTTGTCATACCATTGACTTGTCAATCTAGAACCGCGCCAGATTGTGGCGTCTTCTACAATACCAGGTTCGTTGGCCACGTGATCAACGGGTTTAGGTGATTCCGTTGCGTTCGTTTGTCATCAACGTGAGTCCTAACCTTCTAGGTCCTAGCCTTTCTGTAGGGGTTGCATCACAAGATTGGTGCCGTTCGTGTCAATATGTCCAAACCATTGGCACTTGAAGCCCTTGATATCTCTACTCCTAGTTTTAGGAGTTTCATGAGGGGTCTTAGAAGTGGACCTGGATGCATCAACAAGCTTGTTAGGGGTAAAAATGGAATTGCAGTTAGAGAAATTTCCAGGTGTGAGGCTAGAAGGGCTTGGTGTAGTCGCATTTCCTGTATCATGTGAGATTCTCCTTGGTGGGTTGCCCTTCCATGAAGGCGAGTTGGAAGCTTGGAAGATACGGTCTCCTCGCCTCAATTTCTTCCCCTTCTCAGCCTTGATGGCTAGTTCAAGAAGATCATGCATATCCAAGTAATGTTGGAGCTCCAAGGCTTCTTGAAGGTCGGGGTTGAGACCTCTAAGGAACCTTGCCATGGTAGCCTCACTATCTTCTTGAATGTTCTCCCTCATCATGGCCATCTTGATCTCCTTGAAATAGTCCTCCACCCTCATGTTGCCTTGAGTGAGGGTTTGAAACTGAGAGTGGAGATCGCGGTTGTAGTGGCTTGGAACAAATCGCTTATGCATTAGTGCCTTGTGTTCACCATTTCGCCTCCGATTAGTCCTGACTTGGTGGTCCCACCAAACTAGTGCGTAGTCGGTGAACTCAACCGTGGCAACCTTCACCTTTTGTTCCTCGATAAACTCATAGCAATCGACGACCATCTCGATGCGGCCTTCCCATTCCAACTAAGCCTCAGGGTCAATTTTGCCTTGGAACGTGCAGACTTGAATTTTACGTCCCTTTAGCTCGTTCTTAGACGTGTCCCTTTTAGCAGCCGAGAGTACTCCTCATAGTTTGCTCCTTTGGTGCCATGGTTATTTCGGTTGCGAGATCGAGAACGAGAGCCCCTTGTGAAGCTCTTGGATAGCTCGTCTAAGCGGTTGTGCCTCTCCGCCATTTGTTGCTCACTAATCCGCTTTAGCTCGTTTTTCATGGCGGTGAACATCAATGAGTAGTCAGTGGTCGGATGAGCTTGCTCCATGACTGTCGTTTGGTCCTGTAAAAGGTTAGTGAACAAGAAAATAGGACAAATATAATCTCAATTCACTCCCTTAGTGTTTTCACTCTCACTCATTTTTCCACTCAAAATACTCCAATGATCTTACCAAAAATTCCTTACCCGTCGGATTGGGCAGTCGAGAAATGCCGCAAAGATCCTACAATTGTCACCAAGCTTTTCCCCAAGAGTAATCAAGGAAACAAGATACGGATTTCCTTGGATTTTTCCACAACATACTCCAATGTATGTTGTTGGGCTAGTGCCAGCCAAAAGAGAAGCCCAATGGCTGGCCGGATTTCCTTCAAGTTTTTCCAAGCTTTACAAGGTCATAGTCACGGCTGCAAATTGCCTTAAGTCATTGTTTACATTCAGTTTTATGATGATTAATAAAAACACTTGAGAATTCTCTCAAAGCTTCATTGAAGCATCCTTGAGTATTTTAGATTCATTTCTTTGGCATACCATTGACTTATCAATCTAGGACCGCGCCAGATTGCGGCGTCTTCTATAATACCTGGTTCGTTGGCCGCGTGATCACCGGGTTTAGGTGATTCCACTGCGTTCGTTTGTCATCAACGTGAGTCCCAACCTTCTAGATCCTAGCCTTTCTGTACGGGTTGCATCACAAGGTTGGTGCCGTTCGTATCAATATGTCCAACCATTGGCACTTGAAGCCCTTGATATCTCTACTCCTAGTTTTAGGAGTTTCATGAGTGGTCTTAGAAGTGGACCTGGATGCATCAACAAGCTTATTAGGGGTAAAATTGGAATTGCGGTTAGAGATTTTACCAGGTGTGCGGCTAGAAGGGCTTGGTGTAGTCGCATTTCCAGTATCATGTGATGTTCTCCTTGGTGGGTTGCCCTTCTATGAAGGAGAGTTGGATGCTTAGAAGGTACGGCCTCCTCGCCTCAATTTCTTCCCCCTCTCGGCCTTGATGGCTAGTTCAAGAAGATCATGCATGTCCAAGTAATGTTGGAGCTCCAAGGCTTCTTGAAGGACGGGGTTGAGACCTCTAAGGAACCTTGTCATGGTAGCCACACTATCTTCTTGAATGTTCGCCCTCATCATGGCCATCTTGATCTCCTTGGAGTAGTCCTCCACACTCATGTTGCCTTGAGTGAGGGTTTGAAACTGAGAGTGGAGATCGCGGTTGTAGTGGCTTGGAACAAACCGCTTATGCATTAGTGCCTTGAGTTTACCATTTCGCCTCCAATTAGTCCTGACTTGGTCCCACCAAACTAGTGCGCAGTCGGTGAACTCAACAATGGCAACCTTCACCTTTTGTTCCTCGCTAAACTCATAGCAATCGAAGACCATCTCGATGCGGCCTTCCCATTCCAACTAAGCCTCAGGGTCACTTTTCCCTCGTAACGTAGAGACTTGAATTTTAAGTCCCTTGAGCTCGTTCTTAGACGTGTCCCTTTTAGGCCTCTAGGCTCTTACCACATCTTCACTTGCCGAAAGTACTCCTCATAGTTTGCTCCTTTGGTGCCATGGTTACTTCGGTTGCGAGATCGAGAATGGGGGCCCCTTGTGAAGCCCATGGAGAGCTCGTCAAAGCGGTTGTGCCTCTCCTCCATTTGTTACACACTAATCCGCTTAAGCTCGTTTTTCATGGCGGTGAACATCATTGAGTAGTCAGTGGTCGGATGAGCTTGCTCCATGACTGTCGTTTGGTCCTGCAAAAGGTTAGTGAACAAGAAAATAGGACAAATATAATCTCACTTCACTCCCTGAGTGTTTTCACTCTCCCTCGTTTTCCCACTCAAAATACTCCAATGATCTTACCAAAAATTCCTTACCCGTCGGATTGGGTAGTCGAGAAATGCCGCAAAGATCCAACAATTGTCACCATGCTTTTCCACAAGAGTAATCAAGGAAACAAGACCCGGATTTCCTTGGATTTTTCCACAACATACTCCAATGTATGTTGTTGGGCTAGTGCCGGCCAAAAGAGAAGCCCAAGGGCTGGCCGGACTTCAAGTTTTTCCAAGCTTTACTAGGTCTTAGTCACGGCTACAAATAGCCTTAAGTCATTGTTTACATTCAGTTTTATGATGATTAATAAAAACACTTGAGAATTCTCTCAAAGCTTCATTGAAGCATCCTTGAGTATTTTAGATTCATTTCTTTGTCATACCATTGACTTGTCAATCTAGAACCGCGCCAGATTGTGGCGTCTTCTACAATACCAGGTTCGTTGGCCACGTGATCAACGGGTTTAGGTGATTCCGTTGCGTTCGTTTGTCATCAACGTGAGTCCTAACCTTCTAGGTCCTAGCCTTTCTGTAGGGGTTGCATCACAAGATTGGTGCCGTTCGTGTCAATATGTCCAAACCATTGGCACTTGAAGCCCTTGATATCTCTACTCATAGTTTTAGGAGTTTCATGAGGGGTCTTAGAAGTGGACCTGGATGCATCAACAAGCTTGTTAGGGGTAAAAATGGAATTGCAGTTAGAGAAATTTCCAGGTGTGAGGCTAGAAGGGCTTGGTGTAGTCGCATTTCCTGTATCATGTGAGATTCTCCTTGGTGGGTTGCCCTTCCATGAAGGCGAGTTGGAAGCTTGGAAGATACGGTCTCCTCGCCTCAATTTCTTCCCCTTCTCAGCCTTGATGGCTAGTTCAAGAAGATCATGCATATCCAAGTAATGTTGGAGCTCCAAGGCTTCTTGAAGGTCGGGGTTGAGACCTCTAAGGAACCTTGCCATGGTAGCCTCACTATCTTCTTGAATGTTCTCCCTCATCATGGCCATCTTGATCTCCTTGAAATAGTCCTCCACCCTCATGTTGCCTTGAGTGAGGGTTTGAAACTGAGAGTGGAGATCGCGGTTGTAGTGGCTTGGAACAAATCGCTTATGCATTAGTGCCTTGTGTTCACCATTTCGCCTCCGATTAGTCCTGACTTGGTGGTCCCACCAAACTAGTGCGTAGTCGGTGAACTCAACCGTGGCAACCTTCACCTTTTGTTCCTCGATAAACTCATAGCAATCGACGACCATCTCGATGCGGCCTTCCCATTCCAACTAAGCCTCAGGGTCAATTTTGCCTTGGAACGTGCAGACTTGAATTTTACGTCCCTTCAGCTCGTTCTTAGACGTGTCCCTTTTAGGCCCCTCGGCTATTTCCACATCTTCACCAGCCGAGAGTACTCCTCATAGTTTGCTCCTTTGGTGCCATGGTTATTTCGGTTGCGAGATCGAGAACGAGAGCCCCTTGTGAAGCTCTTGGATAGCTCGTCTAAGCGGTTGTGCCTCTCCGCCATTTGTTGCTCACTAATCCGCTTTAGCTCGTTTTTCATGGCGGTGAACATCAATGAGTAGTCAGTGGTCGGATGAGCTTGCTCCATGACTGTCGTTTGGTCCTGTAAAAGGTTAGTGAACAAGAAAATAGGACAAATATAATCTCAATTCACTCCCTTAGTGTTTTCACTCTCACTCATTTTTCCACTCAAAATACTCCAATGATCTTACCAAAAATTCCTTACCCGTCGGATTGGGCAGTCGAGAAATGCCGCAAAGATCCTACAATTGTCACCAAGCTTTTCCCCAAGAGTAATCAAGGAAACAAGATACGGATTTCCTTGGATTTTTCCACAACATACTCCAATGTATGTTGTTGGGCTAGTGCCAGCCAAAAGAGAAGCCCAATGGCTGGCCGGATTTCCTTCAAGTTTTTCCAAGCTTTACAAGGTCATAGTCACGGCTGCAAATTGCCTTAAGTCATTGTTTACATTCAGTTTTATGATGATTAATAAAAACACTTGAGAATTCTCTCAAAGCTTCATTGAAGCATCCTTGAGTATTTTAGATTCATTTCTTTGGCATACCATTGACTTATCAATCTAGGACCGCGCCAGATTGCGGCGTCTTCTACAATACCTGGTTCGTTGGCCGCGTGATCACCGGGTTTAGGTGATTCCACTGCGTTCGTTTGTCATCAACGTGAGTCCCAACCTTCTAGATCCTAGCCTTTCTGTACGGGTTGCATCACAAGGTTGGTGCCGTTCGTATCAATATGTCCAACCATTGGCACTTGAAGCCCTTGATATCTCTACTCCTAGTTTTAGGAGTTTCATGAGTGGTCTTAGAAGTGGACCTGGATGCATCAACAAGCTTATTAGGGGTAAAATTGGAATTGCGGTTAGAGATTTTACCAGGTGTGCGGCTAGAAGGGCTTGGTGTAGTCGCATTTCCAGTATCATGTGATGTTCTCCTTGGTGGGTTGCCCTTCTATGAAGGAGAGTTGGATGCTTAGAAGGTACGGCCTCCTCGCCTCAATTTCTTCCCCCTCTCGGCCTTGATGGCTAGTTCAAGAAGATCATGCATGTCCAAGTAATGTTGGAGCTCCAAGGCTTCTTGAAGGACGGGGTTGAGACCTCTAAGGAACCTTGTCATGGTAGCCACACTATCTTCTTGAATGTTCGCCCTCATCATGGCCATCTTGATCTCCTTGGAGTAGTCCTCCACACTCATGTTGCCTTGAGTGAGGGTTTGAAACTGAGAGTGGAGATCGCGGTTGTAGTGGCTTGGAACAAACCGCTTATGCATTAGTGCCTTGAGTTTACCATTTCGCCTCCAATTAGTCCTGACTTGGTCCCACCAAACTAGTGCGCAGTCGGTGAACTCAACAATGGCAACCTTCACCTTTTGTTCCTCGCTAAACTCATAGCAATCGAAGACCATCTCGATGCGGCCTTCCCATTCCAACTAAGCCTCAGGGTCACTTTTCCCTCGTAACGTAGAGACTTGAATTTTAAGTCCCTTGAGCTCGTTCTTAGACGTGTCCCTTTTAGGCCTCTAGGCTCTTACCACATCTTCACTTGCCGAAAGTACTCCTCATAGTTTGCTCCTTTGGTGCCATGGTTACTTCGGTTGCGAGATCGAGAATGGGGGCCCCTTGTGAAGCCCATGGAGAGCTCGTCAAAGCGGTTGTGCCTCTCCTCCATTTGTTACACACTAATCCGCTTAAGCTCGTTTTTCATGGCGGTGAACATCATTGAGTAGTCAGTGGTCGGATGAGCTTGCTCCATGACTGTCGTTTGGTCCTGCAAAAGGTTAGTGAACAAGAAAATAGGACAAATATAATCTCACTTCACTCCCTGAGTGTTTTCACTCTCCCTCGTTTTCCCACTCAAAATACTCCAATGATCTTACCAAAAATTCCTTACCCGTCGGATTGGGTAGTCGAGAAATGCCGCAAAGATCCAACAATTGTCACCATGCTTTTCCACAAGAGTAATCAAGGAAACAAGACCCGGATTTCCTTGGATTTTTCCACAACATACTCCAATGTATGTTGTTGGGCTAGTGCCGGCCAAAAGAGAAGCCCAAGGGCTGGCCGGACTTCAAGTTTTTCCAAGCTTTACTAGGTCTTAGTCACGGCTACAAATAGCCTTAAGTCATTGTTTACATTCAGTTTTATGATGATTAATAAAAACACTTGAGAATTCTCTCAAAGCTTCATTGAAGCATCCTTGAGTATTTTAGATTCATTTCTTTGTCATACCATTGACTTGTCAATCTAGAACCGCGCCAGATTGTGGCGTCTTCTACAATACCAGGTTCGTTGGCCACGTGATCAACGGGTTTAGGTGATTCCGTTGCGTTCGTTTGTCATCAACGTGAGTCCTAACCTTCTAGGTCCTAGCCTTTCTGTAGGGGTTGCATCACAAGATTGGTGCCGTTCGTGTCAATATGTCCAAACCATTGGCACTTGAAGCCCTTGATATCTCTACTCATAGTTTTAGGAGTTTCATGAGGGGTCTTAGAAGTGGACCTGGATGCATCAACAAGCTTGTTAGGGGTAAAAATGGAATTGCAGTTAGAGAAATTTCCAGGTGTGAGGCTAGAAGGGCTTGGTGTAGTCGCATTTCCTGTATCATGTGAGATTCTCCTTGGTGGGTTGCCCTTCCATGAAGGCGAGTTGGAAGCTTGGAAGATACGGTCTCCTCGCCTCAATTTCTTCCCCTTCTCAGCCTTGATGGCTAGTTCAAGAAGATCATGCATATCCAAGTAATGTTGGACTCCAAGGCTTCTTGAAGGTCGGGGTTGAGACCTCTAAGGAACCTTGCCATGGTAGCCTCACTATCTTCTTGAATGTTCTCCCTCATCATGGCCATCTTGATCTCCTTGAAATAGTCCTCCACCCTCATGTTGCCTTGAGTGAGGGTTTGAAACTGAGAGTGGAGATCGCGGTTGTAGTGGCTTGGAACAAATCGCTTATGCATTAGTGCCTTGTGTTCACCATTTCGCCTCCGATTAGTCCTGACTTGGTGGTCCCACCAAACTAGTGCGTAGTCGGTGAACTCAACCGTGGCAACCTTCACCTTTTGTTCCTCGATAAACTCATAGCAATCGACGACCATCTCGATGCGGCCTTCCCATTCCAACTAAGCCTCAGGGTCAATTTTGCCTTGGAACGTGCAGACTTGAATTTTACGTCCCTTCAGCTCGTTCTTAGACGTGTCCCTTTTAGGCCCCTCGGCTATTTCCACATCTTCACCAGCCGAGAGTACTCCTCATAGTTTGCTCCTTTGGTGCCATGGTTATTTCGGTTGCGAGATCGAGAACGAGAGCCCCTTGTGAAGCTCTTGGATAGCTCGTCTAAGCGGTTGTGCCTCTCCGCCATTTGTTGCTCACTAATCCGCTTTAGCTCATTTTTCATGGCGGTGAACATCAATGAGTAGTCAGTGGTCGGATGAGCTTGCTCCATGACTGTCGTTTGGTCCTGTAAAAGGTTAGTGAACAAGAAAATAGGACAAATATAATCTCAATTCACTCCCTTAGTGTTTTCACTCTCACTCATTTTTCCACTCAAAATACTCCAATGATCTTACCAAAAATTCCTTACCCGTCGGATTGGGCAGTCGAGAAATGCCGCAAAGATCCTACAATTGTCACCAAGCTTTTCCCCAAGAGTAATCAAGGAAACAAGATACGGATTTCCTTGGATTTTTCCACAACATACTCCAATGTATGTTGTTGGGCTAGTGCCAGCCAAAAGAGAAGCCCAATGGCTGGCCGGATTTCCTTCAAGTTTTTCCAAGCTTTACAAGGTCATAGTCACGGCTGCAAATTGCCTTAAGTCATTGTTTACATTCAGTTTTATGATGATTAATAAAAACACTTGAGAATTCTCTCAAAGCTTCATTGAAGCATCCTTGAGTATTTTAGATTCATTTCTTTGGCATACCATTGACTTATCAATCTAGGACCGCGCCAGATTGCGGCGTCTTCTACAATACCTGGTTCGTTGGCCGCGTGATCACCGGGTTTAGGTGATTCCACTGCGTTCGTTTGTCATCAACGTGAGTCCCAACCTTCTAGATCCTAGCCTTTCTGTACGGGTTGCATCACAAGGTTGGTGCCGTTCGTATCAATATGTCCAACCATTGGCACTTGAAGCCCTTGATATCTCTACTCCTAGTTTTAGGAGTTTCATGAGTGGTCTTAGAAGTGGACCTGGATGCATCAACAAGCTTATTAGGGGTAAAATTGGAATTGCGGTTAGAGATTTTACCAGGTGTGCGGCTAGAAGGGCTTGGTGTAGTCGCATTTCCAGTATCATGTGATGTTCTCCTTGGTGGGTTGCCCTTCTATGAAGGAGAGTTGGATGCTTAGAAGGTACGGCCTCCTCGCCTCAATTTCTTCCCCCTCTCGGCCTTGATGGCTAGTTCAAGAAGATCATGCATGTCCAAGTAATGTTGGAGCTCCAAGGCTTCTTGAAGGACGGGGTTGAGACCTCTAAGGAACCTTGTCATGGTAGCCACACTATCTTCTTGAATGTTCGCCCTCATCATGGCCATCTTGATCTCCTTGGAGTATTCCTCCACACTCATGTTGCCTTGAGTGAGGGTTTGAAGCTGAGAGTGGAGATCGCGGTTGTAGTGGCTTGGAACAAACCGCTTATGCATTAGTGCCTTGAGTTTACCATTTCGCCTCCAATTAGTCCTGACTTGGTCCCACCAAACTAGTGCGCAGTCGGTGAACTCAACAATGGCAACCTTCACCTTTTGTTCCTCGCTAAACTCATAGCAATCGAAGACCATCTCGATGCGGCCTTCCCATTCCAACTAAGCCTCAGGGTCACTTTTCCCTCGTAACGTAGAGACTTGAATTTTAAGTCCCTTGAGCTCGTTCTTAGACGTGCCCCTTTTAGGCCTCTAGGCTCTTACCACATCTTCACTTGCCGAGAGTACTCCTCATAGTTTGCTCCTTTGGTTACTTCGGTTGCGAGATCGAGAATGGGGGCCCCTTCTGAAGCCCTTGGAGAGCTCGTCAAAGCGGTTGTGCCTCTCCTCCATTTGTTACACACTAATCCGCTTAAGCTCGTTTTTCATGGCGGTGAACATCATTGAGTAGTCAGTGGTCGGATGAGCTTGCTCCATGACTGTCGTTTGGTCCTGCAAAAGGTTAGTGAACAAGAAAATAGGACAAATATAATCTCACTTCACTCCCTGAGTGTTTTCACTCTCCCTCGTTTTCCCACTCAAAATACTCCAATGATCTTACCAAAAATTCCTTACCCGTCGGATTGGGTAGTCGAGAAATGCCGCAAAGATCCAACAATTGTCACCATGCTTTTCCACAAGAGTAATCAAGGAAACAAGACCCGGATTTCCTTGGATTTTTCCACAACATACTCCAATGTATGTTGTTGGGCTAGTGCCGGCCAAAAGAGAAGCCCAAGGGCTGGCCGGACTTCAAGTTTTTCCAAGCTTTACTAGGTCTTAGTCACGGCTACAAATAGCCTTAAGTCATTGTTTACATTCAGTTTTATGATGATTAATAAAAACACTTGAGAATTCTCTCAAAGCTTCATTGAAGCATCCTTGAGTATTTTAGATTCATTTCTTTGTCATACCATTGACTTGTCAATCTAGAACCGCGCCAGATTGTGGCGTCTTCTACAATACCAGGTTCGTTGGCCACGTGATCAACGGGTTTAGGTGATTCCGTTGCGTTCGTTTGTCATCAACGTGAGTCCTAACCTTCTAGGTCCTAGCCTTTCTGTAGGGGTTGCATCACAAGATTGGTGCCGTTCGTGTCAATATGTCCAAACCATTGGCACTTGAAGCCCTTGATATCTCTACTCATAGTTTTAGGAGTTTCATGAGGGGTCTTAGAAGTGGACCTGGATGCATCAACAAGCTTGTTAGGGGTAAAAATGGAATTGCAGTTAGAGAAATTTCCAGGTGTGAGGCTAGAAGGGCTTGGTGTAGTCGCATTTCCTGTATCATGTGAGATTCTCCTTGGTGGGTTGCCCTTCCATGAAGGCGAGTTGGAAGCTTGGAAGATACGGTCTCCTCGCCTCAATTTCTTCCCCTTCTCAGCCTTGATGGCTAGATCATGCATATCCAAGTAATGTTGGAGCTCCAAGGCTTCTTGAAGGTCGGGGTTGAGACCTCTAAGGAACCTTGCCATGGTAGCCTCACTATCTTCTTGAATGTTCTCCCTCATCATGGCCATCTTGATCTCCTTGAAATAGTCCTCCACCCTCATGTTGCCTTGAGTGAGGGTTTGAAACTGAGAGTGGAGATCGCGGTTGTAGTGGCTTGGAACAAATCGCTTATGCATTAGTGCCTTGTGTTCACCATTTCGCCTCCGATTAGTCCTGACTTGGTGGTCCCACCAAACTAGTGCGTAGTCGGTGAACTCAACCGTGGCAACCTTCACCTTTTGTTCCTTGATAAACTCATAGCAATCGACGACCATCTCGATGCGGCCTTCCCATTCCAACTAAGCCTCAGGGTCAATTTTGCCTTGGAACGTGCAGACTTGAATTTTACGTCCCTTCAGCTCGTTCTTAGACGTGTCCCTTTTAAGCCCCTCGGCTATTTCCACATCTTCACCAGCCGAGAGTACTCCTCATAGTTTGCTCCTTTGGTGCCATGGTTATTTCGGTTGCGAGATCGAGAACGAGAGCCCTTGTGAAGCTCTTGGATAGCTCGTCTAAGCGGTTGTGCCTCTCCGCCATTTGTTGCTCACTAATCCGCTTTAGCTCGTTTTTCATGGCGGTGAACATCAATGAGTAGTCAGTGGTCGGATGAGCTTGCTCCATGACTGTCGTTTGGTCCTGTAAAAGGTTAGTGAACAAGAAAATAGGACAAATATAATCTCAATTCACTCCCTTAGTGTTTTCACTCTCACTCATTTTTCCACTCAAAATACTCCAATGATCTTACCAAAAATTCCTTACCCGTCGGATTGGGCAGTCGAGAAATGCCGCAAAGATCCTACAATTGTCACCAAGCTTTTCCCCAAGAGTAATCAAGGAAACAAGATACGGATTTCCTTGGATTTTTCCACAACATACTCCAATGTATGTTGTTGGGCTAGTGCCAGCCAAAAGAGAAGCCCAATGGCTGGCCGGATTTCCTTCAAGTTTTTCCAAGCTTTACAAGGTCATAGTCACGGCTGCAAATTGCCTTAAGTCATTGTTTACATTCAGTTTTATGATGATTAATAAAAACACTTGAGAATTCTCTCAAAGCTTCATTGAAGCATCCTTGAGTATTTTAGATTCATTTCTTTGGCATACCATTGACTTATCAATCTAGGACCGCGCCAGATTGCGGCGTCTTCTACAATACCTGGTTCGTTGGCCGCGTGATCACCGGGTTTAGGTGATTCCACTGCGTTCGTTTGTCATCAACGTGAGTCCCAACCTTCTAGATCCTAGCCTTTCTGTACGGGTTGCATCACAAGGTTGGTGCCGTTCGTATCAATATGTCCAACCATTGGCACTTGAAGCCCTTGATATCTCTACTCCTAGTTTTAGGAGTTTCATGAGTGGTCTTAGAAGTGGACCTGGATGCATCAACAAGCTTATTAGGGGTAAAATTGGAATTGCGGTTAGAGATTTTACCAGGTGTGCGGCTAGAAGGGCTTGGTGTAGTCGCATTTCCAGTATCATGTGATGTTCTCCTTGGTGGGTTGCCCTTCTATGAAGGAGAGTTGGATGCTTAGAAGGTACGGCCTCCTCGCCTCAATTTCTTCCCCCTCTCGGCCTTGATGGCTAGTTCAAGAAGATCATGCATGTCCAAGTAATGTTGGAGCTCCAAGGCTTCTTGAAGGACGGGGTTGAGACCTCTAAGGAACCTTGTCATGGTAGCCACACTATCTTCTTGAATGTTCGCCCTCATCATGGCCATCTTGATCTCCTTGGAGTATTCCTCCACACTCATGTTGCCTTGAGTGAGGGTTTGAAGCTGAGAGTGGAGATCGCGGTTGTAGTGGCTTGGAACAAACCGCTTATGCATTAGTGCCTTGAGTTTACCATTTCGCCTCCAATTAGTCCTGACTTGGTCCCACCAAACTAGTGCGCAGTCGGTGAACTCAACAATGGCAACCTTCACCTTTTGTTCCTCGCTAAACTCATAGCAATCGAAGACCATCTCGATGCGGCCTTCCCATTCCAACTAAGCCTCAGGGTCACTTTTCCCTCGTAACGTAGAGACTTGAATTTTAAGTCCCTTGAGCTCGTTCTTAGACGTGCCCCTTTTAGGCCTCTAGGCTCTTACCACATCTTCACTTGCCGAGAGTACTCCTCATAGTTTGCTCCTTTGGTTACTTCGGTTGCGAGATCGAGAATGGGGGCCCCTTCTGAAGCCCTTGGAGAGCTCGTCAAAGCGGTTGTGCCTCTCCTCCATTTGTTACACACTAATCCGCTTAAGCTCGTTTTTCATGGCGGTGAACATCATTGAGTAGTCAGTGGTCGGATGAGCTTGCTCCATGACTGTCGTTTGGTCCTGCAAAAGGTTAGTGAACAAGAAAATAGGACAAATATAATCTCAATTCACTCCCTGAGTGTTTTCACTCTCCCTCGTTTTCCCACTCAAAATACTCCAATGATCTTACCAAAAATTCCTTACCCGTCGGATTGGGTAGTCGAGAAATGCCGCAAAGATCCAACAATTGTCACCATGCTTTTCCACAAGAGTAATCAAGGAAACAAGACCCGGATTTCCTTGGATTTTTCCACAACATACTCCAATGTATGTTGTTGGGCTAGTGCCGGCCAAAAGAGAAGCCCAAGGGCTGGCCGGACTTCAAGTTTTTCCAAGCTTTACTAGGTCTTAGTCACGGCTACAAATAGCCTTAAGTCATTGTTTACATTCAGTTTTATGATGATTAATAAAAACACTTGAGAATTCTCTCAAAGCTTCATTGAAGCATCCTTGAGTATTTTAGATTCATTTCTTTGTCATACCATTGACTTGTCAATCTAGAACCGCGCCAGATTGTGGCGTCTTCTACAATACCAGGTTCGTTGGCCACGTGATCAACGGGTTTAGGTGATTCCGTTGCGTTCGTTTGTCATCAACGTGAGTCCTAACCTTCTAGGTCCTAGCCTTTCTGTAGGGGTTGCATCACAAGATTGGTGCCGTTCGTGTCAATATGTCCAAACCATTGGCACTTGAAGCCCTTGATATCTCTACTCCTAGTTTTAGGAGTTTCATGAGGGGTCTTAGAAGTGGACCTGGATGCATCAACAAGCTTGTTAGGGGTAAAAATGGAATTGCAGTTAGAGAAATTTCCAGGTGTGAGGCTAGAAGGGCTTGGTGTAGTCGCATTTCCTGTATCATGTGAGATTCTCCTTGGTGGGTTGCCCTTCCATGAAGGCGAGTTGGAAGCTTGGAAGATACGGTCTCCTCGCCTCAATAGCCTTGATGGCTAGTTCAAGAAGATCATGCATATCCAAGTAATGTTGGAGCTCCAAGGCTTCTTGAAGGTCGGGGTTGAGACCTCTAAGGAACCTTGCCATGGTAGCCTCACTATCTTCTTGAATGTTCTCCCTCATCATGGCCATCTTGATCTCCTTGAAATAGTCCTCCACCCTCATGTTGCCTTGAGTGAGGGTTTGAAACTGAGAGTGGAGATCGCGGTTGTAGTGGCTTGGAACAAATCGCTTATGCATTAGTGCCTTGTGTTCACCATTTCGCCTCCGATTAGTCCTGACTTGGTGGTCCCACCAAACTAGTGCGTAGTCGGTGAACTCAACCGTGGCAACCTTCACCTTTTGTTCCTCGATAAACTCATAGCAATCGACGACCATCTCGATGCGGCCTTCCCATTCCAACTAAGCCTCAGGGTCAATTTTGCCTTGGAACGTGCAGACTTGAATTTTACGTCCCTTTAGCTCGTTCTTAGACGTGTCCCTTTTAGCAGCCGAGAGTACTCCTCATAGTTTGCTCCTTTGGTGCCATGGTTATTTCGGTTGCGAGATCGAGAACGAGAGCCCCTTGTGAAGCTCTTGGATAGCTCGTCTAAGCGGTTGTGCCTCTCCGCCATTTGTTGCTCACTAATCCGCTTTAGCTCGTTTTTCATGGCGGTGAACATCAATGAGTAGTCAGTGGTCGGATGAGCTTGCTCCATGACTGTCGTTTGGTCCTGTAAAAGGTTAGTGAACAAGAAAATAGGACAAATATAATCTCAATTCACTCCCTTAGTGTTTTCACTCTCACTCATTTTTCCACTCAAAATACTCCAATGATCTTACCAAAAATTCCTTACCCGTCGGATTGGGCAGTCGAGAAATGCCGCAAAGATCCTACAATTGTCACCAAGCTTTTCCCCAAGAGTAATCAAGGAAACAAGATACGGATTTCCTTGGATTTTTCCACAACATACTCCAATGTATGTTGTTGGGCTAGTGCCAGCCAAAAGAGAAGCCCAATGGCTGGCCGGATTTCCTTCAAGTTTTTCCAAGCTTTACAAGGTCATAGTCACGGCTGCAAATTGCCTTAAGTCATTGTTTACATTCAGTTTTATGATGATTAATAAAAACACTTGAGAATTCTCTCAAAGCTTCATTGAAGCATCCTTGAGTATTTTAGATTCATTTCTTTGGCATACCATTGACTTATCAATCTAGGACCGCGCCAGATTGCGGCGTCTTCTATAATACCTGGTTCGTTGGCCGCGTGATCACCGGGTTTAGGTGATTCCACTGCGTTCGTTTGTCATCAACGTGAGTCCCAACCTTCTAGATCCTAGCCTTTCTGTACGGGTTGCATCACAAGGTTGGTGCCGTTCGTATCAATATGTCCAACCATTGGCACTTGAAGCCCTTGATATCTCTACTCCTAGTTTTAGGAGTTTCATGAGTGGTCTTAGAAGTGGACCTGGATGCATCAACAAGCTTATTAGGGGTAAAATTGGAATTGTGGTTAGAGATTTTACCAGGTGTGCGGCTAGAAGGGCTTGGTGTAGTCGCATTTCCAGTATCATGTGATGTTCTCCTTGGTGGGTTGCCCTTCTATGAAGGAGAGTTGGATGCTTAGAAGGTACGGCCTCCTCGCCTCAATTTCTTCCCCCTCTCGGCCTTGATGGCTAGTTCAAGAAGATCATGCATGTCCAAGTAATGTTGGAGCTCCAAGGCTTCTTGAAGGACGGGGTTGAGACCTCTAAGGAACCTTGTCATGGTAGCCACACTATCTTCTTGAATGTTCGCCCTCATCATGGCCATCTTGATCTCCTTGGAGTAGTCCTCCACACTCATGTTGCCTTGAGTGAGGGTTTGAAACTGAGAGTGGAGATCGCGGTTGTAGTGGCTTGGAACAAACCGCTTATGCATTAGTGCCTTGAGTTTACCATTTCGCCTCCAATTAGTCCTGACTTGGTCCCACCAAACTAGTGCGCAGTCGGTGAACTCAACAATGGCAACCTTCACCTTTTGTTCCTCGCTAAACTCATAGCAATCGAAGACCATCTCGATGCGGCCTTCCCATTCCAACTAAGCCTCAGGGTCACTTTTCCCTCGTAACGTAGAGACTTGAATTTTAAGTCCCTTGAGCTCGTTCTTAGACGTGTCCCTTTTAGGCCTCTAGGCTCTTACCACATCTTCACTTGCCGAAAGTACTCCTCATAGTTTGCTCCTTTGGTGCCATGGTTACTTCGGTTGCGAGATCGAGAATGGGGGCCCCTTGTGAAGCCCATGGAGAGCTCGTCAAAGCGGTTGTGCCTCTCCTCCATTTGTTACACACTAATCCGCTTAAGCTCGTTTTTCATGGCGGTGAACATCATTGAGTAGTCAGTGGTCGGATGAGCTTGCTCCATGACTGTCGTTTGGTCCTGCAAAAGGTTAGTGAACAAGAAAATAGGACAAATATAATCTCACTTCACTCCCTGAGTGTTTTCACTCTCCCTCGTTTTCCCACTCAAAATACTCCAATGATCTTACCAAAAATTCCTTACCCGTCGGATTGGGTAGTCGAGAAATGCCGCAAAGATCCAACAATTGTCACCATGCTTTTCCACAAGAGTAATCAAGGAAACAAGACCCGGATTTCCTTGGATTTTTCCACAACATACTCCAATGTATGTTGTTGGGCTAGTGCCGGCCAAAAGAGAAGCCCAAGGGCTGGCCGGACTTCAAGTTTTTCCAAGCTTTACTAGGTCTTAGTCACGGCTACAAATAGCCTTAAGTCATTGTTTACATTCAGTTTTATGATGATTAATAAAAACACTTGAGAATTCTCTCAAAGCTTCATTGAAGCATCCTTGAGTATTTTAGATTCATTTCTTTGTCATACCATTGACTTGTCAATCTAGAACCGCGCCAGATTGTGGCGTCTTCTACAATACCAGGTTCGTTGGCCACGTGATCAACGGGTTTAGGTGATTCCGTTGCGTTCGTTTGTCATCAACGTGAGTCCTAACCTTCTAGGTCCTAGCCTTTCTGTAGGGGTTGCATCACAAGATTGGTGCCGTTCGTGTCAATATGTCCAAACCATTGGCACTTGAAGCCCTTGATATCTCTACTCATAGTTTTAGGAGTTTCATGAGGGGTCTTAGAAGTGGACCTGGATGCATCAACAAGCTTGTTAGGGGTAAAAATGGAATTGCAGTTAGAGAAATTTCCAGGTGTGAGGCTAGAAGGGCTTGGTGTAGTCGCATTTCCTGTATCATGTGAGATTCTCCTTGGTGGGTTGCCCTTCCATGAAGGCGAGTTGGAAGCTTGGAAGATACGGTCTCCTCGCCTCAATTTCTTCCCCTTCTCAGCCTTGATGGCTAGATCATGCATATCCAAGTAATGTTGGAGCTCCAAGGCTTCTTGAAGGTCGGGGTTGAGACCTCTAAGGAACCTTGCCATGGTAGCCTCACTATCTTCTTGAATGTTCTCCCTCATCATGGCCATCTTGATCTCCTTGAAATAGTCCTCCACCCTCATGTTGCCTTGAGTGAGGGTTTGAAACTGAGAGTGGAGATCGCGGTTGTAGTGGCTTGGAACAAATCGCTTATGCATTAGTGCCTTGTGTTCACTATTTCGCCTCCGATTAGTCCTGACTTGGTGGTCCCACCAAACTAGTGCGTAGTCGGTGAACTCAACCGTGGCAACCTTCACCTTTTGTTCCTCGATAAACTCATAGCAATCGACGACCATCTCGATGCGGCCTTCCCATTCCAACTAAGCCTCAGGGTCAATTTTGCCTTGGAACGTGCAGACTTGAATTTTACGTCCCTTCAGCTCGTTCTTAGACGTGTCCCTTTTAGGCCCCTCGGCTATTTCCACATCTTCACCAGCCGAGAGTACTCCTCATAGTTTGCTCCTTTGGTGCCATGGTTATTTCGGTTGCGAGATCGAGAACGAGAGCCCCTTGTGAAGCTCTTGGATAGCTCGTCTAAGCGGTTGTGCCTCTCCGCCATTTGTTGCTCACTAATCCGCTTTAGCTCGTTTTTCATGGCGGTGAACATCAATGAGTAGTCAGTGGTCGGATGAGCTTGCTCCATGACTGTCGTTTGGTCCTGTAAAAGGTTAGTGAACAAGAAAATAGGACAAATATAATCTCAATTCACTCCCTTAGTGTTTTCACTCTCACTCATTTTTCCACTCAAAATACTCCAATGATCTTACCAAAAATTCCTTACCCGTCGGATTGGGCAGTCGAGAAATGCCGCAAAGATCCTACAATTGTCACCAAGCTTTTCCCCAAGAGTAATCAAGGAAACAAGATACGGATTTCCTTGGATTTTTCCACAACATACTCCAATGTATGTTGTTGGGCTAGTGCCAGCCAAAAGAGAAGCCCAATGGCTGGCCGGATTTCCTTCAAGTTTTTCCAAGCTTTACAAGGTCATAGTCACGGCTGCAAATTGCCTTAAGTCATTGTTTACATTCAGTTTTATGATGATTAATAAAAACACTTGAGAATTCTCTCAAAGCTTCATTGAAGCATCCTTGAGTATTTTAGATTCATTTCTTTGGCATACCATTGACTTATCAATCTAGGACCGCGCCAGATTGCGGCGTCTTCTACAATACCTGGTTCGTTGGCCGCGTGATCACCGGGTTTAGGTGATTCCACTGCGTTCGTTTGTCATCAACGTGAGTCCCAACCTTCTAGATCCTAGCCTTTCTGTACGGGTTGCATCACAAGGTTGGTGCCGTTCGTATCAATATGTCCAACCATTGGCACTTGAAGCCCTTGATATCTCTACTCCTAGTTTTAGGAGTTTCATGAGTGGTCTTAGAAGTGGACCTGGATGCATCAACAAGCTTATTAGGGGTAAAATTGGAATTGCGGTTAGAGATTTTACCAGGTGTGCGGCTAGAAGGGCTTGGTGTAGTCGCATTTCCAGTATCATGTGATGTTCTCCTTGGTGGGTTGCCCTTCTATGAAGGAGAGTTGGATGCTTAGAAGGTACGGCCTCCTCGCCTCAATTTCTTCCCCCTCTCGGCCTTGATGGCTAGTTCAAGAAGATCATGCATGTCCAAGTAATGTTGGAGCTCCAAGGCTTCTTGAAGGACGGGGTTGAGACCTCTAAGGAACCTTGTCATGGTAGCCACACTATCTTCTTGAATGTTCGCCCTCATCATGGCCATCTTGATCTCCTTGGAGTATTCCTCCACACTCATGTTGCCTTGAGTGAGGGTTTGAAGCTGAGAGTGGAGATCGCGGTTGTAGTGGCTTGGAACAAACCGCTTATGCATTAGTGCCTTGAGTTTACCATTTCGCCTCCAATTAGTCCTGACTTGGTCCCACCAAACTAGTGCGCAGTCGGTGAACTCAACAATGGCAACCTTCACCTTTTGTTCCTCGCTAAACTCATAGCAATCGAAGACCATCTCGATGCGGCCTTCCCATTCCAACTAAGCCTCAGGGTCACTTTTCCCTCGTAACGTAGAGACTTGAATTTTAAGTCCCTTGAGCTCGTTCTTAGACGTGCCCCTTTTAGGCCTCTAGGCTCTTACCACATCTTCACTTGCCGAGAGTACTCCTCATAGTTTGCTCCTTTGGTTACTTCGGTTGCGAGATCGAGAATGGGGGCCCCTTCTGAAGCCCTTGGAGAGCTCGTCAAAGCGGTTGTGCCTCTCCTCCATTTGTTACACACTAATCCGCTTAAGCTCGTTTTTCATGGCGGTGAACATCATTGAGTAGTCAGTGGTCGGATGAGCTTGCTCCATGACTGTCGTTTGGTCCTGCAAAAGGTTAGTGAACAAGAAAATAGGACAAATATAATCTCACTTCACTCCCTGAGTGTTTTCACTCTCCCTCGTTTTCCCACTCAAAATACTCCAATGATCTTACCAAAAATTCCTTACCCGTCGGATTGGGTAGTCGAGAAATGCCGCAAAGATCCAACAATTGTCACCATGCTTTTCCACAAGAGTAATCAAGGAAACAAGACCCGGATTTCCTTGGATTTTTCCACAACATACTCCAATGTATGTTGTTGGGCTAGTGCCGGCCAAAAGAGAAGCCCAAGGGCTGGCCGGACTTCAAGTTTTTCCAAGCTTTACTAGGTCTTAGTCACGGCTACAAATAGCCTTAAGTCATTGTTTACATTCAGTTTTATGATGATTAATAAAAACACTTGAGAATTCTCTCAAAGCTTCATTGAAGCATCCTTGAGTATTTTAGATTCATTTCTTTGTCATACCATTGACTTGTCAATCTAGAACCGCGCCAGATTGTGGCGTCTTCTACAATACCAGGTTCGTTGGCCACGTGATCAACGGGTTTAGGTGATTCCGTTGCGTTCGTTTGTCATCAACGTGAGTCCTAACCTTCTAGGTCCTAGCCTTTCTGTAGGGGTTGCATCACAAGATTGGTGCCGTTCGTGTCAATATGTCCAAACCATTGGCACTTGAAGCCCTTGATATCTCTACTCCTAGTTTTAGGAGTTTCATGAGGGGTCTTAGAAGTGGACCTGGATGCATCAACAAGCTTGTTAGGGGTAAAAATGGAATTGCAGTTAGAGAAATTTCCAGGTGTGAGGCTAGAAGGGCTTGGTGTAGTCGCATTTCCTGTATCATGTGAGATTCTCCTTGGTGGGTTGCCCTTCCATGAAGGCGAGTTGGAAGCTTGGAAGATACGGTCTCCTCGCCTCAATAGCCTTGATGGCTAGTTCAAGAAGATCATGCATATCCAAGTAATGTTGGAGCTCCAAGGCTTCTTGAAGGTCGGGGTTGAGACCTCTAAGGAACCTTGCCATGGTAGCCTCACCATCTTGTTGAATGTTCTCCCTCATCATGGCCATCTTGATCTCCTTGAAATAGTCCTCCACCCTCATGTTGCCTTGAGTGAGGGTTTGAAACTGAGAGTGGAGATCGCGGTTGTAGTGGCTTGGAACAAATCGCTTATGCATTAGTGCCTTGTGTTCACCATTTCGCCTCCGATTAGTCCTGACTTGGTGGTCCCACCAAACTAGTGCGTAGTCGGTGAACTCAACCGTGGCAACCTTCACCTTTTGTTCCTCGATAAACTCATAGCAATCGACGACCATCTCGATGCGGCCTTCCCATTCCAACTAAGCCTCAGGGTCAATTTTGCCTTGGAACGTGCAGACTTGAATTTTACGTCCCTTCAGCTCGTTCTTAGACGTGTCCCTTTTAGGCCTCTCGGCTATTTCCACATCTTCACCAGCCGAGAGTACTCCTCATAGTTTGCTCCTTTGGTGCCATGGTTATTTCGGTTGCGAGATCGAGAACGAGAGCCCCTTGTGAAGCTCTTGGATAGCTCGTCTAAGCGGTTGTGCCTCTCCGCCATTTGTTGCTCACTAATCCGCTTTAGCTCATTTTTCATGGCGGTGAACATCAATGAGTAGTCAGTGGTCGGATGAGCTTGCTCCATGACTGTCGTTTGGTCCTGTAAAAGGTTAGTGAACAAGAAAATAGGACAAATATAATCTCAATTCACTCCCTTAGTGTTTTCACTCTCACTCATTTTTCCACTCAAAATACTCCAATGATCTTACCAAAAATTCCTTACCCGTCGGATTGGGCAGTCGAGAAATGCCGCAAAGATCCTACAATTGTCACCAAGCTTTTCCCCAAGAGTAATCAAGGAAACAAGATACGGATTTCCTTGGATTTTTCCACAACATACTCCAATGTTTGTTGTTGGGCTAGTGCCGGCCAAAAGAGAAGCCCAAGGGCTGGCCGGACTTCAAGTTTTTCCAAGCTTTACTAGGTCTTAGTCACGGCTACAAATAGCCTTAAGTCATTGTTTACATTCAGTTTTATGATGATTAATAAAAACACTTGAGAATTCTCTCAAAGCTTCATTGAAGCATCCTTGAGTATTTTAGATTCATTTCTTTGTCATACCATTGACTTGTCAATCTAGAACCGCGCCAGATTGTGGCGTCTTCTACAATACCAGGTTCGTTGGCCACGTGATCAACGGGTTTAGGTGATTCCGTTGCGTTCGTTTGTCATCAACGTGAGTCCTAACCTTCTAGGTCCTAGCCTTTCTGTAGGGGTTGCATCACAAGATTGGTGCCGTTCGTGTCAATATGTCCAAACCATTGGCACTTGAAGCCCTTGATATCTCTACTCCTAGTTTTAGGAGTTTCATGAGGGGTCTTAGAAGTGGACCTGGATGCATCAACAAGCTTGTTAGGGGTAAAAATGGAATTGCAGTTAGAGAAATTTCCAGGTGTGAGGCTAGAAGGGCTTGGTGTAGTCGCATTTCCTGTATCATGTGAGATTCTCCTTGGTGGGTTGCCCTTCCATGAAGGCGAGTTGGAAGCTTGGAAGATACGGTCTCCTCGCCTCAATAGCCTTGATGGCTAGTTCAAGAAGATCATGCATATCCAAGTAATGTTGGAGCTCCAAGGCTTCTTGAAGGTCGGGGTTGAGACCTCTAAGGAACCTTGCCATGGTAGCCTCACCATCTTGTTGAATGTTCTCCCTCATCATGGCCATCTTGATCTCCTTGAAATAGTCCTCCACCCTCATGTTGCCTTGAGTGAGGGTTTGAAACTGAGAGTGGAGATCGCGGTTGTAGTGGCTTGGAACAAATCGCTTATGCATTAGTGCCTTGTGTTCACCATTTCGCCTCCGATTAGTCCTGACTTGGTGGTCCCACCAAACTAGTGCGTAGTCGGTGAACTCAACCGTGGCAACCTTCACCTTTTGTTCCTCGATAAACTCATAGCAATCGACGACCATCTCGATGCGGCCTTCCCATTCCAACTAAGCCTCAGGGTCAATTTTGCCTTGGAACGTGCAGACTTGAATTTTACGTCCCTTCAGCTCGTTCTTAGACGTGTCCCTTTTAGGCCTCTCGGCTATTTCCACATCTTCACCAGCCGAGAGTACTCCTCATAGTTTGCTCCTTTGGTGCCATGGTTATTTCGGTTGCGAGATCGAGAACGAGAGCCCCTTGTGAAGCTCTTGGATAGCTCGTCTAAGCGGTTGTGCCTCTCCGCCATTTGTTGCTCACTAATCCGCTTTAGCTCATTTTTCATGGCGGTGAACATCAATGAGTAGTCAGTGGTCGGATGAGCTTGCTCCATGACTGTCGTTTGGTCCTGTAAAAGGTTAGTGAACAAGAAAATAGGACAAATATAATCTCAATTCACTCCCTTAGTGTTTTCACTCTCACTCATTTTTCCACTCAAAATACTCCAATGATCTTACCAAAAATTCCTTACCCGTCGGATTGGGCAGTCGAGAAATGCCGCAAAGATCCTACAATTGTCACCAAGCTTTTCCCCAAGAGTAATCAAGGAAACAAGATACGGATTTCCTTGGATTTTTCCACAACATACTCCAATGTATGTTGTTGGGCTAGTGCCAGCCAAAAGAGAAGCCCAATGGCTGGCCGGATTTCCTTCAAGTTTTTCCAAGCTTTACAAGGTCATAGTCACGGCTGCAAATTGCCTTAAGTCATTGTTTACATTCAGTTTTATGATGATTAATAAAAACACTTGAGAATTCTCTCAAAGCTTCATTGAAGCATCCTTGAGTATTTTAGATTCATTTCTTTGGCATACCATTGACTTATCAATCTAGGACCGCGCCAGATTGCGGCGTCTTCTACAATACCTGGTTCGTTGGCTGCGTGATCACCGGGTTTAGGTGATTCCACTGCGTTCGTTTGTCATCAACGTGAGTCCCAACCTTCTAGATCCTAGCCTTTCTGTACGGGTTGCATCACAAGGTTGGTGCCGTTCGTATCAATATGTCCAACCATTGGCACTTGAAGCCCTTGATATCTCTACTCCTAGTTTTAGGAGTTTCATGAGTGGTCTTAGAAGTGGACCTGGATGCATCAACAAGCTTATTAGGGGTAAAATTGGAATTGCGGTTAGAGATTTTACCAGGTGTGCGGCTAGAAGGGCTTGGTGTAGTCGCATTTCCAGTATCATGTGATGTTCTCCTTGGTGGGTTGCCCTTCTATGAAGGAGAGTTGGATGCTTAGAAGGTACGGCCTCCTCGCCTCAATTTCTTCCCCCTCTCGGCCTTGATGGCTAGTTCAAGAAGATCATGCATGTCCAAGTAATGTTGGAGCTCCAAGGCTTCTTGAAGGACGGGGTTGAGACCTCTAAGGAACCTTGTCATGGTAGCCACACTATCTTCTTGAATGTTCGCCCTCATCATGGCCATCTTGATCTCCTTGGAGCATTCCTCCACACTCATGTTGCCTTGAGTGAGGGTTTGAAGCTGAGAGTGGAGATCGCGGTTGTAGTGGCTTGGAACAAACCGCTTATGCATTAGTGCCTTGAGTTTACCATTTCGCCTCCAATTAGTCCTGACTTGGTCCCACCAAACTAGTGCGCAGTCGGTGAACTCAACAATGGCAACCTTCACCTTTTGTTCCTCGCTAAACTCATAGCAATCGAAGACCATCTCGATGCGGCCTTCCCATTCCAACTAAGCCTCAGGGTCACTTTTCCCTCGTAACGTAGAGACTTGAATTTTAAGTCCCTTGAGCTCGTTCTTAGACGTGTCCCTTTTAGGCCTCTAGGCTCTAGTGCCGGCCAAAAGAGAAGCCCAAGGGCTGGCCGGACTTCAAGTTTTTCCAAGCTTTACTAGGTCTTAGTCACGGCTACAAATAGCCTTAAGTCATTGTTTACATTCAGTTTTATGATGATTAATAAAAACACTTGAGAATTCTCTCAAAGCTTCATTGAAGCATCCTTGAGTATTTTAGATTCATTTCTTTGTCATACCATTGACTTGTCAATCTAGAACCGCGCCAGATTGTGGCGTCTTCTACAATACCAGGTTCGTTGGCCACGTGATCAACGGGTTTAGGTGATTCCGTTGCGTTCGTTTGTCATCAACGTGAGTCCTAACCTTCTAGGTCCTAGCCTTTCTGTAGGGGTTGCATCACAAGATTGGTGCCGTTCGTGTCAATATGTCCAAACCATTGGCACTTGAAGCCCTTGATATCTCTACTCCTAGTTTTAGGAGTTTCATGAGGGGTCTTAGAAGTGGACCTGGATGCATCAACAAGCTTGTTAGGGGTAAAAATGGAATTGCAGTTAGAGAAATTTCCAGGTGTGAGGCTAGAAGGGCTTGGTGTAGTCGCATTTCCTGTATCATGTGAGATTCTCCTTGGTGGGTTGCCCTTCCATGAAGGCGAGTTGGAAGCTTGGAAGATACGGTCTCCTCGCCTCAATAGCCTTGATGGCTAGTTCAAGAAGATCATGCATATCCAAGTAATGTTGGAGCTCCAAGGCTTCTTGAAGGTCGGGGTTGAGACCTCTAAGGAACCTTGCCATGGTAGCCTCACCATCTTGTTGAATGTTCTCCCTCATCATGGCCATCTTGATCTCCTTGAAATAGTCCTCCACCCTCATGTTGCCTTGAGTGAGGGTTTGAAACTGAGAGTGGAGATCGCGGTTGTAGTGGCTTGGAACAAATCGCTTATGCATTAGTGCCTTGTGTTCACCATTTCGCCTCCGATTAGTCCTGACTTGGTGGTCCCACCAAACTAGTGCGTAGTCGGTGAACTCAACCGTGGCAACCTTCACCTTTTGTTCCTCGATAAACTCATAGCAATCGACGACCATCTCGATGCGGCCTTCCCATTCCAACTAAGCCTCAGGGTCAATTTTGCCTTGGAACGTGCAGACTTGAATTTTACGTCCCTTCAGCTCGTTCTTAGACGTGTCCCTTTTAGGCCTCTCGGCTATTTCCACATCTTCACCAGCCGAGAGTACTCCTCATAGTTTGCTCCTTTGGTGCCATGGTTATTTCGGTTGCGAGATCGAGAACGAGAGCCCCTTGTGAAGCTCTTGGATAGCTCGTCTAAGCGGTTGTGCCTCTCCGCCATTTGTTGCTCACTAATCCGCTTTAGCTCATTTTTCATGGCGGTGAACATCAATGAGTAGTCAGTGGTCGGATGAGCTTGCTCCATGACTGTCGTTTGGTCCTGTAAAAGGTTAGTGAACAAGAAAATAGGACAAATATAATCTCAATTCACTCCCTTAGTGTTTTCACTCTCACTCATTTTTCCACTCAAAATACTCCAATGATCTTACCAAAAATTCCTTACCCGTCGGATTGGGCAGTCGAGAAATGCCGCAAAGATCCTACAATTGTCACCAAGCTTTTCCCCAAGAGTAATCAAGGAAACAAGATACGGATTTCCTTGGATTTTTCCACAACATACTCCAATGTATGTTGTTGGGCTAGTGCCAGCCAAAAGAGAAGCCCAATGGCTGGCCGGATTTCCTTCAAGTTTTTCCAAGCTTTACAAGGTCATAGTCACGGCTGCAAATTGCCTTAAGTCATTGTTTACATTCAGTTTTATGATGATTAATAAAAACACTTGAGAATTCTCTCAAAGCTTCATTGAAGCATCCTTGAGTATTTTAGATTCATTTCTTTGGCATACCATTGACTTATCAATCTAGGACCGCGCCAGATTGCGGCGTCTTCTACAATACCTGGTTCGTTGGCCGCGTGATCACCGGGTTTAGGTGATTCCACTGCGTTCGTTTGTCATCAACGTGAGTCCCAACCTTCTAGATCCTAGCCTTTCTGTACGGGTTGCATCACAAGGTTGGTGCCGTTCGTATCAATATGTCCAACCATTGGCACTTGAAGCCCTTGATATCTCTACTCCTAGTTTTAGGAGTTTCATGAGTGGTCTTAGAAGTGGACCTGGATGCATCAACAAGCTTATTAGGGGTAAAATTGGAATTGCGGTTAGAGATTTTACCAGGTGTGCGGCTAGAAGGGCTTGGTGTAGTCGCATTTCCAGTATCATGTGATGTTCTCCTTGGTGGGTTGCCCTTCTATGAAGGAGAGTTGGATGCTTAGAAGGTACGGCCTCCTCGCCTCAATTTCTTCCCCCTCTCGGCCTTGATGGCTAGTTCAAGAAGATCATGCATGTCCAAGTAATGTTGGAGCTCCAAGGCTTCTTGAAGGACGGGGTTGAGACCTCTAAGGAACCTTGTCATGGTAGCCACACTATCTTCTTGAATGTTCGCCCTCATCATGGCCATCTTGATCTCCTTGGAGTATTCCTCCACACTCATGTTGCCTTGAGTGAGGGTTTGAAGCTGAGAGTGGAGATCGCGGTTGTAGTGGCTTGGAACAAACCGCTTATGCATTAGTGCCTTGAGTTTACCATTTCGCCTCCAATTAGTCCTGACTTGGTCCCACCAAACTAGTGCGCAGTCGGTGAACTCAACAATGGCAACCTTCACCTTTTGTTCCTCGCTAAACTCATAGCAATCGAAGACCATCTCGATGCGGCCTTCCCATTCCAACTAAGCCTCAGGGTCACTTTTCCCTCGTAACGTAGAGACTTGAATTTTAAGTCCCTTGAGCTCGTTCTTAGACGTGTCCCTTTTAGGCCTCTAGGCTCTTACCACATCTTCACTTGCCGAGAGTACTCCTCATAGTTTGCTCCTTTGGTTACTTCGGTTGCGAGATCGAGAATGGGGGCCCCTTCTGAAGCCCTTGGAGAGCTCGTCAAAGCGGTTGTGCCTCTCCTCCATTTGTTACACACTAATCCGCTTAAGCTCGTTTTTCATGGCGGTGAACATCATTGAGTAGTCAGTGGTCGGATGAGCTTGCTCCATGACTGTCGTTTGGTCCTGCAAAAGGTTAGTGAACAAGAAAATAGGACAAATATAATCTCAATTCACTCCCTGAGTGTTTTCACTCTCCCTCGTTTTCCCACTCAAAATACTCCAATGATCTTACCAAAAATTCCTTACCCGTCGGATTGGGTAGTCGAGAAATGCCGCAGAGATCCAACAATTGTCACCATGCTTTTCCACAAGAGTAATCAAGGAAACAAGACCCGGATTTCCTTGGATTTTTCCACAACATACTCCAATGTATGTTGTTGGGCTAGTGCCGGCCAAAAGAGAAGCCCAAGGGCTGGCCGGACTTCAAGTTTTTCCAAGCTTTACTAGGTCTTAGTCACGGCTACAAATAGCCTTAAGTCATTGTTTACATTCAGTTTTATGATGATTAATAAAAACACTTGAGAATTCTCTCAAAGCTTCATTGAAGCATCCTTGAGTATTTTAGATTCATTTCTTTGTCATACCATTGACTTGTCAATCTAGAACCGCGCCAGATTGTGGCGTCTTCTACAATACCAGGTTCGTTGGCCACGTGATCAACGGGTTTAGGTGATTCCGTTGCGTTCGTTTGTCATCAACGTGAGTCCTAACCTTCTAGGTCCTAGCCTTTCTGTAGGGGTTGCATCACAAGATTGGTGCCGTTCGTGTCAATATGTCCAAACCATTGGCACTTGAAGCCCTTGATATCTCTACTCATAGTTTTAGGAGTTTCATGAGGGGTCTTAGAAGTGGACCTGGATGCATCAACAAGCTTGTTAGGGGTAAAAATGGAATTGCAGTTAGAGAAATTTCCAGGTGTGAGGCTAGAAGGGCTTGGTGTAGTCGCATTTCCTGTATCATGTGAGATTCTCCTTGGTGGGTTGCCCTTCCATGAAGGCGAGTTGGAAGCTTGGAAGATACGGTCTCCTCGCCTCAATTTCTTCCCCTTCTCAGCCTTGATGGCTAGATCATGCATATCCAAGTAATGTTGGAGCTCCAAGGCTTCTTGAAGGTCGGGGTTGAGACCTCTAAGGAACCTTGCCATGGTAGCCTCACTATCTTCTTGAATGTTCTCCCTCATCATGGCCATCTTGATCTCCTTGAAATAGTCCTCCACCCTCATGTTGCCTTGAGTGAGGGTTTGAAACTGAGAGTGGAGATCGCGGTTGTAGTGGCTTGGAACAAATCGCTTATGCATTAGTGCCTTGTGTTCACCATTTCGCCTCCGATTAGTCCTGACTTGGTGGTCCCACCAAACTAGTGCGTAGTCGGTGAACTCAACCGTGGCAACCTTCACCTTTTGTTCCTCGATAAACTCATAGCAATCGACGACCATCTCGATGCGGCCTTCCCATTCCAACTAAGCCTCAGGGTCAATTTTGCCTTGGAACGTGCAGACTTGAATTTTACGTCCCTTCAGCTCGTTCTTAGACGTGTCCCTTTTAGGCCTCTCGGCTATTTCCACATCTTCACCAGCCGAGAGTACTCCTCATAGTTTGCTCCTTTGGTGCCATGGTTATTTCGGTTGCGAGATCGAGAACGAGAGCCCCTTGTGAAGCTCTTGGATAGCTCGTCTAAGCGGTTGTGCCTCTCCGCCATTTGTTGCTCACTAATCCGCTTTAGCTCGTTTTTCATGGCGGTGAACATCAATGAGTAGTCAGTGGTCGGATGAGCTTGCTCCATGACTGTCGTTTGGTCCTGTAAAAGGTTAGTGAACAAGAAAATAGGACAAATATAATCTCAATTCACTCCCTTAGTGTTTTCACTCTCACTCATTTTTCCACTCAAAATACTCCAATGATCTTACCAAAAATTCCTTACCCGTCGGATTGGGCAGTCGAGAAATGCCGCAAAGATCCTACAATTGTCACCAAGCTTTTCCCCAAGAGTAATCAAGGAAACAAGATACGGATTTCCTTGGATTTTTCCACAACATACTCCAATGTATGTTGTTGGGCTAGTGCCAGCCAAAAGAGAAGCCCAATGGCTGGCCGGATTTCCTTCAAGTTTTTCCAAGCTTTACAAGGTCATAGTCACGGCTGCAAATTGCCTTAAGTCATTGTTTACATTCAGTTTTATGATGATTAATAAAAACACTTGAGAATTCTCTCAAAGCTTCATTGAAGCATCCTTGAGTATTTTAGATTCATTTCTTTGGCATACCATTGACTTATCAATCTAGGACCGCGCCAGATTGCGGCGTCTTCTACAATACCTGGTTCGTTGGCCGCGTGATCACCGGGTTTAGGTGATTCCACTGCGTTCGTTTGTCATCAACGTGAGTCCCAACCTTCTAGATCCTAGCCTTTCTGTACGGGTTGCATCACAAGGTTGGTGCCGTTCGTATCAATATGTCCAACCATTGGCACTTGAAGCCCTTGATATCTCTACTCCTAGTTTTAGGAGTTTCATGAGTGGTCTTAGAAGTGGACCTGGATGCATCAACAAGCTTATTAGGGGTAAAATTGGAATTGCGGTTAGAGATTTTACCAGGTGTGCGGCTAGAAGGGCTTGGTGTAGTCGCATTTCCAGTATCATGTGATGTTCTCCTTGGTGGGTTGCCCTTCTATGAAGGAGAGTTGGATGCTTAGAAGGTATGGCCTCCTCGCCTCAATTTCTTCCCCCTCTCGGCCTTGATGGCTAGTTCAAGAAGATCATGCATGTCCAAGTAATGTTGGAGCTCCAAGGCTTCTTGAAGGACGGGGTTGAGACCTCTAAGGAACCTTGTCATGGTAGCCACACTATCTTCTTGAATGTTCGCCCTCATCATGGCCATCTTGATCTCCTTGGAGTATTCCTCCACACTCATGTTGCCTTGAGTGAGGGTTTGAAGCTGAGAGTGGAGATCGCGGTTGTAGTGGCTTGGAACAAACCGCTTATGCATTAGTGCCTTGAGTTTACCATTTCGCCTCCAATTAGTCCTGACTTGGTCCCACCAAACTAGTGCGCAGTCGGTGAACTCAACAATGGCAACCTTCACCTTTTGTTCCTCGCTAAACTCATAGCAATCGAAGACCATCTCGATGCGGCCTTCCCATTCCAACTAAGCCTCAGGGTCACTTTTCCCTCGTAACGTAGAGACTTGAATTTTAAGTCCCTTGAGCTCGTTCTTAGACGTGTCCCTTTTAGGCCTCTAGGCTCTTACCACATCTTCACTTGCCGAGAGTACTCCTCATAGTTTGCTCCTTTGGTTACTTCGGTTGCGAGATCGAGAATGGGGGCCCCTTCTGAAGCCCTTGGAGAGCTCGTCAAAGCGGTTGTGCCTCTCCTCCATTTGTTACACACTAATCCGCTTAAGCTCGTTTTTCATGGCGGTGAACATCATTGAGTAGTCAGTGGTCGGATGAGCTTGCTCCATGACTGTCGTTTGGTCCTGCAAAAGGTTAGTGAACAAGAAAATAGGACAAATATAATCTCAATTCACTCCCTGAGTGTTTTCACTCTCCCTCGTTTTCCCACTCAAAATACTCCAATGATCTTACCAAAAATTCCTTACCCGTCGGATTGGGTAGTCGAGAAATGCCGCAGAGATCCAACAATTGTCACCATGCTTTTCCACAAGAGTAATCAAGGAAACAAGACCCGGATTTCCTTGGATTTTTCCACAACATACTCCAATGTATGTTGTTGGGCTAGTGCCGGCCAAAAGAGAAGCCCAAGGGCTGGCCGGACTTCAAGTTTTTCCAAGCTTTACTAGGTCTTAGTCACGGCTACAAATAGCCTTAAGTCATTGTTTACATTCAGTTTTATGATGATTAATAAAAACACTTGAGAATTCTCTCAAAGCTTCATTGAAGCATCCTTGAGTATTTTAGATTCATTTCTTTGTCATACCATTGACTTGTCAATCTAGAACCGCGCCAGATTGTGGCGTCTTCTACAATACCAGGTTCGTTGGCCACGTGATCAACGGGTTTAGGTGATTCCGTTGCGTTCGTTTGTCATCAACGTGAGTCCTAACCTTCTAGGTCCTAGCCTTTCTGTAGGGGTTGCATCACAAGATTGGTGCCGTTCGTGTCAATATGTCCAAACCATTGGCACTTGAAGCCCTTGATATCTCTACTCATAGTTTTAGGAGTTTCATGAGGGGTCTTAGAAGTGGACCTGGATGCATCAACAAGCTTGTTAGGGGTAAAAATGGAATTGCAGTTAGAGAAATTTCCAGGTGTGAGGCTAGAAGGGCTTGGTGTAGTCGCATTTCCTGTATCATGTGAGATTCTCCTTGGTGGGTTGCCCTTCCATGAAGGCGAGTTGGAAGCTTGGAAGATACGGTCTCCTCGCCTCAATTTCTTCCCCTTCTCAGCCTTGATGGCTAGATCATGCATATCCAAGTAATGTTGGAGCTCCAAGGCTTCTTGAAGGTCGGGGTTGAGACCTCTAAGGAACCTTGCCATGGTAGCCTCACTATCTTCTTGAATGTTCTCCCTCATCATGGCCATCTTGATCTCCTTGAAATAGTCCTCCACCCTCATGTTGCCTTGAGTGAGGGTTTGAAACTGAGAGTGGAGATCGCGGTTGTAGTGGCTTGGAACAAATCGCTTATGCATTAGTGCCTTGTGTTCACCATTTCGCCTCCGATTAGTCCTGACTTGGTGGTCCCACCAAACTAGTGCGTAGTCGGTGAACTCAACCGTGGCAACCTTCACCTTTTGTTCCTCGATAAACTCATAGCAATCGACGACCATCTCGATGCGGCCTTCCCATTCCAACTAAGCCTCAGGGTCAATTTTGCCTTGGAACGTGCAGACTTGAATTTTACGTCCCTTCAGCTCGTTCTTAGACGTGTCCCTTTTAGGCCTCTCGGCTATTTCCACATCTTCACCAGCCGAGAGTACTCCTCATAGTTTGCTCCTTTGGTGCCATGGTTATTTCGGTTGCGAGATCGAGAACGAGAGCCCCTTGTGAAGCTCTTGGATAGCTCGTCTAAGCGGTTGTGCCTCTCCGCCATTTGTTGCTCACTAATCCGCTTTAGCTCGTTTTTCATGGCGGTGAACATCAATGAGTAGTCAGTGGTCGGATGAGCTTGCTCCATGACTGTCGTTTGGTCCTGTAAAAGGTTAGTGAACAAGAAAATAGGACAAATATAATCTCAATTCACTCCCTTAGTGTTTTCACTCTCACTCATTTTTCCACTCAAAATACTCCAATGATCTTACCAAAAATTCCTTACCCGTCGGATTGGGCAGTCGAGAAATGCCGCAAAGATCCTACAATTGTCACCAAGCTTTTCCCCAAGAGTAATCAAGGAAACAAGATACGGATTTCCTTGGATTTTTCCACAACATACTCCAATGTATGTTGTTGGGCTAGTGCCAGCCAAAAGAGAAGCCCAATGGCTGGCCGGATTTCCTTCAAGTTTTTCCAAGCTTTACAAGGTCATAGTCACGGCTGCAAATTGCCTTAAGTCATTGTTTACATTCAGTTTTATGATGATTAATAAAAACACTTGAGAATTCTCTCAAAGCTTCATTGAAGCATCCTTGAGTATTTTAGATTCATTTCTTTGGCATACCATTGACTTATCAATCTAGGACCGCGCCAGATTGCGGCGTCTTCTACAATACCTGGTTCGTTGGCCGCGTGATCACCGGGTTTAGGTGATTCCACTGCGTTCGTTTGTCATCAACGTGAGTCCCAACCTTCTAGATCCTAGCCTTTCTGTACGGGTTGCATCACAAGGTTGGTGCCGTTCGTATCAATATGTCCAACCATTGGCACTTGAAGCCCTTGATATCTCTACTCCTAGTTTTAGGAGTTTCATGAGTGGTCTTAGAAGTGGACCTGGATGCATCAACAAGCTTATTAGGGGTAAAATTGGAATTGCGGTTAGAGATTTTACCAGGTGTGCGGCTAGAAGGGCTTGGTGTAGTCGCATTTCCAGTATCATGTGATGTTCTCCTTGGTGGGTTGCCCTTCTATGAAGGAGAGTTGGATGCTTAGAAGGTACGGCCTCCTCGCCTCAATTTCTTCCCCCTCTCGGCCTTGATGGCTAGTTCAAGAAGATCATGCATGTCCAAGTAATGTTGGAGCTCCAAGGCTTCTTGAAGGACGGGGTTGAGACCTCTAAGGAACCTTGTCATGGTAGCCACACTATCTTCTTGAATGTTCGCCCTCATCATGGCCATCTTGATCTCCTTGGAGTATTCCTCCACACTCATGTTGCCTTGAGTGAGGGTTTGAAGCTGAGAGTGGAGATCGCGGTTGTAGTGGCTTGGAACAAACCGCTTATGCATTAGTGCCTTGAGTTTACCATTTCGCCTCCAATTAGTCCTGACTTGGTCCCACCAAACTAGTGCGCAGTCGGTGAACTCAACAATGGCAACCTTCACCTTTTGTTCCTCGCTAAACTCATAGCAATCGAAGACCATCTCGATGCGGCCTTCCCATTCCAACTAAGCCTCAGGGTCACTTTTCCCTCGTAACGTAGAGACTTGAATTTTAAGTCCCTTGAGCTCGTTCTTAGACGTGTCCCTTTTAGGCCTCTAGGCTCTTACCACATCTTCACTTGCCGAGAGTACTCCTCATAGTTTGCTCCTTTGGTTACTTCGGTTGCGAGATCGAGAATGGGGGCCCCTTCTGAAGCCCTTGGAGAGCTCGTCAAAGCGGTTGTGCCTCTCCTCCATTTGTTACACACTAATCCGCTTAAGCTCGTTTTTCATGGCGGTGAACATCATTGAGTAGTCAGTGGTCGGATGAGCTTGCTCCATGACTGTCGTTTGGTCCTGCAAAAGGTTAGTGAACAAGAAAATAGGACAAATATAATCTCAATTCACTCCCTGAGTGTTTTCACTCTCCCTCGTTTTCCCACTCAAAATACTCCAATGATCTTACCAAAAATTCCTTACCCGTCGGATTGGGTAGTCGAGAAATGCCGCAGAGATCCAACAATTGTCACCATGCTTTTCCACAAGAGTAATCAAGGAAACAAGACCCGGATTTCCTTGGATTTTTCCACAACATACTCCAATGTATGTTGTTGGGCTAGTGCCGGCCAAAAGAGAAGCCCAAGGGCTGGCCGGACTTCAAGTTTTTCCAAGCTTTACTAGGTCTTAGTCACGGCTACAAATAGCCTTAAGTCATTGTTTACATTCAGTTTTATGATGATTAATAAAAACACTTGAGAATTCTCTCAAAGCTTCATTGAAGCATCCTTGAGTATTTTAGATTCATTTCTTTGTCATACCATTGACTTGTCAATCTAGAACCGCGCCAGATTGTGGCGTCTTCTACAATACCAGGTTCGTTGGCCACGTGATCAACGGGTTTAGGTGATTCCGTTGCGTTCGTTTGTCATCAACGTGAGTCCTAACCTTCTAGGTCCTAGCCTTTCTGTAGGGGTTGCATCACAAGATTGGTGCCGTTCGTGTCAATATGTCCAAACCATTGGCACTTGAAGCCCTTGATATCTCTACTCCTAGTTTTAGGAGTTTCATGAGGGGTCTTAGAAGTGGACCTGGATGCATCAACAAGCTTGTTAGGGGTAAAAATGGAATTGCAGTTAGAGAAATTTCCAGGTGTGAGGCTAGAAGGGCTTGGTGTAGTCGCATTTCCTGTATCATGTGAGATTCTCCTTGGTGGGTTGCCCTTCCATGAAGGCGAGTTGGAAGCTTGGAAGATACGGTCTCCTCGCCTCAATTTCTTCCCCTTCTCAGCCTTGATGGCTAGATCATGCATATCCAAGTAATGTTGGAGCTCCAAGGCTTCTTGAAGGTCGGGGTTGAGACCTCTAAGGAACCTTGCCATGGTAGCCTCACTATCTTCTTGAATGTTCTCCCTCATCATGGCCATCTTGATCTCCTTGAAATAGTCCTCCACCCTCATGTTGCCTTGAGTGAGGGTTTGAAACTGAGAGTGGAGATCGCGGTTGTAGTGGCTTGGAACAAATCGCTTATGCATTAGTGCCTTGTGTTCACCATTTCGCCTCCGATTAGTCCTGACTTGGTGGTCCCACCAAACTAGTGCGTAGTCGGTGAACTCAACCGTGGCAACCTTCACCTTTTGTTCCTCGATAAACTCATAGCAATCGACGACCATCTCGATGCGGCCTTCCCATTCCAACTAAGCCTCAGGGTCAATTTTGCCTTGGAACGTGCAGACTTGAATTTTACGTCCCTTCAGCTCGTTCTTAGACGTGTCCCTTTTAGGCCTCTCGGCTATTTCCACATCTTCACCAGCCGAGAGTACTCCTCATAGTTTGCTCCTTTGGTGCCATGGTTATTTCGGTTGCGAGATCGAGAACGAGAGCCCCTTGTGAAGCTCTTGGATAGCTCGTCTAAGCGGTTGTGCCTCTCCGCCATTTGTTGCTCACTAATCCGCTTTAGCTCGTTTTTCATGGCGGTGAACATCAATGAGTAGTCAGTGGTCGGATGAGCTTGCTCCATGACTGTCGTTTGGTCCTGTAAAAGGTTAGTGAACAAGAAAATAGGACAAATATAATCTCAATTCACTCCCTTAGTGTTTTCACTCTCACTCATTTTTCCACTCAAAATACTCCAATGATCTTACCAAAAATTCCTTACCCGTCGGATTGGGCAGTCGAGAAATGCCGCAAAGATCCTACAATTGTCACCAAGCTTTTCCCCAAGAGTAATCAAGGAAACAAGATACGGATTTCCTTGGATTTTTCCACAACATACTCCAATGTATGTTGTTGGGCTAGTGCCAGCCAAAAGAGAAGCCCAATGGCTGGCCGGATTTCCTTCAAGTTTTTCCAAGCTTTACAAGGTCATAGTCACGGCTGCAAATTGCCTTAAGTCATTGTTTACATTCAGTTTTATGATGATTAATAAAAACACTTGAGAATTCTCTCAAAGCTTCATTGAAGCATCCTTGAGTATTTTAGATTCATTTCTTTGGCATACCATTGACTTATCAATCTAGGACCGCGCCAGATTGCGGCGTCTTCTACAATACCTGGTTCGTTGGCCGCGTGATCACCGGGTTTAGGTGATTCCACTGCGTTCGTTTGTCATCAACGTGAGTCCCAACCTTCTAGATCCTAGCCTTTCTGTACGGGTTGCATCACAAGGTTGGTGCCGTTCGTATCAATATGTCCAACCATTGGCACTTGAAGCCCTTGATATCTCTACTCCTAGTTTTAGGAGTTTCATGAGTGGTCTTAGAAGTGGACCTGGATGCATCAACAAGCTTATTAGGGGTAAAATTGGAATTGCGGTTAGAGATTTTACCAGGTGTGCGGCTAGAAGGGCTTGGTGTAGTCGCATTTCCAGTATCATGTGATGTTCTCCTTGGTGGGTTGCCCTTCTATGAAGGAGAGTTGGATGCTTAGAAGGTACGGCCTCCTCGCCTCAATTTCTTCCCCCTCTCGGCCTTGATGGCTAGTTCAAGAAGATCATGCATGTCCAAGTAATGTTGGAGCTCCAAGGCTTCTTGAAGGACGGGGTTGAGACCTCTAAGGAACCTTGTCATGGTAGCCACACTATCTTCTTGAATGTTCGCCCTCATCATGGCCATCTTGATCTCCTTGGAGTATTCCTCCACACTCATGTTGCCTTGAGTGAGGGTTTGAAGCTGAGAGTGGAGATCGCGGTTGTAGTGGCTTGGAACAAACCGCTTATGCATTAGTGCCTTGAGTTTACCATTTCGCCTCCAATTAGTCCTGACTTGGTCCCACCAAACTAGTGCGCAGTCGGTGAACTCAACAATGGCAACCTTCACCTTTTGTTCCTCGCTAAACTCATAGCAATCGAAGACCATCTCGATGCGGCCTTCCCATTCCAACTAAGCCTCAGGGTCACTTTTCCCTCGTAACGTAGAGACTTGAATTTTAAGTCCCTTGAGCTCGTTCTTAGACGTGTCCCTTTTAGGCCTCTAGGCTCTTACCACATCTTCACTTGCCGAGAGTACTCCTCATAGTTTGCTCCTTTGGTTACTTCGGTTGCGAGATCGAGAATGGGGGCCCCTTCTGAAGCCCTTGGAGAGCTCGTCAAAGCGGTTGTGCCTCTCCTCCATTTGTTACACACTAATCCGCTTAAGCTCGTTTTTCATGGCGGTGAACATCATTGAGTAGTCAGTGGTCGGATGAGCTTGCTCCATGACTGTCGTTTGGTCCTGCAAAAGGTTAGTGAACAAGAAAATAGGACAAATATAATCTCAATTCACTCCCTGAGTGTTTTCACTCTCCCTCGTTTTCCCACTCAAAATACTCCAATGATCTTACCAAAAATTCCTTACCCGTCGGATTGGGTAGTCGAGAAATGCCGCAGAGATCCAACAATTGTCACCATGCTTTTCCACAAGAGTAATCAAGGAAACAAGACCCGGATTTCCTTGGATTTTTCCACAACATACTCCAATGTATGTTGTTGGGCTAGTGCCGGCCAAAAGAGAAGCCCAAGGGCTGGCCGGACTTCAAGTTTTTCCAAGCTTTACTAGGTCTTAGTCACGGCTACAAATAGCCTTAAGTCATTGTTTACATTCAGTTTTATGATGATTAATAAAAACACTTGAGAATTCTCTCAAAGCTTCATTGAAGCATCCTTGAGTATTTTAGATTCATTTCTTTGTCATACCATTGACTTGTCAATCTAGAACCGCGCCAGATTGTGGCGTCTTCTACAATACCAGGTTCGTTGGCCACGTGATCAACGGGTTTAGGTGATTCCGTTGCGTTCGTTTGTCATCAACGTGAGTCCTAACCTTCTAGGTCCTAGCCTTTCTGTAGGGGTTGCATCACAAGATTGGTGCCGTTCGTGTCAATATGTCCAAACCATTGGCACTTGAAGCCCTTGATATCTCTACTCCTAGTTTTAGGAGTTTCATGAGGGGTCTTAGAAGTGGACCTGGATGCATCAACAAGCTTGTTAGGGGTAAAAATGGAATTGCAGTTAGAGAAATTTCCAGGTGTGAGGCTAGAAGGGCTTGGTGTAGTCGCATTTCCTGTATCATGTGAGATTCTCCTTGGTGGGTTGCCCTTCCATGAAGGCGAGTTGGAAGCTTGGAAGATACGGTCTCCTCGCCTCAATTTCTTCCCCTTCTCAGCCTTGATGGCTAGATCATGCATATCCAAGTAATGTTGGAGCTCCAAGGCTTCTTGAAGGTCGGGGTTGAGACCTCTAAGGAACCTTGCCATGGTAGCCTCACTATCTTCTTGAATGTTCTCCCTCATCATGGCCATCTTGATCTCCTTGAAATAGTCCTCCACCCTCATGTTGCCTTGAGTGAGGGTTTGAAACTGAGAGTGGAGATCGCGGTTGTAGTGGCTTGGAACAAATCGCTTATGCATTAGTGCCTTGTGTTCACCATTTCGCCTCCGATTAGTCCTGACTTGGTGGTCCCACCAAACTAGTGCGTAGTCGGTGAACTCAACCGTGGCAACCTTCACCTTTTGTTCCTCGATAAACTCATAGCAATCGACGACCATCTCGATGCGGCCTTCCCATTCCAACTAAGCCTCAGGGTCAATTTTGCCTTGGAACGTGCAGACTTGAATTTTACGTCCCTTCAGCTCGTTCTTAGACGTGTCCCTTTTAGGCCTCTCGGCTATTTCCACATCTTCACCAGCCGAGAGTACTCCTCATAGTTTGCTCCTTTGGTGCCATGGTTATTTCGGTTGCGAGATCGAGAACGAGAGCCCCTTGTGAAGCTCTTGGATAGCTCGTCTAAGCGGTTGTGCCTCTCCGCCATTTGTTGCTCACTAATCCGCTTTAGCTCGTTTTTCATGGCGGTGAACATCAATGAGTAGTCAGTGGTCGGATGAGCTTGCTCCATGACTGTCGTTTGGTCCTGTAAAAGGTTAGTGAACAAGAAAATAGGACAAATATAATCTCAATTCACTCCCTTAGTGTTTTCACTCTCACTCATTTTTCCACTCAAAATACTCCAATGATCTTACCAAAAATTCCTTACCCGTCGGATTGGGCAGTCGAGAAATGCCGCAAAGATCCTACAATTGTCACCAAGCTTTTCCCCAAGAGTAATCAAGGAAACAAGATACGGATTTCCTTGGATTTTTCCACAACATACTCCAATGTATGTTGTTGGGCTAGTGCCAGCCAAAAGAGAAGCCCAATGGCTGGCCGGATTTCCTTCAAGTTTTTCCAAGCTTTACAAGGTCATAGTCACGGCTGCAAATTGCCTTAAGTCATTGTTTACATTCAGTTTTATGATGATTAATAAAAACACTTGAGAATTCTCTCAAAGCTTCATTGAAGCATCCTTGAGTATTTTAGATTCATTTCTTTGGCATACCATTGACTTATCAATCTAGGACCGCGCCAGATTGCGGCGTCTTCTACAATACCTGGTTCGTTGGCCGCGTGATCACCGGGTTTAGGTGATTCCACTGCGTTCGTTTGTCATCAACGTGAGTCCCAACCTTCTAGATCCTAGCCTTTCTGTACGGGTTGCATCACAAGGTTGGTGCCGTTCGTATCAATATGTCCAACCATTGGCACTTGAAGCCCTTGATATCTCTACTCCTAGTTTTAGGAGTTTCATGAGTGGTCTTAGAAGTGGACCTGGATGCATCAACAAGCTTATTAGGGGTAAAATTGGAATTGCGGTTAGAGATTTTACCAGGTGTGCGGCTAGAAGGGCTTGGTGTAGTCGCATTTCCAGTATCATGTGATGTTCTCCTTGGTGGGTTGCCCTTCTATGAAGGAGAGTTGGATGCTTAGAAGGTACGGCCTCCTCGCCTCAATTTCTTCCCCCTCTCGGCCTTGATGGCTAGTTCAAGAAGATCATGCATGTCCAAGTAATGTTGGAGCTCCAAGGCTTCTTGAAGGACGGGGTTGAGACCTCTAAGGAACCTTGTCATGGTAGCCACACTATCTTCTTGAATGTTCGCCCTCATCATGGCCATCTTGATCTCCTTGGAGTATTCCTCCACACTCATGTTGCCTTGAGTGAGGGTTTGAAGCTGAGAGTGGAGATCGCGGTTGTAGTGGCTTGGAACAAACCGCTTATGCATTAGTGCCTTGAGTTTACCATTTCGCCTCCAATTAGTCCTGACTTGGTCCCACCAAACTAGTGCGCAGTCGGTGAACTCAACAATGGCAACCTTCACCTTTTGTTCCTCGCTAAACTCATAGCAATCGAAGACCATCTCGATGCGGCCTTCCCATTCCAACTAAGCCTCAGGGTCACTTTTCCCTCGTAACGTAGAGACTTGAATTTTAAGTCCCTTGAGCTCGTTCTTAGACGTGTCCCTTTTAGGCCTCTAGGCTCTTACCACATCTTCACTTGCCGAGAGTACTCCTCATAGTTTGCTCCTTTGGTTACTTCGGTTGCGAGATCGAGAATGGGGGCCCCTTCTGAAGCCCTTGGAGAGCTCGTCAAAGCGGTTGTGCCTCTCCTCCATTTGTTACACACTAATCCGCTTAAGCTCGTTTTTCATGGCGGTGAACATCATTGAGTAGTCAGTGGTCGGATGAGCTTGCTCCATGACTGTCGTTTGGTCCTGCAAAAGGTTAGTGAACAAGAAAATAGGACAAATATAATCTCAATTCACTCCCTGAGTGTTTTCACTCTCCCTCGTTTTCCCACTCAAAATACTCCAATGATCTTACCAAAAATTCCTTACCCGTCGGATTGGGTAGTCGAGAAATGCCGCAGAGATCCAACAATTGTCACCATGCTTTTCCACAAGAGTAATCAAGGAAACAAGACCCGGATTTCCTTGGATTTTTCCACAACATACTCCAATGTATGTTGTTGGGCTAGTGCCGGCCAAAAGAGAAGCCCAAGGGCTGGCCGGACTTCAAGTTTTTCCAAGCTTTACTAGGTCTTAGTCACGGCTACAAATAGCCTTAAGTCATTGTTTACATTCAGTTTTATGATGATTAATAAAAACACTTGAGAATTCTCTCAAAGCTTCATTGAAGCATCCTTGAGTATTTTAGATTCATTTCTTTGTCATACCATTGACTTGTCAATCTAGAACCGCGCCAGATTGTGGCGTCTTCTACAATACCAGGTTCGTTGGCCACGTGATCAACGGGTTTAGGTGATTCCGTTGCGTTCGTTTGTCATCAACGTGAGTCCTAACCTTCTAGGTCCTAGCCTTTCTGTAGGGGTTGCATCACAAGATTGGTGCCGTTCGTGTCAATATGTCCAAACCATTGGCACTTGAAGCCCTTGATATCTCTACTCATAGTTTTAGGAGTTTCATGAGGGGTCTTAGAAGTGGACCTGGATGCATCAACAAGCTTGTTAGGGGTAAAAATGGAATTGCAGTTAGAGAAATTTCCAGGTGTGAGGCTAGAAGGGCTTGGTGTAGTCGCATTTCCTGTATCATGTGAGATTCTCCTTGGTGGGTTGCCCTTCCATGAAGGCGAGTTGGAAGCTTGGAAGATACGGTCTCCTCGCCTCAATTTCTTCCCCTTCTCAGCCTTGATGGCTAGATCATGCATATCCAAGTAATGTTGGAGCTCCAAGGCTTCTTGAAGGTCGGGGTTGAGACCTCTAAGGAACCTTGCCATGGTAGCCTCACTATCTTCTTGAATGTTCTCCCTCATCATGGCCATCTTGATCTCCTTGAAATAGTCCTCCACCCTCATGTTGCCTTGAGTGAGGGTTTGAAACTGAGAGTGGAGATCGCGGTTGTAGTGGCTTGGAACAAATCGCTTATGCATTAGTGCCTTGTGTTCACCATTTCGCCTCCGATTAGTCCTGACTTGGTGGTCCCACCAAACTAGTGCGTAGTCGGTGAACTCAACCGTGGCAACCTTCACCTTTTGTTCCTCGATAAACTCATAGCAATCGACGACCATCTCGATGCGGCCTTCCCATTCCAACTAAGCCTCAGGGTCAATTTTGCCTTGGAACGTGCAGACTTGAATTTTACGTCCCTTCAGCTCGTTCTTAGACGTGTCCCTTTTAGGCCTCTCGGCTATTTCCACATCTTCACCAGCCGAGAGTACTCCTCATAGTTTGCTCCTTTGGTGCCATGGTTATTTCGGTTGCGAGATCGAGAACGAGAGCCCCTTGTGAAGCTCTTGGATAGCTCGTCTAAGCGGTTGTGCCTCTCCGCCATTTGTTGCTCACTAATCCGCTTTAGCTCGTTTTTCATGGCGGTGAACATCAATGAGTAGTCAGTGGTCGGATGAGCTTGCTCCATGACTGTCGTTTGGTCCTGTAAAAGGTTAGTGAACAAGAAAATAGGACAAATATAATCTCAATTCACTCCCTTAGTGTTTTCACTCTCACTCATTTTTCCACTCAAAATACTCCAATGATCTTACCAAAAATTCCTTACCCGTCGGATTGGGCAGTCGAGAAATGCCGCAAAGATCCTACAATTGTCACCAAGCTTTTCCCCAAGAGTAATCAAGGAAACAAGATACGGATTTCCTTGGATTTTTCCACAACATACTCCAATGTATGTTGTTGGGCTAGTGCCAGCCAAAAGAGAAGCCCAATGGCTGGCCGGATTTCCTTCAAGTTTTTCCAAGCTTTACAAGGTCATAGTCACGGCTGCAAATTGCCTTAAGTCATTGTTTACATTCAGTTTTATGATGATTAATAAAAACACTTGAGAATTCTCTCAAAGCTTCATTGAAGCATCCTTGAGTATTTTAGATTCATTTCTTTGGCATACCATTGACTTATCAATCTAGGACCGCGCCAGATTGCGGCGTCTTCTACAATACCTGGTTCGTTGGCCGCGTGATCACCGGGTTTAGGTGATTCCACTGCGTTCGTTTGTCATCAACGTGAGTCCCAACCTTCTAGATCCTAGCCTTTCTGTACGGGTTGCATCACAAGGTTGGTGCCGTTCGTATCAATATGTCCAACCATTGGCACTTGAAGCCCTTGATATCTCTACTCCTAGTTTTAGGAGTTTCATGAGTGGTCTTAGAAGTGGACCTGGATGCATCAACAAGCTTATTAGGGGTAAAATTGGAATTGCGGTTAGAGATTTTACCAGGTGTGCGGCTAGAAGGGCTTGGTGTAGTCGCATTTCCAGTATCATGTGATGTTCTCCTTGGTGGGTTGCCCTTCTATGAAGGAGAGTTGGATGCTTAGAAGGTACGGCCTCCTCGCCTCAATTTCTTCCCCCTCTCGGCCTTGATGGCTAGTTCAAGAAGATCATGCATGTCCAAGTAATGTTGGAGCTCCAAGGCTTCTTGAAGGACGGGGTTGAGACCTCTAAGGAACCTTGTCATGGTAGCCACACTATCTTCTTGAATGTTCGCCCTCATCATGGCCATCTTGATCTCCTTGGAGTATTCCTCCACACTCATGTTGCCTTGAGTGAGGGTTTGAAGCTGAGAGTGGAGATCGCGGTTGTAGTGGCTTGGAACAAACCGCTTATGCATTAGTGCCTTGAGTTTACCATTTCGCCTCCAATTAGTCCTGACTTGGTCCCACCAAACTAGTGCGCAGTCGGTGAACTCAACAATGGCAACCTTCACCTTTTGTTCCTCGCTAAACTCATAGCAATCGAAGACCATCTCGATGCGGCCTTCCCATTCCAACTAAGCCTCAGGGTCACTTTTCCCTCGTAACGTAGAGACTTGAATTTTAAGTCCCTTGAGCTCGTTCTTAGACGTGTCCCTTTTAGGCCTCTAGGCTCTTACCACATCTTCACTTGCCGAGAGTACTCCTCATAGTTTGCTCCTTTGGTTACTTCGGTTGCGAGATCGAGAATGGGGGCCCCTTCTGAAGCCCTTGGAGAGCTCGTCAAAGCGGTTGTGCCTCTCCTCCATTTGTTACACACTAATCCGCTTAAGCTCGTTTTTCATGGCGGTGAACATCATTGAGTAGTCAGTGGTCGGATGAGCTTGCTCCATGACTGTCGTTTGGTCCTGCAAAAGGTTAGTGAACAAGAAAATAGGACAAATATAATCTCAATTCACTCCCTGAGTGTTTTCACTCTCCCTCGTTTTCCCACTCAAAATACTCCAATGATCTTACCAAAAATTCCTTACCCGTCGGATTGGGTAGTCGAGAAATGCCGCAGAGATCCAACAATTGTCACCATGCTTTTCCACAAGAGTAATCAAGGAAACAAGACCCGGATTTCCTTGGATTTTTCCACAACATACTCCAATGTATGTTGTTGGGCTAGTGCCGGCCAAAAGAGAAGCCCAAGGGCTGGCCGGACTTCAAGTTTTTCCAAGCTTTACTAGGTCTTAGTCACGGCTACAAATAGCCTTAAGTCATTGTTTACATTCAGTTTTATGATGATTAATAAAAACACTTGAGAATTCTCTCAAAGCTTCATTGAAGCATCCTTGAGTATTTTAGATTCATTTCTTTGTCATACCATTGACTTGTCAATCTAGAACCGCGCCAGATTGTGGCGTCTTCTACAATACCAGGTTCGTTGGCCACGTGATCAACGGGTTTAGGTGATTCCGTTGCGTTCGTTTGTCATCAACGTGAGTCCTAACCTTCTAGGTCCTAGCCTTTCTGTAGGGGTTGCATCACAAGATTGGTGCCGTTCGTGTCAATATGTCCAAACCATTGGCACTTGAAGCCCTTGATATCTCTACTCATAGTTTTAGGAGTTTCATGAGGGGTCTTAGAAGTGGACCTGGATGCATCAACAAGCTTGTTAGGGGTAAAAATGGAATTGCAGTTAGAGAAATTTCCAGGTGTGAGGCTAGAAGGGCTTGGTGTAGTCGCATTTCCTGTATCATGTGAGATTCTCCTTGGTGGGTTGCCCTTCCATGAAGGCGAGTTGGAAGCTTGGAAGATACGGTCTCCTCGCCTCAATTTCTTCCCCTTCTCAGCCTTGATGGCTAGATCATGCATATCCAAGTAATGTTGGAGCTCCAAGGCTTCTTGAAGGTCGGGGTTGAGACCTCTAAGGAACCTTGCCATGGTAGCCTCACTATCTTCTTGAATGTTCTCCCTCATCATGGCCATCTTGATCTCCTTGAAATAGTCCTCCACCCTCATGTTGCCTTGAGTGAGGGTTTGAAACTGAGAGTGGAGATCGCGGTTGTAGTGGCTTGGAACAAATCGCTTATGCATTAGTGCCTTGTGTTCACCATTTCGCCTCCGATTAGTCCTGACTTGGTGGTCCCACCAAACTAGTGCGTAGTCGGTGAACTCAACCGTGGCAACCTTCACCTTTTGTTCCTCGATAAACTCATAGCAATCGACGACCATCTCGATGCGGCCTTCCCATTCCAACTAAGCCTCAGGGTCAATTTTGCCTTGGAACGTGCAGACTTGAATTTTACGTCCCTTCAGCTCGTTCTTAGACGTGTCCCTTTTAGGCCTCTCGGCTATTTCCACATCTTCACCAGCCGAGAGTACTCCTCATAGTTTGCTCCTTTGGTGCCATGGTTATTTCGGTTGCGAGATCGAGAACGAGAGCCCCTTGTGAAGCTCTTGGATAGCTCGTCTAAGCGGTTGTGCCTCTCCGCCATTTGTTGCTCACTAATCCGCTTTAGCTCGTTTTTCATGGCGGTGAACATCAATGAGTAGTCAGTGGTCGGATGAGCTTGCTCCATGACTGTCGTTTGGTCCTGTAAAAGGTTAGTGAACAAGAAAATAGGACAAATATAATCTCAATTCACTCCCTTAGTGTTTTCACTCTCACTCATTTTTCCACTCAAAATACTCCAATGATCTTACCAAAAATTCCTTACCCGTCGGATTGGGCAGTCGAGAAATGCCGCAAAGATCCTACAATTGTCACCAAGCTTTTCCCCAAGAGTAATCAAGGAAACAAGATACGGATTTCCTTGGATTTTTCCACAACATACTCCAATGTATGTTGTTGGGCTAGTGCCAGCCAAAAGAGAAGCCCAATGGCTGGCCGGATTTCCTTCAAGTTTTTCCAAGCTTTACAAGGTCATAGTCACGGCTGCAAATTGCCTTAAGTCATTGTTTACATTCAGTTTTATGATGATTAATAAAAACACTTGAGAATTCTCTCAAAGCTTCATTGAAGCATCCTTGAGTATTTTAGATTCATTTCTTTGGCATACCATTGACTTATCAATCTAGGACCGCGCCAGATTGCGGCGTCTTCTACAATACCTGGTTCGTTGGCCGCGTGATCACCGGGTTTAGGTGATTCCACTGCGTTCGTTTGTCATCAACGTGAGTCCCAACCTTCTAGATCCTAGCCTTTCTGTACGGGTTGCATCACAAGGTTGGTGCCGTTCGTATCAATATGTCCAACCATTGGCACTTGAAGCCCTTGATATCTCTACTCCTAGTTTTAGGAGTTTCATGAGTGGTCTTAGAAGTGGACCTGGATGCATCAACAAGCTTATTAGGGGTAAAATTGGAATTGCGGTTAGAGATTTTACCAGGTGTGCGGCTAGAAGGGCTTGGTGTAGTCGCATTTCCAGTATCATGTGATGTTCTCCTTGGTGGGTTGCCCTTCTATGAAGGAGAGTTGGATGCTTAGAAGGTACGGCCTCCTCGCCTCAATTTCTTCCCCCTCTCGGCCTTGATGGCTAGTTCAAGAAGATCATGCATGTCCAAGTAATGTTGGAGCTCCAAGGCTTCTTGAAGGACGGGGTTGAGACCTCTAAGGAACCTTGTCATGGTAGCCACACTATCTTCTTGAATGTTCGCCCTCATCATGGCCATCTTGATCTCCTTGGAGTATTCCTCCACACTCATGTTGCCTTGAGTGAGGGTTTGAAGCTGAGAGTGGAGATCGCGGTTGTAGTGGCTTGGAACAAACCGCTTATGCATTAGTGCCTTGAGTTTACCATTTCGCCTCCAATTAGTCCTGACTTGGTCCCACCAAACTAGTGCGCAGTCGGTGAACTCAACAATGGCAACCTTCACCTTTTGTTCCTCGCTAAACTCATAGCAATCGAAGACCATCTCGATGCGGCCTTCCCATTCCAACTAAGCCTCAGGGTCACTTTTCCCTCGTAACGTAGAGACTTGAATTTTAAGTCCCTTGAGCTCGTTCTTAGACGTGTCCCTTTTAGGCCTCTAGGCTCTTACCACATCTTCACTTGCCGAGAGTACTCCTCATAGTTTGCTCCTTTGGTTACTTCGGTTGCGAGATCGAGAATGGGGGCCCCTTCTGAAGCCCTTGGAGAGCTCGTCAAAGCGGTTGTGCCTCTCCTCCATTTGTTACACACTAATCCGCTTAAGCTCGTTTTTCATGGCGGTGAACATCATTGAGTAGTCAGTGGTCGGATGAGCTTGCTCCATGACTGTCGTTTGGTCCTGCAAAAGGTTAGTGAACAAGAAAATAGGACAAATATAATCTCAATTCACTCCCTGAGTGTTTTCACTCTCCCTCGTTTTCCCACTCAAAATACTCCAATGATCTTACCAAAAATTCCTTACCCGTCGGATTGGGTAGTCGAGAAATGCCGCAGAGATCCAACAATTGTCACCATGCTTTTCCACAAGAGTAATCAAGGAAACAAGACCCGGATTTCCTTGGATTTTTCCACAACATACTCCAATGTATGTTGTTGGGCTAGTGCCGGCCAAAAGAGAAGCCCAAGGGCTGGCCGGACTTCAAGTTTTTCCAAGCTTTACTAGGTCTTAGTCACGGCTACAAATAGCCTTAAGTCATTGTTTACATTCAGTTTTATGATGATTAATAAAAACACTTGAGAATTCTCTCAAAGCTTCATTGAAGCATCCTTGAGTATTTTAGATTCATTTCTTTGTCATACCATTGACTTGTCAATCTAGAACCGCGCCAGATTGTGGCGTCTTCTACAATACCAGGTTCGTTGGCCACGTGATCAACGGGTTTAGGTGATTCCGTTGCGTTCGTTTGTCATCAACGTGAGTCCTAACCTTCTAGGTCCTAGCCTTTCTGTAGGGGTTGCATCACAAGATTGGTGCCGTTCGTGTCAATATGTCCAAACCATTGGCACTTGAAGCCCTTGATATCTCTACTCATAGTTTTAGGAGTTTCATGAGGGGTCTTAGAAGTGGACCTGGATGCATCAACAAGCTTGTTAGGGGTAAAAATGGAATTGCAGTTAGAGAAATTTCCAGGTGTGAGGCTAGAAGGGCTTGGTGTAGTCGCATTTCCTGTATCATGTGAGATTCTCCTTGGTGGGTTGCCCTTCCATGAAGGCGAGTTGGAAGCTTGGAAGATACGGTCTCCTCGCCTCAATTTCTTCCCCTTCTCAGCCTTGATGGCTAGATCATGCATATCCAAGTAATGTTGGAGCTCCAAGGCTTCTTGAAGGTCGGGGTTGAGACCTCTAAGGAACCTTGCCATGGTAGCCTCACTATCTTCTTGAATGTTCTCCCTCATCATGGCCATCTTGATCTCCTTGAAATAGTCCTCCACCCTCATGTTGCCTTGAGTGAGGGTTTGAAACTGAGAGTGGAGATCGCGGTTGTAGTGGCTTGGAACAAATCGCTTATGCATTAGTGCCTTGTGTTCACCATTTCGCCTCCGATTAGTCCTGACTTGGTGGTCCCACCAAACTAGTGCGTAGTCGGTGAACTCAACCGTGGCAACCTTCACCTTTTGTTCCTCGATAAACTCATAGCAATCGACGACCATCTCGATGCGGCCTTCCCATTCCAACTAAGCCTCAGGGTCAATTTTGCCTTGGAACGTGCAGACTTGAATTTTACGTCCCTTCAGCTCGTTCTTAGACGTGTCCCTTTTAGGCCTCTCGGCTATTTCCACATCTTCACCAGCCGAGAGTACTCCTCATAGTTTGCTCCTTTGGTGCCATGGTTATTTCGGTTGCGAGATCGAGAACGAGAGCCCCTTGTGAAGCTCTTGGATAGCTCGTCTAAGCGGTTGTGCCTCTCCGCCATTTGTTGCTCACTAATCCGCTTTAGCTCGTTTTTCATGGCGGTGAACATCAATGAGTAGTCAGTGGTCGGATGAGCTTGCTCCATGACTGTCGTTTGGTCCTGTAAAAGGTTAGTGAACAAGAAAATAGGACAAATATAATCTCAATTCACTCCCTTAGTGTTTTCACTCTCACTCATTTTTCCACTCAAAATACTCCAATGATCTTACCAAAAATTCCTTACCCGTCGGATTGGGCAGTCGAGAAATGCCGCAAAGATCCTACAATTGTCACCAAGCTTTTCCCCAAGAGTAATCAAGGAAACAAGATACGGATTTCCTTGGATTTTTCCACAACATACTCCAATGTATGTTGTTGGGCTAGTGCCAGCCAAAAGAGAAGCCCAATGGCTGGCCGGATTTCCTTCAAGTTTTTCCAAGCTTTACAAGGTCATAGTCACGGCTGCAAATTGCCTTAAGTCATTGTTTACATTCAGTTTTATGATGATTAATAAAAACACTTGAGAATTCTCTCAAAGCTTCATTGAAGCATCCTTGAGTATTTTAGATTCATTTCTTTGGCATACCATTGACTTATCAATCTAGGACCGCGCCAGATTGCGGCGTCTTCTACAATACCTGGTTCGTTGGCCGCGTGATCACCGGGTTTAGGTGATTCCACTGCGTTCGTTTGTCATCAACGTGAGTCCCAACCTTCTAGATCCTAGCCTTTCTGTACGGGTTGCATCACAAGGTTGGTGCCGTTCGTATCAATATGTCCAACCATTGGCACTTGAAGCCCTTGATATCTCTACTCCTAGTTTTAGGAGTTTCATGAGTGGTCTTAGAAGTGGACCTGGATGCATCAACAAGCTTATTAGGGGTAAAATTGGAATTGCGGTTAGAGATTTTACCAGGTGTGCGGCTAGAAGGGCTTGGTGTAGTCGCATTTCCAGTATCATGTGATGTTCTCCTTGGTGGGTTGCCCTTCTATGAAGGAGAGTTGGATGCTTAGAAGGTACGGCCTCCTCGCCTCAATTTCTTCCCCCTCTCGGCCTTGATGGCTAGTTCAAGAAGATCATGCATGTCCAAGTAATGTTGGAGCTCCAAGGCTTCTTGAAGGACGGGGTTGAGACCTCTAAGGAACCTTGTCATGGTAGCCACACTATCTTCTTGAATGTTCGCCCTCATCATGGCCATCTTGATCTCCTTGGAGTATTCCTCCACACTCATGTTGCCTTGAGTGAGGGTTTGAAGCTGAGAGTGGAGATCGCGGTTGTAGTGGCTTGGAACAAACCGCTTATGCATTAGTGCCTTGAGTTTACCATTTCGCCTCCAATTAGTCCTGACTTGGTCCCACCAAACTAGTGCGCAGTCGGTGAACTCAACAATGGCAACCTTCACCTTTTGTTCCTCGCTAAACTCATAGCAATCGAAGACCATCTCGATGCGGCCTTCCCATTCCAACTAAGCCTCAGGGTCACTTTTCCCTCGTAACGTAGAGACTTGAATTTTAAGTCCCTTGAGCTCGTTCTTAGACGTGTCCCTTTTAGGCCTCTAGGCTCTTACCACATCTTCACTTGCCGAGAGTACTCCTCATAGTTTGCTCCTTTGGTTACTTCGGTTGCGAGATCGAGAATGGGGGCCCCTTCTGAAGCCCTTGGAGAGCTCGTCAAAGCGGTTGTGCCTCTCCTCCATTTGTTACACACTAATCCGCTTAAGCTCGTTTTTCATGGCGGTGAACATCATTGAGTAGTCAGTGGTCGGATGAGCTTGCTCCATGACTGTCGTTTGGTCCTGCAAAAGGTTAGTGAACAAGAAAATAGGACAAATATAATCTCAATTCACTCCCTGAGTGTTTTCACTCTCCCTCGTTTTCCCACTCAAAATACTCCAATGATCTTACCAAAAATTCCTTACCCGTCGGATTGGGTAGTCGAGAAATGCCGCAGAGATCCAACAATTGTCACCATGCTTTTCCACAAGAGTAATCAAGGAAACAAGACCCGGATTTCCTTGGATTTTTCCACAACATACTCCAATGTATGTTGTTGGGCTAGTGCCGGCCAAAAGAGAAGCCCAAGGGCTGGCCGGACTTCAAGTTTTTCCAAGCTTTACTAGGTCTTAGTCACGGCTACAAATAGCCTTAAGTCATTGTTTACATTCAGTTTTATGATGATTAATAAAAACACTTGAGAATTCTCTCAAAGCTTCATTGAAGCATCCTTGAGTATTTTAGATTCATTTCTTTGTCATACCATTGACTTGTCAATCTAGAACCGCGCCAGATTGTGGCGTCTTCTACAATACCAGGTTCGTTGGCCACGTGATCAACGGGTTTAGGTGATTCCGTTGCGTTCGTTTGTCATCAACGTGAGTCCTAACCTTCTAGGTCCTAGCCTTTCTGTAGGGGTTGCATCACAAGATTGGTGCCGTTCGTGTCAATATGTCCAAACCATTGGCACTTGAAGCCCTTGATATCTCTACTCATAGTTTTAGGAGTTTCATGAGGGGTCTTAGAAGTGGACCTGGATGCATCAACAAGCTTGTTAGGGGTAAAAATGGAATTGCAGTTAGAGAAATTTCCAGGTGTGAGGCTAGAAGGGCTTGGTGTAGTCGCATTTCCTGTATCATGTGAGATTCTCCTTGGTGGGTTGCCCTTCCATGAAGGCGAGTTGGAAGCTTGGAAGATACGGTCTCCTCGCCTCAATTTCTTCCCCTTCTCAGCCTTGATGGCTAGATCATGCATATCCAAGTAATGTTGGAGCTCCAAGGCTTCTTGAAGGTCGGGGTTGAGACCTCTAAGGAACCTTGCCATGGTAGCCTCACTATCTTCTTGAATGTTCTCCCTCATCATGGCCATCTTGATCTCCTTGAAATAGTCCTCCACCCTCATGTTGCCTTGAGTGAGGGTTTGAAACTGAGAGTGGAGATCGCGGTTGTAGTGGCTTGGAACAAATCGCTTATGCATTAGTGCCTTGTGTTCACCATTTCGCCTCCGATTAGTCCTGACTTGGTGGTCCCACCAAACTAGTGCGTAGTCGGTGAACTCAACCGTGGCAACCTTCACCTTTTGTTCCTCGATAAACTCATAGCAATCGACGACCATCTCGATGCGGCCTTCCCATTCCAACTAAGCCTCAGGGTCAATTTTGCCTTGGAACGTGCAGACTTGAATTTTACGTCCCTTCAGCTCGTTCTTAGACGTGTCCCTTTTAGGCCTCTCGGCTATTTCCACATCTTCACCAGCCGAGAGTACTCCTCATAGTTTGCTCCTTTGGTGCCATGGTTATTTCGGTTGCGAGATCGAGAACGAGAGCCCCTTGTGAAGCTCTTGGATAGCTCGTCTAAGCGGTTGTGCCTCTCCGCCATTTGTTGCTCACTAATCCGCTTTAGCTCGTTTTTCATGGCGGTGAACATCAATGAGTAGTCAGTGGTCGGATGAGCTTGCTCCATGACTGTCGTTTGGTCCTGTAAAAGGTTAGTGAACAAGAAAATAGGACAAATATAATCTCAATTCACTCCCTTAGTGTTTTCACTCTCACTCATTTTTCCACTCAAAATACTCCAATGATCTTACCAAAAATTCCTTACCCGTCGGATTGGGCAGTCGAGAAATGCCGCAAAGATCCTACAATTGTCACCAAGCTTTTCCCCAAGAGTAATCAAGGAAACAAGATACGGATTTCCTTGGATTTTTCCACAACATACTCCAATGTATGTTGTTGGGCTAGTGCCAGCCAAAAGAGAAGCCCAATGGCTGGCCGGATTTCCTTCAAGTTTTTCCAAGCTTTACAAGGTCATAGTCACGGCTGCAAATTGCCTTAAGTCATTGTTTACATTCAGTTTTATGATGATTAATAAAAACACTTGAGAATTCTCTCAAAGCTTCATTGAAGCATCCTTGAGTATTTTAGATTCATTTCTTTGGCATACCATTGACTTATCAATCTAGGACCGCGCCAGATTGCGGCGTCTTCTACAATACCTGGTTCGTTGGCCGCGTGATCACCGGGTTTAGGTGATTCCACTGCGTTCGTTTGTCATCAACGTGAGTCCCAACCTTCTAGATCCTAGCCTTTCTGTACGGGTTGCATCACAAGGTTGGTGCCGTTCGTATCAATATGTCCAACCATTGGCACTTGAAGCCCTTGATATCTCTACTCCTAGTTTTAGGAGTTTCATGAGTGGTCTTAGAAGTGGACCTGGATGCATCAACAAGCTTATTAGGGGTAAAATTGGAATTGCGGTTAGAGATTTTACCAGGTGTGCGGCTAGAAGGGCTTGGTGTAGTCGCATTTCCAGTATCATGTGATGTTCTCCTTGGTGGGTTGCCCTTCTATGAAGGAGAGTTGGATGCTTAGAAGGTATGGCCTCCTCGCCTCAATTTCTTCCCCCTCTCGGCCTTGATGGCTAGTTCAAGAAGATCATGCATGTCCAAGTAATGTTGGAGCTCCAAGGCTTCTTGAAGGACGGGGTTGAGACCTCTAAGGAACCTTGTCATGGTAGCCACACTATCTTCTTGAATGTTCGCCCTCATCATGGCCATCTTGATCTCCTTGGAGTATTCCTCCACACTCATGTTGCCTTGAGTGAGGGTTTGAAGCTGAGAGTGGAGATCGCGGTTGTAGTGGCTTGGAACAAACCGCTTATGCATTAGTGCCTTGAGTTTACCATTTCGCCTCCAATTAGTCCTGACTTGGTCCCACCAAACTAGTGCGCAGTCGGTGAACTCAACAATGGCAACCTTCACCTTTTGTTCCTCGCTAAACTCATAGCAATCGAAGACCATCTCGATGCGGCCTTCCCATTCCAACTAAGCCTCAGGGTCACTTTTCCCTCGTAACGTAGAGACTTGAATTTTAAGTCCCTTGAGCTCGTTCTTAGACGTGTCCCTTTTAGGCCTCTAGGCTCTTACCACATCTTCACTTGCCGAGAGTACTCCTCATAGTTTGCTCCTTTGGTTACTTCGGTTGCGAGATCGAGAATGGGGGCCCCTTCTGAAGCCCTTGGAGAGCTCGTCAAAGCGGTTGTGCCTCTCCTCCATTTGTTACACACTAATCCGCTTAAGCTCGTTTTTCATGGCGGTGAACATCATTGAGTAGTCAGTGGTCGGATGAGCTTGCTCCATGACTGTCGTTTGGTCCTGCAAAAGGTTAGTGAACAAGAAAATAGGACAAATATAATCTCAATTCACTCCCTGAGTGTTTTCACTCTCCCTCGTTTTCCCACTCAAAATACTCCAATGATCTTACCAAAAATTCCTTACCCGTCGGATTGGGTAGTCGAGAAATGCCGCAGAGATCCAACAATTGTCACCATGCTTTTCCACAAGAGTAATCAAGGAAACAAGACCCGGATTTCCTTGGATTTTTCCACAACATACTCCAATGTATGTTGTTGGGCTAGTGCCGGCCAAAAGAGAAGCCCAAGGGCTGGCCGGACTTCAAGTTTTTCCAAGCTTTACTAGGTCTTAGTCACGGCTACAAATAGCCTTAAGTCATTGTTTACATTCAGTTTTATGATGATTAATAAAAACACTTGAGAATTCTCTCAAAGCTTCATTGAAGCATCCTTGAGTATTTTAGATTCATTTCTTTGTCATACCATTGACTTGTCAATCTAGAACCGCGCCAGATTGTGGCGTCTTCTACAATACCAGGTTCGTTGGCCACGTGATCAACGGGTTTAGGTGATTCCGTTGCGTTCGTTTGTCATCAACGTGAGTCCTAACCTTCTAGGTCCTAGCCTTTCTGTAGGGGTTGCATCACAAGATTGGTGCCGTTCGTGTCAATATGTCCAAACCATTGGCACTTGAAGCCCTTGATATCTCTACTCCTAGTTTTAGGAGTTTCATGAGGGGTCTTAGAAGTGGACCTGGATGCATCAACAAGCTTGTTAGGGGTAAAAATGGAATTGCAGTTAGAGAAATTTCCAGGTGTGAGGCTAGAAGGGCTTGGTGTAGTCGCATTTCCTGTATCATGTGAGATTCTCCTTGGTGGGTTGCCCTTCCATGAAGGCGAGTTGGAAGCTTGGAAGATACGGTCTCCTCGCCTCAATTTCTTCCCCTTCTCAGCCTTGATGGCTAGATCATGCATATCCAAGTAATGTTGGAGCTCCAAGGCTTCTTGAAGGTCGGGGTTGAGACCTCTAAGGAACCTTGCCATGGTAGCCTCACTATCTTCTTGAATGTTCTCCCTCATCATGGCCATCTTGATCTCCTTGAAATAGTCCTCCACCCTCATGTTGCCTTGAGTGAGGGTTTGAAACTGAGAGTGGAGATCGCGGTTGTAGTGGCTTGGAACAAATCGCTTATGCATTAGTGCCTTGTGTTCACCATTTCGCCTCCGATTAGTCCTGACTTGGTGGTCCCACCAAACTAGTGCGTAGTCGGTGAACTCAACCGTGGCAACCTTCACCTTTTGTTCCTCGATAAACTCATAGCAATCGACGACCATCTCGATGCGGCCTTCCCATTCCAACTAAGCCTCAGGGTCAATTTTGCCTTGGAACGTGCAGACTTGAATTTTACGTCCCTTCAGCTCGTTCTTAGACGTGTCCCTTTTAGGCCTCTCGGCTATTTCCACATCTTCACCAGCCGAGAGTACTCCTCATAGTTTGCTCCTTTGGTGCCATGGTTATTTCGGTTGCGAGATCGAGAACGAGAGCCCCTTGTGAAGCTCTTGGATAGCTCGTCTAAGCGGTTGTGCCTCTCCGCCATTTGTTGCTCACTAATCCGCTTTAGCTCGTTTTTCATGGCGGTGAACATCAATGAGTAGTCAGTGGTCGGATGAGCTTGCTCCATGACTGTCGTTTGGTCCTGTAAAAGGTTAGTGAACAAGAAAATAGGACAAATATAATCTCAATTCACTCCCTTAGTGTTTTCACTCTCACTCATTTTTCCACTCAAAATACTCCAATGATCTTACCAAAAATTCCTTACCCGTCGGATTGGGCAGTCGAGAAATGCCGCAAAGATCCTACAATTGTCACCAAGCTTTTCCCCAAGAGTAATCAAGGAAACAAGATACGGATTTCCTTGGATTTTTCCACAACATACTCCAATGTATGTTGTTGGGCTAGTGCCAGCCAAAAGAGAAGCCCAATGGCTGGCCGGATTTCCTTCAAGTTTTTCCAAGCTTTACAAGGTCATAGTCACGGCTGCAAATTGCCTTAAGTCATTGTTTACATTCAGTTTTATGATGATTAATAAAAACACTTGAGAATTCTCTCAAAGCTTCATTGAAGCATCCTTGAGTATTTTAGATTCATTTCTTTGGCATACCATTGACTTATCAATCTAGGACCGCGCCAGATTGCGGCGTCTTCTACAATACCTGGTTCGTTGGCCGCGTGATCACCGGGTTTAGGTGATTCCACTGCGTTCGTTTGTCATCAACGTGAGTCCCAACCTTCTAGATCCTAGCCTTTCTGTACGGGTTGCATCACAAGGTTGGTGCCGTTCGTATCAATATGTCCAACCATTGGCACTTGAAGCCCTTGATATCTCTACTCCTAGTTTTAGGAGTTTCATGAGTGGTCTTAGAAGTGGACCTGGATGCATCAACAAGCTTATTAGGGGTAAAATTGGAATTGCGGTTAGAGATTTTACCAGGTGTGCGGCTAGAAGGGCTTGGTGTAGTCGCATTTCCAGTATCATGTGATGTTCTCCTTGGTGGGTTGCCCTTCTATGAAGGAGAGTTGGATGCTTAGAAGGTACGGCCTCCTCGCCTCAATTTCTTCCCCCTCTCGGCCTTGATGGCTAGTTCAAGAAGATCATGCATGTCCAAGTAATGTTGGAGCTCCAAGGCTTCTTGAAGGACGGGGTTGAGACCTCTAAGGAACCTTGTCATGGTAGCCACACTATCTTCTTGAATGTTCGCCCTCATCATGGCCATCTTGATCTCCTTGGAGTATTCCTCCACACTCATGTTGCCTTGAGTGAGGGTTTGAAGCTGAGAGTGGAGATCGCGGTTGTAGTGGCTTGGAACAAACCGCTTATGCATTAGTGCCTTGAGTTTACCATTTCGCCTCCAATTAGTCCTGACTTGGTCCCACCAAACTAGTGCGCAGTCGGTGAACTCAACAATGGCAACCTTCACCTTTTGTTCCTCGCTAAACTCATAGCAATCGAAGACCATCTCGATGCGGCCTTCCCATTCCAACTAAGCCTCAGGGTCACTTTTCCCTCGTAACGTAGAGACTTGAATTTTAAGTCCCTTGAGCTCGTTCTTAGACGTGTCCCTTTTAGGCCTCTAGGCTCTTACCACATCTTCACTTGCCGAGAGTACTCCTCATAGTTTGCTCCTTTGGTTACTTCGGTTGCGAGATCGAGAATGGGGGCCCCTTCTGAAGCCCTTGGAGAGCTCGTCAAAGCGGTTGTGCCTCTCCTCCATTTGTTACACACTAATCCGCTTAAGCTCGTTTTTCATGGCGGTGAACATCATTGAGTAGTCAGTGGTCGGATGAGCTTGCTCCATGACTGTCGTTTGGTCCTGCAAAAGGTTAGTGAACAAGAAAATAGGACAAATATAATCTCAATTCACTCCCTGAGTGTTTTCACTCTCCCTCGTTTTCCCACTCAAAATACTCCAATGATCTTACCAAAAATTCCTTACCCGTCGGATTGGGTAGTCGAGAAATGCCGCAGAGATCCAACAATTGTCACCATGCTTTTCCACAAGAGTAATCAAGGAAACAAGACCCGGATTTCCTTGGATTTTTCCACAACATACTCCAATGTATGTTGTTGGGCTAGTGCCGGCCAAAAGAGAAGCCCAAGGGCTGGCCGGACTTCAAGTTTTTCCAAGCTTTACTAGGTCTTAGTCACGGCTACAAATAGCCTTAAGTCATTGTTTACATTCAGTTTTATGATGATTAATAAAAACACTTGAGAATTCTCTCAAAGCTTCATTGAAGCATCCTTGAGTATTTTAGATTCATTTCTTTGTCATACCATTGACTTGTCAATCTAGAACCGCGCCAGATTGTGGCGTCTTCTACAATACCAGGTTCGTTGGCCACGTGATCAACGGGTTTAGGTGATTCCGTTGCGTTCGTTTGTCATCAACGTGAGTCCTAACCTTCTAGGTCCTAGCCTTTCTGTAGGGGTTGCATCACAAGATTGGTGCCGTTCGTGTCAATATGTCCAAACCATTGGCACTTGAAGCCCTTGATATCTCTACTCCTAGTTTTAGGAGTTTCATGAGGGGTCTTAGAAGTGGACCTGGATGCATCAACAAGCTTGTTAGGGGTAAAAATGGAATTGCAGTTAGAGAAATTTCCAGGTGTGAGGCTAGAAGGGCTTGGTGTAGTCGCATTTCCTGTATCATGTGAGATTCTCCTTGGTGGGTTGCCCTTCCATGAAGGCGAGTTGGAAGCTTGGAAGATACGGTCTCCTCGCCTCAATTTCTTCCCCTTCTCAGCCTTGATGGCTAGATCATGCATATCCAAGTAATGTTGGAGCTCCAAGGCTTCTTGAAGGTCGGGGTTGAGACCTCTAAGGAACCTTGCCATGGTAGCCTCACTATCTTCTTGAATGTTCTCCCTCATCATGGCCATCTTGATCTCCTTGAAATAGTCCTCCACCCTCATGTTGCCTTGAGTGAGGGTTTGAAACTGAGAGTGGAGATCGCGGTTGTAGTGGCTTGGAACAAATCGCTTATGCATTAGTGCCTTGTGTTCACCATTTCGCCTCCGATTAGTCCTGACTTGGTGGTCCCACCAAACTAGTGCGTAGTCGGTGAACTCAACCGTGGCAACCTTCACCTTTTGTTCCTCGATAAACTCATAGCAATCGACGACCATCTCGATGCTGCCTTCCCATTCCAACTAAGCCTCAGGGTCAATTTTGCCTTGGAACGTGCAGACTTGAATTTTACGTCCCTTCAGCTCGTTCTTAGACGTGTCCCTTTTAGGCCTCTCGGCTATTTCCACATCTTCACCAGCCGAGAGTACTCCTCATAGTTTGCTCCTTTGGTGCCATGGTTATTTCGGTTGCGAGATCGAGAACGAGAGCCCCTTGTGAAGCTCTTGGATAGCTCGTCTAAGCGGTTGTGCCTCTCCGCCATTTGTTGCTCACTAATCCGCTTTAGCTCGTTTTTCATGGCGGTGAACATCAATGAGTAGTCAGTGGTCGGATGAGCTTGCTCCATGACTGTCGTTTGGTCCTGTAAAAGGTTAGTGAACAAGAAAATAGGACAAATATAATCTCAATTCACTCCCTTAGTGTTTTCACTCTCACTCATTTTTCCACTCAAAATACTCCAATGATCTTACCAAAAATTCCTTACCCGTCGGATTGGGCAGTCGAGAAATGCCGCAAAGATCCTACAATTGTCACCAAGCTTTTCCCCAAGAGTAATCAAGGAAACAAGATACGGATTTCCTTGGATTTTTCCACAACATACTCCAATGTATGTTGTTGGGCTAGTGCCAGCCAAAAGAGAAGCCCAATGGCTGGCCGGATTTCCTTCAAGTTTTTCCAAGCTTTACAAGGTCATAGTCACGGCTGCAAATTGCCTTAAGTCATTGTTTACATTCAGTTTTATGATGATTAATAAAAACACTTGAGAATTCTCTCAAAGCTTCATTGAAGCATCCTTGAGTATTTTAGATTCATTTCTTTGGCATACCATTGACTTATCAATCTAGGACCGCGCCAGATTGCGGCGTCTTCTACAATACCTGGTTCGTTGGCCGCGTGATCACCGGGTTTAGGTGATTCCACTGCGTTCGTTTGTCATCAACGTGAGTCCCAACCTTCTAGATCCTAGCCTTTCTGTACGGGTTGCATCACAAGGTTGGTGCCGTTCGTATCAATATGTCCAACCATTGGCACTTGAAGCCCTTGATATCTCTACTCCTAGTTTTAGGAGTTTCATGAGTGGTCTTAGAAGTGGACCTGGATGCATCAACAAGCTTATTAGGGGTAAAATTGGAATTGCGGTTAGAGATTTTACCAGGTGTGCGGCTAGAAGGGCTTGGTGTAGTCGCATTTCCAGTATCATGTGATGTTCTCCTTGGTGGGTTGCCCTTCTATGAAGGAGAGTTGGATGCTTAGAAGGTACGGCCTCCTCGCCTCAATTTCTTCCCCCTCTCGGCCTTGATGGCTAGTTCAAGAAGATCATGCATGTCCAAGTAATGTTGGAGCTCCAAGGCTTCTTGAAGGACGGGGTTGAGACCTCTAAGGAACCTTGTCATGGTAGCCACACTATCTTCTTGAATGTTCGCCCTCATCATGGCCATCTTGATCTCCTTGGAGTATTCCTCCACACTCATGTTGCCTTGAGTGAGGGTTTGAAGCTGAGAGTGGAGATCGCGGTTGTAGTGGCTTGGAACAAACCGCTTATGCATTAGTGCCTTGAGTTTACCATTTCGCCTCCAATTAGTCCTGACTTGGTCCCACCAAACTAGTGCGCAGTCGGTGAACTCAACAATGGCAACCTTCACCTTTTGTTCCTCGCTAAACTCATAGCAATCGAAGACCATCTCGATGCGGCCTTCCCATTCCAACTAAGCCTCAGGGTCACTTTTCCCTCGTAACGTAGAGACTTGAATTTTAAGTCCCTTGAGCTCGTTCTTAGACGTGTCCCTTTTAGGCCTCTAGGCTCTTACCACATCTTCACTTGCCGAGAGTACTCCTCATAGTTTGCTCCTTTGGTTACTTCGGTTGCGAGATCGAGAATGGGGGCCCCTTCTGAAGCCCTTGGAGAGCTCGTCAAAGCGGTTGTGCCTCTCCTCCATTTGTTACACACTAATCCGCTTAAGCTCGTTTTTCATGGCGGTGAACATCATTGAGTAGTCAGTGGTCGGATGAGCTTGCTCCATGACTGTCGTTTGGTCCTGCAAAAGGTTAGTGAACAAGAAAATAGGACAAATATAATCTCAATTCACTCCCTGAGTGTTTTCACTCTCCCTCGTTTTCCCACTCAAAATACTCCAATGATCTTACCAAAAATTCCTTACCCGTCGGATTGGGTAGTCGAGAAATGCCGCAGAGATCCAACAATTGTCACCATGCTTTTCCACAAGAGTAATCAAGGAAACAAGACCCGGATTTCCTTGGATTTTTCCACAACATACTCCAATGTATGTTGTTGGGCTAGTGCCGGCCAAAAGAGAAGCCCAAGGGCTGGCCGGACTTCAAGTTTTTCCAAGCTTTACTAGGTCTTAGTCACGGCTACAAATAGCCTTAAGTCATTGTTTACATTCAGTTTTATGATGATTAATAAAAACACTTGAGAATTCTCTCAAAGCTTCATTGAAGCATCCTTGAGTATTTTAGATTCATTTCTTTGTCATACCATTGACTTGTCAATCTAGAACCGCGCCAGATTGTGGCGTCTTCTACAATACCAGGTTCGTTGGCCACGTGATCAACGGGTTTAGGTGATTCCGTTGCGTTCGTTTGTCATCAACGTGAGTCCTAACCTTCTAGGTCCTAGCCTTTCTGTAGGGGTTGCATCACAAGATTGGTGCCGTTCGTGTCAATATGTCCAAACCATTGGCACTTGAAGCCCTTGATATCTCTACTCCTAGTTTTAGGAGTTTCATGAGGGGTCTTAGAAGTGGACCTGGATGCATCAACAAGCTTGTTAGGGGTAAAAATGGAATTGCAGTTAGAGAAATTTCC